>NW_027526385.1:196233375-196965875 GCF_048455015.1 Haemaphysalis longicornis | reverse complement strand
AACAAGCATATTCGTGTGATGCTCCTTGCATTTTCTCATGCGTGCACAGTTATACTGATACCAACGGGTATTTGAGGAGCTACAATAATAAGCACTTGTTCGGTTTCGTTGGATACACAGCATTTTTTCGCAGTGGTCTTATGCCAAGTAGAGTGCAGATACGCAAATTCACCTATGGGTCTGTACTTTTTTATTTCTGCGGGGCTGTTATGTGCTTTGTGCACGTCGGCGTCGCAAGCAGCTGTCGTCTGCTCTTATTGGAGAAGGGGCGCTTTCGAAATATTTCAGCTTGTATTCCTCCACAATTATTCAGCGGAACATTTCTATAAATATAACAACTGTGAATGTAATAAAACGCGGAAATAGTTGTATACTACTTTTCCGGTTGTTGTTTAAATTGGGCCCCGCCGCGAACTGATGTTTATGTTTATTTTGTTCTCCAGAAAAAATTCCGCCGCCGCTACCAGGTGGCACCACATGTTTACTTGAAAGTGCAGTGCACGAGGCCCATAGCCCGGGCGTGCGTCGGCAGAAAGAAAACGGAGATGAGCGTCTTTCGGAGGGTGAGACAGTGGGACCTAGCCATTCTGATGTGCTGGCTAGGGGCTCAACCACCGCGTGACGCAAGCGCAGACACCGAAACAATTCGGCACGTGAGCTTAGTTATTCCAATTTATGCTGATTAATACTAGTTTAGTAAGTTTGAGAATCGGGAGAAAGCGGTGGGAACTTTTATATTCCTATTTATCAGAAGCAGTTGATCCTTCCACCTTTTGTAATACCCCTTAAAACCCAGCCGAATTGGTATTCACAAATATAGAAAACAGAGTCCCATTCGTCGCAAGCACTGCGCAAAAAGGAATGTGTTTGTTTAGCGGCCAGATGTCTGTATGCAGTCTCTACATTTTGTTTTCGTTCCCTGCAAACCAATCTTTAACGTATTTTTGCAGTACGACCACTTAATTTCGTCGTTTTCTGGTTACCCAGGAGGGGCTGTCGAACAATTTAATCAAGCCATGCGAAGAAAGCGCGCAATGGACGCGAAGCTGCACCTAAACAGGCCTAAAACAACCATAGCTAAAGCAGTTGACAAAGCGGGGTCACGCTGATATGCGCCCGCCGGCGTGAACGCGCGGGGAAAGCTGGGTAAATTCGCCGCGCCATCTACACTGTGCTCCCGGAGTGAAAACCGCCCTACCCTCCGCAGCCGGTTGCGAGTTTCTTTTCCCACACGCCACGAAAGAACCCTTGGCTGGTAGAGGTAGAAAGCTTTGCTTAAAAACACGGCAAGAGTGTGGCAGCTAGGCATTTTGCTAGGGGGCGGGGCTGAGGTCGTAGTACCTACCTCGAACTCCTCTATATAATTTCTAAGTGGATTAAAGATATATATAATAACTACATAACTATTAACTGGTTATATACAGAAATCTTCACGTTAACTTATAACTATTAACTGAAAATACATAACTATTAGTGTAAGGAACAAGGGAAAAAATAAGATATTTCAAAAAAAGTTTGTGCACACGTTCCGATAATTGTGGCGGAATTTCCGGCTACCAATTTTCGTTTTTGTCTACATGAGAAGAAATAACACTTAAAGAAATGTGGAAATGCAGAACAAATGTAATCATACACGCTTACCAAACATGGAAGCAAAAACATTGAAGTACTAAATAACTAATTATTTAAAACTAACAAAGCACGCAGCGCACATTACAAACGCGTAAAGCCCGACAATACCAATTTATGTGTGCACGCTATATTTTATTGTGGCGTTGCCATTCAAGAAGGAGGAGGAACAAACGTTTATTTTACATATCTACAGCAGATGGGCGGCCGCCTTAGTCCAGGTAGCCACGTGATGTCACTACTCGGGTGGCCCGCTGGATCAGGCTTTGCTGGTCCTGCAGGTCCGAGCTGGTCCACGCGCATTCCTACTGCTCGAGAGTAGGTGTGGGGAGTGGGGAGGAGTGGTCCGGGCAGAAGAATACGATGTGGGGGGTTGTACCTGGGGTGTGGCAGTCACGGCAGTTATAGGTGAAACGGCTGGGGGAGATATGGGAGAAAGAATCTTTCTTTTTTTTTTTTTTGCACGCATGCGACGGTTAGGGACAAATCTTATTGCCTCTGTGAGCAGCTTGTCAACTGTGCCGTACTGCGGGGAGCTGCACCAAATTAGGCACACACAAAAAAACGTTTTATTGAACCGGTGAAGTGGGAGTGGTTGGTTTGATTGGCTTCGGTTTGTGGGAGGAGCGGGAGGATGAAAAAGAGAAACACTTTACTTAGAAACTGGGTATAGGGAAGAGGGGTGGCGCAGAATGCGATGTTATCCGCGACCTTGGCGGTCTGGCTGGTTTGTGCTAACTATACGTCCGGGTCGGAGCTCTCCAGGGCCTGCTTCCAGTGTTAGGGGGAAGCAAAAATGCACTGACGATTACTGCACTCCCTAATATAAAAGACATCCCCCTCGCGAGGGGCACGATCAAATGCACAGCATTTCCGAGGCAGTGCGCCGGCAAGTCGTATCTCTCGATCGCGGGACCCGTGTCGCCATCTTTCGGAGGCGCGGGACAACTTGTGGCGCTTTCGAAACAAACCAGAAATGAGTGAAGGATATAAGGCGCGTTCGGTGCATTCAAATCCCTGTCGGTTTCATGGCTCAGTCGGTAGTGCGCCGGGCACCTTGCGTTCCGCCCGCGGCGTCATGGGTTCGAAACCGGGCGCCAGAAACTGTTATTTCTTTTATAGTGTAGTGGCCTGGCTGCGGACTACGGCAAGGCGCGCCTGCGGACTACGACAAGGCACGCCAATGCCGCGTGACCTTGTGAGTTACTAAAATGCTACGCATTTAATACGTCAATATGTCCAGTTATCGTGAAAAAAGCCAGAAGATTATGTTTTTATCAGGCAACAAAAGTAGTACTTGCAACACATTGTACATTTATACTGTAAGCCCGTTCTACATGGCACGAATTAACCGGCGAAGTCGCTGCTACGGCGCAGCGAGGGCGGCAAAAAGACATATTTTTGTAACTGTGGCAGTTAATTGTTTTGCCGCTCGAACGGCGCCGCAGCAGCGACTTCGCCGGTAAATTCGCACCGTGTAGTGGAGAGGCGGGGGGGAGAGACAAAGTCCGGAGCCTTTAGCCATGGAGGAAAGAAAAGTTTAGGAGGGAGGATCACGTGACAATCGTGAAGCCTAGTCATAAAAAATAAAAAGGAAAAACAGATGGGAGTTCCACTCACGGGACAGGCAAGCGGTAGATCTTTGCGCCTCACGTGTCCCTTCGCCGACGCTGCGTGCGTGCGTCTATCCGTTTGGTTGCCGGGCCGTCCGCGTATTCGGGTTTCGGCGACGAATCGTTGTGCGCAGTTCTGCGTGCAACCTGAAACGCGCAGCGGGCTGATCGTGCGCGCGAAGTGGTCAGACGGGAGAGGCAGAAGACATCTTTGTTTATTGAGCTTTCAGACCGGTCAAAGTTCACGCCGCAGTCAAAGAGTTGTGTGCCGCCACCGCATGCAGAAGTGGACATGACCTTTCCAACTTTGCCGCTCAGGCAAAGTTGAAAGATCGGGCATTTCAGGTAATCGATCGTTTATTGCCAAGACGCAGTCAGTCTACAATTCAGCAAGGTCCCTCCCAGGCGTAATCCAGCATTCGTTTTTTTTTTCATATACGTATCGCACCGATCGAGCGGTCCTGAGCGGACAAACAGCCGGCATACTGCTTGCGACGCGAGGTGTTTACACCCAACATAAGGGTTCTGAACCCTTTGTTTTCCAATGCACTGAAGTAGATAAAAAAGTACCACCACGCCGGAGCACCGAAAAGGCGAACGTATGCAAATGCGCGCGTGAGCGAAACCAAATCTAGTAATAATAATAATAATAATAATAATAATAATAATAATAATAATAATAATAATATTAATAATAATAATATAATAATAATACTTTATTTGTACTCATGGTGGGTGGAACCAGGCGTACAGGGCCGCAAAAGGCAGAATTTCCCCTACCAGTCTGGCTTCGTACCCAACCTGGGACCCAAAAAGGCTTACCACCTCCTAGCCGACATGGCACTCGTTACGCGCGATAACTCAGCAGAATGCCAAACGCAATCGTCACAGCACACCTGGCAAACACCGCGCAGCCGTAGGCTGCTCCATGCTAGTGCATGTTTACGGCGGCGCGTTCAAGCGATCCAACGTCAGAAGTGAAATTCCGCTTGCAGCTGTTGAGGGTACTACGTAAGAATGCGATCGAAGTCTCGCCTTGTTTGGAACAGCGACAGCGGCAGTACATCCACGATACGAAGCTTGGAGCGCAACGCTGGCGAACAATCTTGTACGCA
Organism: Haemaphysalis longicornis; assembly: GCF_048455015.1. Taxonomy (NCBI): domain Eukaryota; kingdom Metazoa; phylum Arthropoda; class Arachnida; order Ixodida; family Ixodidae; genus Haemaphysalis; species Haemaphysalis longicornis. The sequence continues at coordinate 196,961,518 of NW_027526385.1, read as the reverse complement.
TGCTTGTAGGGCGCCTTCGGCGTCGGCGCTCGCCTCCACCTCCACCGGCAGCCAGCCGGAGCCACTAAATGCTACCCCTTGCCTGAGCGTGGTGGATCTTCCATAATGCATTGCGCGAAAGCAGACCGAGGAGAGGAGAAAGCGGCTTCAGAGGAGGTTGGCTTGCCAAAGCTGGGCCGCCTGACGTCATACTCCCTTCTAACATTTTTCTTCCTCCATGGCTTAGCGGATTGGTTTTCGACGGTAACCCCAGTTATATGGAGGTACAGAAGCACCCAGGCCTGCGGTTTCGCCGCGATTCTCCGCTACTCCGTTCTCAACAGCGACTCTCCGTCGCGTCGCAGAGCGCGAACTCGCAGATCGCCCCCGTGGATGAAGTTTTTGCAGAAGAGTTAGGTACTCCAGGAGGAAAATGATCCACCAAGAGGGCGTAGGCGCGCTCTCCCGGGCAAGATTGTTGAGGTTCTATACAAAATCCGATTATAGTTCCCGGAGCACGTGGTTGTCTCCATCGCAGTGCATGACAGCGCGACAAAAGTTCTCGAAGGGGGGAAACCGGAGGGGGCTGAAGCTCCGTAAGCCCCGTCCCTCCTCTCTTCGCCCCTGCGTGCAACCGTTGCAATGTCAGCTTCGCTTAAAACTGCCTAGCGTTATTCTCAAATCCCTGTCCTCGACTATCCCTACCTTTTCAATGGTATGTTTTCCCGGTTTTCGATTTCATTAGGTTCTTTTCCCATGCATCAAAGCCGACCGCTTCGCTACTTGTGCGAGACACCATGCACATCCACGCACGCTCCGTCCCCCTCAGAAGGTTATTTATTGCCAGTGACAACGTAGACATGAGGAGCCGTGCTGGCGAGCTTATCTTTCAATGCTGCACCTTTCCAAAGTTCTACCCTTCGGGTCGTCACCCTTCTCTCCCTCTTCCCGCCCAGCGAATTCGCTTACTACAAGAGGCAGATATAATTCGAAGGATAAGAATGGGGTTGAGTGAATTCGGCAGGCATTGTCAGATAATGAATGGCAGCCTACCATTGTCCCTGAAGAAGAAAGTGTATGACAGGTGCATCTTACCGGTACTCACCTACGGGCCAGAAACTTGGAGGCTCACTAAGAGGTTCCAACTTAAAGTGAGAACGACTCAGTGAGCAATGAAGCGGAAGATGATAGGTCTAATATTAAGGGACAAGAAGAGAGCGGATTAGGTCAGGAAAGAAACGCGTGTTAAGGACATATTAGTGGAGATTAAGAGGAAGAAATGGGCGCAGGCAGGCCATGTAATGCGAAGGCAAGATGACCGTTGGTCATTGAGGGTAACAGAGTGGACCCCTAGATAATACAAACGTTGCATTGGGCGGCAGAAAGTTAGATGGGCAGAGGACATCAAGAAGTTTGCGGGGATAAATTCGTCACAGTTGGCACAGGACCGGGGTTATTTAATGGGAGAGGCCTTTGCCCTGCAGTGGGCGTAGATAGGCCTGTGATGAGGATGATGAAGAGAACCGAAACCAGGAGATGGCGCCTATGGAGTTCCTGTATACTCAAGGCGATGACAAGCTCCGCTCGAATTTCTCAAGGCTGAGCTGACTCAAGGAACAAAGCAGCGGTCGAACACGCTCGGTATGGTTGAGCAAACTCTCTCACGCCATGCCTCACCGACTTGCCGGAGGGTGCGACAGGCGCGCTTTCTGAAACACCTGGGGCCTCAAGCGCCTACTGCTGGCAGGATAAAGATTTTTTTGGGATTGCAAACAACCCGAGTCGGTGTTTTTGTGATGGCTCGCGTAGAATTTGCCAGCTTCGGATATAATGCCGGCTGCGTAAGACTTTGGTAGGCAAACGGTGGCATAAAAATAAACAAAAAATGATTTTCTGGGTTTGTTACGTCGTCGTAAGCTCAGATCACCCGGCATGCCTGTTTATGTCGGAATCTGTCCAGCGCAGTGAAAATGGAAACCCGATTCCGGCTTCCATGAATTCAGTTGGACTCTTGGACGCTTACTTCTACGACCCCGCTATACTTACTGTCAACGCAGAGAAAAGAAAAATGGAAAAACCTACAAAGGTTATGCTTCTATCAGCACAGATGTGCGCAGTTTTCGATGCTGAATCGGACGTCGACTTTTCTCTTCACGAACTAGCCGCATTTCTTACTTGTCTGCGATCATTCGTACTAGAAACCCATGCGCTATTTACCATTGAAGATGGCATCCTGGCATCCTGATCTGTTCAAACGCGGGCAATGTGAGCAGTGCCAAAACAATATAGTCCCTTATTCTGCATCCTTCGCAGTATACGCGACAAGTACAGCTACATAACCAGTTTGTACCCCTAGGGCGGTGTCTGTGTCGGTTCCAACAAGGAAATCCTTCACCGCGGAATATGCTTAGTGTCTATAACAAAAAAAAAAATAACTCTCAGGTGATTTCACGTCGTTTCGCTCAGCAGCAGAACCGCATACCCATTGAGTCAGGACGATCGATGGTGCAGGCATTCGCAAAGTACGTACAGTAATGGTAAAGTAAAATGGGAACACCAAAATATGAACCAGAACACGCAAATTCAAAGAATGTGTACAGTGGACATTAAACAATGGCACGCTCCGGGTATATTTGGACTGACGCATTTTAAGTCTTTTTAATGTAATAAATCCACGTGATAATTTTACTTGCACGGAAAGAAGTGCGCTATTTGTGTGTTCTGGCGCATATTTTTATGTTCCCGTTTCATTTGTCTATGACTGTACGCCACTGAAGTCAACGCTGCGCATCCAAATAAGAAGCTCAATACATCGGCTAATGCCGGCCTCTTGAATCCCCTTAAAAGCTAAACGGCTTTGAAAAATGACGGCCGTGCTTTCTCGCTGTGTCCCATTTATTTCTTAATGTAGGAGAAGCTGGAGGTCAATGGGTGTTTTCTTCGTTCTGCAGTGGATCTTAGTAGGTTGTTGTTGGTGTTGTTGTTGATGAAGATGATGGTGTTGGTGGTGGTGGTGGTGATGATGATGATGATGATGATGATGAACGTTTTTTTCTGAAAGTGAACACGAGTTCTGAGGGGCGAGTTCGCCTCTTCAAAAGTCAAAAGAGCCGGAGCACCTTAGACTGCTTTTCCTAATGTTGGTAGGGATGGCGGACGAAGAACATTCCATAAATTTGGTCCTAAGTTAGCGGGGAGCGTATCAAGGACGCCTTATCTATCTCCACCTCTAATCAGCTATATTCGCAGAGCTGCGGTGTTGTTGGGAAGGCGTGCCAGTCTCGCATTGAGAGTGTTCCGGGTTCGAGTGCCAGCCAGACGCAAGTTCACCCAACTTCCGCTTCAACACAATTACTCCATGTTTTAATTCTTTGAGCTGTCGGATATTTTGCGTTGTGTGCGATCTGTGAGCCAGAGGTGCCGAATTTTCGACCTATCTAGTTAATAATGTTTGCGCGTTAAAAGCATCGCGGAGTAGTGGTTTCGCCTACTACAGGCAAGCGAACAGTTAGATCGGGCACGCACGGGTGAGTGCGCGTTCCTAATACGTGCGTGCGATTAGCCGCGCGGACGCACGCCGTCACTTCTGGCCCGTTTGTTTAAGCGCACATATTGTTTTCTGCCGCAGAAATAACCAATCCTGTTTTCTCCGAAGTCTCCGGAGCGTTTCAACGCTGATTGCTATTTTCATAATAGGGTTCGTTTTTTTCTTCCTTCTATTCGCTCTTCGCAGTGTGTGCATGTTTACAAATCTGTTCCAACAACGATCTTTATTTTACCCTACCCAAGGTTCTTTCCCGACAAGCACGCTAAATCTCTGCAGTGGCTCAAACGAATACAAACACGAGAAATACCTAAGAGAAACTATAAGGAGCAAAAAGAAGCACAGATGCTGAATGGGTTGCGATAACTCCGAGCATGGCCAGAGTAAAATTAAAGCCTGCAGTTGACAGGTACAGATGGTGCAAAACGGTTGGTTCAGCACGCCGAATCTGCAGACTGGCCACAGGACGCGGCAGATGGGAACGGCATAGGGTAGGCCTACCTAAACACTTGGCCACCCTTAAACACAGCGGCCCATGATTTCCCGCGGGAGATGTTAAGCGCACTGCGTGCCTTCGTAAACGGATAAAACAACCGGACGGAATGGTTGGCGCAATAGCAGTGGAAGTACATTCGTGACTGTGATTCTATCCACTGTAACTCGGGTAGACCAAGAGACATTCTGCCGAGTGTAAATAAACTTTTATACGTGGTTTAATGAGTAAACGAAACTTACGCTATATGGCCCCACTTCGTGCACACACATACAGCCTCATAGGATTATATGGTGACGTTCCGCCTCTGAGACTAGGTGCGTTAGCTCCTTTCTGATCACTCTACCCTGATTTACGTGCACTGTGAATTCACTACATGAATAATAACCGCACCAATCAGAATGATAATCCAGATACATTTTAAACTCACAGTAGACAATTCATATAATATTCATAGAATCAATAAAAAAGCAACCAATGGCAAGCATTACCCCCATTGTACACCGAAATCCGCTGTGAATGGCTTTTCTTCTGCGACTGCAATGAATTTTGTAAAGGCAGAGTGGGAACTTGAAGGAAGACACTCGAGACTAAAAATTTCAGGATGGTATAGCGCTATTCATCGCATCCAGCGTGGCAGCCACACTTTCCATCCCTCAGAAGCGGCCATGCGGTCTTGCCTTCTTCGCTTGGAGGCACAGATTTTTGCAGATATTTCTATTTTTAGACAAAGCTCTAAGTAACAAAGAAACAGTAGTAGAGAAAAGGAGACGTCAACACACTGACAACATACGGCGGCTCCCGGAATCCCAGCGGACGTCCCTGATTGGACAAGGGAAGGCGAGGGTGGTACAGCAGAAACCGACTTGCTCACATAGAACCGTAGCATGGTAAACGTGCACTTCACTCAATTCTTCTGCCAGGTTCTGCATTCTCCATGAGAACCGGAACTTTCGCATCAGGGTTGGATCGTCACGTCATCTAACCCCATTGACTGTGCGCAGAGGAATGTCACATATAATTGCACGAAGAACCAATCACAGGAGGCCGCGTCAGAATTCAACACCGCAAGCGAAGTTTTGGTGCCCCAGAGAATAGGACTCCAGGTGGGAGAGCAGACGGGGCATCGCTTCATCGCTTGGTACGCTTCCATTGTAAAGCAACCTGGGAGATGCTTAGAACTTCCTAAGAATATGAGGGCGAAAGCCTAGTTGGTCCTTCTGTTATTTCCTCTTGACCTTTCCCGTTACGCTCACTCGCCATCACTAGGAGCCTCCTGTTCGCCCCCGTCGGCACAGTTACCTCAAATGGCTCGAATGGCACGTGAGACAGTGACCTAACCTCCTTTGGCACTGCGATACGCCGCCCTTACTCAAAGCCCTCCTTTGACCCTCCTTGAGGAAGGTTGTTTCCCTTTTCAAACTTCAGACCCTATCCTCATTCTCCTATTTTCGGTACCTCACGATTTTATGCACCTCACAACCCGCGTGCTTGAAACCTTGAGATCTAAGGCTTTGCCTTTACGGCGGCTGTTTTTTACAGAAATCGATAGATTAATACAGGACGTTTTTTGCCCACGAAATGTCTCTTGCGAAATCAGTCCTGGACTGCCCTAGAACTGTCCAGAACTGTTCTGCAAAGACGATAAAAACCAGAGCGGAGCCAAATGGCTTCAACAGCAGACGACACTATGACAGACGGCTCCCAGCACATACCGAGAGTGTGTACCGTAAAAAATTACGCGCTCTTATGATCCCAAAACACATTCTCACGCAACAAATTTCTTTTATTTCCCCCTGTCGCTAAAGCATTAGACGCGCGAATTTGAGGAAATGAACGACGTTATAGAAATAACAACTTCACGCTCTTTTTTGAGAATCAAAGCCCAAAAAAGCCAGAGAAAGAAGGACGCTCCTCTTTTGACACAAACCACGGACACTCCGCTACAAGCAGTACAATTAGACACCACTTTTAAACAGAGGCTGTGAGGGAACGCTTTCTCCCCCCCCGACATAGAGATGGTGTCCATGACACCACGTCTTCAGACCGGCCCGGCTTCGTGAGCTGACAAGTCTGTTATTCACGCACTGTCACGAGGAACAAGTGTCCTCCCTCTGAGGCTGGCGTTTCGAAGTGTAGTGGTGCAAATGTACGATAGCTTCGAGAAACCGAGACGAAGTTATACAGAGAAAAAAAAAAGAAACAACATCTCTAGCAACTCCAGCGCGGGCTGCTTCGCACGATGACTGTGCTCGAGGGAGCGGTGGGTTCGTGTCCCAATGCTTTATTTAATTTTTTCCCACCCCAACAGCGACCTTAATTTTCGCGTACGTTTAAACGTCAGTCTTAGGTCCACATGCCTTGTGAGTGGTTCTTCTAAAAAGGCTTTGAAGGTAAAAAGGTCGTATTGCATTTCCTGGAACAATTAAAATTTTGCAGGCCTCGTGGAGAAAAACGTCGTGTATACCTAGTACATGCAAAAATGGCTTAATAGTCTTGATGGTTCCAGGCCTCACCGAAAAGGCTTAGCTCATCCTAAAGCGAAGGGTGTCTTCTTATCTATACCTGGATACGTTCAGTTAGCAAAACAATAAAAAATAAATTTCAAAGTTCTACACCCTGCGTGTCCCCTGGGTTGTTTCCTGTCCAAGAGCGAATAAAACCAAGAGAAGGGAAGAAACTTTTACCGCCGGAGCAACGGGGTCGTGGGAAACTTAAAACTGCACCGCCGTCGTGCTCTGTTCATTCCGTACGATTCTAGCGTGCGCCTGAGCTTCACATAGTTTGGGGTAACCATGCCTGTGGCTGCAGCAAAAACACTCCAATGCTTTTCAACAGAACAGCACTGTGACTTGGAGTGTATTCCACCGCTGAAACAAGTACGGGGCTACTTTACAAAGATTTCTGCTCTACACGTCCACCTGCGCATGCACCACGCATTAGTGATCTGCTCAATAGGCGCGAAGCGAAGAATCAGGTGAGGAGCGCGAAAAACGCCCACGGTTCGTCACACCAAAAGACGCATTTTGAAGACGATGGTCTTCCTGCGCTACTTAAACGAGAAACTTTTACTGGGTCTGGCAGTCTTGAAAGGAGAAATGTATTATCAAAAAATCCTGGTATCAATAATACAACGTAACAACCAGAAACAATAAAACAAGTGCAGCGCCTGTTGGTACAAAACAAATAGAGCCCTAAGGCTGCCAGTTACAGGCACTTACAGAAACACATAAACAACTTCAAGTTGATTGTAGACAAAAGAATAACATACAAACAATTTAGAGTTGCTTACAACCCCCTCGATTCAGTCGCCCGATCAAATGTTGAAAGAATTCTTGAACAACACGTTTATATCGGCAAAGCATTTCTAAACCACTTGTACTTGTGGCAATGCTCATACTTGTCAATATTATTAAGCAAAAGGGAAACATTGGGTGCATGTGAAGCAAGTCATATATACATAGATAGTATTTCCATTGTTCTTTTATTAAAATACGTGGCAACTTGATTTTTTGCGAGAGGAAATAAAAAAAGTAATGCAGTTTCAGTGAACGTGAGAGATAAGTGCGTTATAGTTATTCGAAAAATGATGATGATGATGATGATGATGATGATTCGTGGCTTTCCCATTAAATCGGGGCGTCGGTTGTCAGCAACCGACTTGCCTGTTTTATTCCACTTACTTGCCCTGCTCCTAGCTAACCTAACAGATTTGCCTCCCCCCATCTTCCAGTTACCCCTGTTTTAAACTTTCATTGCTCTTACCCCCATTTCCCCCCCTATGTTCTAAATTCTAACCCGTATGATTACTCCGCCTGCGTACCCATCCCGTCCCTACTTTTCCTCTACCACAATTCCAGTCGATTCATCGTCGCCTCTACGGCCCTGAAGTTGAGCCACGCCCCCTCTCCCGAAATCTCAAAGCCTCTGCCAACGTTGTTTCCCCCTCACCCCGCGGTGGTATAATCTCTGTGCAGCCCCTGACATTATGGTCTATAGTGACGCGATCATTGCAGCCTGCACATGTTTCATCCTGCTGCATGTAGATACCCACGAATTTCCGGGTTCTCAGGCGCACCCCGCCCGTGCTTCGAAGAGCATTAACTGCCTATCGTATTGCCATTGAAACCTTCCTTCCTTATTTCTAGTTTCTTGGCCCTATAAGCCTCCAGGGTTTTTTGGCTTCCATTCTTAGAGTCTGTGCCCACTTCGTCGCTATGCTGTCTTTACCTGCTTTTCGACTTTTTCACTAAAGGGGCTGGCCACCCTCTATCGACTAGTTTCAGTACTAGCGTAGCATCGATACAGCAAGTGTTCACGAGAGGGCGCAGCAGCCCCTAAAAACGCCTATAGAAAGAACGGAGTTCTCATAGCGGCGAAAAGCAAAAACGCCCGTGCGAACGATTTGATTTGATTGTAGGGTTTAACGCCCCGACGCAACGCAGGTGATGAGGCGCGCAATAGTGGAGGGCTCCGGATTAATTTTGACCATCTGGGGATCTTTAACCTGCGCCGAAATCTCGTACACACGGGCGTTTTTGCTTTTCGCCTCCATTAGAAAAGCGACCGCCGCGGCCGGGAGTCGAACCCGCGACCTCGTGCTCAGCAGCGCAACGCCTTAGCAACTGAGCCACCGCGGCGGGTGCCCGTGTGAACGAGAATTCGGCACACCTTAAAGATCCGCTGGTTGTCAAAATTAATTCGCAGCCCTCCAATACAGCGCGCCTCACCACCTAATTGTTACTGGGGGCTTCAATGCTCCCCACACGGCCTGGGGCTATCCAGGCGATACTACGAAAGGAAGGCACCTCTGGGAGCTCCTCCAAACTCAGCATTTCACTCTAGAGACACCTCCTGATCAGCCAACGTGAGGAGGAAATAGCGTCCCAAGAGACCCTACACCGGACCTCCCGATCACCTGTCACACAGGGCCAACCACCTGGCAGCGTCTAGACCATACACTAGGCAGCGATCACCGCATTATACAGTAACAACCTCCTAAGCAACCCCCTAACATTCTGCCCCCCCCCCCGCAAACTCCAAACTCATAACCGATTCGGCTGCACTCCGGGAATTTCGTGCTTCTAACTCCAGGGACCCAGCACTTACACCCCTAGCACAGTGGACACAACAACTTCTCCACGATGTTCACACGCGCCAACATCCCCTAGACCCAGCAATACCATCTCGCCATGCAGAAGCCAGACTACACCACATGTGGGAAGCTCTTGGCAGCCTTAAACATCGTTGGCGTAAGCAACGTTATAACAGGCGACTTAAAACCCGCATTGCCCACCCCGTGAAGTCTATAGAAATTCACTCCCAAACACTAGTCCAGGAAGCCTGGGGCACTGTATGCGACAGCAATCGAAACGGCCTCAGCATGAAGCGCACGTGGGCTCTCCTAAGACACCTGATGGATCCCACTTCCTCTCGAACTATCCAATATACTCGTATAACCAATATAACCCGTCAGTTAATCAACTCGAATCCCACCTGTCCCCATGCACTAGCCCAGCAGTACGTCCCAGCAGGCTCAACTCAGCCACTGCCGCAATACACGACCCCCCTAACGAACCCCTTGATTTGCCAATCCTTGAAGCGGAAGTGAGGGGAGTCCTACATGACCTCCGACTGCAGTCAGCTCCCGGTGGTGACCGCATTACCAATAAATTGCTACGTTTTTAGATGATCCGTCAATAAAATTTCTCCCCGACCTGTTTAACGCACTGGGAAGCAGGCACCCTCCTCCCTCACCACTAGTTTACTCATGCAGGGGTCACTCTCATTCCTGAACAATCCCCTCTCCCACATTAACCTTCGGCCTATATCGCTAACTGTACAACTGGTAACTGGGGGCAGCGACGCCGATATATAGAAGCATCACTTCACGCAGGAGTCTCAGCGGTACAACAGTCAGCCCAGGAAGGTGGTTGAACATGTTTGCCAGCAAAATCCGAACTCCTCATGCTATCTCCACACGCCACCGCCCCTAGAACAGCACATAACATGCATGTATTTCTGAATAACGCTCCTATACAAACTGTGAATCGCATAAAAATACTCGGCCTAGTCACCCAATCCAATCTCCGAAACACATCAGTCCCACACACCCTTTCCTCACATGTAACAAAAATCATAGGCCTCCAGAGGCGCGGAACTGCTAGGGGCCACGGCCCGACGGAAAAGAACCGCTGCCGATTTATCCAGGCATTTCTACTTAACCCCATTACATACTCCCTCCCATATCTGTCACTTTCTACCACGGAGGTCACCAAAGTAGATGGACTCATCTGTAAGGCCTACAAGGCTTCATTCGGTTTGCCTCATCACGCATCCACTGCCAAATTATGGGCCGCCAGAACCTACAACTGCCTGGACGAATTAATTGAAGCGCACCGTACGGGCCAGATACATCGCGTGGCTAAACACACACCTGGTCAACTCTTACTTAAGGAGGCACAAACACTTACTCCTCTTACATCAACCCCCCCCCCGGCTGCCATTCCACCTAATTACTGAGATTGAATAGAAATCCGTCCAATCCCTCGTAATATGAACACTACTCATCATACTGCCCAACGAGCTGCTCTATCGCGTGCCCTCATTTCCACTTTCCCTCCCTCGCCAAACACCTTCGACGTAGATGCTGCAGTACACAGGCGCAAGACGGCCTTTACTGTAGCTATCGTCTCCTCTCCGACTACTACTCCTCTCACGTCTCTCACTATTCCCACCACAACCCCACATGTTACGGAAGAGGTGGCCATAGCCCTGGCTCTAATATTATCTGATTCTAATCACCCTGATCTAATATTATCTCATTCAAAAAGGACCATCAAACATTTTGATCGCGGCAGTACCTCCATGCTAGCCTACAAAAGTCTGCTTCAACATTCAGCCCCGAGCACCCTATTCCGGTTTCCGGCACACACGGAACAAGACGGCTCGGAGTGGGCTCATGAGGCGGCACGGGCACTCGTCACCCGTGCGCCTGACGAGAACACTTCCCGTCAAGAAGCGTACTCCGCCAGGGACTCCCTCACCACGTATAGGGAGGTTACTGACTACTCCCGCCTCTCCCGCAACACGTTGCTCCCGGCTCATCCATCCCTAAACCCCTCGGAGGAACGGCTGTGGCGCCTACTCCAAACGGAATCGGTCCCCAACCGAGCCCTTCTTATTAACTTTAACCATCCGCCTACCCCTCTCCGCTCTGCCTACATTGTGGCGCTAAATACACAGTGCAACACCACATGTGGGCCTGCCCCTCTCACGCCCACCCTACCATAACTACCGCTGACCACTGGACGGAGGCCCTGGGCCGCTTGGACGAAAACTCCCAGAGCCCACTGGTCACCCGAGCACAACCCGTGGTGGCGGCCCCTTAGGCCAGTGGTGTCAATAAAAGTTTTTATTTCTATCTCAAAATTCCGAAAATCACGAGGCTGTCTGTCATTGACCACCTCCGCCTCCCAGATGGCAAGCGACTGATTGCAGCCTCGGTTTATTACAGACCAGCCACTGCCTCTCAAAAATCAATTTCGTACAACTCTCTTCGGCACCTGGTATCTAAATATACCAGAATACCGATCATTATCGACGGCAATTTTAATGCCAAATGTACCACCTGGGGTTATGCTCAAACCGATTGCCGTGGTGCCCGCCTTGAGGAAACCTCGGAACACTGTAACCTCATTATCATCAATAATCCAATGCAACACACACGCATTGACCTACAACCCAAGCAACAGAACTCCTCCCCGGACCTTACTTTACCTTCGTCTTGCATTGTGGGGGACTGGAGCCTCTTTACAACAATGTGGGGCAGCGACCATTATCCGATTCACATCACCCTTAACGGAAAGCCCTTCCGAACACGCCAGCGCCTACCCCGAGTCGATTGGACAACCTACCGGAGCATGTCCTCTTTGTCCACGCCTCAATCCCTCGAACAAATCATTACAACTTTCCATAAAGCCCGAGATCTCTCTGGTGAATATATTGGCTATGACGACAACACCCCGGCTATGGACGCCCACATGGCGAACCTATGGAAGAGAGCTCAAACTCTAACCACCCGGTGCATTGCTAGCGGGAAATGTTACCGCGATCTCCTCAAGATGAGAAAATAGAAGCTAATTAGGGAATATTAGCGCTCGATCGCTAACGAACCATGGCGCAGCCTCTGTGCAAGACTCGGCAAGGAACGCGGCCTCTCCAAGTTATGGCAGGTGTATCGTGGGTTGTTCGGCAAGCGCAAGCATAAGTCGACGCTGTTCTCCACGCTCACTCAAAAGGACACCCCTGAAGCTGAGGAACAGGAGCTCATAACTATTTTTTCACCACGCTTCCCTAACTGTGCATCCCCCGCAACCCAACATACATGTATCAGAGCCTGTTGAGGAGCTAGATCTCCCATTCACCTTTGCGGAGCTCCAGGCTGCCCTCCACCAAGGCAAACCACGTTTGGCTCTGGGCCATGATGGGCTCAATTTGCAGCACCTTTGCAACCTGTACGAAGCTACCCACCTAGTGCGTCTGGACATCATGAATGGCCTTTAGTCTACAGAGACTGTTCCGTACAACCTCAAGCTCACGCTCGTCCATCCCATCCCAAAATCTAACAAAGATTCCTCCAACATCTCTAACCTTCAGCCCAGTTCTTTGACACCAACAATCTGCAAACTCATCGAGCGTCTCAAAAATAATCGCATGAAACACTATATGGAATACGTCCGGCCATGGCTCCACCCATCAAAAACTGGTTTCTAGCCACACCTGGGTACGCACAGTGTTTACGGCTGCAGCGACGGGTGATCAATCGCACGTCCAAAGCAGGCAACCCCGACTTTGTCCTTGCCATTGACATGCGTAAAGTGTTTGATCGGATGAGCCAAACTGAAAACCTTACAGAATTGGCACAAGCATTTCAAGCCAGCGAGCCTAAAACTGGATCCGGTCATTTCTAGACAACCGCACCATACGTCTAAGCGCCACGCAGCTAGCATGGAGCCCCAAGATCTACTACCTGGACACGGGCGTGCCTCAAGGCTCTATCCTTGGACCTGCGCTTTCCAATTTGGCAATGGCCCGCGTTGCAAGGAAACTAGAAAAGGATTCTGCGGGACGTTTCGCGATCTATGCAGATGATCTTACTCTATGCACCGAAGCTGCAGACTACACGTCAACTCAAGACATAACTGAGTTGCAGGCCGAAGCCCACAGCCTAACGTCAAGCCTTCCGACGTTAGGGCTAGACCTGGGTCCTGAAAAAAACAGAGTTCTTTGTGGTTCACGGACGGCACAAGATACCGCCTGATATGCACCATACCATCTATCTATCTGACACACCAATTAGGTCTACGTGTGGCAAAATTAGATTGCTGGGTATCCCTTTGGCCAGTCACAATAGCGCACAGCGCTGGATAAAGCAACATTAAAATACCTGGAAGCCAATGCTTCATATGATTTCTAGAATGTCAAATAGGTACGGAAGGGCCCAACAATCGGCTTGCATTACCCTAGCACGAGCAGTGGCTCTAGGCCGCCTTCTTTATGGTGCCCCTGTATATACTTTGTCAAATCGTCACACAAAGCAATTATCAGTACTGCACAAAGCCACGCTTCGAACAATAACTGGATTGCCGCGATATACCCGTATTGACGCCCTCGAAAAGGTGCCTCTTCTGCCTGCTATGGATGCTCTGCTCTCTGTAGCTACCCTCCAACACGAACAACGCCGATGTCCTACGGGTCAGGGAGCGGCGCTCGCTGCGTGTTATGCTCGAACCGTGTTGCCACCACCAGAGTCCGGCACCCCCTGCCCCCTGGGAAAAGTCACTTCTGACATCGCCACCTCAGCGAGCAGGCATTCGAAAAGCAAGGATGTGTCCACACCAAAAAGCCCTCCGTCGCATCTTGGGGACGAAGCTCCCAGATGAAATTGACATCTTTACCAATGCAAGCCTGGACCACCATCAAATGGGCCTCGCGTGGCATTGCCCAGCATGGCCTAAATGTCATGGTTCTATTAAAAAACATGTACTTTACCCGTCTCCCACTGAAACCGAACTGCGCGGTATCTCCATTCACTGGACCATCTGGCCTACAACGTCTCTGCTCCACTACCTGCGCGCATTCGTATCCTCACTGACTCCAAAAATGCTCTTGACGATTTCAAGAAGCCTTTCTCGGACCCTCCTACTGTCCACCAGATTCAAGCTATGCTCGACATACTCGCCAAGACCGGCACTAAAACTCGCCTGGATTGAATACCGGGACACGTGATGCAGGGATATGGCAACCAGACCGCGCACTCCGCGGCTACGGAGAGCCTCCTCGTAACCCCTCCTCTGGATGACCAATCCCCTGCTGCTGTCTCACCCACCTCCTTTCGCCTGCAACTGGACCACGCTCGCTACGCGCGCCGATGCCGCCTAGCATCAAGCACTCCGCTTCGCTACCTACACGGTGTACCATCTCTACCACGCCCAGCCGACATTTTCATTAATAAGACTCTTGCCAAAGCTGGTCTCACTCCTCACATCATAGCCAAATGGATTCACCGAGGGAAGTCACCACCCCCACTTTGTCCGCACTGTTCAGCGACTTCTATCGCGGACCTAAACCATTTATACTGGCACTGTGCTGCATTCTCAGACCATCCATATATTAAATGCAGAGCATTTCAGTAACTCACGATGTCACCCGCGTTGACGTCCGTAGTCCGCATCGCTCCCCCTACACTATATAAAAAAATAATACTTACCGGCGCCAGGTTTCGATCCCACGACTCTGTGGGTGGAGCGCAAGGTACATGGTGCTCTACCGACTGTGCCACAAAGCCGGCACAGAACGGAAGGTTACGCACGCGCCTTATATCCTTGACTCATACAACCGTCGGCCACAGGTGCGCCCTCTCCCCCGCGTCCTCCTCGCCTTCTCTCCGCTCGCAACACCTTCTCTCGCCGCATTCGGTTCGGACGCACAACAGGTGCCGAAGTGCGCAACACCCTTTCTCGCCGCGTTGGGTTCGCGCTGAGCAACAGTCGGTTCGCGCGCAAGAACAGTTGGGGGAGCTCGCATCGCGCTCTCTCGCCGCGGTCGGTTCGGGCTTAAACCACATATGTCGTTCGAGCGCGCTCCGGTCGCTAACATCTGTGGCGTGATCGTGACGTCAACATCACGCTTTCATGTGGTGGCGCGATTTCGGCGCTATAACACTCTCTCGCGAGGGGCATTGGATTGGATTCTATTGGATTGGCTTGGCTTGGCTTGGCTTGGATTGGATTGGATTGGTTTGGATTGGTTTGGATTGGATTGTATTAAATTGGATTGTGTTGGATTGTGTTTCGTCATAGCCGCGCCACGTTGCGTCATAGCCGCTCCATGTTGCGTCATAGCCGTGGCAGGGGGTTCACGGCACGTTTCACGTTTCACCATCGACTCCATCGGCAATGTCTACGCTGGAAGACAACAATTACAACAACAAAAACCAATACGTAATCTATACGACTTGCAGGCGCGCCCCCACGGAAATGCTCTGCATTTGATCGTGCCCCTCGCGAGGGGGATGTTTTAAATTTTTTCTCGAACGTGCACTCCCAAATGGTTTTGCACCAAACAATCCCCTATACCATGACCCCCAATTTCTCGCAGTGATAGGCACCTTTTCTCTTGAGAGTCGTCGAGCTCGTGTAGTGTTATTCAGGGCCTACAACCCACCCTGCCGCTCAAACTGGACAATTAGGAACTCAATTGAAGTTGCCCGCACAGCCCTTGAAGATTCAATAAGTGTTAATCCTCCCTTCAGGATGCAGCGATGGCGTAGAGGTAGAGAATCCGCCTCGCGTGCAGAAGGACCGTGGTTCGAATCCCGGTGCCAGACAATTCCCACCGGATTAAAAAAATCTGCATATTGATGGAATTGCACAAAGGGGCTTGGGGTGCGGCCTTACCCCGCTGACCATTTCCGGTAATGCACTCCCTCACCAGAGCAGGATTTGCCACCCTGGTGTAGTAACGGCCACAACCTCCGATGAATACGCCAATTAACCCACGGCCCTCAGTCCCCAACGGCTGCAAAGCAACTGACCACGGTGGCGGTCAGACCTGTGACGCAGCAGAGGGTGCTAAGAATCCCTGGATCCGGACAGGCCGCCAATGGAATCTGAACCTGGCAACGTTTAAAGTGCGAACCCTATCTAGCAAAGCGAGTCTCGAGGCGTTGTTCGAGGAATTAGAGGGCATTAAATGGAATGCAATGGGGCTTAGCGAGGACAGGAGACCAGGCGAAGCCTTTACGGTGCTGAAAAATGGACACGTATTATGTTACCAGGGCCTAGAGGACAGAAGAGAACTGGGAGAGGAATTTCTAGTCAATAAAAGCATAGCTGGCAACATAGAAGAACACTATGGCATTACCGAAAGGGCAGCAGAACTTGTAATTGGGTTCAATGAGAGGTACAAGCTCAAGGTGGTGCAGGGCCACGCGCCCACATCCAGCCACGACGACCAAGTAGTGGAATGCTTCTATGAAGATGTAGAATCGGTAATGGCTAAAGTAAAAACAGAGTATACCGCAGTTATGGGGGACTTCAATGCTAAAGTAGGCAAAAAACAGGCTGGACACAAGGCAGTTAGGAACTATGGTCTGGCCTGTTGAAATAGCAGGGAGGACCTACTAGTTGAGTTTGCAGAACGGAATAACCTACGCATAATGAATACCTTCTTCTGTAAACGGGAGAGCCGGAAGTGGACCTGGAGGAGCCCGAATGGAGAGCATAAAAATGAAATAGACTTCGTATTATGTGATAACCCTGGCGTCGTGCAGGATGTGGAAGTACTCGGAAGGGTAAGGTGCAGTGACCTCCGTATGGTAATCTCTCGAATTAATCTAGATTTGAGGAGGGACCGCAACAAGCTAGTACGAAAGAAGCCGATGAATGAGCTAACAGTAAGACGTAAAGTAGAAGAATTCAGGATAGCGCTGCAGAACCGATATTCAGCTCTTAACGAGGAAGCCGAGCCTACGACACAGGAAGCCAGCGACAACCTTACACGCATTATCACGGAGTATGCAGTAGAAGTCGGGGGCACTATGGCTATACAGGATACTGGCAAACTTTCACAGGAGACGAAAGATCTAATTAGGAAACGGCAAGCCATGACAATCTCTAACGCAGCCTACAGAATAGAACTAGCGGAGCTTTCGAAGTTAATAAGCGTAAGACAGCTGACATACGGAAGTATAATATGGAGAGGATCGAATACGCTGTAAAGAACGGAGGTAGCCTGAAATCGGTGAAGAGGAATCTTGGCGTGGGGAAAAAGTATATGTATGATCCTAAAGATAAGCAAGGCAATGTCATCGCAAATATTGATAAAAAAGTCACAGTGGCCGAGGAGTTTTATAGAGATCTGCACAGTAGCCGGGACATCCAGGATAATGCCGAACGAGACAGTGGCTAAGAGCAGATAGACATCCCACCAGTAACGACCGAAGAAGTAAGGAAGGCTTTGAAAGAAATGAAAGCGGGCAAAGCACCTGGTGAGGATGAGATAACAGCAGACCTCTTGAAGGATGGCGGAGAAATTGTACTTGAAAAACTGGCCAACCTGTATACGCAATGCCTAATCACTGCAATTGTACCGGAATCTTGGAAGAATGCGAATATCATCCTAATTCATAAGAAAGGTGACATTAAGGACTTGAAAAATTACGGGCCGATCAGCTTACTGTAAGTCGTCTACGAGGCACTTACCAGGGTAATCGCTAACAGAATCTCTGCAACCTTAGATTTCAGTCAACCTAAAGACCAAGCCGGGTTTTGTAAAGGTTACTCAACAATGGTCCATATTCACACGCTCAATCAGGTGATAGAGAAGTGCGCTGAGTATACTGAACCCCTATAAATAGCCTTCATAGATTATGAGAAAGCATTTGACTAGGTCGAAACCCTAGCAGTCATTCAGGCATTACAGAACCAGGGGGTAGATTAGCGTTATGTAAGAATACTAGAGGATATCTACAATGGGTCCACAGCTACCATCATCCTCCATAAGGAGAGCAGTAAAATACACATAAGGAAGGCTGTCAGACAAGGAGACACAATCTCTCCAATGTTATTCACAGCATGTTTACAAGAAGTATTCAGAACGTTGGATTGGGAACAGGTGGGAGTAAGGGTTAATGGAGAATACCTCAGTAACCTCAGATTTGCTGATGACATTGCATTGCTAAGTAACCCGGGGGACGAATTGCAAAGCATGCTTTCCGCACTGGACGAACAGAGTAGAACCGTTTCCTGAAAATTAATATGCAGAAAACTAAAGTAATGATCAATAACATCGGGACCACACAGCGGTTTCAGATAGGTGGCGAGGCAGTGGAAGTGGTAAGCGAATATATCTACTTAGGCCAAGTTGTGACTCCAGATCCCAACCATGAGGCAGAGATAATTAGAAGGATCAGAATGGGGTGGGGTGCATATGGCAGGCATTCTCAGATAATGAATAGCAGCCTACCATTGTCACTGAAGAAGAAAGTGTATGACAGCTGCATCTTACCGGTACTCACCTACGGGGCAGAAACTTCGAGGTTCACTAACATGGTTAAACTTAAATTGAGATCGACTCAGTCGGCAATGGAGCGTAAAATGATAGGTGTAACATTAAGGAACAAGAAGAGAGCGGAGTGGGTCAGGGAACAAACACGTGTTAAGGACATATTAGTAGATTAAGAAGAAGAAATGGACGTGGGCAGGGCATGTAATGCGAAGGCAAGATAACCGCTGGTCATTAAGGGTAACAGAGTGGATACCTAGAGAAGGCAAGCGTTGCAGGAGGCGGCAGAAAGTTAGATGGGCAGATGAGATTAAGAAGGTTGCGGGGATAAATTGGTCACAGTTGGCACAGGACCGACTTAATTGGAGAATAATGGGAGAGGCCTTTGCCCTGCAGTGGGCTTAGATAGGCTGATGATAATGATGAATCCTCCCTTCCTGCTATTCCCATCCCCCCCCCCTCTGGCCAACCGACCTTCCCTTCCCAGTAAAGGACTTTACTACTACTCTCTCTCTCTCTCGTCGTCTGCGTTGTGCCGGCACGTTCAATCCCACAATCAATCTATAAAAAAGATGGCGTGAGTTTTTAATAATTCCAGGCAATGATTTCGTTATTGTAAGATTTTTTTTCTGATTTTATGTCGCTGTGCACTTGTCTTCGACCTACCAATTACAGCTTCCGTAACATCGCCGTAGCGCCATGATCACCTCCAACACTTTGCATACTAGGCACGTGTGCTGTGTTTCTTAATGTGTTTGACATCGGCTTTGTACCGCGAGAGACGTCGGTTCGATGGCGACCAAGGAAGTGGTGATCTTCTCGAAGCCCCAGTTTGGATGCGTTGCGCGTTGCTTTACGCGCAACTAGCGTGGCAAGATACCATGCCCATGTACGAGCTACGACGACAGGCCGGGCCCATCAAGTTCTTCGAACTTGAAATACGCCCTGAAAAAAGCGTTTGGCTCAAAAAAGACAAAAAGCGCTCGCATTCCGCAGTAGCCGTTGGTACGGCGTTCTGTAGGTACAAACGTAACGCATGGTTGCAATAAATGGCGCGCGAGCAGTGGAACTCAGCGAAATCGAATTGAGTTCAGCAAAACCTCCTGCGTGTTTATCGTGGGAGAAGCGAGACTGGTGGGGAAGAGGGTGAGATGTAAGCGGGAAAGAGAAGAGATGCCTTTACGTTGCAGGGGCGGCGGAAGACTATGTCTTTGGACATTTGCTGTAAAGTGAGTAGGAATGCGACCAATTTTTTTTCTCAATACATACAACGTAACTTTTTTTTATCAAGGGATGTGTAGTCGAATATAGCCCGGAACTGTAAAAGTACCTGACCTTTCCCTTTTAGCTTTGCTGAAAATGTGCCGCTACATAAATACATATTTTTAATGTTATCTAGAAAACTCTGACCTTACTTTCGTGTGTGATTAGACGAATTAGAAACACAGAAATGCAGGACGCGTCAAGTAATTCCAGGAGTTCCGTTCTAAATCTCTGTTGGACCTTTACACGCTTTCCTGCACAGGCTTTCCTTATTCTCACAAATTTGTCTTTAAGATGGCGAGAAAATTGCGCAGAAGAGGTTCATATGTTTCGGCAAATTTAAACAAGACCCGTAAGAGTCTTTTTTTTGGAAGAAGTGAGTAAAACCTTGTTGGTGCATTGGGGTTTGTTTTGGTGGCGAAAGAACCCATCGCTATCGAAGCTGGTGATGGCGATTAGGCAGAAAACCGGGAGGCAATGATGGCAGGATGTGATTACAACTAAAACTGTATTTACAAATAATCTACAGGAGAACGAACTATTAAAGTTTTTATTCAACGACGGGGACTGCTTCTAAGGCACCAGCCCAATAGAGGGAATCCTCAGTCTGGAATACCTTGGCTGTGGCTGCGTATGCGGGCCCTCTTTACCAGGTCAAGCTGGATCGTAGAGTCCTCGCCGGCCAACCACGTCATTCGCTGTTGAAAGAAGATATAGGAGATTGGTTGTAGACGTGGTGTTTTCTGGCACGCCTATACCTGATGGTATACGAGGCCGAGTGCTGGGCGGTAGTTAGTGGTGGCTCGATATTCGGTCGGATATATGGCATGGAGGAGGGTTTGCTGTGGGTAGGTGTTGGTTTGTAGTCTTCGGAAGGGGGTAGCTTCATCTTTTTTCAGTTGCGGGTGTGGATGGGGAAACACTCGCCTTTATTGCGGGTTGTGGGCCAAGATATCTATGTAGCATGCGTGGGACAGGTTGTTCATTAGATGCCAGGGGTGATAATACTCCCACAAGAGAAACGGTCTATTGCATATAAGCGGGGCAGCGGCGTGAGCTGCCTCGTTCCTCTCGGGGTATTCGTCACCAGGAACCGAGACTATGTAGACCACGGAACTGTTCAGGCTTGTGTGAAGTATACGTTTTGGAAATGCCTCCTAGTCGAAAATTTCTGCAAGCGGTCTGAGGGTCCCTCATTGTGGTGATTGTGTCATGGGCAGCAGTTATTCTATAGACTTGTGGTGAAGGAAACCTCCCTCGCAGGTTCCTTTCAGGTATTTTGTGACGACTGGGACCTGCCACAGTGCCAATAATTTGAGCAGGGTTCTCGACGACGGCACAAAAACATCTATTCTTAAACCAAACACGCACACTGCAGGCAGTTACTACTTAAAGCTAAGCAGCCTGTACATAACTGTAACAGCCTGTAAAGCACACAGAAAAGTCCCCACCAAATGTTCTGGGCGATAAGGAGCTTTCCGCAGGAGGTCGTGGGTGCTGGTTACAATGCGGGGTGTAAAGTTGCGTGGCTATGACAACGGAGTCGTACACACCGGATCGTTGACGAGGAACAGCCACCGTGGTCCTCGTTGAAAATGGCCTGACCGGCCACCGCTAACCATCAGGCGCCCCGTAGCAGCAGGCGGGAGGAAACAGGCCACTGCCGGACGACGGCGGGCAGCAGGCCGCGGGTCATCGAAGAACAGAGGACGCGAACGTGGCGCGCCTCCACGAGTCAGTCGCGCCTCCGCTCCAGGATGCCAAGGAGCCTGGTAGCTTCTTCTCGACCTCGGGTCCCGAAAATCGGACGAGTTTCTAGTCTTCAACCTGGACGTCGCGCTCCTCAACCTCCTCCGTCCACTACTCCCGGCGTTCTCCTCTGTTCTCACCTGGCCCCCTTAGATCTTCGGTTGTGACCGCCTCCCATTGGTCCACATCATTCCCTCTTGTGATGTGCAGCTTCTTTTTCTTCCGCAAGGCTGGATGAGGGCAATGCCTTTATTGTCATTTTCCCGCGCTTGCGTCACCATAGCCGTTGAAACGAGCGCGTCACCTAACAGGGCTATTGCGGCTTCTTCGGAAGTACCGATTAATCCACGTTGTCTTGACTGCGCCGTGCGTTGTTCAAAGTATTTACCGAACGGGTGAGAGAACCTTGATATCTTAGCAATCGATCGAATGACTGAGTTACGCCCAAGGCATACAACCTTAGCAATCGACTTTTTCGTAGTTACGCCCCACAACAGAAGTTGTACGTGTGTCTTACAAGGAGGATCACTGTTCAGGTGTGAAAGCTACAGCCCAGTCCGGAGCTCACCATCTTCCGCGCGAATTTTACACTTCGTGCCAATTGCGTGCAGCACAGCATACTTTATTGGTCAGTTCACCTTTCGGTTGGGCGTAGCCGAACCCCGCCCGACCGATTTCCCGAAGTTTTTTACCTTTCTCGAAGTGCATTATTCGACGGAGGAAGAACACATGCCAACGGGGTATGTTTTTCACAGCCAGCGAGAGACTCAGGCATCCCCATGGTCAAGACTTGGGTTTTCGCCTGCTAGCGTAACTCACTGTAATAACTAAGGAAAATTGTTAGCGTCCCAAGCATGGAGGAAGACAACCCGTGAGCAACGACGCTTTGTTAAGCGCTCTGAGGGTACGCCTTAAATTAAATGTCTCTCTGCGCGTCTACAACAAAGCGCCGAAGCAATACAATCCAGTTGTCATTATCATCGGCATTGTAATAATCAAGTTGAATGCGAGAAGGAGTGAATCGAACGACAACTAATGGCGTAGGAGAGGCTACGAGAAATGCCCACGAAGCGGAAATAGAATACGAACAAATGCGAAAGAGGTTGGTTGAAAGGCGGGGAGACCCACAAAATCGGCGGAGTTCTCCCTCCCTAGGTTGTCGCCTATGCCGCAAAAGAAACACTTCCCAGGTATCGCTGATGACAAAGCAACGCCCAAGTGGCCTGATGGAGTGTCTATAACAAAATGAGTAAGACTGGGACGGCTTGTTGTCCAAAACAAGCCGAAATTTAGGCCAAAGAAACATCAAGGGAGCAAAGAAAAGATGCCATGCAGTAGCCATTGTCCTGACATGTATGCACAGAGTGCTCGACTCGGCGGGAGATCCACGAAGTTTTAATTACACGAACAAAATTAAGGCTTCGATTCCATTTACCCCACCTCCACGTTTTTCCCGTTATTTACGTCCGCCACTTCAAAAACGGGTTGCGGTGACACTCGTCATCGAGGAAAGATTAGGTAAATAAACACGGCGAATCTGGACGTTTTACTGAGTCCATGTTTGCCTTGTATAATTCAGGAACAAATATTAAAAATAAATCTTGAAAGCCCTCTGTCGCGATTTTCAGAGTCAAACTTCGTTTTTGTTATCAACACGGCCGCTGTATAATTGACGAAACCGTGTGTGCTTTATGTTTTTCATACTTATGTTTTTCATAGAACAGGATCCGCAAGAACACCACACTTTCGCGCTACAAGGTACGGCAGCCTAGACGATCCCGAGTGTTCGCGGTGCTCAGCCAATAGCGACATTTCACACATCCTGTGGGACTACCCTCGCTTTGCCGACTGTCGACAAATTGGCTTTATCCAAGTCGTTCCAATCAGAGCATCGAACGGCGACTGCTCGCCGCTCTAAGAAAATTCGTCGAGAACTCTGGCCTTCACCATTTCCTTTAATTTCCTACCCCATTGTATGTATCATACTCCCCCCCCAAATTCCATTACCTAATCCCTCTGCCCTAGAGACCAAAATTTGTAAAGCGTAACATGGCGTCTTTGTATCCCTTGTACATAAAATAAATGCGCGTTACCACCACCGCTAGATATGTTCCATGTTCCGCTTGGAACGCTAGCGGAGTAGATTAACGTGGTTTTGTAAACGTAGTAGGGTGCCTCGATTCACGCGCGTCTCCGCCGTAAGGCAGCGCTGGAATCGAGGCACCTAACTTGTAGCAGTGGAACGCTGTAAATTTTATTGATTTGAGCAAACCTCCAACGTTTTATCTTGGCAGGAACGAGAAGGGAGATGAGCAGCTTGACAGGTCAGCGGGAAAGAGAAGGCGGGCGTTTACTTGGCAGGGGTGCCCGTCGACTATCGTCTTTCGTCGACATTGGCAACGAACGGAGCAGATACGCGGCCATTTTTTTATTGCAGCCATGAAGACGAAATAGAGGTTCGATTTATAAGACAGCTTATCCGTCCCGATTGTAATGATAAAGATTTTGTCGCGAACTTCAAAATTTGATTTGCGATATTAAAGAAGAAAGATGAAACAGTGGTGACTTTCCTGAGGTTAATACGCGGAATATTTCGGACGAATAATTGCACACTCGTACATTTGAGTTTGCAGTGCTAAGAATTGCATGAGTTCTCTTTTTCCCGTCGGGAAGTCTTAAATTACTATGACGTGTTTCGTGGGCATTGGTGTACAGATATACCCGCGGGAGTATATATTATTCGCATGCTTACCGCGCATGCAGCAGCCAACCGATACGGGACGTCCGCTGGCGGGAGAGCTTCTAGTTCAGCCCAAGTCACCAATATCAAAAAACCCAGTTCCACCCAGTGCGAAATCTGCTGAAACATCAACGCTGTGGTTCTCTTGTTGCGGCTCGAACGTCAACGGGCGCTCGCCCGAGAACGGCAGCGCCGTCGCCGCGCAAATTCTTTGGTTCGCATCAAGGAATGTGCGGTTAGACGTCAGCGGTGCGAGGCTCCCTCCCACATCCTTCTCCTAGCGAGAAGCAGAACACATCCCTGCAGGGATCATCATGATCGTCCTCGGCTTGGAAAGACCGCACAACACGAAGCTCCAGAATCTACGCTTTTCTTACCAGGCTACCGACGCTGTGACCTGAACCGTCCAGTTCACACTATTCGCCAAGTCTGTTGGATCATTTTCGACCCTCAACTCTTCTATTTCGCCGCTTTTACACAGTACACATACCTTGTGAAGGAAGCAGTCATGTCCGACACCCGCCAAGCCTAACAACGAAGTTCCAATCTGCTGCCATGGCAACGGCGCATTCGCCGCCACCGCCACCGCCGCCACGTGCCGCCGATGCATCTCCAGCCGAAGCACACGCTCTCCTCGCTGAAGAACCCGCTCAGGCCATCGAAGAAGACATCGACGCGAGTGACTGGATTACCATTACGAGGAAAGGCAAGATAAAGATTCCCACAGCAGCAATCACAACACTGAAGACCATCGTCATGAGAACACCAAACACGCTCAAAATCGCCCAGGTAAGACCCTACGAAACCTTTCAAGCCATTGCTTCAGCTGCAAATTTGGCACCACACGAGCAACAGGATTTGACCTTCCAAATTCGGTACCCCCAAAATGTTATCCTTCTAAAGACCTCCAATGAATTCACTGCCTGAAAGATAGCAGCTATGACTACGTTGTCGATTCAAGCATGCATTCACATCGTGAAAGCCTATGTGACGGCCCCCGTGGTTTCGTGCCGTCTCATCATTAACGGGATTGAGAAGGGACTTCCCGACGCCCAACTTTTAGAAAGCCTTGAATCGTGGCATTGGTGAATTGGTGAATAGTGAACACAACCAAATTGGTGCATAGCAATCCGGTTGTGTTTTAACAGGTAATACAAAAGGCGAAAGGAGCAGTGGTTTTGATAAATAGCGATTATAAAAGTTCCCTCAGCTTTTTCGAGTTGTCAAACTTTCTAAACTAACTCGTTTAAATCGGTATACATGGGAATCACTAAGCTAATACGGTGAATTGTTGCATGTTGCACTGTCTGCGCTTGTGTCGCGCGGTGGTGTAGCCCCGAGCTAGGACATAATAATGGCTAGGTTCCGCTGCCTTATCTTTTGAAAGGCTCCTCTCCGTTTTCTTTCTCCCGAATTACGGCCGGGCTACAGCGGCGGCGTCCGCTGCTTTGTTCCGGCCGTGGCCGACTCTGCTGTACTGCTGCTGCGTTCGGGACGCCGCCCCCGCGAATTCCAAGTAACGGCAAGCAAAATCTCTGGATGCACTCTTTGTAGAGCCACGTGTGTGAACTCAAGTGACGTCGCATGGGCAATTGTTGTGGACATCCACAAGTATCGTTAATGTACATTAACGATAGTTGTGGGTGTCCTTTAAAGCTTTGCTTTCCAACCACCTTCACAACGTGGATTGGAGCCAATTTTTTTTATGTACGTGTTTGGTGGCTAGCTTGTCACGGCCGAACTGAATTTTTTTTACTTGTCGTTGTTTGCGGTCTTTCTCTTGTGGTTTCGTTACACCTTATCAAGAATTAATGCTAATCAAACACCCCACATGTCACTAGGCCAGGGATGATGTTGCGGCAGGGGAAACACGGCACGACTTCGAGGCGTCGAGTTTAATTGTTTGTCTCTACAAATGGCGGCTGTCATATAGATCCCTGCTATTTTATCGATATGTCTGCGTATTGTCTTACCTCAACCATCCGCGCTGGTGGGCATTACAGCGGTCTCGTTACGCCCGAGTTTATGCGGCACGTGGCGTTGTAGCATGTATATCGGCCATTTTCAGCCGCTAACGGGGGCAGCTTTTATGGCTACCGCCTTCGTAAATTTTTCGCCGAGTGAAGCACATACGAAACTTGGCCGTACTGCACTTCACAAGTGATACCTCAATCTTATGCAGCTTTCTCCCCTTTGTTTATCTGAAAGGAAGTTACACAGGGAGATACCATATCTCCAAAGCAATTCACAGCATGTCTGGAGGGGTGTTTAGGAATCTTGACTGGGAAAGCGTAGGATTAAGGATAAACGGGGAACACTTGAACCATTTGAGGTATGAAGACGGCATAGTCTTGCTGAGTGAGACTGCAAAACAACTGCAAACATACGCTTCAGGAACTACAATCAGCAATCGCGGCCTTAGGACTAAAAATAAATATGAATAAATTATTCTCGAATAAGCGTACGGAAAGCGTATTTTTCAGCTTAGGAAACGAAACGCTAGAAGTTAAAGAATATAACTACCTCGAACAGGTGGTTATTGCTGACCCCAAACCACGGGAGAGAAATTCGGCGCAGAATACATGTGCGTTAGAGAGCATTCGGCAACCACTCCCAAATAATAAAAAGTAAGCAACCATTATCCCTCAAAATAAAAATATACAACCAGTCCACACTAGCGGTGATGACGAATGGAACTTGGACTTGGCACTTTACTTAGCTAGAAAGCAAACATAGGTCGGCTTAACGGGCCATGGAACGAATAATGTTAAGAAACGAGCTTCCTGGATCAGGGAACAAACTGGAGTTGGCGATATTACAGATCAAATAAATTAAAATAAATGGACTTAGGCTCGTGGTATTATTGACAACCGGTGGGAAACTATGGTAATACAGGTGATACCAAGAGATCGGTCTAGCCTTTTGAGTCCCGATTGTGCTCAGAAGCAACAACTGGAAAAGTACTTTTTTTTCAAACTTTCTGGTTCTTTTCAGACACGTCACACCATCTGTTGACAAAGGTCCCCAGACCATCAAAAATTTAAAAAAAAGAACAGCACGTACTTCCGTGCACTAAGTATGTCAACTGATGCGCGTCAACTCGCATCGAGCCCGGGTGACTCAATGGGCTAGTGACAGGTAAGCGAAGTCGAGCGATTTCGTTGTTATTACAAATGCTATTAATACAAACCTTACTTTATGGTCTTCACTTGAACCGGAAATCATGCTGATCATGGTAGTTTTCTTGGTAGCTTCCCAGTGGTATCATGGTAGTTTCCCAGTGGGTCAATGTGTCCGTTCTAATGAACCAAATTTTTTCTGACCTCATATTTGTGATGCCGGGAGTTGTTTTAGATCCTAAAATGTTTTCACAATCTTAATGGGAAATTTTAGGTTTTGGGCATCAAAGTGCTAGAAGGAGGGGAAAGCCATTCACCCGATGGAGAGATGAAAAAGAAATTCGGTGGCAAACTGTGGACTCGGCAGCGCAGGACAGGAGCTGTTGGAGGTTAATTGGAGACGCCGTTGTCCTGCATGGCTAATGATGTAAATAATGGTCTGGATGGGTACCCATCTGATGACATTTTTTTGCTTGAATGAGGCCTTGTGTTAAGGGGGCGCTGGATAGCAAGTGAGGATATGGTATCATAGCTGTAGTTACACATGTCCCTTTTGAGTGCTCACTAAGTATGTTGGTGGTTGGTTAGGGTGGGTGCTGTAGCGAATGGCACAGCAATCTTCTTCGGAAGTAGAATTCTCGGTTTGGATTGATGCATGAACGATAGGATGCAGATGGAAATTCACGGCCGTCACTGCTAAGGCGGAGTGGAGTGCGGAGTGCGGCAAATGTGGAGTGCGGCAAAAACTGGGGAATATGTTGTTTCTAAGGCATTGTCCGTTGCAAGTCATCGTTGCCTAATGTATATAGGCTGCATGTGTTTAGGAACCCTGGAAATGTGCATGTAGGCACTTATCTCGGGTGTAATGGTAGCTTTGGGGCTGATATCGGTAAGCAGGGGATTTATACCCAGCTGGCAAAGTACGGCCCGGCTAAAGTGACTTTAAGTGAGGCGGATACGTTTGGTGGTGCTTAGGTCAAGAATTTTGTTGAGAGTGTTATGAACTCCTAGTTGTTGTAGAATATGTATGTCAGTGTAATAGGGCAGCGCTAGGGCTAATTTTAGCCTTGGCGGATTACTCTGCCTAGTTGTTCTCGTTCAGCTTCTGTGAGTTATAGAAAGGGAGTTGTATATGCTATGCGGAAAATAACGAAGGACCAAACAGGGTGAAGTACACGAGTACGGATTCTTGGGCAAGTTGGTGTGGCGATTGTGACGAATTTATAGCCCAAACTTCTTTGTGCTATGAATTAGTCAAAAGGTGAACTAAGGTGTCGCTATTCATGCCAGGATGGCGTGTGTAAATTCTTGCGAGGAGTAGCGTGGCAAGAGCGGCATGCTGTTTGTGTCTTCTAGTGCGGTGGCGTTGTGTCCATCAAAGTTCTGGCGGAGTGCCATGATCCAAATGTAGTCGACTTCAGCCTGTCTTGCAGTATTAAAATGGTAAGGGAACTCGGGGAAGGCGACAGAGAACATTTTGCGAAGACTAGTTTTTTCTACCAATGATATTGCTGCTTCTGTAGTTTACGTGTTCAAATTACTCGAGTAGGCCTATCTCTAACAGTTGTTTCGAATAGAAAAGCCAAAGCTTGTTCACCAGGTTCCCCTTCATCAGCTAGAGCTAAGAAGCAGTCATAAGTGCGGGCTAAAAGAACTAGCATTGGCCCCCCATTAAAGCAATGCGTTATTCGCTGTGTTACGTCTGACGGAACCGAAAATTGAAAACTAGAGTTACATCCGACGGAACTTTAGCACAATGTTATGAGTTACGTCCCACGGAACCCGGAATTGAAAACTAGTTACGTCCGACGGAATTTAAACCAGCTTCTAAAGCTACGTACGACAGAACCCAGAATGAAAAACTATAGTTACGTCCGATGGAACTTTAGGCCAATGTTTTGAGTTAAGTCCGGCGTAACTTAAAGCACACAAAATATTTTAAATGCAGAGCATTTCTTTAACTCACGATGTCATTCGTTCTTGGCGTCCGTAGTTGTTCGCATCGCTCGCCTCGACATGCCCGGCTCAAACGTTTCGCTATCGGCGCGATCAACATTCGATAGCGCGCCCAGGCACGTTTCAAGGACACTCTCTCCCCTCTCTCGGACTCAACGTGCGCCGAGGCTGCCAATTTTACTGCTGACGAGCGCTCTCTCGTCAGCAGTTGCCACAAGTGCAACAACATTAACGTAACGCAAACTACTTAACGTCGTGCGCCCCCGAAAATACTCTGCATTTGATCGTGCCCCTCGCGAGGGGGATGTTTCACTGCGTCGCCATGCGAACAGTTTGCCACGCTTTAGTTTCAGTTCCGTATCTCCCCGCCGCGGCCGTGGAGAGAAGGCGGCCGTCCGCGACTCTCGCCACAGCGGCGCTGTGGTTGCGAGTGGCGCTAGGAAAGTGAGCGTCGTCTGCTAGCGGGGAGCGGAACGCGTTCCGCTCGGCATCTCCGGTCTTCGCCACTTCTGGCTGCGCACTGCAAAAGAAATATTTTTGCCTGCCCTCTCTTTCATCCCCTACAGACCCCTTCCCCAGTGTCGAGTAGCAATCCGGGCGCTGAGCCTGGATCACCTCTCGGCCTTTCCGTTTGCATCTCTCT
This sequence comes from Haemaphysalis longicornis, assembly GCF_048455015.1. Lineage (NCBI taxonomy): Eukaryota > Metazoa > Arthropoda > Arachnida > Ixodida > Ixodidae > Haemaphysalis > Haemaphysalis longicornis. The sequence goes on along the minus strand of NW_027526385.1, from coordinate 196,931,464 downwards.
CTCTCGTAGGCCACTTCGTTGCGAGGCTCATTTGAACGACGTGACGTTTGCGGTGAGGTTCAAACACCATCGACAACAACATGCTGCGCAGCGGCTGCGCGCTGCGAGATAACAGCAGAGTAAAACGCACCGTGGTCGTTTCCATTTACTTTATTTGCCTCTCCCGTGGATGCCGTGGCACTCTGTACGCGGCTGTACGACGACTCACGACGGCGAGGCTATCCGATGATGAGGGCAGAGTTCGGTTGGACTCCCTGAGATGGCACCACCGTTCCGACGCGAGGGAGCAGAGAGCTCGAGAGATGGGCCCGCGCGACAGCGCGCGCGGCCCGCCTCTTGCCATGGCCGGGCTCTTTTCGTCAGCCTGCACCGACCAGTGTTCACTGGTAGCGCCGGAGTTGAACGACTCCGGCCGCTCAACCAATGCGGGAGCCGTCGAGGATGAGCAAGAGGGGAGCGCTGGGGTGGCTTTAGGAGTAAAGCCCCCTGTAGGTTCGCATCACTTGCCTCCGTGTCTTTCCTGCCTACCACGCCGGTGCCATAGATACAGCCACTGCGTGGAGAGGATTCTTCGCGCATGACCCTTCCGACACCTTTTAAGATAGGACCAGATTTAGGGGAAATCCCCAAGGTGGCGTAAGTGCCTGCGAAGGAAAGTTGGACCTCAACCAGGGTTGATGCTTTCGGATGCTGTTCTCCTGGCCGGATGCCGCTCGTGTTCGCCGGCGTCTCCACACCTAGACTCCCTGTGGCGGAAAATTAGAGCAGTTCCATTCAATGGGAAAGCTGTCGGAAGTGCAGAGCAGTGATTCTCCATAATGGACTGTAGCGCCGTTATCCACTCACTGCTACCACCCAATGCATTTCAGATTTCCCGCCTTCCGAGTGCTCCTGCGCCCCCTGCCTGAAACTGCGCCATCGGAAGTTCTGTTCTTTTAGTGCTCGTTTGTCCTCTCGCACGTGCAGGTGTTGCACTGCCATTTTTATAGGCAAAGGCTGCTGCTGCCCGGAGATCCTTTCCCCCGGGATGCTCCAGCCTCGCCCGATCGCGGCTGGCTGGAGCGCCCCACGGAAGTGACGTCACCTGTTTTTTGTTATTATTTCTTGGATTTGGTCGTTCTTGTTGATCGCCGAAACTAGTACCAATTGCCATGGCGGCCGTGCAAAGTGGCCTTGCCGGCACTCATGTTTAGGTCGGCTGCGCTTTTCATTGTTTACGCGCCGTAAGCGCAGCCTGGTAACTCTCCTCCTTGGTACATCGGCTGTCGTTCAGTGTTGTGTTATCTACGGCGCACCTGCGGGCAAGGCAAAACCACTCCGAGTGGAGGATTCGGAGGAATTATAATCAATCAATCAATCAATCATGTTTATTTACGTGCCCAGGAACAGCCAGAGGCCTTAGTGCTGGCGCACGGGTAGTTACATGAAAGCAAAATACAAGAAACATATAGCAAGAAACAAACAAGCGACAAGACACACACAAATTGAAGTAGTGAAAATGACAAAAATAAAGCACAGGCGGAGCCTGGGTACAGGTAAAAAATAAAAAAAAGAAGATGCCTATGTTGCTCTGCCTGTCGTAAAGGCCACACGACAGGCAGAGCAACAAAGTTTGACAGTAATACAACAAAAACAACGGCATGAGTGTAGAGACAAATGATAAGACGAACAAATGACAGTAAACAGTTTCAAAAATAGGCAACTATCAGTTGGATAGACACAACGGCAGAGAAACCAAATTACAGAAAAAAAAGTAACGACAGACATATCATAGGTGTTTAACATACTGTATTCAACAGCGCCGTTCGGTAAACTGTAAAGGATTTCTGAAAGATGTCAAGGCGTTCAAAGAAGCGGTTGTAACAATTCTGTATTCTGCGCACAGGAGAATGATTGGAGTTGCGCGCAGCGGTCAAGAACGGGCGATGCGACCTGGTGGGCCTTTGTGGTACACTAAACTCAAAACAGTTAAGCAGGTGTGCGCTAGAAAGGTCACCATGAACAATTTTGTGAAGAAATGTAAGGTCTGTACGCATACGTCTACAGTTCAAGGAAGTGATGGAAGGGACTATGGGTAAGTCAGAATCAGGATGAAAACTGTGATTGGGATGACGGTGCTTAAATATGGATAAAAACTTCTTCTGCACACGTTCTATTAATTCACTACTAGATTTGGAGATGCCGTTCCAGGCAACAGAAGCATATTCAAACTGTAGTATACATATTGCATTGTATAGCATTAGAAATGGATCCGGAGAAGAGAATTCCTTTGTAATCCGACACATATTTCCAAGGCTTCGGAGTGTTCGCCGGGTGATGAGCCTAACATGAGGAGAAAAAGAGACGGTACTGTCGAAAAGCACCCCTAGGTCCCTAATCTCCTCAACCCTTTGCAGTGGAGCTCCCTCAATACTGTAGGAAAACAGCAGACGGTGGGTTTTCCGGCTGTAGGTGACAACCTTTGTTTTATGTGGGGTTTAAAATTACGCAGTTTTTCCTGCACCAGACCGATAATTCCGACACATCCCTCTGCAAGGCGCAGCAGTCCTGAACACCGCTAATGTGCCTAAATAGTTTGACATCATCAGCATAGAGAAGAAAAGAAGAGTTTGTTAACACTGTTGAAACATCATTGATAAAGACAGAAAACAATAATGGACCCAGCACGGACCCTGGGGTACACCACTTGTTGCAGGGTAAACACTAGACTTTTTGTAGTTAACATCTACATAAAAGGACCGGTCAAGGAGATAGTTGGACAACAAGGCAACAAGGCTTGCGTCTACACCGGACTTAACAAGCTTGTTAATTAATAACTGATGGTTCACCACATCAAACGCCTTACTGAGGTAAAAATAAATAACGTCCAACTGGCCGTTTTCACAAACTGCAGCCGAAGCCTGTGTCATAAAGCTTGCAAGATTTGTGATCGTCGATCGACCCGAGAAAAAGCCGTGCTGATTTGGTATCACAACGTTCTTGACGTAGGCAGCAAGAACTTTGTGCAGAGCTTACTCAAAGAGTTTTGAGGCGACACAAAGGAGTGAGATCGGGCGATAGTTAGAAACGGCTGACTTATCACCACACTTAAATATTGGAAAAATTCGAGCGATCTTCCATGCACGAGGAAATTTACCTAAAAGTAAGCAGTTATTATAAATGGAAGTTAAGACAGGCACAAAAATGTTGCCGTAAGCCTTCATGAGGGCTGCTGGAGTTCCATCTGCACCACCGGAAAATGATGGTTTCATCCGTTGAAGGCTATCATTGACAATTTTTTCATCAAACCTAAGTGTGTTAAAATTAGAGTTATGAAATGATAGGCGTTCGTCGTTGCCATCTGGCAATTGAAAGACAGAATGAAAGTACTGAGCAAAACTGGTGGCAACATCCTCAACCTCTTCACCATCGGCTAATGTGTTCTTTAGACGCCTTAGAACGGCCGCGTACATACCTCCAGAATTCAGCCGGTTTCTGAGACGCAGCAGCCTCTAACGATTCTATATAGAGCTGGTGGTCACGCCGGTAGAGGATTTTACGAAGTGAGCGATACCGACTAAACTCCGCTTTCAACTCCGCTTTCCGCTTTCCGATAATAATAATAATAATAATAATAATAATAATAATAATAATAATAATAATAATAATAATAATAATAATAATAATAATAATAATAATAATAATAATAATTTTATTTGCAAAGTCAGTGTGCCCACCCAGTGGCGTGCACGGCTAGGCAGAAAGCTAGAGACCCTTACGCAGGTGCTCCTGCAAGCCCGCCACTGAGTGGGTAGAGGGAGCGTAAAACGCGTTGAAGAAATAGATAAGGATTGGAAAGAAAAACAAAACGAAAAGAAGACGACAACAGAGACAAAAAAAAGTGACAGCAGAGAGATTGTGGGGACATACGCGAAATGCAGGAAGTGAACACGCAAGGACACACAGAGAATAATATAGACTTATAGTATATGGCGGGATGTGGAGGAGACTAGGGGGCACTTGTCAGAAGGAGGCGTTCATACGAGCGACACAACTCTAGGGATTCCTCTCTGCCACGGGGCAGAGGCTTGCGCTGGCTTGCCGGCAGTGAGAGGAACCCTCGTACAGCAGCGGGAACGAGGGACGTGCTATGCCTAGCAGTTCGTGCACGCATCGGTTGGGGTTGGCCAGTGCGGTTGCTCACGCGCACCTGCGAAGATAGGAAAGTTCCAGACAGAGAGTGTTCCACATTTAAGTTCGCCGGCTTTTGTAACCGCTCTTCTTTCTTTCTGTTTATTTTGGAAGGTATGTGCGCGCGCCATTTCATGTCATTAGGTTTGATCTGCTGTGGCTCAGTAGGGCAGAATTGGTCTGTGTCCTCAAACGTGGGCACTGGCTGAAGAGGCTACCGGCAAATGACTAAATAACGTTGCACGAAGGCTGCTTGCGCTCCCATTTAGATCATAAAATCTGTGGCTTTTGTGGGGAGAAGAATAGGCGGAAGGAATACCGTATAAAGGCCCTCATTTGACAAGAGTTCTCTTGGGCCTAGATTACTGGTTCCCACTAGATCTTCCACTAAATAAGCTTATTTAGTGGCACTTGTGCACTCTAGTACGCGCCGCTGAACGCCAGCGTTTTTGTCCGTATAGTTTTGGCGCAGCAGCCTGAAATGGTTTGCAACCTCACCATACTTTCTGTGCATAGAAAGACCACCAGGTGCCTTATTTAGGGGGGTGAAATCAGCACAACTGGTACAAAAGAGGCCTGAAATAAAGTTTATTGGATGTGACAAAAAGATGTTTCGAGTAAACACTGTGTTAATGCCTCTTTTCGTCGTGCCTACAACTATGTATATTTGGTCATGTTGTACCAACTTTTCCGAACTTCCAAAGTTGCAAGGGATACACGTGCAGTGCTACAAGTACTGAGGACAAAGTGTCAAAAAAATTGGCTTTTGGCTTCCCATTGCCACCCTTGTTAGTGATGCCACCGCATGCAGTTTGGCCACCAGCGACCACTCCACGTGCCCACTGGAGCTGCCCGGTTGGTCAGCCGACTGCAACCACAGGAGGGCTGGCCGGGAGTCCGTAAGGACGAGGGCCTTGCAGTCTGGGCCTGCCCGCTCGAGCAGCAGGACCCTAGCCAGGAGCAGGCCGGCCAGCTCCGCGGTGGTGGACGAGCAGGGAAGGGCAGGCGGAACACCCGGCTTCCGCCAAGTGCCGGGGCAGTGCAGGCGGCTGCCGCATTGCCCGTGCGGGAGAGCACTGACCCATCCGTGAAGACTTGGAGGCTGGCGTTGTTCTCCAGCAGGGCAGCCACCTCCTGGTAGATGGCCTTGTGTGGAGCCAACCCTCCTGCGGCTGCAGTCGGATGACCAACCGGCCAGCTCCAGTGGGCACGTGGAGCGGTCGCTGGTGGCCAAGCTGCAAGCGGTGGCGTCCCGTGGCTGCACTGTGCAGCTACACTGGCTGCCGGCTCACATGGGCATCCCGGGCAATGAGGTGGCCGACGCTCTGGTCAAGGGTGCCCACCAGCCAGGTACCCCTGTCTCCCAGGACGTGACGGCGTTTGACGCCCCACGCCAAATCCTGGCCCGAATGGCCCTGACCAGACACCCGGACCCCCGAGTAGTTTCTGGCCAGGCACCGCCTGTTCTGTCAGGGCGCCTCACCAGGGACGTCCGGAGCCTGCTGCTCCAGACGTGCCTCAACTGTTGCGAGGTGGCGGCTCTGCTGCACTACCAAGGACGACGCGCCTCCCCCGCCTGTGCCGACTGCCCCGAACCCGAGACGCTGGAGCACCTGCTCCTGTCCTGCCCCGAGCACACAGCCCACAGAGCAGTGCTGCAGGCTGCACTCCAGCGTCTCGGACGGCCCAGACACCACCTGCAGGACCTGCTGTTCCCGACGGGTCCTGCCAGCTGCCGTCGTCAAGTGTTCCGCCACCTCCTGGCATTCCTCGAGGCCACTGGACTAACCCAGCGCCTGTAGCTGAGGCTACTCAACAAACACTCGCGCCGAACACTTGTGCTGCTGTCGCCTATGTAATGCCCCCCTCTTTTGTTTTTTTCTTCTCTCTTGTCTCTCTCTCTCACCTTTCTTCCTGTCTTTCTCTTTCACACCTTTTCTATTCCACCCCTAGCCTCCTCCCAAGTCTTTTATCCCCCCTTCCCCTCCCCACCACACTGGGTTGTATGCAGGTGAGCTCCCTACTCAGCTCAAAAATATCCCCAGTGCACTTTCCTTTCCTTTCTTCCACCAAATCACTTATATCTCTCTCTCTGGCCTGGGAAGAACCCCGCCGAAGCAGGAAGCACCGACCAATCCAGCTAGGAGATACACTGTACTTCATTTCACCAACTTCACACACCGTTGTTAAAATTGTGCTGGCAATCAATAAACAGCGAGAGCACAGCTCTGTAGCAAATGTAGGGCAGCAAATGTAGCGCCAACAATGTTCTTTCACATAAACTGTGCCCACAGCTCCTGTCAACACCAAATTGATAACAGCGTTGTTGCACATAATTACGTATATAAACGTCATTAAGTAGTATTGCTTCTGGTCATAGTTGCAGCTGTCCAACAGCCTACCACTGCAAGTGCCGAAGAACCGGCCAACCATGTGACGTTTGTTGTCCAAAAACACAGAAGCACTCGGGCCTTCGTTTTCTGACAAGCAGACTGGATGCTCATCACGCTGAAGTTCCCCTGTAGTAAGAGCTATGTGTGCGCATCCATTTACGCGTATATATACGTGCTGCCACGTGCACCTAGCAGTACGTGGCAGCAAGGTTCCATTCTGCCAAGGTGCCGGTTTAGCGCCGTGGTGAGAGAATTTTGCTGCTGCTCTGGCGAAATTTGTTAAATCTCTCGCTGGGTATGCGCCATTCATCATAATCATCTTGAAAGCGCCCCTGGCAGTAAAGTTATCGTCCCCGCGAAGGGCAGCCATGGCCCAGGTCTCGCTTCTCTCGTTCTTCCGCAACATTTTGGTGCCGTTAAACCCGGGAAGATGACCGCACACGACGAAGGAGACCACCGACGTCCCCTCCGGCTTGAGGTACCCAGAACCCTGTTCCGTTGACTGCTGTTTCCGCTGATCACCCCGCCCTCAGCCGGAGGTCGACATGGCTGGCCCAGACCATCCAGTGACGACCGACAGTAAGTGTCGAATGGATAAGCTGCGCCGGCAGCAGCGTATACTTCGTGTCGCTACTTCGAGACTGCTCAAGGCAGCGAATGAGCTTTTGGAAGCCCCCTCTCCATCTTCGCATGATTTGCAAGCAGCCATTGACCTCCTTGTAAGTAAAGATTCCGCACTGTACGAGATTGAAGGGAGAATCGTAGAACTGCTTGACCGCGACAAACTGGACCAGGACTACTGCGACGCGTTGGCTTGCCGAGAAGAGATATGCCGTACCCTCATGAGGCTGCGCGATGCTTTGAATGTCTCAAGGTCGCCCGGCGTGACAGCCACCACCAACGGCACATCAGGCACGCCAATTTGCCCTCTCCCATTGACTTCTGTGTTCGACGGTGTTCAGCTGGCAACGCATCGAAGCGACCCCTCTGAAGTGCGCTCACTTTCATCGACCTCGAAGGTTACCTTGCCAACGTTCAATGTTCCCACGGTTAAGGTTGAGCCGCGTGAACTGCAGAGGCTTGGAAGCATTTTGGAGAGGACTACGCGCGAGCACAGGGACTTGTCCGAGATGGAGCTGACACATACGCGGTCGTTCACGTCTATCATGCCGAGAAAACGAACGGAGAGTGCACACCGCAGTTGTGCACATGACGACGTATGGAACATCGACTAGGGATAGCGTGAGGCCAGCAGGTCGGTCAAAGTACAACGGCTCCGGGATGGTCATGCAGGGACCCGTTTCGTTTAACGCGACACGCGACGCTAGGAAGCGCTTCTTACCCACACCCGACAAAGAAAAGACGATGGAAATCAATTTTCCCGCAAACGTCTCCGAATTTTCCGCAAAGAAAAAAATTGTCGCTGCAGCTCAGGCTTCAACATGCAAGGCCGAACACGAGGCTGAATGACAGGACCTGAAAGTGGGTGCCTGCTACGAGGGAGCATCGAACATCCCAACGAGAGAAGGGGGTGCAGACCCCGAGGCTACGCCTGCCGCACACAAGGACGGCTCAGAAGCTGCAGTCCAAATAGACAACGAAAACCCTGTAGCATTCAAGGATGAGAGACAGAAGGCAGAGCCACCACCGTGCGATATCGAGTGTATCTTCCTTTCAGACAAAGTGAAGAGCGAACGCTTACTGGAAGCAATTAAGAGCCGGCGAACTCTAACCAACGGGGGATTGCTACACGCTGTACACAGGCGTGAATATGAGGTGTTCCGTCTCAGCGAAGTATGGATAGCCAAGAAACCCTGGCGTGTCACGTCTGCCCCATGCGAGGAGGCAGCAAGGCCCGGTGGAGAACCATCTGAACCATACATTGAGCTGATAAGAAGCACGAAAATGATCTCGTCAGGAGAGGAAAAACGAATGGAAGGCAAGCACAAAGCCAGCATGAGAACACCACTAGACTCACTGCGCAACAGCAACCGTTTTACCAAAATATTAGGACTTGCAAGACATCGACTTCGCCACAAGAACTGCACGGCTAAAGGACTGCAACATTCTAAGGAAACTGGACCCACAGTCTGGTTATCGTCCGCATTGCGTTGGAAACCCTTGGCTGCGGTGAGATCTGCACGACGGCGCAAGCACCAGTGGAGGCGAAAGAGGAGATAGCATTCCCCGACCGCGTGGCAAGGGCTTACCTTATGGACAGAAAAACCAAAATGTTAGGATTGCGGAATTATTGTTCACACATCGATCATCTCGGGCGCGGGAGGATGTTAAATCTCCCGCTGGGTATGCGCCATTCATCATAGTCATCATGAAAGCGCCCTTGGCAGTAAAGTTATCGTCCCTGCGAAGGGCAGCCGTGGCCCAGGTCTCGCTTCTCTCGTTCTTCCGCAACAAAATTACTTCAAGTCGCGCACCAGTCAATACAGCGGTGGCCCCGCCAACAGCCACGTATATATACGGTCACTTTTCGGGCTTGATTTAACACCTTCGTCTATAAAATTGGTGAAACTTTCACTAAGTGACACAATTGCTAAGCTGGAGGATTTCTTTCTGAATGACACACCACCACGTATGCGAAATTTGTTTATTTACGTGCTCCGTCGTCGCTTCTCACTGTGGCAGTAGTAGTCATCGTCATATCCATCTACCTTCCGCATGCATGACTGGCTGACGCCGATCGTTTTGTCCGCAGGCTTTCCCATTCCTCCAGAGTGGAACGCGTCGGCAGGCGCTAGGACCGGCTTCGCGAGCTGGGCGTCTGCGAGCTGTCTTGTGCTCTTCCTTGTGCCACGGACTCACGTGAATGTTTCCTTGGTGTTTTTGCGAGCGCCACGCGCAAGCCAGGATGATGCGGGACGCTCATCGCAAAACGCGCGCGCGGTAAACGGAGGGAGTAACTATGACATGATATTTTCTGATGACGCCGCACACATTACGGCCAGCAACAACAGCTCTGCTGTTAAAATGTTGTCCGAAGTGTTCGTATGGCGGCGGATTGGCCAGCGAAGCTGCTGTGATTTCATTGGACTGCGCACATTTATAAAAAAAAACACGATTGACTCGGGATATCCTAGTTTTGGGCAAAATAAAGCTATCATCATTGACTCGGGCGTGGTTCAAAGAAGTGCACGAAACTGCTGCGCCTTGTCGGCCGACGCTGTCCACATGTTTGGCAGCGGGAGCAGCCGGCTGTGTCGCGTTCGACGCCCTTCTCCCCCGCATTTCCGCAGCTCCTGCGCCCTCTACACCATTTAGCGTCTATACGGTAGCATCAAACCCCGACGCCACACTCTCCTGCGCCTCGGCTGCTGCCGCCTCCTCCGTGTGGCTGCAATTAGCGCCTTCGCTTCTCCCACACCTCTGTCGCACCTTTAAATTGGTTGGTTGGATACGGAACAAGAATGGCGCGTATCCACTCTGAGGGATTGGCCAAGTCTTATCGTGGTTTCACTGTTTAGGAAGCTTATAAATTAGTTTGAAACGAAGAGAAAATGGGGTACAGTGATGCTAACAATTTTAGAACAAAAAAATTCAATACTACTGTACCAACACGTGTTTCAATAAACGCTTAAAAATTGGTTGATGCGATTGATTAACTAGGCAAGCGACCTGTTTCGGCAATAAATGAGTGAAGAGCGCGACAAACATCCCCGTTGCACCAACCAAGCCCTACTGCCCCGAATGACAATAAATTAGGCACCGACAAGGCGAGACCCAAGCACCGGAGGGGAACCTTCAGGTAACGATTTCGGAGGGAGGAGAACTGCCGGGAAGACAACAGGAAGTGGTCAAGTGTTTCCTCCTCTTGTCTGAAGCAGCAGATGGCCGATGGCGCTATACGTGCGCGGAGTAGATAAAAATTCAAACTAGGTGTTCGGCATCGAAAGCAAGTCAGTGTGACCTCGCACAGTCGAGACTGCGCAAAGTCACACTTCCAAGAGTACCGGAGATTCTCAATGTCAGGGCAGCCAGCGATGCTGTCTGGTGGGAAGCTGTCCAGCGAACTGTACCTTCGAAACCTAGTTGCAGCAACATAGGCTATCTGGGGCACAGTATCAGTCAGAGTACCATTCAGTGCTACTCCTGCCAGGTAATAAGCGGTTTTGTTAAGTTCAACACCTCTGTGCCCGGGGACCCATACCAGACGGATTTACCTGACATGTGCCGGTATAAGTATCGACAGCGATCGGCGAAGTGGAGAAACGGTTGGTGAAGATAAAGTGGAGCAGACTGAAAAAGAATGTATTTATGTCAACACAAACACCAATCCAAAGTAGCAGACCATGGGCTGAGGTGTTGCATTACTGAACACAAGGCAGCAGGTTTCCTGGACATACCAGTTTTTGCGAAGGACGTGGAAAACAGAACGTTCCGTGAGTAAGTGATATCGCTGTTGATTGAGCACTTCCAGGTGGTATAAGTTTATTCATTGCTCTCCACCATGGCATGCCTCATATTCATGGTGCGGCTTCCAAACACCATAATACAAACTTATCTTTTGGGTCTTAACACTAGCAACATTTAATTGAAAAATATTTGACATTGTATAACTGTTCTTTAATAATTAAACATTTTATAATGGGCACAATAGCAGTATTGTCGTAAAAAAATGCAGCTAAATTATAAATCCTAATTGTTGTATGCTAGTGACATGTTGCAAGAAAATCGAAAATGTAATAGTTATATCCGTTTGCTCACCACCTGTACAAGTTGTACCTGTCCCATGAACCTCCAAATGCTGATTAGTCTCATGGCCAACACATGAGACATACATGCCCTTCTGTTCCCAAAAGGACTAAGCAAACACACAACCTCCAAGAAAACACATCAGGCATTGGGAAGAAACATTTAAAATTGACTCACTTTATTTAATCGACAACCACTACATTTTGCTTTTATAGCCCACAAAAGACCATTACCAGCACTGCGTTTGGTGCAGTTGGCTTTAGCAACAAGCAGAATGCACCATTACGCATTGGAAACACATTACAAGCCACAGCTTTGACCAGCCCATCGGTTGCACTGGGTGTCAAGAGATGAAAAGGAAGAACCACACCAAATGCTTCAATGTATGTATGCACGTTGATCAAACATTAATTCAGAGTGTAGAAAAACACCCCTTCCATCATGTTCGGCTGATCCACCCATTTGTGACAGCCTTATTGAAGTGAAGGAAAGAACGAGTGCGTGGCAAGATTTTGATGTGGGCTTTAAGAACTGTAGGTTGTCTGTAGACTGTCTGCAGTCATAATTACTACTGTGCGCCAAACACCCTAGTACACTGAGTGCAGTGAACTTCAGCAATGAAAGTAGTCATAAGTAATTTTTATCGCATGTTGACCGTTGCGAATCCTAGAAAACCGTTCCAAGCACCTGGCATGCTTGCAAGAGAGAGGTAGAGAGAGTAAAAGATTTTTGAAAGGAGAAGAGGCCAGCCTGAGTAACTGAACTTGGGCCTGCTACTTAAATCCCGTGGGGGCAAGGAAGGTACTGAATACTGAGGGTATGAGAAATGACAGTGAAATCAACCAATGAATTTTGTACACTTAAAGCATGTATAACATGCAATGGGGCACAGAAACAGACAAATCACTGTATAAAAAATTCGCATAACTTATTTACCGACCATAAAAAAAAGTTCTGCAGTTTGTGAAATTTTACCACCTAGACCCAAGAGTTCAGACAGGACAAGCAGCGATTTGACAGCTCGATCTGGCTTCTTTGTGTCAGCCCACGTGCCCAAAATCTTTCGTTCAGACAAAGGGTAAGCATTCAAGCGTAGTAAGGCTGCTTCAAGGTATTTTCACCCACTAGTATACCTTGGTCAAACACTATGCAAATGATCAATTGTCTCTGTACAGCCTTACACAGAAGGCAGTCTTGGCTATCCTCGCGTCCGATTGTGTGCAGATACTTTCAGGTCAATGCTACTTCAAGCCGCAGCCTGTGTAGCAAGGTTTTATCGACTTTTGTGAAGTTGAGGGGCATGAGCGAGCCAGAACCTTTGCTCGGGATCAGTCCTGGGGAGCTGTTCCTGTCAATTTTGTGGGTCAGACCAATGCAAGGCAGCAGCTTGTGCTCGGGCTCTATAGAGTATTGCGTTGCTATCTTGTCTTACAATGGGTGTAGCCAAAAGAGGGTATATCCTTTAGCAGGCACAAGGCAGCCTTTCGTTCCCAGAAAATTTGTTCTATAATTGTAATTACACTAGCTAGTTTCAAATAATTCTTGCAAACAAAGAGCACGACTACCATGTGTAACAAATGAAAAAGACAGCAACGACTTCCAACTAGTGCCTTGTTTGAAACCTATGACCCATATAAATACCACATGTGCTTTATAACACCAACACAGCAAAAACAGCACAACACCATGCTGCTACTTTTCTGTTATGACCCATATGAGCACTGCCAGCTTTCAGGTCCGCAACCTCGCTAAACTCAGTTTCCCTTTGAGAACATGATTTAAGCGCTAAAGACGACAGACACACTTTACTGGTGCTTGCACTTGGAAGCTGGCACAACTTAGTGGGATGAGAGTAGCAACAAAAAATTTGTGCACAGTAAAGCCCCTGTTGCGGCATTTTTCAGCACGGCGACAGTTGTCACACCGCCTTGTTAACCTATAATCGAATCTCCTGATACTATGGACACACTTGTTGCATCGGTGGCACACTGGAATTACCACTGTGTCGAATCATGGAGCCTGCCAGTTGCCATTAGAAGTATGTGAGTCTGCCGATGGAAATTTTTTTCTGCCGACTGTTTTCTGCTGCTTCCTGCTGGCACAGCCATTCCATTCCACCCAGACAAACAAAATGCGCGCAGGCCGCATGCAACAGGCATGTGTTTGCGTTGTTGTGTGGGAAGCAGGTTTGCCAACGGGTACCAGTCGGCTGCGCAGTAGCACCCAGTGTATGCTTCTAGCGGGTCCGCCTTGGTTCATTCCACAGAGGCAAAAGCAACGCTTTCTCAAGTTTTTCAGATGGTGCTTTTCAATGCCGTCAACTATGCATTGCACTAAACAAATAGAGAAATATTTTATGGATTTGCGAGCAGAAGGATGCTAGAGCTTCTACCCTATGAGAGCCGTTCTTAGTCCAAGTGCCCTGAAACCCAGAAGCGCCGTCAAAGTCGCCCACCCCGGACTTCGACTACCGCCTTCACCATCGCTAGAGTTAAATATGGATTTTTGAAATTATTAGTAACGATTAATTATTAAGAGTGACTCTTTACGGCTAGTCAGTGAGTGGAAGTGTTTTGGTTTGTTGGGTAAAAATCAGAACAGACTGCTTTCACCATGTGTTGTGAAGTGGGCGTGACAGTGACCCTGGCTCGTCAGTAAGCAGAAGTGGTTTTGTCGGTTTGGTAAAAATCATGCATGACTGTGTTGAGGGGCAGACGAAGAGTGTGGAGCACGTCAGACATACTTTTAGCCTGTGCGATCCGAGTATGTGCTTTGTGCCATTGAGAAATTTAGCAGGTATATCCCGTGTATTACGTTTTTTGCAAGTCTGTCCAACATATCTTTAGACGCAGCGTTAAATCATCAATTCCTTTTAAAAGCAACACGAAGCCAGCATGTGAGAAAGAAAGAGGTATGTTAGTAATACTAAAATTCAGGCTATTAGCAATCGTTCAGAACGACATGCAAACAATCTTTGCTAGCATGCACAGTAGTTGACGAAATACTGCAGGGTAACAGTAGCACATGCACACGTGATTGCAAAGATGGTTATGGCATGTACAGGTTAGTGTGTAAGGTTGATTTAGTGCTAATATGCTGCATGCACACGTAAATAAAAATACCCTGCAAGAAAGAAGAACAAGGCAACTGAGGTTAAAGCAAATAGAAACAACAACTACGCCGAGTCACCTAGATGGTATGCTTAGAATGTAGATATAACAGTTTAACCCAGCACGTAGCACCTGTTATTGCTGAAGCCACTGACGCATCACCTAGCTTGTCATAAATGGGCACGATCACGTACGTTTGGCGACATCGTAAATTTTGGAGCACACGAACACAACACACACGGCAAATGCCACACCAGCCATGGTAACTCACGACAGATTTCCGGCGCATTTTTGGCCACGCTTGTAACGACCGGGATCACGGCAAGTTGAAGCGCACGAACGAAAACTCGCTGTCACTGCGACGCACCATTGCTAAGTGATGGGGCTCTAGTATACACTCCTGCAGCGACATGAATCTGGACACTTGCAAGTCGAGTACGGAGCAGTATCAAAATATTTGCCTCGCGTTGTGATACCGACACAACACCGTGTATAACGATGACTGTGATGATAGCATCGATGAATGTGGCGCCAGGAGCTTCACACAAACAACAAACCTCTGGAAACCTACGACGCACCACACACATCGGTCACGTTTTGAAGGCAACACGTATCTTACTGCATATTTTGGGGCAACATTAGGTTCTGATACGTACGTATTTGATATGAAAACATTGCGCTCTGCGCAAACGCTACGACTAGTCATCGGACTTTGAAGACTGTGAATTACTGCAGAAGATACAAGCGCGGAGACACAGGCTTGGAGCTGACAACCTAATATGAAACGAAAACACAGCGCAGCACCGCACCACTCGTGAGCGACTCCACACAACGCCGACGCTCGTACATTCTTGCTTGCATCGGCACCGCGCGAAGCCGGAATATTTGAAACAGGCCAACGGAACTAACTTGGTACAGACGTACCACGGAACAGACAAGCCCGTACTAGAGTGCACTCTACCCGTACGTATGCCAGTACGGGGCCAAAATTTGCTCTTCGATTGAATTCGGCCTCTTCTCCATGCCGCTCGTCCGTAGGTCATCCGTAAAACCCGTAGTAAATATATAAAAAGTGCTTTGTTTACAGAACTTCTACGCGAGTGTCAAATAACTCGAGTTTCGCAGAGAAAAATATAATGCAAACATCTACAAAGCATGTCTATGACGTCATGGTGACTAGGTGACATCATAATAAAATAAAATAAACTCAGGCTAAAAATAAATCTTGATACTGTAATATTAGTGCGTCACTGCCAAAAATATATGTAATACTATTGAAGTAATTGCAGTGTAATGCAATTACTCAATTTTTTTTTGTTGATGTGCGTCACTTCCGTGGGGCGCAGCAGCCATTTCGTGGGGAATCGGCTCGGAAGCCCCGGGTTGCAGCAGACGCAGCCTTTTTTATATCTTACGATCGTAAAAACCAACCCAACAAGCGTTCCGAACTAAATGAACGCGGGCGCTGCCGGGTAATTACGTATATTTTGCCCCAAATGTACCTACAGTTTTCTGTGCGCTAAACAACGGGGAGATGTATGACAGGCGGCAGCGGTTCACAAGTTTCGAACGCTTATGACTATATAAACCACTCCGCCTTCGTAGCCTCTTGGTAACGCCGCGACGACAGCAGCTACGACGAAACGCCGTGGGGCACTACTTGGGTCCGACGAACGAGCTACGACGAAAAGGCGAGCCCCTAAAGTGCTCTGCACTTAAAAAAACATCGTGGGATTCTTACAGCCCCTCCAAATGAAACACTGGTATCCACGACGGAGCTTTTGCCAGTTCCTGACTTTGTTTGCGCTTAGAACTGGCGTGCTGGAAAATAATGCAAATAAAGCACGTGGTCACAAGCCAGCAAAATTGCTCGAAAACGTTCCCGTAGCTTCCCGACACTAGACCCGAAAGAGGTGTCATTCAGAACAGAAATATCTCCGATAACTGGGTAAGCCGGCGCAGAACGCGAATGTATGCTGGGTGTTCTGGCTAGAATGTATGACCCCAAGGCAACAACGCATGACGGCAACGAAACACGTCTAGCTCGACGCCCGGAAGCTACGAGCGAAGAAAAATGCCACACGCACTTTCGTCCCAGCCCAGTGTTGCCATGACGCCCATGCAATCTTTTAAAGGGACCCTGCAACACTCTTTGAGCAGTGAAAGTAAAAACCTGCGTGACGTTTTGACTACACTGCCAGGAATACCTGAGCCAAATATTACACGTGCACGTGAACCGGTGAGCGCGCAAATCGATGCGAAAGACGCGGAAAACCCAACCGCTCTCTCTTCAGTTGTCCTCATTATTATAGTGCCTAGAATATATTGTAGGCGCTATATCATTATGCAACCCCTGGCATATTCAAAGGGACGTCACATAGGCCATGACTGCCCGATCGGCTGTCACTGGTCAACTTCGCGGCTAGACTCTCCCATTTCCGTCGTCGTCATCGCTGTTTACGAACCTCTTCTATGCCTGAACCTGTAGGCACAGTTTTGCCGTTTCTTTTGTGTTTTGAGTGCGCGCGGAGTTTGAGTGATGAGCTCAATACTTCCCTTTCCACGGGACCACTCGACTACAAACGTTTATTGCTTCCAAAACGCCCTACCAGCCCGAGCGCGCACTTGCGAGCAGGCACCCATGCCTGCTTTTTTGTGGCACCAGATCGGAAATAGGCCCCTCCGCGTTGCGGAGAAGAGGAAAAAACTACCCGGCATGTGATATATCGAAGGCCACTGAAGAGAACGCCGCGAGCCGCCCCCTTCTCCGGGAGAGATCGCGCAGCTTTCGTCGCGTTGTCCGCGGTCGAGTTGAGAGGGAACGATTATGCGCGATTTCCTATCGCGCGTAGTTTCGTTAATTGTGGACAGATTTTCATATTTCCTACGGGAGGAGAATTCTGGGACAATAGACCTTATCCCAAAATACATTACTAGTAGTCGATGGCAAGTGTTGCAGGGTACCTTTAATCATTTAAAACGATCCTCCTGGAACTCCAATTTGCAGTTCATACCATTCACAATAATGACCACGTCAACATCATTGAAAGCTTCGCTTTACGTTGACTCCCACAAATGCGTGGCATCAGACATTTTTTCGCGTGTTTCACCTAAACGGGGCTTTCATTGGTCGTAATATCTGCCCCTATTCCACCTAGGGATTTTTCAGACCTGAAAGAGTCAGGTTCGTGCAGGACATCCGGGCCACAGGCGTTGCAAGACAACAAAAGACTCGTGGCTGGTGTAACAGAATATAAGGAAACGCTGTTACCATCACGTTGCGTTGTGTGCCTTTCGTCGCTGAGAAGCCCGTTAATCTGAGGTTTTAAAGGGATCGGGCGATGCAGCCGATCTTCCGTCCATTCTTAATGGGGAACACTCCTCAGCTCCCTCGGCACTTTTCTCACTTCCGTTCACTGACGTATTCTTGCTTCAGGTATTATTTTTGTTGTTGGTGTGGGAAGATGAGTAATAAAGACGATGGAGAGACGGAGTGGTGGAGGGCTTCCTTTTTTCCTTTTTGGGTTGCTTGAAAGCGACGTATGCGGCCAGACTGATCTTCCGAGAAGTTACTTCCGTGTCCCTGCTAATCCTCCGTGCCGGAACGGATTAGGGATGTCTGAAGGGTGACTCTCTCGGAGACATGAAGCCGAGATGCGGGACCTGACGTATCTTCAGAGAAAAGGCATCTGTTGTCTTTTTCTGAGTACTTATTTTTGGATTGGCACCTCCTTGAAGGAAATATTGCGAGAAGATAGAAATTAGGACGCCAGCTCTGGTCTGGGATAGGCGAAGTTAAACACGCAAAAATCCTCGGCCATTTCCACTAACGTGAAACCTTGGGAGGGTCAAAGCCTGCACTTTATAAGTGTATTCTTCGCGCCTTGGCGTTTTTCCCAGCGGAGATGAAACCGTTGGAGGGTAGAGGTATACAGCTTTGTTGTAAAAGTCTGTTGTCTTTGAAGCACGAAGCTCTCTAGCGCGATGCGTAAACGAGTGTCCCGGTGTCTTACTACAGTCAAACCCGGCTATAACGAACCCGGATAGAGCGAATTAGGCTATATATCGAACAAAAATATTTCAGTTACCAAAATACATGGGAAACATATTCCTTATAACGAAGTTCACATAGGATATATTGAACTCTGTGCGCCTAGAATGGCCGCTGAAATGCGTGGTCTCGAATCGGCGATTGTGATGTGGATTGGCTGCGACCACTGAGCAAGAGCTGCGACTGAGACATTGCGCGTCGCACTGAGCGACGTGACGCGCGACACTTTCCGTAACTGTTTCCGACGCGTGGGACTCACGACAGAACCCGCCCAGTCAGCGGGTCCGGGCCAAGACAGCAGCAATCGTGAACAGTGGGAAGAGCTCGGCAATGTTCCCGATGCTCTCGCGAGTGAGAGCCGTCCGACGCTTATAATGAAGCGCCTTTGGGAGTCGATGTGCTCCGCCAATGCTTCTTCGATTGTGGAGGACGCGGACTCGAACTGGTGCAAATAATGTTTTGTGTAGAGAATGCTATGGTAGTTGAGTCCGCCAAAACGAAAGAGTGAAAACAAAAATCACCGCCTTTTTTACAAAGTAGGAAATTGGGACAGAAAGTAGCTTTATTACTTGAAATAGATGGATTACTTTGGGTGTGGTAATGGCTACTTTACTGTGTTCGTTTCTGCATGCGGGGATGGTGGAGTTGGGGAGGAGGGAGGGCTCCCGCGGATTGCGAACTCGTAACAATAGTTCGTCATAGGCGGGTTCCACTATATCGAACTATTGGATATATCGAACTAGTCTAAGTGCATATTGCAGTTCGCTATAAACGGGTTTGACTGTAGTACGTCTTACGTTCTTGGGCGAGGCGTAAACGAGATTTCCGGTGTTTTAGTACCGCGACTACATGAGACGACGATTACCACGGCGACGACAAGGATGGGATACGCCAAGAGCCCCGGCCCCCAAAGGGCTTCGCACATAAAAGAAAATTGTAGAGAACCATTTGTTCCCGCCAAAAGAATTACCGCTGGTTCCAGTTTGTGTGACGTTCACCTAACAGATCTAGTGAGCTTGTCTACTTCCGGGTGATTGCCCGTGTTTTGTTTTTTCTGACTGCTTCAGCAGCTATGACGTTTCGATTTTCAACAAAACGTTACGCGCACTCGACTTCTTCCAAAACGTTTATCACATTTGTTCGTAAGCGATTGTGACATTTTGTCCGCCTGGCTCTCAAGCATTGCTCGGCTTCGCTTATTCAAAAAACTTCCGATTTACTGCAATGTTCAAGAGAACATGCTGACAATTTCAAGTTCGTCGAGTAAAATCGGAACGGGATTCTTCTACAAACCGAAGGTCTGGATGTTTATCAGGCTGTACTGGGAATATTAGGTTGTTAAAGCCTACACCATAATTCTACGGGCCATTTAGAAGGGCGGAGTGGAGGGAGTGGCAGTTTCCCGGCGATGCAGTACTGCGGTCAGAACAAGGCGGAGAGGTCGGCAGACAAGCCGCAGCGATGGCCGTTAAGCCACAGTTCTGGCACCACAGCCAACGCCAAGAGCGTTCAACAACTTGCAGGCCCCAATTTTACAAGCGTGGGTTCGCTGTAGGTAAGCATTGTGAGCTGGTAGGTTGAGCCAGAAACTTGCGCTGAAAGCGCGTAGTCGGAACGACATGCAAAAACGGAATTAGAATTACCATGGCACGTTCAGGGTAATTACTGCTAATGTACTAGTTTCTTCACTTAAGTTAGGAGTCCTATAGGTCAGGAGTCGAAAACCTTTTTTTGTTTTTCGAGCAGGGGAACGATATAGAGCAATGCGGGTGGCAGCAACGCTAGGTATTACTTCGAACGTGCGACTATTACTTCGAATAATTACTTCGAACTCTGTATTACTTCGAACTCTGCTCTTAACTTGATATGTCTCCATGCGTACGCGTTTATACATTACAGCCCCGCTTAAATGGAGGGCCGCCTAAATCGCGCGCGCTGCTGGAAAAAGTTCACGCACGCTCAATATGTACAGTCTTTGTCAAAATTTTGTGGGCCACGGCGACCGTGGCCGGAGCAGGCGCGAAGCCGAGCAGGGGCGCTACGCTTGCCGCTGCGGCTGGTTGCGAGGCTAAAGAGGGCGAGGGGAACTTTCGCGCTTTCTTTCGGAGTATGGTTGGCGCGATAAGTTCCGCGGGGCCGGTTTCTCAGAGCAGGCGCACTTCGCTTCAGCGCAGGCACTTTGCGCAGCACCTGCCGCACCGGACATACTACAAAAGCAATAGCAAAAGTTCCCCTTGCTATCTTTAGCCGCGCAACCAGGCTACAGCGGAAAGTGCAGCGCCCCTTCTTGACCGCGCTCCTGCTGCGGCCTTGGTCACTAGGCCCACAAAATTTTGACACAGACTGTGCGCCTCTGGAACAGGCATAACAGAATGGGAAGGAACAATTATTACAAAAGTACCAGGAAAGAAGAAAGTAAAGTGAAGAACAAATCACCTCTATTTAATCAAGAAAAAAAGCAACCGCCAGGGTGGAGAACTAATTACGCCGACGACTTCTCCTGGCTGAGGTGTCACGCACAAGAAGAGTTTGAGGGCGTGTGGCCAATTTCCGCATGCAGCGCGGCGGACACCAGTGCACGTTGTTCTCCCGGTCGCCACACCTGCAAGCTGAAGCGGGAAGGAGGAAATATCTCAAAACAGATATAAAAGAAACAAATGGGCGGTTCAAGCCAGCCAACAGGGAATAAAGACCGGTAGCAACGACTGCATACATAGTCGCAAGCGAGGCAATTAGCTTTGCAGCCACACCGCTTTTCATATGCCGTGCCAGCTCGATACACGGTTAGCTCGATACAGGATACACGACGCAATGGTTGTACTAATGCGTCTATATACAAGGGAGCAAGTTAAGAACGACAACGATGATGATTTGTGATGATTGCTGTTGGTTTCCCCTTTGTAGCGGGGTGATGACATGCACCTTACCAAAAAGGACTAATATACCTATGTTTTATACTCTTGGTTTAATACTAGCGCTGCTCAGGGCAGGCACAAAAAGCTCAGCAACACAAAAGGCACAGCGGCAACGGAAGTTGCCGCTGAGCCTCATCACCGCAGCCGGATGTTGCTCTTCGGGGCGCAAGAAGTGCGTTACTTAAGATATTTTGAACACGGCACGAGCCGTTCCCGCAAATTTTTGGGCTTCATATGCTTATAAACGACTGCAGCGACGACAAACAAACTAGGTGAGAAAAGGCAGACGATGTCACGCTTTCATAGCGATCTCCAAAAACGCGGGCGCCCGTTGACATCCAGGACCGTCGCTTAGGCGGAGTGATACCGTACATGAGCTATCCGTTCCTTTCTTAACTTGTACCCTAGTATCGTAAAACAGGGAGAATAAAGGGCTAGAATGGAACGCGTGTGCAGTATGCCATGCCCCGCTGAACCAAACGAGGAAGGACAGGAAAATAAACCGCCGATGAGAAACCTTTGGCCACTTGCGCTTCGCCGCAAATAGCATATGTCCGCCACGGTGAACACTACTCGCTCCCCGAAGTCGGCTAATGTGGTTTTAAGATAAAAGCCTGGCGTTACCAAAGGCTTTACTCGCGTGTTTGGAGGTCCCTCTTTTTCCTCTCTCCCTTTTGACGCGAATTAATCCGACGAGCAGACCAGCCGCGCTTCAGATAGTCACAGCTTTCTCTGCGTCCAGAGAGAGGGAGAGAGAGAAACGTTTATTTTGAGCTTCCTGAAGTAGGACACTAGTTCAGCGCACGTGCCGCCACGGGCACCTGTTCTGGCGTCCACATCGGACTAATTCTTGTTCCAGTCTGCCAGGTTCCCGGGTTTGCGCTGTGATTGAGACACTTCCATGGCTAAAATCCCAGCAGCAATACCTAATGACAATTCTTGTCGTACGACAAAAAACTTAGCTGTGGCAATAGAAGTACTTTTGTCACGACAAAGCCATCTGTTGTTACGACACTCATTTCTGTCGTAACGACAAAACCAGTTATCTCAACGACAAACACTCTTGTTGTAAGAACAGAAGGGCCGTTTACGCTACCCTTCACATTAGGCAATGACATTCAAGCCATGTGCAACTACTGATGCCGGAACATCAGCATCACGACAAGGTAGGGATTCGGCATGACGGAACATCAAAATCAGAACAGGAATACTACACACGACAAGAATACGACAAGACGACATAACAACACGGAAAATTAAGGCAAACTACAGAAATTTTTCTTGTCGCCTTTTTTCGACTTTTGTTGGCTACAGGTCTGGCGACCCGAGTGCAAATCTCTCATGAACCCAATTTATTTTCTCCTTACTGCGGTGGCCATTTTGGCACTATTCGTGTAGACGCCGAGGACTACAACAGCGACGACGACGACAAGGACTACGGTCACATTTCGCGTTTGATAAGATATCTGAGGCTTCAGCCCGAATACTTAGAGACCGGATTTTTAGGCGTTAAAAAGCGCGTTTTATGCGCAAATAAAAGGCAGGCAAAGAAGAATTTTAGGCTTTCAACCTCGGAAATACAGGTTGTTGCGACGATAATTGGAACACTTTAACAGTTTTTTATGAGCGAACCACCACTCTGTTGGCGCTCAAACTGGCCACGAAGGTCGTATTTTGTTGTCTATTTTGTTTGATACCGGGAACAATGACGGTACCTACCTGTTTATCCTGAAAAGAAATAAAAACGATTTTCGCCTAAGAGAAAATGGCCGCCGATTTGGACGTGCAGGTGGTACCGCCGTTCAAACATCGACTTGCGCTGGCTCGCACGTCCAAATCAGCCGCCATTTTCCCATAGGCAAAAATTGTTTTTATTTATTTTCGGGATAAACAGGTAAGTACATCATTGTTCCCGGTATCAAACAAAATAGACAACAAAATGCGACCTTCGTGGCAAGTTTGAGCGCGAACAGAGCGGTGGTTCGCTCAGGAAATTTTTTAAAATTGTTCCAATTATCGTCGCAACACCCTGTATAGGCACCACAAATCTTTCCATAAATGAAAATAAATCCAAAACGCAGGCGTACGCCGCCTGGAACTAATACGGGAAAAACAAAATTTGTACTGTTTATGAGGGCCCAGAAACGCCAACAGTGGGACATATTCGTTACGTTGTCCCATAAAACTGCTGAACCAATGGCGAATCATTGGCCTAATCCGCGGATTAAGGACAAGACAGAAGCGGAGCCGGCGCTTCTTGGCGCGGTGAAAGAAAGTCGTCACTAGCTCTCGGCCTAGGTAAACATAGTGGCGTCTGTCTCGAGAGAAAAAAATGCCTGCGGCTTAGCTCAGCTAACCTTGGATATTCCAAGCAAAAGCTTGGCTTAGTCTTGTTGAGTCTTGGTTTCGCTTGGTTAACCTTTGATGTAGCTATGTTGCCGACCACGGCTCACAGCCGCTCGGTCGCGGGCTACGCTCACAAAAGGAGGTCAGGCCACGCTTTCATTCTGGGCGAACGCGGCGTTCCTGTTTCACGGCAAACGCGGCCCAAGATGAGTTACATATCCCTAGTCGACCCAGTGGCGCATGCGTGGAAGGCGGCGCTCTTGCTCGGCGGGGAAGGCGGCACTCTAGCTGAGCGGCGCTCCTGTAGCGGCCGCCGCCGCTATGTCGCAAAGCGACATAAAACGGGTACTTGTGCGCAGCGCCGGCAGCTGGCCCGGTGAATCACGATATCCGCTTCAAGGGGTGTGCCGCCGGCGGTGCGTCTGCGGTCAGAAGGTAAACTTGCGCATTCTCCGCGAAAGATCCCGACGAAAGTAGTGAAGCTTTGCTTTAAAACTTCCGCGACAGCCGCTTTCGCCATTCCACTGCGGAGCACCAATATGAATTGTGCCCGAAATCTTTTCGCCCATCAGGTACTGCCACCCTCTACTTCGCCGTTGAGCTACGGAGCTTTCAAGTCCGCGTTGGTTTTCATTGCAGAATCATTTGGCTGCTCGCCCACGCGAGCCGCAAAGAGCCGTTTCGCCTGCTATAGACATATTCTTTCTCTGTGGCTCAATTCAAAAAGAGCAGTGGTCACGTTCATATTCAGTGAGCACTGTCGCTTGCTCAAGCGTCGTATGTAATCAAACAGGCAAAAGAACAATATTTGAGAGCTGGGAATACTGATTTAAAAACGCCATATGTTAATTGATCTGGCAACATCCTCCTTGTTTATCGTGGGACCATCGAAAGAGAGGGAAAGAGTGTGAGATGTTGGTTGGGGAGAGAATGAGGCATTTACGCGGCATGGGCGGCAGAAGGCTATCGTCTTTCGAAGTCATTTGCAGCGAAGTTAGCATATGCACGGCCATTTTTTTCCCACTAACGACATTCTTGGCCTCGTCATTCGCCAAATTCGCCGCTTGGCCACGCTGACCAGCACTAAAATGTGTTGTGGTGAAGCCCACTTGCGGCAATTTCTCCTTCAGTCACACAGTGCGCGTATTCGGTGATGTGTGCCATGCGAACTTTGTTGCGAACTTGCGAACTTTCTTATGTGGTGCCGTTATCTCAGATTGTATTTATTTTCCTCATACTATTTAAATGGATTGTGTCGGCTATTCGTTCACCGTGCTTAACAACAAAATGTTTAATGGTTCGGCCAATACATCTCTGCGGTCATGTGTTACCGGCCTATGTTGGTAGATCGGTGTAAATCGCTTCAAAGCCCCGGGCGCCGAAGGGACGATCTGAGAAGCATAGGGGACGCGGCGAGCTACTACTATAGTTAAACTGGGAAACAGCGCTTTAAACGAGGACAGCGAAGAAGAAGACACAGACACTAGCGCTGCCCTAGTTAGTTCATATTTAAACTGGGAAACAGCGCTTTAAACGAGGACAGCGAATAAGAAGACACAGACACTAGCGCTGTGTCTTCTTCTAGCCCAAACCCAAACTTTAGTTAGATTTACTACCATAGATTGGAGTGGTTGAAAAAAAAAACAAGTAAGCTTGACTAAAAAAATAGGTTCTTTTCTTTTTTCTTCAACCACGATAATACTGGGAAAAACACACAGCTTGTCTGGGGAAATTTGTTGTGATGCGACCAATGTGCAGTGGGGGGGAACGCTTTCTGAAATCAATGCCTTGACGTGAAGTCGTGCGCAGATTTTGAGAGCGGGATGTCTTGGACTTTTCTGATGCAGCATGTAACAATTATGTTGTATCCGCCGCGTACCATGCGTGGCAGAGAGACGCAGACGCCACCTTGTACCCACGGAAAAGAGAGCCTTTATTCTTGTTACACGATATTTATAACCGGGTATGCGGTTGCAGATGATGATGCTGGAAATTGGCCACCTTAGCATTGTGCACCACCTGGTGGCATGAACAGAACTACATTACACAACACAACATCCCCTCCTCCCAAAAAGGGGCAGCACACCGTCGCACAACACAACAAAAATATGTTTTTTTTTCAGGGTTATCAGAAAAATTTACCAGGCACTTCAGTCTTTTTAGTTATTTGGAGGCGAAAGCCAGCGAATATCGAAGACTTCACTGCTGCATTGTGTTGGCGGTGCCGTCACATTCACCTGTCATGCGGCACGCATTCGGAGAATTATTGTGCCAAGTTCGCACACTCGGCGGCGGATCTCGACGACCCGGGATCATATCCCATTCCAACCCAAATAAGTTTCTATGTGTATGTTTATTAGTTATTTTCTGTTTACAGCTGCCTTAATTCGGTTTCATTCGTATAGTCGCCATCAGCTACGGTCACTTTTCGCATAGAATGAGGCATTAGGAATTTCGCCTGAATAAGTGTGTTGAATTTTTTTGTAAAATTGTTCGGAATCATCTTTGTTCAATTTGAATACTTTTCTTAAATAAAAAGCAAGAAAAAAACTTTTTTTTCACGCCTTGAAATTTTCATAAGAACTTACATATCTAGCTCCAACACCACCTGGTTAAGGAGACAAATTTTCATCGGCACGCCGGAAACGGAGTGACCGCTAGTCAGACGGAGGTCGCCCAGATGTTGATGGGGAGAATACGAACCGATGTGTTCGGCAGGTGGACAGGACGGAGAAAACATTGATGTCAAAAACATCTGCCCCCTAGCTTAGCAGTGCTGCTAGAAGTGAGTACATGCAGGGCGTGAATACACAACACCAGCTCACGTTATGAGGCATACATCCAGTGTACATAACTCACGTAAGAATGTAGGTGTATTACACAAGGCGCAAAACAATTTGGTTCGCACAAAATACAAGCAAAAACGCCCGTTTGTACGAGATTTCGGCGCACGGTAAAGATCCCGAGGTGTTCAAAATTAATCCGGAGCCCTCCACTACGGCGCGCTTCATCGCCTGCGTTGCGTCGGTGCGTTAAACCCTACAATCAATCAATCAATCAATCGCACAGAATACACGTGTTCATAAATTCCCGCTCAGACAATAAACAAAACGCTGAAATATTGACACGTGTAAATGATTTATTTGTAAAGTGGATGTCTGGACATGTTGATCATGATGGTCAAGAAAACCAGTGAATAAGACCCTACAAAAAAGGGGAGAATAGGTTCAAGGACAGTCAATCTTCTCCGACGTGCTTTATAACGACATGCATAGCAAACACTACTTTTCTACTCTACAATTGTGAGAAGGATATACCATATTTTCGTTCAGTGTAGTATACTCTGCGTTTACGATACACAACGTTCACAGTTATAATGTTGAAGTTTCGGGTTTTTTTTTGTGCGTATGGTTTCCCTAAATGGGGCCATAAATAACTCATCTGGGAGTATATTGTCATTTTTCATTATATCACATGTTGTATACGCGTTTTTCTTGTCCCTGAAAACTGGGGACGACATAATACCTGGCCTTTTAAAGATTGGAGCAGGGTGCTCCGTAAGATTCGAAGAGATAACGCTCACAGCTCTATTTAAGCGAAGCTTGTATTGGGTGACTGGTGCTGTCGGTGGTGGCGTCCGCCGAAACATCTTGCGTCACAGCCAAATTTATCCGCGTGCTTCATTATGACGACGACGGCGGCGGCGATGGTCATGATGATGATGATGATTATGCCCTTGAAGTGTTTGGCCCACTCGGGAGGATTGGCTGGGAAAGTGTTGAGTGAACCACTGTTGCAGCGTATAGATTTCGTATATATTGGAGTGCAAGCACAACCCCACCCTACCGCTATTCCTACCTCCTTCCTACCACTTAGCTGTGAGAGAACCTGTTGAATATATTCTGGATATCCCGACAGTTTTGACCCCCAGAGCGACGGCTTACCGCTCATTGCAAGACTTCACGGAATAGTGAACCCCTCCCGCTTCACCGGCTCAATAAATCGTTTTTCGCTACTACTACTACTACTACTGCTACTACTAAGACTACTACTACTAGTAGTACAACAACTACTACTGCTGCTACTAAAACTACTACTACTAATATTACTACGGCTACTATTACTACAACTACTGCTAGTACTACCACTACTGCTACTACTACTACTGCTGCTACTACAACTAAGCCGCTCCGCATTCTCTTTCCCGGAAGGCCATTTCAGGAACTTTCCCAGAAGGCCATAGGATCACGAGGAGGGACCTCTTTCGTTTGATACTGCTATTTCTAAGGGTCAGAAGCCTCAGCGAATCATGATGAATTCCCGCCTATAGCAGTAAAAATGTGTTGATCGAGTGAGTAATTGCCGGCATACCATGCAAGGCTAGGTCCACCTGTCAAAAAACATCTCCACATCACATCACATCACTACTACTACTAATACTACCGCTACTTTACTACAACTACTAATCGTACTACCACTACTGCTACTACTACTACTGCTCTTCCAAGAGAGAGAGAGAGAAAGAGGAATTTTTATTGAAATGAAATAAACACAGAAAGGTCGGCCTGACGCTAGTATTTCTGGCCAGCTATTCTGTGTGTGGGAAGGGAAAGTGGAGGAAAGAGTGTGGATAGAGGACGAGAGAGATGAAGATGGCGGAGAAATAAATAAAGGGCTACGCATAGAAGATGCCTATACCGATACGGTGTATGTGTTAAAGTTAAGCCGGACGGGCCTCAACTACAATATCTCAGAGAGGCCGCTGCTGCTCAGAAATGTCAGCACAGCTTTAAATGCCTTGTAGGAATGCTTCGCGTCTGGCCAAGGTCCCAGCAGCACTTCCTCCGACACCACACGACAGTCCAAACGGGCCAATGTTCTCACTAATTGTTCTCGAGGTTGCGCATAGCGTGGACAGTGGCAGAGAACATGCGAAATAGTCTCTGGTACATGGCATGTCTCACAGTCGGGGTCACTCGTAAAGCCAATGAGGTGCTTGTAGCGACTGGTAAAGGCTACGCCAAGCCGTAGTCGGTGAAACAGCGGGGCGTAGCTTCGCTGAATACCAGGAGGTAACCGAAACTTGCAGTCGGGGTCCAGGCGGTGTAGTCTTCTATGACGATTGTCAGGGTGGGACCAGTGACTCGCCGAGGCGTGGCGGAGAATGGTAAACAGAAGGGCGGTCGTGTCCGTCCTTGCGAAGGGCATACGTACAACATCTGCATTTGCAGAAACCTTCTTTGCCTCCTGGTCAGCCCAGTCGTTACCAGCTAGCCAGCAATGGCCTTGTACCCACTGAATGGTGAGGACATGTCCTTGTTGCAGTGCCAATGAGCATAATTCGAGTACTTCCGCAGCAAGGGCATAATAAGGTCCTTGCCTCATAACTCCGTTGAGGACCTGGAGTGCTGGCTTGGAATCACAAAACAGGGTCCAAGCTTGAGGTGATTCACGGTAGACTAAACGAATCGCCTCCCGTATGGTAACCAACTCGGTGTCAGTACAAGTTGTCTTGTGGTCTAGTGTGAATCCTAGGGTAACCCATAAGCTTGGAGTTACCACAGCCGCGGTGGACCGGGATGCAGTCACAGGGCCATCAGTATATACATGTACAGTTCCGGCGTACTTGTCTGCCAAGAACGCTAGATTCAACTGTTTGAGGGCTAGTAATGGCAAAGAGGACTTCTTCCCAATTCCCGGGATGGAAAGGTAAATTGATGGTTTTGATAGTACCCACAGAGGATTCTGGGAAACACCATTGGGGCAAAACCTGATGGGATCTTATGTTGGTGTTGCAAAATGGCTGCCGCAAAACTACTTCTCGAACACGTAGTAGGAAGAGCCGATAATGGATGGTGTTCATGCCTTGTGAAGCATCTAAGGTAGACTTGAAGGGGTTCGCCCAAAAGAAGTGCATCCATTGGAAAAACACGTGCCTCGGCAATTGTGCCCACAGTAGAGGTACATCGTGGCAGTCCCAAGCATATTCTGAGGGCTTGTGCTTGCAAACCCTCCAATATGCGCCGGGAAGAAGTTCGCAGGTTTGAAATGGCTGGCAGGCTGTAACGAAGATACGCCAAAAAGAGGCTCTGGTACAACTGGAGAAGAGCGCTCTCAGATGGACCCCATCTCATCCCCTCCACGAAACGAAGAACATGTACAAGGCTTGCAAGTTTAGTCTTCAACGAGGCGATGTGTTTCGTCCACGACAGACCGCGATCCACAGTCACTCCCAAAAATCTGTGGTGCGTGACGTAAGGTATCAGTGTCCCCTCAATAATGATAGGATACCGGAGCATCAACTTTCTGGTGAATGCAAGAACGGCGCATTTTTCTGGCGCTAAACTGAGGCCTTGACGGCACAAGTACCGAGACGTCGTTGTTGCGGCTCGCTGTAAATGGGCTTGCAGCTGCGGTCGAGTTACACCAGAAGTTCAGATGCAGATATCGTCAGCGTACATAGTGACTCTCAGGACTTCAGGCATTTCGTCCACGAGACCGATTAGGGCAATAATTAAGAGGGTGGGGCTCAGTACTCCTGCTTGCGTAACACCACGATTAACCTGGTGGAGTCCTGTGTCACCGGAAGACGTGGACATGAAGATTGTCCGACCAGTAGGGTAACTGGAAATCCACTCATAGATTCGGCCACCTACACCCACAATCTCAAGAGCATCCATAATCGCACTGTGGAGCACCTTGTCATAGGCGCCTTTGATGTCGAAAAACAATGCGCCCGCGATTCGGCGACGGTTTCTTTCTTGCTCCACTGAAGACACCAGATCGATGACTAGTACTACCAGTACTGCTACTACTACTGCTACTGAACTACTACTAGTACTTCCACCACTAATACTGCTACATTGTCAAAACCGACTTGATAGACTGTGTTCTGATGATGATGATAATGATAATGCCATTATAGTTGAAAGTTCGACGTAACACTGTGAGGTCAGGTAAAGGCATTTGTACAAAAAGCAGGACACTGACCAATATTGAGAGAAAACTGACATTTCGGCATTCGTACGTATCCCTTGTTCACAATCTTGTTCACAATATTGTCTAGATGAGAATTGACGTTTAGGGATCCGTAGGGATTCCGAAATATCAATTTTATGGCAACATTGGTCAGTTTCCCGCTTTTTATACAAATGTTAATGCCATTCAAGAGTCTCGCCTGCATCCACTCGGGGGATTGAGCAGGGATAAACAGAGAGCCTCTATTGCAGCAGGAAGACGCTAGGTCAAGTGGAGGAAGCGGGAGTAGAAGGTGGGGGTTTGTGGCTTGGGAAATGATTTTTATTCAAATGATAATGCCATTGAAGCGCTCGGCATGCATCCACTTGGGGGGATTGACCAGGGATAAAGAGGGAGGGAGAGAGCTTTTAATGCCGCAGGAAGGCGACAGGTCAAGTGGGGGAAGCCGGAGTTGAAGGTGGGGTTTTGTGGCTTAGGGAATGCTTTTTATACAAATGATAATGTCATAGAAGCGTTTGGCATACATCCATTCGGGAAGATTTACCAGGGATAAAGAGAGAGAGGGAGGGAGAGAGAGAGAAAGAGAGCCTTTATTGCAGCAGGAAGACGATAGGTCAAGTGGGGGAAGTGGGACTAGAAGGTGGGGTGTTTGTGGCTTAGGAAATGCTTTTATACAAATGATAATGCCATTGAAACGTTTGGCATGCATCCACTCGGGGGGATTAACCAGGGATAAAGAGAGAGAGAGAGAGAGAGAGCCTTTATTGCAGCAGGAAGACGATAGGTCAACGGGGGGACGCGGGAGTAGAAGGTGGGGTGTTTGTGGCTTAGGAAATGCTTTTTGTACAAATGATAATGCCATTGAAGCGTTTGGCATGCATCCACTCGGGGGGATTTACCAGGGATACAGAGAAAGGGAGAGAAAGATATAGAGAAAGAGGGGGAGAGAGCCTTTATTGCAGCAGGAAGACGATAGGTCAAGTGGGGGAAGCGGGAGTGGAAGGTGGGGTGTTTGTGGCTTGGGACATCTTGAAAATGCAAAGTTCAAACCGAAAGTGGTAGGCTCCTTGGGAAGGCGGAAGAGATCGCTGGGGGTGAGAGGATCATGCTCGCGGGTCTAAACTGCTCGCGGCAGACCGCTTTCTAGAAGTACTAGTTCCAATGTTTCAGGGTAGATGTATGAGAAGGAGGCATTTGGAGGACGGTTGAGAATGTTCTGTACCTCGTAAATTTCGAACAGTGCCAAATTATGTGCTGGAGATTGGCGGGTGTGAGGGAGGCACAGAAAGGACGTCGAGGCGGCATAAATGGGGTGTACCATTTACGGAATGTCTCTGGTGTTAGACCAGCATTGGCAAAATATCTGTTTATGAAAATTTTGGCTCATCTTGGGAGCGGGGGCAGAGCGGATACACACCGGTTGGAGTGAGCGCCTTTAGGCTGTCTCTTTTTTGGTTTTTGTACTGTAGAAAAAGTGTTCACTGTGCCATTGTTGGAACATATAGATTTAGGTGCTCTTCGGGCGCAGTTGGCGCAAGCGTGAAAGCACAAGTGTCGCGCTCTGTCACGCCACAATGACAGCCAATTAGCATCGTCACTCGCATCATGCCCCATCGCAAGTGCAGTCGCTCGATTTTATCGTGCAGTTCACCTTCTGGTGCGGGTGGGTAGGCCGCGCGAGGTTCGCTCCGCGGTAAAGCGGGCAGCCATTAAAGAACGCAGTAGAATGATATACATTACGTATGCCAAACATTTGCGTTCTGGTGAAGCTCAGTGAAACCAGAGTCCTTCAATGCTCATTTAGGTCGACCGATAGTTTTGCATTTTCATTTCGGTCAATGCGTTCTGATCTTGGCAGAAGTATTTTTGTTTCCGTTTTGCTGTCATTGCGTTTCAATATTGGTCGTTCTCTTTTTCACTGACCTCAAGCTTCGCGTGCACTCATTTCCAGAGGCGAGTGTTTCGTAAATTTTTATGATGTTTTGACAGGGTATAGCCCCATGACTGTATACATTATATTAGGTGACAGCGAAATATGGTGAAGTACAGCACGGTTTATATTTGCAGAAGGTGATGGTATCGTGCTTGATGGAAGGTAAAATAAATTTTCTAATATTAGGACCGATTATATTACATTAGTTATACACTGCATTGCATTTTCCAAAGTAACACCAACATAACAGTAGGATTCGACTTCCGAAACTCAAGATGTTGATAATTTTCAGTTTCTTTTTGTAATCGCTTTGTTAGGGATGAAAATATAACCTAATTAATTTTCGGTACGTTTAATGTATATTCACAGGAATGTTCCCTCACGTTACTCAGGTCTTTATATGCAGACGGTTTTGTTTTCTGAATACCCTTCTCTGAAATTAGCACAACTGTGTCATAAGCGTATGAGTTTTTTGTTTGCGCATTCTTAATGTTGTTATTAAAAATATCATTCATCCCTTCTCTCTTGTCTTGGAGATAAAAAAGAAGGGACTTACGCGCGCGTTTCCTACATTGCTGCGCTTTTTTTGCCTTCCTTCTATCTCGCCCGGCTTTAATCACTTGATCTTGAGCAAACCCGCGCACGGGGGCTACACGACGGCGATAAGCGTGTTCAACAAACCTAGTTCCTTCGTGATTGGCCGAACTCGGCGTCAAATACCGATAATTCTGCACCTCCTCCACCTCTCTCGACTTTCGTGGGTTCAGTTCAAAGTGAAGGATATGGCCTGATGTTGCATCGCTATTTTCTTTTCTTACCGATAAAAATAAAGCTTGTTCAAAACAGCGTCGTTTATTACGCTGAATTTAGGAAAATGAGAGGAGGGTCGAAAATGTAGGGAGAGAGAGAAAGAGAAGAGAGAGAAATGAATGAGAAAATAAGGTATTTGTGATTGACGAGAACCCCGTCAGCGACTTCCGTAATCTAGCTTGAACCAGCGTAATGGACGCGTGTCACTAGAAGAGATTATCATCCCGAAATCCTGCCAAGTGGGCATCAGTTGGTCGGACGACGGCGATCGGAAAAAGAGCAAAATGATGGGCTTTTTGCTTTTTTTTTTTACTCATACTCTTTCACCAGGTAGCAGTCTTCAACTTTGAAGACTAACTGCGCAATTAGACAACGGTTTTCGAAGCATAAAACCTTGAAAGGCCCAAATAAACAGAAAATTAAATGCACCGGTCTGAGTTTAGCTACAGTTCCTGAAATGAGTACAAGAAAGTCAAATCGCGACTTTACGGGCCAGATCTACACCTGGGATATGTGCGCCGTGGGGGGAAAAGGGGATTACTACATATTTTATAAAATAAAGTGCCCAAACTTCGACACGTGGGTAATTTCGATTGTCGAACCTCAATAGGGAAAGCAGTGCCGCAGGTGAGTGCCCTGCCCTCAACCTTCTACCGGGTGGCACAACCCCTTAGGTATACAAAGCTATCGCGGCAGTTCCAAACTCTGTGAATAACCAGGCCCAGAACACCGAGGCATGGCATAAACTTTCCACAGAAATATGGCTCGATACGTATACGTTTACGTCACTCCTTACTCTTAGGAGGTCACGACGACTATCAGTCACAGCAAAATGACAGATACTAACGCTTTAACATTCTGTGTTTTCACTGCAGACAAAGCAAGGCCTCCAAAATAATCGATGGGG
Source organism: Haemaphysalis longicornis (assembly GCF_048455015.1). NCBI lineage: Eukaryota > Metazoa > Arthropoda > Arachnida > Ixodida > Ixodidae > Haemaphysalis > Haemaphysalis longicornis. The sequence goes on along the minus strand of NW_027526385.1, from coordinate 196,897,144 downwards.
TGTACTTTCCTCGATGCTTTTTTCTTCGTTTAGATACCGCCCCCTAGAAAGCCAGGAAAATTTTGTTAATTTAAGAAAGGCATTCATATGCATACACGTGAAAGAAATACATCGATGAAGAAGTAATTGCCCATTGCACCTACCGAGCGTTCCGCAGCAAAGAAGAGTTACCAAGGCGGCCTCGGTACAAGATGTGCGGCCCAGGACACGCGTCGTGCATTGGCGGTCACCGTTCTCGAACGTAGTGATTTATTTTTTGAATCTCTGGAAAAATAAAAGTATTTCCTCTGCTCTCTGATGCCGCCTACAAACTCGTGCCATGTTTTACCACCCACAAGAAGCCCCTCGTTCTCATTTGAAATTATACTGTCAGCTATTTTATGCATGCATCCTGACTCAACCGGATAAGAAATGCGGTCATGCCTGATGTCCTTACGACTATACCGTAATTTCTCGCTGATTAGAAGACATAACTGCGGTGCTTTAATCACAAATTTTGTGTACTGTCTTTGGGGACCAAACGTAGCAAGGAAAATACATCCTTGCTCGCAAACCACAGCGAAAGCGCACCCGTCATTGCTGCTCTAAACCTATCCTTGCCAAGTCACGGTCACTCACGACACATACCATAGGGGGGATTGGCGACCGCAGGCACGGCAAAGATATTTCCGTTGGTGGAAATATCAACAGGCCATCTTCCCGAGGGGCCCGTTTGAAATTTGCATGCGAAGCACAGTTTTACGTGGACGAGTGAGTAGCGTAACTTGTTTGACTGCTTCGGAACTCAGAAGATTAATTTCTTGCGCCATTTAAACACACACAGACGTATCACACACCGAGAAGTATCATTGGAGAAGTATCAACTACAATTGCTTACGTTATATAATTCTTATTGCTACTGACAGCTTTTGAGTACTTAGCTATTTAGGAGCCCTGCAACAGCTGCGGCTGATGCCCAATGATATTAACAGTGCTGCCCATTGAGCGAGTTGGCGCTGGAAATTCGAAACCATGGCTGGCTTAAAGGGACCATGCAGTCAAAACACAAGTTCGGTTCATTCGAAAGATCGCCTCGTTGGAATAAAACGGACACCACTTTTGACGCAGACTTCTCTCAAGCACGTTATATAATTAAGGAAAAAAAGGGAGCGACCATGCGGCGCAATAGCTCATTTCCGGCAGTAGAACCTATAATGATTATGCCCAGCTGTGCGATCAGCTGAGGCCGGCAAAAACAACCGCAAATTAGGCAAGGGTTATAAGCTTGCCGAACGAGGTATTTGCGCTTAAATGTGATGCATATTCATTTTACAGCAGCAAGAATGGTGCGGTATGCAATGACAGTTATGAAAATACACGTAAATATAAAAATTCCGATGCGCACTGCTGTTGGTACTGGGCGCCCTATTCTTGTTTTAGCTGCACAGCACTGTGGTGCTTTAAAGTTGTCTTACACGACACTGGCTGACTAGAGTAAGCGACGTTGTTTTATGTGACCCTGATTGTCGAGCATTCTCCACGTTTCATGAAACGACTACTTTCTACTCTTACAATAAAAACAAGCCAGATGCAAATACGCACGAAAACAAAGCAACGGCGGACAACGGTTCTCGGCTCAGTATGGTAGCGCCGTCTGGGAGGAGTGTCGCTAATCAGAACCTAATGACGCACTAGAAGTTCATTTCAATATCCGCCCTTGTGACTTCTTGGCAGACGCCACAAAAACACATTATTTTACGAAGAATAGAAATTTTAACCTAAATTGAATAATTTCTCAGTGAATGCGGCAGCGTTTGCGGCCGGACAAGCGCTGGGGGCACCACAAAACACGAAAGCTTTCGAATAAAGCAAACTTCTATTTTGTCTGCATGGCTCCTTTAAGACAAAAGGAAGTGCTAAGAGACGACCACAGAACGTGCTGGAGGAGGCGCTATAATGAGCAGATACGCGGCGCTGCAAGACAAACGTTGCAAAGGCACTCACGCGTAGAGACTGAAAAGAGACCCGCGAAGCTGTTCACGTATACGGTGGCACTGAAAACCAGTTACTTCTTTATACGTCATCCCCACGCGGTCGCTACAAATGGGCCGTAAATATCTTTTGTCGCACCAAGCCGCTCACCCCAGTTGCAAGCAAGCAAGCAAGGAAGAAAGAAAGAACGAAAGAAAGAAAGGAAGAAAGAAAGAAAGAAAGAAAGAAAGAAAGAAAGAGAGAGAGAGAGAAAGAAAGAAAGAAAGGAAGAATAAATCAAGAAATGAAGAAAGAAAGAAAGAGGGAAAGAAATAAAGGAAGAAAGAAAAAAAAGAACGAAAGAAAGAAAGGAAGAAAGAGAGAAAGAAAGAAAGAAGGAAAGAAAGATTACACCTGGTGCGGGAATAGCCTCGTCGGACTTCACTGCCTGCCCCGCTTCTTCACAGCAAGCCCAGTCGTTGTCGGAATGGATCTACAGGTGCGCCGTACTCCGCCGTCACAGGTTGTGAAGGTCCTAATGTGTGTAATACGTCACCTGATAATTCATACACTTTATCAACGCACCAAGTTCCCTCGCACACACGCAAGACCCCATATAAGGGGCAATAAAATACTAAATGGTTTACGAAGTTTCTTTCATAAATATCAGCGCTGTGTCCCGATCAATTTCACCGCAACTTGCTAGAAAGTATGCAGACATTAGGCGAAACATATGAAGCAGTGGCTTACCTCCAGACACTTCCTGGTGACGTCTCTGTGACGTCACAGAATCTTGTTCGCGGGAATGGCGTCGCCATCAAACATGACTGGGCGATTGTATCAAAGCCTTTAGTTCGTGTTATCGCGTTACTTGTATGATAACGGGGATTTAACACCCTTATAAGGTCATGTTCTGAACACCTACTTAACAGCCACATCGTGCACTATGGACGTAAAAAACGGTGTTTCACGCAGTTCCGTTAGCTGATACGTCACATGACGTCATTATTTAAAGACACTACGACAAATGCGACAACAGTGTGAACCTGACCTATCTTTCTGCGTTCTTTCAATAACGTCCCAGATCTCGTCGCGTGGCACAAAAAGGGAGGTTTTTAAATATTTTCGCCCTTTTCTTGCTGTTGGAATGGAGCTGGATCAGATATGAGACGCTAGTTTGCTTATAGTATTAGGCAAGACTGTAGTAAAGCGAAGCCGAAAAAAAAGCAATGCAGAAAAGCCAGCTTCACAGCAGGAAAGCCGTTTTTACACTGTGGGTTTCCACAAAGCGAACGTCTTTACATGCATAACGGGTTCTATTGAGGCAGACAAATTCGTTTAGCGTCATACGGTTGAGCAATGATGATGGTGAAAAAATTCCCTAACAGGCACGTGCAGGGCACATTGATCACGCGATATATTTAGCCATCGATTAGCATAAATCAACGGCAACGCTGATCCAATCGAATCAACACATTCAGATGACCCAATCACAAACTAATAGATAGAAAATCACATCACATTCAGTTAGCTCAACGTGGTCGCAGATTTGCAATTTGGCTGATAAGATTGTGGGCTTTGCATTTGTATCGAAGAAAGCTTCGCGTTTAAACCATCTTTCCTATTTTCCCCTGAAAGGGGCGTTAGATTTTTTGTCTTCGTGGTTTGTTTAAGTGCCGTAATTTAACGGGAGTGTGCTTAGGGGGCTCCGCCTTTTTTTTCCTGCACCCACACTGCATGGTGCATTCTGCGCGAAGGGGTGTCACCGCCGACAGTATACTCAGTGACAACTTGAGAACGGCACCGATGAAGATGATTGATGATTCCTATTGGTTTCCCCTTTGAAGTGGGGTGATGACATGTCATCTTACCAAAAAGGACTAATATAACCATGTTTTACACTCTTGGTTTAATACTAGCGCTGCTTATGGCAGGCCCTAAAGCTTATTAGGCCCGGAATACTTTCTTTTCCCTGTTACAGGTGGTACCTGTCCTAGGCAATATTCCCCTCTCTGCTTTTCGTCCACCAGCATTCTAATCTTCTTTTCGTCCACTCGACAGTCTTGAAGTTAACTTCCTCTCTGATACCCTTAAATCCTAGGGCTTCTGAAAGCCCAATATTCCCTTCATGTAGATTTGGATGGATACCCTCACATTCTAACACTATGTGCCGCATAGTTTCTGTTTCTTTTCCACAGACCACACATACCCCATCATTGTGTGAATTCTTCCCCACAAAACTCTTAGTTCGCAGGCAACCTGCTCTAGCCTCAAAAAGCAAAGCATTTCCCTGGGAATTATCGTAGAAATTTTCCTTTTTGATGTTCATCTTCTCAGCCCTATACATCTCTAACGACGTTTTAGCTTCCATTTTTTCCCTCCCTTTATTCGTTTCAATCTGCTTTGCCTTTTTTTTGGTTACCTTGGCTGTTTTAGATTCCCCACTGTTCTTTCCGTAATTCATCGTTAGCCGTCTAGTCTTCTTTAACCACTGCGTGTCCACGCTTTTCAAGTATAGGTACCTAAAAACCTTAGCTGCCCACCTTCGTTGATTCATTGCCCTCAACCTCATCTCGAAGCATATTTTACTTTGAGCTTCTCTAACTTCAAACGACGCCCAGCCCATATCTCCCTGAGCTGCTTCGTTAGTTGTTTTTCTATGCGCGCCTAAGGCCAAACGTCCTACCGTTGTCTGGTTTACTTCAAGGCCTGATAGAACGTCTGATTTTAAGCAGAGTACATCATTCGCAAACGTGAGGCCCAGAACCATCACTCCTTTCCACATTCCTCTTACTACTTCATATTTTTTATACCCCCACAGAGCTCTATGCTTCATTATAGCTGCGTTTCGCTTTCCCTTAACCTTAAGTTGCTCCTCGTGAGTACTTAAGCAGTTATCCCCTTCGTTTATCCACACTCCCAAATATTTATATTCCTTCACTCTAGGTAATTCGCCTTGCTCGATAGACACTACGTCGGTGGTAGCGTCATTGAAAACCATTATTCCTGATTTTTCTGCACTGAAATTTAACCCGAGGTCAGGGGCTTCCTGACCGCAAATATTTATTAGCCGCTGCATATCGGTTTGGTTATCAGCTAAAAGAACAATGTCGTCTGCGTATAACATTCCCGGAATATGCTGTTGAACCACTTCGCCTTGCAGCATGCAGGTTAGGCTAAGCCTTACTTGACTTTCTTCCAGTTTCTTTTCTAACCCTGCCATGTAAAGCATGAACAGTATTGGGCTCAAAGGGCATCCCTGTTTCAGTCTCCGATGGATGTTGACCTGCTGGGCGCATTTCTGTCCTTCCCAAGTAAGGTGCACTCTATTGTCTTTAAAGATTGCTATAAGGAACTGTACTAACTCTTCATCTAATCCCTGGAGTTTCAGCATTCCCCACAGCCGTTCTCTGTTTACGTTGTCATATGCCCCTTTAATGTCCAAGAACGTAATCCATAGTGGTCTATTCTGTGCTTTCGCAAATTCAATGCATTGCGTTATCACGACCAGATTGTCATCAAGTCGCCTGTATTGTCTAATTCCATTCTGCAGTTCCCCAAGTATTTCATTTTCTTCGATCCATGCTTGAATTTCTGATTTTATCGCCTGCATTACGAATCTATACACCACTGACGTTACTGTGAGTGCTCTGTATGAATCAATACTGGCTTTGTCTCCTCTGCCTTTATATATTAAATTCATTCTACTTTCTAACCAGTCCTCTGGTATTTGTTTGGTTTCTATCACCTTATCTATTGCCCTCATAAACGATTCCTTACTTTTAGGTCCAAATAGGTTTATCAGTTGCATTGGTATTCCGTCCGGGCCCACTGCTGTCTTGGGGGAAACCTTTTGCTCTGCTTTTTTCCAATCAAGGTTGCTCAAACTTATTTCCCTTTCCGCAGTCTTTTGTTGCCCTGATGTTATCGGTGCAGGTTTCCCTAACACTATTGTCCTAAACTTCTCACAAATCACTCGATGAATATACGCCAACGCGTGCTCTCCTTCTAAATGTTCCCCCTTCTCATCAATGAGGAATTTTTGATGGTTATCGTTTTTTGAGCTGAGTGATTTTACATGGTTCCAAAACATCTTGGATGCGCTTTTGTCCTTCTTCTGTATTTCTGCCATCCATTGTTCGCTTTTCTGCTTGATCTTTGCTTGCACCATTTTCTGCACTTCTAGTTTTTTTCCCACGGTAGACATCCCACTTTTCCTTCACTACCTCCGGTTCCATACCAGTTCTTTTTGCTTCTCTATGTTCTCTCGACGCCTTCCTTCGCTGGTCAACAGCCTCTTTTATTTCCTTATTCCACCAGCTTCTCGGCTTTCTCTTCTCTTTCCATCGGTTTCGTTCCTTTGCTTCATTCATCTTACCCTTTATGAACGCAATCATTTCGTCGAAATCCCAATTTTTGCCTGGGTAGTTATTGATTTCCTCTTCGAATCTATCAGCGATGATCTTTAACTTCTCATTATTCAAATTATTTCCTCCTATTGTACCTATTTCTGCACTTGTCCGGGATGCTCCTCCAAAGTGCAAGCTAAACCGCTTGTGGTCGCTTCCTAAGCTGTCTGTTCCATTTTTATCTATCCTCATTTCCCGCAGCCTTCCATATACTGTCTCGGATACTAAACTGTAGTCTATGCTGGACTGTCTGTTACCGCTTTCCCACGTTATTTGTCCGTCACACTTGCTTTCCGTGTTTAATATTACAAGCCGGTTTTCCTGGCATAGATTTATCACTAGAGAACCGTTGTGGTCTGTGTATCCATCCAAACCTTCCATATGGGCATTCATATCGCCAACTATGATTATTTCGCCCGAATCTTTAAAATCGTTTATATCTCTTCTCAAACAGTTTACCATTTCCTCGTTTTCTTACCTAGCACTACTTCCGGTCCAGAGATACACCACTCCTAACCATGTATTTTTCCCCTCTATGGTGCCTCTAACCCAAAAATGCTCTTTACATCTTTCATGCACTCTCTGCCAGTCGGTCCCTTGTTTAATGAGCATGCCAACACCTCCCCCTTTCTTCATTCCTGTGGTTCTGTTGCAACCTTCCCAGACATAATTGTCTATGATAGGTAGGGCTTCTAGGTCCTGGAGGTGAGTCTCGGCTAAAGCGAACACGTCTATTCTTTCCCATTCAAGTTGCTTTTGAATTTCCACCCACTTATCTGGATTTCTGCCTCCCTGCATACTTATGTAGCTGAATAAATATTTATTGCATTTGTTTTTCCCTTTCTGCTTACGGGGTCTGTTTTTGTCTTTTTCAGAATTGTTTGCTCTATTGTTTCCACTGAAATGGCTTCTGTCAACGCTCTAAGTTACGTCCGTAGGTTCTCCGTTTAGCTCTAGGCCTGGCTGCCTCCCAGCGTTGAGTGTGCAAGTGTCTCTTGCTTCCCCTTCGTTTCCTAGTTTGCCTTCCTTAGCTGCGCGGGGCCCCATAAAAAAGCTACCGCTCGCCCACCTAAGCGCCACCCCACCTTGTTTCCTAGCCTGGGGCTGAAGTGAATCCCGTCCCACTGAAAAGCTTGCCTATGTCCAATGCTGCCCACTACCCTGTTCACGTCTATCACTTCAAGCCCAAGTTCCCTGCCGCACCTCACTGAATGTAGACCGGAAGTGGCCGCTGTGATGATGATGATGATTTCAATTGGTTTCCCCTTTGTATCGGGGTGATGACATGTCGTCTGACCAAAAAGGACTAATATACCTATGTTTTACACTTTTGGTTCAATACTAGCGCTGCTTTGGGCAGGCACAAAAAAGCTTATTAGGCACAAAATACTTTTGTTTTCCTGTTACAGGTGGTAACTGTCCTAGGCAATATTCCCCTCTCTGCTTTTCGTCCACCAGCATGCTAATCTTCTTTTCGTCCACTCGACAGCCTTGAAGTTAACTTCCTCTGTGATACCCTTGAATCCTATGCTTCTGAAAGCCCATTATTCCCCTCATGTAGATTTGGATGGATACCCTCACATTCTAACACGATGTGCCGTATAGTTTCTGTTTCTTTTCCGCAGACCACGCATACCCCATCATTTTGTGAATACTTCCCCACAAAACTCTTTTTTCGCAGGCAACCTGCTCTAGCCTCAAAAAGCAAAGCACTGCCCTGGGAATTATCGTAGAAATTTTCCTTTCTGATGTTCACCTTCTCAGCCCTGTACATCTCTAAAGACGTTTTAGCTTCCATTTTTTCCCTCCATTTATTCGTTTCAATCTGCCTTGCCTCTTTTTTGGTTACCTTGGCTGTTTTGGATTCCCCACTGTTCTTTCCGTATTTCATCGTTAGCCTTCTAGTCTTTCTTAACCACTGCGTGTCCACGCTTTTCAAGTATAGGTACCGAAATACCTTAGCTGCCCACCTTCGTTGATCCATTGCCCTCAACCTCGTCTCAAAGCATATTTTACTCTGAGCTTCTCTGACTTCAAAAGACGCCCAGCCCATATCCCCCTGAACTGCTTCGTTAGTTGTTTTTCCATGCGCGCCTAAGGCCAAACGTCCTACCGTTCTCTGGTTTACTTCAAGGCCTGATAGAACGTCTGATTTTAAGCAGAGTAAAGCATTCGCAAACGTGAGACCCGGAACCATTACTCCTTTCCACATTCCTCTTACTACTTCATATTTGTTATACCCCCACAGAGCTCTATGCTTCATTATAGCTGCGTTTCTCTTTCCCTTAACCTTAAGTTGCTCCTCGTGAGTACGTAAGTAGTTATCCCCTTCGTTTATCCACACTTCTAAATAATTATATTCCTTCACTTTAGGTAATTCGCCTTGCTGAATAGACACTACGTCGGTGGTAGCGTCATTGAAAACCATTCCTGATTTTTCTGCACGGAAATTTAATCCGAGGTCAGTGGCTTCCTGGCCGCAAATATTTATTAGCCTCTGCATATCGGTTTGGTTATCAGCTAAAAGAACAATGTCGTCTGCGTATAACATTCCCGGAATATGCTGTTGTACTACTTCGCCTTGCAGCATATGGGTTATGCTAAACCCTACTTGACTTTCTTCCAGTTTATTTTCTATCCCTGCCATGTAAAGCATGAACAGTATTGGGCTCAAAGGGCATCCCTGTTTCAGTCCCCGATGGATGTTGACCTGCTGGGCGCATTTCTGTCCTTCCCAAGTAAGGTGCACTCTATTGTATTTATAGATTGCTATAAGGAACTGTACTAACTCGTCATCTAATCCCTGGAGTTTCAGCATTCTCCACAGCCGTTCTCTGTTTACGTTGTCATATGCCCCTTTAATGTCCAAGAACGTAATCCATAGTGGTCTCTTCTGTGCTTTCACAATTTCAATGCATTGCGTTATCACGAACAGATTGTCATCCAGTCGCCTGTCTTGTCTAAATCCATTCTGCAGTTCCCCAAGTATTTCATTTTCTTCCATCCATGCTTGAAATTCTGATTTTATCGCCTGCATTACAAATCTATACACCACTGACGTTACTGTGAGTGGTCTGTATGAATCAATACTGGCTTTGTCTCCTCTGCCTTTATATATTAAATTCATCCTACTTTCCAACCAGTCCTCTGGTATTTGTTTGGTTTCTATCACCTTATCTATTGCCCTCATAAACGATTCCTTACTTTTAGGTCCAAGTAGGTTTATCAGTTGCATTGGTATTCCGTCCGGGCCCAATGCTGTCTGGGGGGAAACTTTTTGCTCTGCTTTTTTCCAATCAAGGTTGCTCAAACTTATTTCCCTTTCCGCGGTCTTTTGTGGCGCTGATGTTATCGGTGCAGGTTTCCCTACCACTATTGTCCTAAACTTCTCACTAATCACTCGATGAATATGCGCCAACGTGTGCTCTCCTTCTAAATGTTCCCCCTCCTCATCAATCAGGAATTTTTGATGGTTATCGTTTTTTGAGCTTAGTGATTTTACATGGTTCCAAAACTTCTTGGATGCGCTTTTGTCCTTCCGTATTTCTGCCATTCATTGTTCGCTTTTCTGCTTGATCGTTGCTTGCACCATTTTCTGCACTTCTAGTTTTTTCCCACGGTAGACCTCCCACTTTTCCTTCACTACCTCCGGTTCCATACCAGTTCTTTTTGCTTCTCTATGTTCTCTCGACGCCTTTCTTCGCTGGTCAATAGCCTATTTTATTTCCTTATTCCACCAGCTTCTCGGCTTTCTCTTCCCTTTCCATCGGTTTCGTTCCTTTGCTTCATTCATCTTACCCTTTATCAACGCAATCATTTCGTCGTAATCCCAATTTTTGCCTGGGTATTTATTGATTTCATCTTCCAAACTATCAGCGATGGTCTTTAACTGCTCATTATTCGAATTATTTCCTACTATTGTACCTATTTTTGTATTTGTCCGGGTTGCGCCTCCAAAGTGCAAGCTAAACCGCTGGTGGTCGCTTCCTAAGCTGTCTGTTCCATTTTCATCTATCATTTCCCGCAGCCTTCCGTATACTGTCTCGGATACTAAACTGTAGTCTATGCTGGACTGTCTGTTACCGCTTTCCCACGTTATTTGTCCGTCACACTTGCTTTCCGTGTTTACTATTACAAGCCGGTTTTCCTGGCATAGATCTATCACTAGAGAACCGTTGTGGTCTGTGTATCCATCCATACCTTCTATATGGGCATTCATATCTCCAATTATGATTATTTCGCCCGAATCTTTGAACTCGTTTATATCTCTTCTCAAACAGTTTACCATTTCCTCATTTTCCTCCCTAGCACTACTTCCGGTCCACAGATACACCACTCCTAACCATGTATTTTTCCCCTCTATGGTGCCTCTAACCCATAGATGCTCTTTACACCTTTCATGCACTCTCTGCCAGTCGGTCCCTTGTTTAATGAGCATGCCAACACCTCCCCCTTTCTTCATTCCCGTGGTCCTGTTGAAACCTTCCCAGACATAATTGTCTATGATAGGTGAAGCTTCTAGGTCCCGGAGGTTAGTCTCGGCTAAAGCGTACACGTCTATTCCTTCCCGTTGAAGTTGCTTTTGAATTTCCACCCAATTATCTGGCTTTCTGACTCCCTGCATATTTATGTAGCTGATTAAATATTTATTGAATTTGTTTTTCCCTTTCCGCTTACGGGGTCTGTGTTTGTCTTTTACAGAATTGTTTGCTCCATTGTTTTAACCCAAATGGCTTCTGTCAACGCTCTCAGTTACGTCCGTAGGTTCTCCGTTTAGCTCTAGGCCTGGCTGCCTCCCAGCGTTGAGTGTGCATGTGTCTCTTGCTTCCCCTTTGTCTCCTAGTTTGTCTTCCTTAGCTGCACGGGGCCTCCTAAAAAAGCTACCGCTCTCCCACCTATGCGCCACCCCACCTTGTTTCCTAGCCTGGGGCTGAAGTGAATCCCGTCCCACCGAAAAGCTTGCCTATGTCCGATGTTGCCCACTACCATGTTCACGTCTATCACTTCAAGCCCAAGTTCCCTGCCGCACCTCACGATCTCGCTGTTAGCAGCGAGTACTACCCGTTCGGTGTGCACGCCCTGCTTTATCACCTCCGGCACGCTGCAGACTGCAATGCGCACATTTGGGGCCGTCGCCCGCAGGTCCTTTACCCCCTTCGCTATCTCCTGGGCAAGTTTTCCCTCCTCTCCCTTTAGAACATCGTTAAGCCCCGCGGCAATCACCACAAGGTTTCTAGCTTTACTAGACAAGGCCAGCTGCCCCTTCGCTGCAGTCATCACCGTCTGCATCGTTTGACCTGGGAAACACCCCACCTTCACACGCTTATCCCCCTGTACCCTTTCCACTATGGCAGCGCTGCTCCTCTTCATGTTAGAGTCACCCGCAATGGTTACCACGCTATCATCTGCCACGTGCCGCTCTTTACTGCTACCCGGGTTATCGACTGGTTTTGCTGTCCTATTTCGCAGCACGTGGGAGTAGCTGTTGCCTATTGCTGCTTCCACCCCCGGTGTCCCCTCGGCGCATGCCTCCGCTTCGCTGCATGGGCCGAGGTGGTCGTCATTTGTTGGCGAAATGACGCTCCTTTCTAGCTTCCTCTCAGCTGCTTCTAACTTTCCCTCAACGGCCCTCCGTACATCGCGTTCGTTACTTAGCGCTGCCTCCAGTTCTGCAACCCGCTTAGCTAACCCCGAGTTATCCGCTTCTACGCGTTCTAGCCGCGACACCACTACGCATAACCGACACGTACCTGCCCCTTCGTCTTCCTCGCCGCCATCCCGCTGAAACTCCTGTGCGTCTACGTGCCGCGGACAGCTACCACACTGTACCAGCTTTCTACGCGTCATCTCGGCTGAAACCCCGACACAACGAGAAAGAAACCGTGCAGGTAAATACTTAGCTTCGGCTGTCCTCCGCTGTCTCTGCCGTTTCGCTGTCTTTCACTGTAGAAACACGCTGTTGTCGGAGCACCAGAAAAGCACGTCCGAACAGGTCGACTGCGCAGTCGAAACGGTCGCAGTCTTTATCACCATAGCCGGATGTTTCTCCGCGTGGCGCAAGTAGGCCGTTACTGGGAATATTTTGAACATGGCGTGAGCCGTTCCCGTGATTTTTTGGACCTACCCAGGCAGCACAGGACTGTTCGGCCTTACTCAGGCGGGTATACTTTGGCCGGTGATTTTCTGACCGGCCTTTCTCCGGCAACCATGTTCGGCCCGTGTCCAAATGTGGGCCTTTTGGCCGTATACGGCCGTACTCCCATCACTTTCCAACGGCCAGTGTCCGTCGGCCAGTCGACCGGCTTACGTTCATAGGCCAGATTCCAGCCGTAGGGCTCCGGCCATCCCAAAGCTACCCGTGTTCGGCCGAAGTACGGCCACCAGAGGACAGTCGAGATGCGGTCGTCGGACTCCAGCCGGACTAAAGCTACGGGAAATACGGCCGGGCTACGGGCATTGGAGCTCAGCCACAGTACGTTAACTGTACTGAGGCCGGTAACTGCATGTCGCGCAAGCAGATGACTCATTCGCGCAGTGCAGAAGCAGCACAAATCCAGCATTTTGGGTCCAATGCAGCTACATCAAAGTGAGCCCGCGCAACCACCAGCCGTCCAGCCTTCAGTGCAGCCTGGTTTAATTATCAGCGTCAATTTACGCCAAAATTAATTTATTCAACAGTGGTTACAAATGGTCGTTCTTTTATTTGCTGTGCCTCTTTTACTGTGGAATACAGCAAATATTCATTCCTTTGCAGAGCTGGAATAGATGTATTGTCCAGGTGCTGATATCTTCTGTGGGGCGGCTTACCTGCAAAAAAAGGAAGGATTTGGGGGGGGGGGGGGGGGGCAGGCGGAAGGCGCGTACTTTATTGGGTTGGATTTCACAAAGATGAAAGTGCCGCTTTTAGGCAATTGCTTTTAAGACAATACTTTCATGCTGCTGACTAAATCAACTATTTTTACAACAGCTGCTTGACCAGTTTTTTTGTATATAAAACCGGTGTGAATGCCTTTACGAAGCGGTTCGGTACTCCACAAAACACTCAGCAGCATACAATATAATTTACCCTACACAAAAAGTCTGACCAGTATTTGCCCATTTTTCTTGCAAAGAAATTTTCTACTAGATCACCTTTTCTGATGATCTTTCACATGGCTGATCCTAGAAGAGATCAAAGAAGTACTTCCAGTTTCAATATATTTTTATGTTGTTTTCATGAGTTACGTGCACACTCCTTAATAGTCCAAAAGAACTTAATTTACTACGTAAAGAAAATTCTAGACGTGTTGCGAATGACGCCCTTCTTCAGATGGCTGCAGTTGTATCCCTCTGTGTTCACGCAAGGAAAGGCGTAAGACAAGTGTTTCATATTTTCTTTCAAACAAATAACTTAGCAATTGTAGTATTCATACAGCAAACCTTGCATACTGCAACGAATAAAGCAATCAATATTTCATTGGTCAAGTTCGAATGAGTAGGGTTCTCAACCCGTCGGAGGCGAACTTGTGGCTCCGCAAGTTTATTTATTTATTTATTGTTTAGTTGTTTTTTATTCTTTGTTTACTTATTTATTTGTTTGTTTAATGATTTGTTCAGTTATTTATTAATTTATGTATTTGATGCCTGCTTGCTCTTGCATGCATTACAGCAAAGAGATACATAACACTAAGCATCAAATATGAGACCAAATAACAAAATAATTCTACAGAGCGCGGTGAAAATCGTCATTATAAACAGTGGATAAAATCATACGTGGAAGATAATTACACTGTCATATTGATCTAAAATAAAATGAATCGAACAAGGCGTCACCCTAAAGGAAAGTTAATAATTTGCTTCAAGCTAGCGATTCCACTTTGGGACATGTAGAGTGGCGCTTGGATATACTTCTCCCCTTCTATTCCAGTTTTCGAATGATAGATATTACGAAAAAAATTCAGACTCAGGTTTCGTCTATGATCTTTCCCGTCTTACCATTTAAGTTTACTTTTACTTTCCCTCATCCTAAGTTGACAGTGCCAATACGTAATACGAATCGCACTGCCCTATTCTGTATGTTTTCGAGCGTATCAACCAGCTTTTTTCTGTGGAGATCCCAGAAAACACATGCGTACTCCTACATTGAGCGCACATGAGTGAAGTACGGTTTTTTTTTAACTTGCATCGAGGTTCGCTGAAATTTTATCTCGGAAAGCCAAAAACACGTGCAGCCGTAACTTTTATGTTGTGAACGTGCCTATTTCTCTAACAAGTCGTTAAATAAACTCCTCGTTATTAATATTCCCCGACCGTTCTTAAAGCAGTGTGGTTTACTGTATACGCATTTATTTGGAATGAAGGTTTTTTTTTAAAGTTGACGTTAACACACTTTTTAAGATTCAGCGACTTTTCTGAATCACCACACCAGGATGTTATTAATTTGAATCATGCTGCAAGTATTCGGAATCATGTTCATTCGCTATAGCCCCGTAAATTACACACTCATTCGCGAACAGGTTTGACAAAGATTTGAGGCCACACAGACAAAAGAGGGCCCGAAACTGAGCCTTGGGGATTTCCTGAGGTCGCGGGAACATATCCCGACGAACAACCATTGAGAGCGACCAACTGCTGTCTTTGAGAGAGATACTCGGCTGTCCATGCAATAAACGATTCATTCAGTTTATTTCCCGCAATGTACTAACAAGAAGGTGATATGAATGACAGTCAAATGCTTTTTTGCCGCGCAAGAAAATAGTCAGCTACTTTAAGCTTATGTATTGCTAGAGCCAAATCGTGCGTGAACTCAACAAGATGCGTCGAGGAAAAAAAAACCGACGAAATTCGTGTTTGCTAGGATGCTGGCGATTATGTTTAACCAATTGAGTCATATCCCACATATAGCTAATCTCAATTTCAAACACCGCAACTAAATTAACATCCAGGCTTCGTATTCACAAGGCTCTGTTGTTATGGCAAATTCAAAATAACACTTGTTTCTACATGGGCAGTCATAAAATCCCATGAAGTAACATAGTGCAGGGCACGAAGTTGAGCCTACCAATGCACGAGCTCAGCCTTTTCTACGTTTATCACAAACAATATAGTACACATTGTTTTTTGCAGTATAATTGTGAGAAGAATAGCCGGAAACTTGCGCTTTTGCGCACCCTTGCCTTTCTTTGGTGGGGAGTCCTTGACATGGCGCCGGTTGAGCTCCTGCGTGGTTGCCGGTTGCTCGACACCCTTTAAGGCCACTTATTTTCGTGAACCACTGCCATCTCGGGTCGGACATAGTTGTCTGGTCGATGTCTTCAATGGTCTCCATTTTTTGAGGGGGCGAATAGCCTCGAGCTGATGCGTCGACGAAGCCGACGGGCGAGGCGTTGTAGCGGCTATGACTGGCGAGGCTTAGCTCACCCGTCGGTGTGGCACAGTCTTCTTGTGGCAATAAATGACATTTCAATGACCTAAACGTTTCCCTGGTAATGTCCAGTGAGTCCTTGCACCTTGCCCGTTCACCTAGAACACTCATTACTGTTTGACAAACGTAGTTCGTTCATTTAAACGTAGAAACACCGAGCGGATGAAAAACGTGTCTGCGCCATCCGACTCCCTAACGGGTCTTTCTTCACCCACGGAAAAACCGGTCCTACATCGGCGGGTCTTCTTCCAAGCACGTCTGTGCATGAATTCTCGGCGCCCAGACGCGCGCGCCGTTATTCACATAATGACGTATAACCTGATACCTTACGAAGGGCGGTCTCCTCTACCGGTTGCCGAAAACTCTGCGGCCGTTCGCTTGCCGTAATTCGGCCGAGGACCGCTAACCAAATGAAAAACGTACATTCGGACGCCGTAAGTCGGCCGGTCTCCTTTATAACACCGGCTGCCCGAAGAAACCGAATATTCTGCCGCCGGACGCGCGGTTCACCGTTGAACGAGCGGATGCACGGCCGGTCTCCTTTCGAACACCAACTGCCGCAAGAATACGGATATCCTGTAGCCGGTCGCTTGCCGTGCTTCGGCTGCACAAAGCTTCCCGACGGAAAAGCGGATGCCCTAAAGCCGTACTCCGGCCGATTTCCTTCTCAACATCGGCAGCCAAAAGGCAACTGAATATCTGGCAGCCGGGCAGCTGCCGTTGTGCGTCTGAACACGGGCGGCCAGAGAAATACCGAAGCGCTGGTTGCCGAATGTTGGCCGTTCATCGTATGATCAGTGGCTGCCAGAACCTGGATGCTGGCCGGACATGCCAGAAAACGGCCATAGACAGGCCGGTCTTGGGACACACTTTCTGTGCCGCCTGGGTAATATGCTTATAAACGACTCCAGTGACGACAAATAAACTACGTGTGACAAGGCTGACGATATCACGCATTCATAGCAAACACATTTCAAAATGCGCGCGCACTGACGTCATGGGTCTGGCGCTTTGGCGGAGTGATACACTACATGAGGTGGTGGCGTTCTTGAGTAGTAACCAAGTGGTTTCCAGAGGTCTACAGCTAGTCAGGCGCGGCTCGCAGTATTCGTGGGTTCGCCGTAGAAGCGGAACAGAAACCCTCTTTTCTGCCGGGTTGCTGGATTGTAGTTTCCTTAATGCACGGGCATTGCCTCCAAGTCTGTAGCCACAGCTTTTATATGTCGTTCACGGCTACATTCCTTCTGCGTTACAGCGATCATTCTTTGCGTTGTGACGTGCTCGCTTTCGCTGCGCGGAGGTAAAGTAAAAACCACATGTAAATACAGATGAACTCGGCGTAAACGTATTTTGCTGAACTTCTGGCTGAACAGCCCATGTCGACGCGAGCACGGTAGGCTTCAAATCACGCTATGCTAGGAAAACACGCGCATCATAACTGCTGTATAAAACTGCAAGCCCACCGAAAGAGGTACACTTTTATTCTTGATTCTGAGTTTTTGACATTAAAAAAACCGAGTTGTGTTGTTTAAAGGGACACTGAAGTGAATTGGTCAAGCTCCCGCTTTTGCTTGCACTGCGTAGACTGGCTCAAATTAGCCCACTTTTCATCGTTTATCCGGTTGACAAATCGGTAATTATTTTACACAGCGCGAAAGAAGAAAAACTACTATGCGCGGTTTGTGGCGGCCGCATCAACTAAAGCTGTGACGTTGGGAGGAGAGAGCACCGTGATTGGACGATGCCCAATGTTAGCAATCAAACAAGTTTCGGTTTCGGTTCGGTTCGGTTCGGTTTCGGCTTTGTTGGATGGGGATTCTCAATATCTCAGTAACCATCGTACCGCGCTTCTGCCATGTTGTCGGCTGTAAAATGCATAAGATGAGCCTCCCAGGAGGGCTTGGAATCGTAGCCTTCACAAGCCGAGGCCTACGCAGTGCATGAATGCCCTCCACGTCCCCGCAGACGCTAAAATGCCATGCGCTTTTCCCCCGTATTTGGAGCTTGCCTCACTCATGCCTGTATGGTAAAAAGCGTGTTCGCACCAGGCCAAGGGTCTGTTGATTCTGGCCTGTGCCCACTGCCCGCAAGCAGTCGGTGCTTATGGCAACAGCACGCCAACGAGAACTCGCTAGCGCGCCAATGCCAGCCTGCGCGCGTTCTGTGAACTAGTTCGTAGAGCAATGAACGTTGCGGCCCAAAAAAAGGTGAACTCAGTATAGCAAACATCGCCGGAAAACGAAAAAGTTCACTTATATAAAAAAAAGGACGCACCCGCGGGGATTTGAACTCGCGACTGGCAAAACACTTCCAATGATATACCCAGCGCTCTAGACCACTCGGCCACGGGGCGGGATTCGCTGCCCTTGGTAATATAAGGTATATATTGTATAACCAGTTTAAACTTTTATTTAGTTTTGACATTTCAAGCAGCTTAGGTGACTATTTGTTGTTTTGCGCTCGTGCAGTAAGCATCCCCCAAGTTTCCATAATATATCGCGTCTAGCAATTGCATTTATTTTACGGAAAAGCGTTCGCAGTTGCATAGTCGTGCTGCTGACCGCTGTGCTTGTTCGCCCAGCGCGAAAAAGTGCTTCCCGCACCCTAGTTTTACGCTGTACGGTAAAAATATCAGTTGATGTTATTTCCTTAGTACCTATATTGACTTCGCTGACTCTTCTCCCACCTTCAAGAGGCCTTATAATTTCCTACTGGCGTACCAGTCAGCGAAGCGTCGCATGTGCGCTTGTGCAGCGCTTTTGTGAAGCGACCTTGGAGCTAGATACAGTGTAAACTAACCAAGTAAAGAAAGGCACATTCTTCCATTCACAAACGTGTCCTGGCTTCGTTTCAACTGAGGGAACGAATTGCGAGGACCCGTCGGCGGCCGGCGGACGAAACGCTGGGCCGACTGAGTCTGTTTGAAGGCCGGGGAGCCATGCAGTAGTGGAGTAGCGCAGCCAATTGTGAGCTCGGCTCCTCCCGACGTCACACGAAAACACCACAGAAAATGGGCAAGCGTAAAGAGAGGAGGACAGCATTTCCGAATTATTTTTCTACTAAATAAAATCGCGTAAACGCGCCCAGAGTGGTCGAAACATGGCCTGGGGACTCCGGACTACAATTTGCGCTAGTAATCCCGCAATGTTTACAAATGACTTCAGTGTCCCTTTAACCTCAGTTGAGTAACACCCGTATCTAAAAACCACTGGAGACGTACCCGTACCTTTCCGTCCTCTCAGACTCAAAACAAATAGCAGCCCACTCGGAAAAGCGTGCCCTTTCAAGTATGGGGAGAAAACGTGCTGTTGAGCATAAAAGCTAGAAAGTAACTCACCTTCCACTTCTAGGCCACCCAGGGAGCCACCCGAACATGCCTTTCTCTAGTATTTACAGGTTCCTGTCTTGCAGCGTGCGATAGCAGCGATTAATACCAGAAAGACAACAACCATGTTTGAATTTTCTACATGGCCGTCGCACTCGCAGTAATCTTTTCTCAAGAGGGCCAGCCCTTTTCTAACCCGGATATGTCGTACATTAAAAGCCTTTCCCAATCGATCACCAGTCACGATTCTTTGCTACCATTTCCATTCAATCCCCGTGGTCGCATCGAGAGATACACGTGTCCTATAGGTTCATGATGTCGTTTTTGGACTTGTTTCGGGGTGATAACGCCCGCACAACACTTAGTGAATCAGTGTAAATGATAGATTTTCGAATATGACATTTGACAATGTTACTCAGAGCAAGAAAAATTCCATTAGCCTCTACTGTGAAAATGCTGGAATTAAGATTCATGGTCTCAGAAACGTTCAAACTTGGTCCATGCACGGCTCATGACACGGTGAAGGTAGTTTTGGAGGTGTTGCTGCAAAATTCGGTAGACTTGTATTTCTCCTGTAGTGACAGAAAGGGCTGCAGTATCACATTTCTGGGTTCCATATTTCTGTCGAGTTGGAATGAAGACAAGTCTCGCGATACATTGCGAAGGTACAATGGTGCTTTAAATCAATTTGAGATGAGTTGAAGGGGTTTTAAAAGGAGACAATATGTAAAGCCGCCTCCTCTATCACTCTATGTAATGAGGGAATAGAAATAAATTGGCGATTCAAAAAGACCTTCGATGTGGATATATCTGTAAAAACAGTTTTCGAAAGGTGGTTGCCGTTTGATGACATTTCATAAACATAAAACAGATCACCATAACTTGGCTAGTACTATAAAAACTTTTGTTCTTTTGTTCTAACTTTTGTTTGTTCTACTATACGCCATCTGACGCAGGTTACGTATAGGCTTTGGAGTGGACTTGTACGTAAAGCCCCGCACAAAAGGAGAAGCACCAAGTGCAGGACTGCGTAAAGCATATCCAGCGCTGTTTTCGTGGCTTAGCCATAGACAGCACTACCGTAGTCCAAACGAGACCCTACCGAAGTGGTATTAAGGTGCAGCAGGAGTTGTTGGGCTGCACCGTATGATTGATGACAAAGGAATTTAAGAATATTCATTGTTTTAGATATTCTTTTATTTGTTTTATGTGACAGATGAATGTGTTTTTTCATCCAGCTCGACGACAAAAAACGCGAGTTCTTGTTTACAGAAAGTCAGTCACAATTGTGTTTTATTTCATGATCGGGACTTATTCTGCATCTCTTCAAGTATACAACACACGTACTTTTAAAAGGATTACGTTTAAAATCAATTTTCGTCAGCGCACCAAGAAAGTTTGTTCACACCAAGATGGACCTCTCGTTCATATATGAACTAGTTACAAGACTTAAAATATATTTGTACATAATCCATACACGATAAACAGAACGTGGAAGCAGGAAAATGCTTTCCGAAGAGAATTCACCTTGAGAGTAAACAATCAGCAGCTCAAAACACCGCCTTGAAGCACACCATTTTTCTGAATGTCAACTTTACTCACTAACGGCCAGAATCTGGAACGAAATGTTCTTTTGGACACGTAAGTATCAAGAGTGTTAAACTTGTTACCTGTTACACCATAGAATTTTAGGCCCACAAGAATGTGCCATGCCGTATTCTAAGCTTCTACGGTGACAACGAATACGGTCATGCACTTCCGTTCGTGTATAAAGGCATCTTTTATGTATTATTTAAAGCAACCAGTTGATGATTGGTCGGTCGCCCTGTCCTGGCGCCTGCGTAGAAGCTCTCGAGAAGAGCATTGTACGCAAGAAAATACATGAACCTCCAGTTAGTCACGTTCTCGAAATCCTTGTTGAAGGGAGCTTGTCATTGGCTTAATAGCTCACGGGTGAACACGGGTCCTTCCCTGCTTTTAGAGAAGCTACACCTATGGCCTCCCTCCAAGACGTTGGAAGGTTCCCCGACAGCCATATTTGGTCGTGTAGGTGTAGAAGTCTCTCAAGAGTGTCTGCGTGTGGGTGTTGCATCAAAGCGTATGTAATGCCTGCACCAGGAGCTAAGGGCTTACAAGTGGCAAGAGCAACCGTCAGATCATTAACTTTAAATTCAGAGTTGTATGCATATTTCGACTTGCTCTTGTCGCGTAAGGGCTTCTGGTCAGATATTTGTGTTTCATGAAAGTGTTTGTGTAGCGGGCCGAACTAGAAACCTGTTAGAAGTGTTGTGCCAGTGTGTGAGCCTAGTCCTCGGGTGTGTTCTCTGTCGTACTAACTATGGGCAGTATGTGTGTGCGCTGGCCTTTGAGTGTACCTATTCATCTGCATACCTAAGGAAGCGGTGATGTGGAGTGGGAGTTTATGAATGTGGGTGAGGTTCGCCAGCTCTCCCTTCTGGCCTCACGGCGCACACGTTTACCTAATTAAAGTCCGTCCTTTTAAATGATATAAGGTCAATGGTTGTTGAGTATCTATGGAGGACACCCCGCAAATGGTTCTGAACTTTTCGGGGTCACCTATATTTGTCACTCCACCATTGACTTCTTGGGTGGCGTGGTGCAAAGGAGGCCTGGGGAACTGACTTTCCGGCGGCGGCGAGGATGTGTGCCACGACGAGCTGGGCTGCCTGCTCTATATTTAAATGTGTATGTATGTAGGGTGTAGTGGTTATGTGTCTGTGAACGTGTTCCAGTTCGCTGTTGTTTCATTTAACCACTTTTAGAAAGGTGAACTGTTTGGACCTATCTATGTTTGTAAACTAGGGAAGTAAACATTATTATATGGCTTAGCGTCAAAATCCGACTCCCGGGATGGAAAAAGTACGGCAGAGGCAATAGCCGTCAAGGTGTGAATAAGTGTTCGCCCTATATTATCGTATGTAGGCTTGCTTTGTTGACTAGTCATGGTCTCGAAGATGTTAGAAATAGTTCGATAAGGCGGCCTCGGCATCCGTACGGGAAGGACCCCAAAGGGAGTTGTGTGCAGTGAGGTCACCTATAACAATTAAAGTTTTGGGTAGCTGATCTAGGACGCCCTCAAAGTCAGAGCTTGGTAGCTGGAAATCAGGAAGGACGTAAACAGAGCACACTGTCATTAGCCTATTGGAGAATATGTTTAGTGGCAAAACCCTCAAGGAGTCGCTGCAATAGGATAGTTTGGCACGCCAAGGATTTTTGGGCGATGATGAACACCACGTAAAAACGTACCAGCACCCTCCATTTCCTTACTGAATCCCATGCAAGGACAGGGAGCGTGAAACTATTGAAAGAGAAAAACGTTTCAAGAAATTTGTTTATTTGGAGCTTAAATGTTGTTTTTGGCAACACACAACAGTTGGCTGATTACAATGCAATATCTTGTACACTTCATCAAGATTTATAACGAGGCCTCTACAGTTGCACTGGGTGATATTTCCTCTTCCCATTGTGTACATTTAAGAGATATTAGAATGTGCGTGTGTGTTTATTTTTAGTGTTTCGGGGTTGTATTTGAAGTGGCTTTTTGTGCCTCTCTGTTTGTTTGGACACTGCAGCCACTTCATTGCGCTGCGATGCAGGCTGGGATGGCCCGATGTCTATCTCGTCATCTGATGTCTTGAGCGAGCCCGGCGAACCGGGCCCTCTGAACATAGAAGCCGTACGGGAGCTCTAGTATGATCCGCCACCACCGAGTGCGTCAGGAGCGGCACGAGTGGCACGGGCAGTACGGCGGGGATGGCCCCTGATGCGTGGCACCCCGTTTCCGTCTCATCGGCAGCCTTCAGTGTGCCAGTAGGATGTGAAAGCAGGGGAAAAGGCGGCATTGGTGCCGATGGAGAATGTTGCCACCACAACGGCTGCTGGGTCACGAAACTAAGTGGTGACGAGTTAGGCGGCCTGAGGCAACCTAGGGGGGGGGGGACGGACATATTCCGACTCGCGGTACTGCTCGCTGCCAAAACCAGGCGCCGCTCCGCCTCCCGGCAAGCTGCGTCTGCGTACCTCCCCGGAGGGCAAGAGGAGAACATCGTCCGTCCCTCTTGAAACTAAATGTTCTCCGTTACTTTGATGTTGATACCTCTGTTTTCAAGATGGACGTTTTCGCAGGTCCCGGAATATGCCACGTGCGGTCCCGGCGGTTAACACAAGTGCGGGTAGTGGAATTGCATCTGTCAGGGGTGTGGTCCTGTGCGCTGCATTTGGCACAGGTTGTTTTGCCGTGCAAGACTTTCAACCATGCCCGAACCGCTGGCACTTGAAGAAGCGGCGTTTGTTATGAATGTAGCGACGTACTCCACACCTATTGAAATCAGCATTGGCATGTAATTAAAGTTTTGATCAGTCGAAAGTCAACAATATGTGTTCCGTTGGTATTTCTACATTGCCTCTTATGACGGAGATTGCTCTCACGGCGCTAACACCTTGATGCTCCAAGCCTTTCAGAAGGTCCGCCTCTGTTTTGTTAAGCAGATCTGGCTTAGATATCACACCCTGCCAACTGTTGAGGCTGTGGTGAAGCGTGACTCTGATGCCCAGATGTATTATGCGGGTTTTGTGCTGGAGGTTTGCAGCTTGCTTTGGCGTCTTCACTTTAACAAGCATTTCACTGGCTTGTAGTTTTTTAGAAACTTCTAGAGAGGAATATGAATTAAAGTACAGATACGAAGTACGGCAGCAGTACTTCTATAGCCTGGCTTGCTTCTACAGTCGATGATGGGAAGGTCTGATGGTCGTCATTGTCGGTTTCCTCGTCACTATCCCCACCAGGGCTTCTTCAAATTCGTTTAGGATATCTGCTAGTGTCCCCGCGGCCGGTGACGAGGTTCTCATCAATACTTGCGTTGTCGTTAATTTTTCCAATTCCAGGCCGCTAATTGCAGCCACCATTCAGAGACAGGGTGAACCTGAGCACTGTCGGCGTCCTACTACTCCTGGTTTCTAACCACCCCCTCAGAGAAACCCGCCTGACTGGAGAATCTTTATATTCAAAACTGTGTGGCAGCTTACCTGGGCGTGGCCACCGGATGGGATGGATATGTGGGTAGGGGCAGTAACAAAGTCTATATGGAGCTCCATTACGGTTTCCATGTTTCTCGCAAAACGATGTTTTCAATGTCGAGCACAACTTAGCAGAACTCTTACAGAAAAACAATTACACTCTCAAATTTTTTGTGTAAAAGACCTCTTCGTTCATCTCTGTTTCGCTTAGCGCGCGTTCACTGTGCATAAAAACTCTTCCTCGAAACAACGCCTCCGGAATGAACATAAGGCTCAATTTTGTGATGCTGGTAAACTTCAAACGGGCCTTATAAGGCACTCATGGTACGCAATACGCACGGCCATTAAGATAGGCCACTCAATGTTGCCTGTGCGGGAAGCCACAGGGCCTGAAGTTTTGTGCAGGAGGACGAAACTCGCATGCTTGTCCACCGCAGTATCAAGAGGAACCGTTTTACAAACAGTTGTACAAAACAAGTGAAGGCGGATTTAGGTCGGAGACGGAAGCACGTTTTGAAGGTGGTGCGTAGTTGCTATGCACAAGACCGTGAATAAATAAGGCAAAAATGCGGTAATGAAAACACCCACTTGACTGAAAGCACTAGTTTACGAAAAAAGGTTTCTTTTGCAAAACAGTAGTAGCCAAATGCACAGGCTCATTATGCATCCCCATGCAATGCACAGTTTAGCCATAATTTGGCCTGTCAGCGTATTCAACATCTACACTCACATCTACTTAAATACGGCGCACCAGATATCTGTTTGTAGTTCAATGTACCACCACAAAAAACCTCGACATGACTTTTTACTAACTGCCAGCACGTCCTTCAATATTTGTTCTACGTCTGCTATCGACGAGTATTTATGAATATCGGATGATGCCCATTGCCAATACGCATTCCTAAACAACAGCTCCAGAGTAGTAACGCCGATTTGCGCCGTTGCTGCACGTTTTTCTTCGGCATTGAAAACACTCTCTCTAAAAACGCCGTTCTTAGACGCAATGAATCCTTCGAGTGGCAGCTATGCCGGGTAGACAGGCGTCCAAGCTGGAAAAATTGAGATTATCC
This sequence comes from Haemaphysalis longicornis, assembly GCF_048455015.1. Classification (NCBI taxonomy): domain Eukaryota; kingdom Metazoa; phylum Arthropoda; class Arachnida; order Ixodida; family Ixodidae; genus Haemaphysalis; species Haemaphysalis longicornis. The sequence goes on along the minus strand of NW_027526385.1, from coordinate 196,871,950 downwards.
AGAACTTCTTGCATACTATAAAGATGCCGCACACTCTTACTGGACGGGGGTCGCCTCTTGGAGGCTTTCGTAAACTCCCCGATGACTCCCTATTAGGTGAAATTCGACACGTCTAGTTGGGCGATATTCATGTCCGAATACCGCAACGTGTGTCATGATCAAGAAACCACGCGTTCGGCAAAGTAGATGTCTTCTAGAATTTTGATATCCCCTTCAGAAAGGCTGTACTTTATTACCCGTTGAACACGGTCTACAAAGAGTCTGCAACATGCCCCAATCATTTGTCGTACCATGGAGGTTGCGGTGGAGACATTCAGAGTTGCAGAACAAACGTTGCCCTTGCTGCCCGGCTGCCGCCGGGCGTAGACCCCTATCCTCATGATGTAGTGCAGTGTGTTGCAGACTAAAAGGTAAAAAATGTCCTCTAAGCTCTTCGCGAAATTTCAGCTGTTCATGCCTATGCCATATGCAATCCACAGTGCATCAAATTTCACCCGTCCGCGGTTGAAGAATTCAAGGCATGACCTGTAGTGGGGAAAATAAAATTAGGATTGCGCGTGTATTTCTAACAGTCTGCGTGCGTGTAGAGAGTGCTGCATACGTTTTGAAAGCTCCCCCTAACGAAGTAGATTTATTTAAGCGTTTGCGCCATTTTCATGGCTAAACGTTAACCGTTTTGCCGCATGCTGAGTTGGCACTGCGAGGAGCTTCCTCAGTTTTGCATTTATGGGGACTGCACCATCTGTTTGAAGAATACGAATCACTAAATTATGCTCTGCGCTATTCATTTATTGTAATGCGAGAAGACCCACAGATTAGCTTTTCTCTCAGATAAGGTATTATTAATGGAGGGTTTAACGCGCCGACGCTGCACAAGCGATGAAGCGCGCCGTAGTGGAGGGCTCCGGATAAATTTTAACCTCCTGGGGATCCTTAACGTGCGCCGAAATCTCGTACACACGGGTGCTTTTCGCCTCTATCAGAAAATCAGCCGCCGCTACCCGGAATCGAACCCACGACCTTGTGCTCAGCAGCGCAACGCCTTAGCCACTGAGCCACCGCGGCGGGTCTCTCAAATAAGTGCCTCGATGAGTTACGACTATCAAAACCACTGCACGTAAACGCTTTCACGCTCTATTGGAGGCAAAACGTGCATAGCATGATACAAATAACCTCTTACCAAAGTCCACCTGATAGCGGCACGATCAAAGTACTGTTTTTTTTTTTAGAAATCTTTCATAATGTCTTACAGCAAACTGCCGGCTTTGACTCAGGTATTTAAACAACTTCCAAACAATTATTAAATTTATTAGAAACGTTTTGAACACTGCAACGCCACTGCATCCCCTGCGAAGCTGATGCACAAGATTAGGAGGCTATCGGTGGCCGCCTCTTCATCATAAATAAGGTCTTAGATTGTGTGATTCCGGGAATTGAACACCTCCTTTCGGTAGAGCAAATGCGCGACGTTAAGCCGCAGCTGCCCATACAGCGTTGAGTGGTCGCACGCAGAGTGTAAGAGATACTTTTAGGTGTGTACAAAGTGGCCCAAAAGGCTCTCAAATAAAGTTGACGGCGCCGCACGTGTACCTTCGATGGAAATGTCATCTGGTGGCAGAACTGGTACCTTCGGAGCGTCGCAGACTTCACGTGACTTCACCAATGACTCTCCCAAGCGGCGTAGCTCGCATGCATCAGCGGCATATGTGTGAAATAACGTTGGTTGTGTAATGTCACTCTTTGAGCTCCCACAAAGCGATTTTCACGCGGGATTTTACCGCTCTGTTAAAACACCTGCGTAAGTGTCGGAGTCCTAACTTTATTTAAACCTGCGCCGAAGCTCCTTCGAACATTGGGCGCCGCCAGTGACGGATGACACCGCTTCGTCTCCATTGCGTCGTTCTTAAAGGAGCCATGAAGACAAAATACAAGTTGGGTTTATTAGAAAGACTGCTTAGTCCCGATAACAATGATACCAGTATCGTCGCAATCTTCGAACAAATAACGGATATATTAAAGAAAACGTGTGAAGCAGTCGCGCCCCCCTAGCCAATTACCCGCAACTTTTCTATGACGTCACGGAACCTTGTTTGTGCGATTGGCGGCTACCTAACTGTCCTGTCGCGACGACACATGACTGGACGTCTGTAATGGGGCCTCTAGTTCCGTTTGACCACATCACTTCAATGCTAACGTGCAATTAACGCACTGAAAATTATGTTTTATTGTTGGCCCGTATGACGTCATTTTTGCACATAACACGTCACTGTGGCGCAAAATTTGTAAGTTTTTAAATACTTCTTGCTTTTTTTTGTTAAAAAACATCTTTTGTGGCTGTAATGAAGCTGAGTGAGATACTGAAACCTAGTTCTTTCAAATTAAACGAAGTTGTATTTTCTCTTCATCGCTCCTTTAAACTTACCCAAGTTTTGCAACGTCAATTATGACAAAGAAACATCCGCGTACTTGCGGCTAGGTTAATCAATTCCAGTAATTCAGCTGCCCTTCTTGTGTTTCTGGGTGGTGTTCCTGCAGGGAGCGCTCCATTTTTGCAGCTGCTGGCACTGAGTAGCAGGGGTGCTGCAGCGAACCATAAAATCGACGGAACTGCATTGTTTGCACGCACGCCCCTCTCCTACGTTCAGTAGTACTTCCTTCCCCTACAAGCTCCGAGAAGCACCTATCGGCAACACCGCACTCTCAGAGAAATGCCGACTACAAGTAGCATCATTGCTTGCGCGGGATTGCTCCAGAGCAAGCATTTATTGGTTTAGTATCGCACGCAACATTAAATAATAGCGAGTTTTAGCTGGTCCTCTTGCACGATTAGTTCCGCTCCGATAGCAAGCGGGAGTGCCATTACGCATGCGTGGCACACTTTACCGTGAACGGCATTGGCTCCGGTTGCACTGAGCGGGCCACCGAACCCTCAGTGGACCATCGAAAACGGTCAGCTAATACTCTGTTGCCACGTTTTCTTGCCGGGTGCGTGTACCGGCAGTGTAATCCGTTATTAAGCATGTGCAACCTATTTTTTTCGTTGCGCCAGAATGGCATTTCACTTGCGAGAGTGTTCATCTGATATCGCGGCCCACATTCACCTTTGTTTAGTGTTTTTATTGCATATTATTTTGGCTCTTACAGACTCAAAACAACTGCCCACAACACGTTCAAACACTGCGACGAGCACAAATACTTTCCCACGGTTTTCTCCAGATTATCGCCGGCTCCATCTGCCCGCCGAATAGTCCAAGCCGCGGCCAGCAGATGAGCGGTTAGGGAAGCTTCGGAGAAGCCCCGATGAGGAGCCGAAAAAATCCCAACACATCCGAGTGGCAGCCGTTCGAGCAGCTTCTTTTCTCTCGCGCTGGATTGCGCTGAAGTGGACGGTTTCAGTAGGGCCCCTAAAATTTAGGGGCCTTACGGTCTCAGCAGTGTCTTTTGGCAACTTTATTAGAACGACGATGAAATGTCTGTATTTCAAGCTGTGCCAATACCTAAATGTATATCTTACACCGAGGTAATCTTGCACGTGCTTAGAGCATTCCTGCACCATTTCAAAAGCTTCGTTTTAAGTGCAGAGAACTTTAGAGGCCTGTTTTTTTGTCGTACCTGTTCCTCTTTTACGGTCTCTAGCCACCGCGCTCACGCGGCTTTACAGTCCCAAACACGGCACCGTGGCGTCAAAAACCCAAACAGAGGCTTCAAAAAGCTACCCGCCTGTCCCTCCATTCAGCCTTTCGGCCGACAGGTAAAATGGCACATAAACAAGAAGTTTATGTAAGAAGAACTATTTGAAACAATTTGAATCACTGTCTTTGGTGATACCTGCACTCGTTAGTTAGCGCAAAATAAACAGGAGGTATATCTGATGCAGAATATATGCACTTAAGAGGCCATCCCCGGATGCGTTTTGTTAGGAATTCTTGGGTTGGTTTTTATGGTAGTAGGCGAAAAAAAGAGGCCGCGAAAACAAAACGCGTTAAGAATGGCGCAGTAAGGCTCCAGCACGTGCAAGATGAAAAGAAGCACAAAAAATGCGAGCCAGTCCACCCTGTAAAGGTGGTTGGAAAGCAAAACTTTAAATGGCGTCCACAACGATTACCAATGTGACGTGACTTGACTTCACACACGTGGCTCTACAAAAAGTGAAACCAGAGATAAGATAAATGCACTTAACGACACTGTTTATTACTTGAAATGGGTATTCTTTGCTAAACTTAAATAAATGCATGATCCCTGAATGGTGGCTGGTGGAGTTGTGTTGGTGGAGCACGTAAGTGGAAAGTTTTTTTTTAATTAAAGGAAGCTCAAAACCAGTGCTTGACTATCTCACTTTCCGCCGTCTCTGCCGCTGTCGACGGAGGCGACGAGATCGAGGAGAAGTGAGATGCCAAGCGTTGATGGAACCTTCCTTTTCACGTTACTCACTCCTCGAGCATACGCAAGGCGCGCACACGGCCGCTACACTTACTGTGGGCGGAGCGCACCGCAGCGTGAAAAGTGGCGTGACGCTATCACGTGGCACTTACGGAGAACGCAGGGGGTGAACCCGTATATGGTCTCGGTGAGTGTCCCGTCTGTCTCCCCATTCTCCGCGTGGATACGCAGCTCAATCGGTAAGACACCGGGCTCTCGCTCCATTTCTCTCTTCGTTGCAGGTACGGTTCCTGGCGGGGCCAATAACTCCTTTTATTTGTTCGCGGGAGTTTCCTGTTAACACGAACGGTCGTCACAGAACCGTTGGGGCGGGGGTGTGGGAGGGGGTGTGGTAATGAGCTTCGCTTTAAACGATGAAAACTCCCAATCATGCTGTTCCAGACAGCGGGCTCGATTACTGTGAATTCATGAAAATGAAATTGTATCACACAAAAATATCTTCAATGCATCAAGACGAGTGAGACAGCGAGGCAAAGAGCGTGAGAAGTGGTAGCAGTGTGTGATAGCGGCACCACAGCCTACTATAGCGAATCATGGCTCTGCACTTCGGCAGCTTTTTTGTTGAGTGGAACAGCCTAAATGTTTTTCTTTGGTGGCCATTTTTGGAGCTTACTATCGTACAAACCAACCCAATGAGCATTCGTAACTGAATTGACGTGGGGAATTCGGGTAAATACTTATGTTACCTCAAATGTACCTGCATTTTTTTCGCTAAATAATGGGGTTTTCTGTGACCAGACTCGGGGATACACAAAATTTTTTATAGTTCGGCGTATATAAACCTCTGGTTCAAGTATCCTCTGAAAATTTGGCCTGAAGACTAAATTGAGGTAAAGCGGGTATTTCTTGGAAGCACCTATTTGCGTTAGTGACGCCGGGGGACTCTGCGTTATTTGCCTGCTGCTGCGTAACTGTGCTGGCTAGTTAGCCTGACAGCGGACAAGATACAACGACATGCCGTGCCCATAAGTGCTCTACAGTTAAAAAAATGGCTGCGGCTTAACTCAGCTAACCTTGGATATGCAAAACAAAAGCTTGGCATATTCGCAGTAGTGGTTTGGCTTGGTTAACCTTGTGCGGACCGCCTTGGCACGATACCTTCTGTCCTAGCGGCGGTCGCTGGGCGCCGCCCGCTGCAATCTCTCTCCCCTCACCCTATCTGCCCCCCCCCCCCCCCGCCCCATCGCCCACCGGCCGCTGGACCTGGGGAAGTCGGCGCCTGAGGGATGGCGCTAGTTGACACGGAGCAGCGGGACTCGGGACTCTGGAGGGTTGTCTGTGTGCGTGCCTGGGTGGTGTACCTCGAATGAGTCATACTGTGAGTAAAGAGTTTTTGTACACAACCACAGCGTACCTCATTCCTGGGCAACCGTAGAGAGCAGTCCCACAACCTTTCATGTAGTTCAACGTATTTCCGACCACGGCTCAAACCCGTCCGTTACTGTGCAATGCTCACCGCAATAGGCCCGCTTCGCTTTCATTCGCGGCGAATCCGATGTTCCTCTTCGCAGACACGAGAGATGGGTCACGTAGCCCGAGATGAACAAGCGGCGCATGAATGCAAGGCGGTAGGTTGGTATGCTGTCAATCAGCTGAGTGCCCACAACCGCGCCCTGCTCAGCTGATCAGTTCAGCAGAACGACTCAGAACGGGACCTTGTGCGCAGCGCCAAAAGCGGGTTAGATTTAAATTATCATCTAAAAAATTATCGGCCTAAATTATCGTCATTGGATGCTTTATGTGGGCAAAAAACTTTTTGTAGCTAATAACCCAGTTTTAGAGGTGTATTTTGTATAATAAAAGGCAAAGGCTGCTGCACCCCGGGGATCCTTTCCCCCGGGGTGCTCCAGCCTCGCCCGATCGGGGCTGGCTGGAGCGCCCCACGGAAGTGACGTCACCTGTTTTTTGTTATTATTTCTTGGATTTGGTCGTCGTTGTTGATCGCCGAAACTAGTACGAAGTACCATGCCGGCCGTGCAAAGCGGCCGTGCCGGCACTCATGTTTAGGTCGGCTGTGCTTTTCATTGTTTACGATGAAAAGCACGCGCTTTTTGTACGCGCCGTAAGCGCAGGCTGATAACTCTCCTTCTTGGTACATCGGCTGTCGTTCGGTACGTGTTGTATTATCTACGGCGCACCTGCGGGCAAGGCAAAACCACTCCGAGTGGAGGATTCGGAGGATTGTGTTGCACGTTTAAATTCGCCGGCTTTTGTAACCGCACTTCTTTCTTTCTTTTTATTTTGGAAGGTGTGTGCGCACCCCATATCACGCCATCAGGTTTGATCCGCTGTGGCTCAATAGGGAAGAATGGTTCTGTGTCCTCAAACGTTGGCACTGGCTGAAGACTCTGCCGGCAAAGGTCTAAATAGTGTTGCACGAAGGCTGCTTGCGCTCCCATTTAGATCATAGAATCTGTGGCTTTTGTGGGGAGAAGAATAGGCCAAAGGAATACCTTTGAAGGCCCTCATTTGACAAGAGCTAGTTCTCTTGCGTCTAGATTACTGGTGCCCAGTGCACTTGATCTTCCACTCTGGTGCACTGTAGTACGCGCCGCTGAATACCAGCGTTTTTGTCCGTATAGTTTTGGCGCAGCAGCCTGAAATGTTTTGAAACCTCACCATACTTTCTGTGCATAAAAAGACCAGCAGGTGCCTTATTTTGGGGAGTGAAATCAGCACAGCTGGGACAAAAGAGGCCTGAATTATATTAGATGTGACAAACAAATGTTTGGAGTAAACGCGTGTTAATATGCCCCTTTTCGTCGTGCCTACCACCTTTTCCGAGCTTCCAAAGTTACAAGTTACACTGCAGTGCTACAAATACTGATCACAATTAAAGTGTCAAAAAATTTGGCTTCTGGCCACAAGCACAACTTTGCCACCCTTGTTACTGATGGCCTGGAAAGAATCACGCCGAAGCAGGAAGCACCGACCAACCCAGGAGATACACTGTACTTCATTTCACCAACTTCACACACCGTTGTAAAAATTGTGCTGGTAACTAATAAACAGCGAGAGCACAGCGCTGTACCACACGCTGGTAAGGGCAGCAAATGTAGCGCCAATATATAGTCTCCCACATAAACTGTGCCCACAGCTCCTGTCAACACCAAATTGATTAAAGCGTTGTTGCACATAATTTGTATACAAACGTCATGTAAGTAGTGCGCATGTTGCTTCTTGTCATAGCAGCAGCTGTCCAACAGCCTACCACTGCAAGTGATGAAGAACCGGCCAACCATGTGACGTTTGTTGTCCAAAAAGAAAGAAGCATACAAGCCTTCGTTTTCTGACAAGCAGACTGGATGCTCATCACGCTGAAGTTCCCCAGCAGTCAGAGCTGTGTGTGCGCATCCGTTTACGCGTATGCGTGCTGCCACGTGCACCTGCAGCTGGCAGCACGTGGCAGCAAGGTTCCATTCTGCCAAGGTGCCGGTTTAGCACCGTAGTGAGAGGATTTGGCTGCTGCTCTGGCGAAATGAGTTCAAGTACACCAGTCCATACAGCGGTGGCCCCGCCGACGCCACGTATATGTACGGTCAGTTTTCGCGTTTGATATGTTACACCTTCGTCTTTAAAACTGGCGAAACTTGCACTAAGTGACGCAAGGCGAGCTGGACGATTTCTTTTTAGATCGTCCTGAAGCACTGAATGACACACCACCACGTATTGCGAAATTTGTTTATTTACGTGTTCCGTCGTCACTTCTCACTGTGGCAGTAGTAGTCATCGTCATATAAGGTCTCTAAAATTATCGTCATATCCATCTTCCGCATGCATGACTGGCTGACCCGGATCGCTTTGTCCGCAGGCTTTCCCATTCCTCCTAAAGTGAAATGCGTCGGCACGCGGTAGAACCGGCTTCGCGAGCTGGGCGTCTGCGAGGTGTCTTGTGCTCATCCTTGTGGCGCAGACGTACGTGACTGTTTTCCTGGTATTTTTCCGAGCACCACGGGCAAGCCAGGTTGATGCCGCACGCTCATCGCAAAACGCGTGCACACGTGCTGGGTAAACGGCGGGAGTAACTATGACATGATTTTTTCTGATGACGCCGCACACATTACGGCCAGCAACGTATGGCGGCTGGTCGTAATTACTATTAATTTTATAATGGGCACAATAGCAGTATTGTCGTAAAAAAACTGCAGCTAAATTATAAATCCTAATTGTTGTATGCTAGTGACATGTTGCAAGAAAATCGGAAATGTAATAGTTATATCCCTTCGCTCACCAGCTGTACAAGTTGTACCTGCCCCATGAACCTTCAAATGCTGATTAGTCTCATGGCCAACACATGAGCCATACATGCTCAACTGTTCCCAAAAGGACTAAGCAAACACACAACCTCCAAGAAAACACATCCGGCATTGGGAAGAAACATTTAAAATTGGCTCACTTTATTTGACCAACAACCAGTACATTTTGCTTTTATAGCCCACAAAAGACCATCGCCAGCACTGCATTATGGCTGAAGAACTTTTCTGCAGTTGGCTTTGGCAACAAGCAGAATGCACCATTATGAACTGGATACACATATGACAAGCCACAGCTTTTACCAGCCCATTGGTTGCACTGGGTGTCAAGAGATAAAAAGGAAGAACCAGCAAAAATGCTTTAATGTATGCACAATGATCAAACATTAATTCAGAGTGTAGAAAAACATCCCTTCCAGCATGTTCGGCTGATCTACCCATTTGTGACAGCCTTATCGAAGTGAAGGCAAGAACGAGTCCGTGGCAGGATTTCGATGTGGGCTTTAAAAACTGTAGGCTGTCTGCAGTCATAATTACTATTGTGCGCCAAACACCCTAGTACACTGAGTGCAGTGAACTTCAGCAATGAAAGTAGTCATAAGAAATTTTTATCGTATGGTGACCGTTGCGAATCCTAGTAAACCATTACAAGCACCTGGATTGCTGGCAAGAGAGAGGTAGAGATAGTAAAAGATTTCTGAAAGGAGAAGAGGCCAGCCTGAGAAACTGAACTTGGGCCTGCTACTTAAATCCCACTGGGGCAAGGAAGGTACTGAATGCTGAGGGTACGAGAAATGACAGTGAAATCAACCAATGAACTTTGTACACTTAAAGCATGTATGGGGCGCAGAAACAGACTAATCACTGCATAATTCGCATAACTTATTTACCGACCATAAAAAAAAGTTCCACAGTTTGTGAAATTTCACCACATAGACCCAAGAGTCCTGACAGGACAAGCAGCGATTTGACAGCTCGATCTTGCTTCTTCGTGTCAGCCCACGTACCAAAAATCTTTCGTTCAGACAGAGGGTAAGCATTCAAGCGTAGTAAGGCTGCTTCAAGGTCTTTTCACCCACTAGTATACCTTGGTCAAAAACTATGCAAATGATCAATTGTCTCTGTACAGCCTTACACAGAAGGCAGTCTGGGCTGTCCTCGCGTCCGATTGTGTGCAGATACTTTCAGGTCAATGCTACTTTAAGCCGCAGCCTGTGTAACAAGGTTTCATTGAGGGGCATGAGCGAGCCAGAACCTTTGCTCGGGATCAGTCCTGGGGAGCTGTTCCTGTCAATTCTGTGGGTCAGACCAATGCAAGGCAGCAGCTTGTGCACAGGCTCTGTAGAGTATTGCATTGCTATCTTGTCTTATGATGTGTGTAGCCAAAACAGTGTATATCCTTTAGCCGGCACAAGGCAGCATTTCCTTCACAGAAAATTAGTTCTATAATTGTAATTACACTAGCTAGTTTCTAATAATTTTTTCAAACAAAGAGCACGACTACAAAGTGTAACAAAGGGAAGGTACAGCAACGACTTCCAGCTAGTGCCTTGTTTGAAACGTATGACCCATATAAATACCATGCGAACATCAACATAGCAAAAACAGCACGACGCCATGCTGCAACTTTTCTGCTACGACCCCCATGAGCACTGCCAGTTTTCATGTCCGCAACCTCGTTAAACTCAGTTTCCCCTTGAGAACATGATTTTAGTGCTAAAGATGACAGACACACTTTACTGGTGCTTGCATCTATCAATCAAACACCAGCAAAGGTCAGTTAATTTGAAATGATACGGGGTAAACTGGAAGCTGGCACAACTAGGTGGGATGGGAGTGGCAACAAAAATCTGTGCACAATACAGCCCTGTTGCGGTATTTTTCAGCACGGCGACAGTTGTCACACCGCCCTTGTTAACCTATATTCGAACCTCCTGATACTATGGAGAGACTTGTTACATTGGTGGCACACTGGAATTACCACTGTGTTGAACCATGGAGCCTGGCAGTTGCCATTCGAGTATGCGAGTCTGCCGATGGAAATTTTTTTCTGGCGACTGTTGCACTGCCCTGCAGTGCTTCATGAATTATTTCCTGCTGGCACAGCCATTCCATTCCACGCAGACAAACAAAATGCGCACAGGCCGCATGCAACAGGCATGTGTTTGTGTTGTTGTGTGGAAGCAGGTTTGCCAACGGGTACCAGTCGGCTGCGCAGTAGCACCCAATGTATGCTTAGATGCAGATATACCTAGCGGGTCCACCTTGGTTCATTCCACGAAGGCAAAAGCAACGCTTTCTCATGTTTCTCTGATGGTGCTTTTCAATGGCCTCAACTTTGCATTGCATTAAACAACGAGACAGAGAAATATTTTATGGATTTGCGAGCAGAAGGATGTTAGGGCTTCAACCCCGTGAGAGCCGTTCTTAGTCCAAATGCACTGAAACCCACAAGTGCCGTCACAGTCGCCCACCCCGGACTTTCACTACCACCTTCACCATCGCTACAGTTACATCTGGATTTTTTTAATTATTAGTAACGATTAATTATTAACAGTGACTCTACATGGCTAGTCAGTGAGTGGAAGTGGTTTGGTTTGTTGGGCAAAAATCAGAACAGACTGCTTTCACTATATGTTGTGAAGTGGGCGTGACAGTGACCCTGGCTCGTCAGTGAGCAGAAATGGTTTTGCCGGTTGGGTAAAAATCAAGCATGACTGTGTTGAGGGGCAGACGAAGAGTGTGGAGCACGTCAGACATACTTTTAGCCTGTGCGATCAGTGTACGTGCTTTGTGCCATTGAGAAATTTAGCAGGTATATCCCGTGTATTGTTTTTTACAAGTTTGTCCGACATAAGCGTTAAATCATTCATTCCTTTTAAAAGCAACACGAAGCCAGCAGGTGAGAAAGAAAAAGGTATGCTAGTAATACTAAAGGAAATTCAGGCTATTAGCAATGGTTCAGAACGACATGCAAACAATCTTTGCTAGCATGCACAGTAGCTGACGAAATACTGCAGGGTAACAGTAGCACGTGCACACGTGATTACAAAGAGGGTTATGGCATATACAGGTAAGTGTGTAAGGTTGATTTAGTGCTAATATGCTGCGTGCACACGTAAATAAAAATACCCTGCAAAAAAGATGAACAAGGCAACTGAGGTTAGAGCAAATAGAAACAACAACTACGCAGAGTCACCTATATGGTATGCTTAGAATGTAGATATAACAGTTCAACACAGCACGTAGCATCTGTTATTGCTGAAGCCACTGACGCATCACCTAGCCTGTCCTAAACGGGCACGATCACGTACGTTTGGCGACATCGTAAATTTTGGAGCACACGAACACAACACACACGGAAAATGCCACGACAGATATCCGGCGCATTTTTTGGCCACGCTTGTAACGACAGGGATCACGGCAAGTTGAAGCGAACGAACGAAAACTCGCTGTCACTGCGACGCACCATTGCTAGCTGATGGGGCTCTAGATTATTCACGTATACACTCCTGCAGCGACACGAATCTGGACACTTGCAAGTCGAGTACGGAGCAGTATCAAATTTGCCTCGCGTTGTGATACCGACACAACACCGTGTATAACAATGACTGTGATGATAGCATCGATGACTGCGGCGCCAGCAGCTTCACACAAACAAACCTCTGGAAAACTATGACGCACCACACACATCGGTCACGTTTTGAAGGCAACACGGTGCTTCGTACTTTACTGCACATTTTGGGGCAACATTTGGTTCTGATACGTACGTATTTGATATGAAAACATTGCGCTCTGCGCAAGCGCTGACCAGCACTTCGCGTTGCTGCCACGAATAGTCATCGGACTTTGAAGACTGTGAATTACTGCAGAAGATACAAGCGCGGTGACACAGGCTTGGAGCTGAACACCTCATATGAAACGAAAACACAGCGCAGCACCGCACCATTCGTGAGCGACTCCACACAACGCCGACGCTCGTAACATTCTTGCTTGCCTCGGCACCGCGCGAAGCCCGAATATTTGAAATAGGCCAACGGAACAAACTCGGAACAGACAAGCCCGTACTAGAGAGAACTCTACCCGTATGCCAATACGGGGCCAAAATTCGCTCTTCGATGGAATTCGGCCTCTTCTCCATGCCGCTCGTCTGTAGGTCATCCGTAAAACCCGTGGTAAATCTATAAAAAGTGCTTTGTTTACACAACTTCTTCCACGCGAGTGTCATAAGCATTAACAAACTCGAGTTTCGCCACAGAACAGGGAGGATTTTAGAGAAGCAAAGGTCTAGCTTTGCCTGTAGTGCCAGAAAAAGCGTAGTGGCGGCGTCATGAACTACCCAGTACGCCCGCTTGATGGCGCTGAAAACACGGCTTTGTAAACATGGCGGATGCTTTTTGCACAGGCCGCTTGAGCTCCTTAATAACATGGCTGCCCTCGCACGGCGGCCGCCGGCTCGCTGCTCCACGGCCGGACCAGCCGGACTCGACTCTCCTCCTCCCGCGCGCGAAAGGGGCGTCGAGTCCGGCCGTGGCTGCTCCTGCTGGCTCCTGGCTGGCACGCTGGTCGCGTGTTTACTTGCGCCGCGCTAGTGAAGTGATGTTACGCCAGGTGACCAAATGGCCTCGACTGGCACAGACCACAGTGAGCAGCAAGTGAGAACAAATCGTTTATTGACATCCGCAAGTTTACAGAGGCCAGGACATCATTTCATTTCGATCGCTGCAATTGTACGTCGCTTTCGTGACATTTTTTTTTTGCCATAACAACTCGTTCACTTGCGCTAAGATTTCGAACGAAGGGCACAAATGAAGTATTGACGGCGACAACGGTTTCCTTTGCACCGTCTTTCTAGCGGAGTGCATAACACTCACCTTCTGTTGGAAGAATCGAATATTCTGGCCTCGACAGCTGCCTTCCGATGCGGAATTTCCCACATTTGTCATTCCACAAGCACTCAATTCCCGTGTTTTGCCAGTCCTCTCAACAACTGATGGACGCAAAAGCACATAACAGCAATAACAGTCACGAAACCGGTGCTCCGCGCACATTGAAACGGTCGGCCGTTGCAGCGGTTTCAATTTGAATTGGCGGCTTTGTGGTTGCGAATTCAGAAACGAGGTGGTGCACCAGTCGGCTGTTCGTAAAAAGTTGCGTACATTTTTGCTCAACGGATGTTTGATGCGGAACTTGTTAATAGTATTTTTAAATAACACATTGTAAGCGAACTGTGTGGGCTCTTTGAGTCACGGAATGAATGTTTTGTATTCTATACCAAAAGTAACATTTTGCCTGCGTCGTCTGGTGGGCTTGATGGTCGAAAACAGCGCTTTTGGTTGGTCACATGGGGCGTCGATTTTTACGCCGCCTATAGGGAAGACAGGGAACGTCCAAGCTTGGGAGGCCTGGTTTCGCAGAGAAAAATATAATGCAAACATCTACAAAGCATGTTCATGACGTCACGGTGACTAGGTGAAGTCATATTAAAAGACAATAAACTCAGGCTAAAAATAAATCTTGATACTGTAATATTAGTGTGTCACTGCCAAAAATATATGCACTATTATTGAAGTAATTGCAATGTAATGCAATTACGCAATTTTTTTTGTTGACGTACGTCACTTTCGTGGGGCGCAGCAGCCAGTTCGAGGGGAATCGGCTCGGAAGCCCCGGGTTGCAGCAGACGCAGCCATAATAAAAACAAAAATGCTTCTCGTCATTTTTACCAGTCCGTGTCCCCCAAGCGGCGGGAATCGTTGATGGCGCGAGCGTTTGGGACTGCGATCGAGCCGCGCGTGCTGCGAGTTCTCGGGCGCGATGAACGCGATTTCGCGGATTCACGAGCTGTTGGTGATAGCAGCGGCAGCAGCAGCGAGCGTTCCGGAATCGTCCCCTCAACACGGTCGGCCCACAGTTACCTGTGGGCCCAACCTCCCTTGCTTCGAAATCCATCGATGTCCGAGTGAGTGATCGCCCCCGTCTCCCTTCCTTGATCAATCCGAAACGCGTTCCGTTCTGCACATCATCAACAACGCTTTGATGATCGCGCAATCCTCAGTGCTTAGCTCGCGTCGCCCGCCTCTACGCTGAGAGCTCGCAGCCATGTTTGAGAGTTTCTTGTTTCTATTTCGCTCTGCTGGGACGCAGGCCGCCATGTCAGTGGTGGACCCGGCGCGCGAACGGAGAAAGTTCGTCAACCCAAAGTTCCCGCTCGGATCGACCTGGGGACCTCGCGGTGATGGGCCGCTGTGCGGCCCAGGCTGCATCAATGGGTACGGTTTAGCCTCGTGTACTCATTTGACGCCCGGATTTTAAATGTGCGCGCGTCTGTTGTTTTTCTCAGCGCGAATGACCCGGGAGTGGCGATGGACGCGGAATACCTGAGCGATGCAGACATGAGAGACATCGTCAGGTGAGTGTTCGTTGGTGGCGAGAGCTTTTGTGTGACGCAAGTTTCTCGGGCGTTCGTCACGCGGCGTTGTTTGTACTGCCAAGCCTGTCGATGGTTCATTCGACTGGTAACTACGCGTTGAGCCAGCAGAGACCACTGACAGGTGTTGTTTGCAGTGCTAGGGAAGGGTACGTCTTCCGACTTTCAGGATGCTTGATGTCTAGCGCCCGTTCAGTCTGTGTGCCTTTCCCCAGTGTTTGCGTTCCTATGCGCTTTTATTTAAAGCGAAACGTTATGCGGCTAGGCGAAATGAAAATTCGGCGGCACCGTGTACGCACAAAGCTCCTACGGCGCAACCCTCCGCGCATGCGCAAGAGAACCAGGTTGTAGAGTTGTTCAATGTGACAATGGCAAACACTGGCCACACATGCCAGCTTTACTGGTTAACCTCTAACATCAGGGTTTTGCCGTCATCAACCAGCTCATACTCCAGTGTTGAATTGTTCCATAGTCACCGATGCTTGGTCTCCTGTCCCCAAATATTACTCCCATCTTTTTTCTTCCGTGGCTCTCTCGAAAAGATGATGATAAGTGGTTTGCAGGCGTGCGCAGGCCTTCCTGCAGCATCATGGGCCCTGCCGGGACGAGGACCTCTGGGGCCTGGTGGACCCCTGGCAGGCGCGTCTGGTGCGGTCGTCTTTTGGCAGCCTGGCCGCCTACCTGGCCAAGCAGCCGGGTTTCCACTGCCAGCGCAGGGGGGAACATGCCCTGCTCTGCTACTGGGGTCCCAAGAAAGAAGGGGGCCACTTCCCCCAGTCCACCTCCTGCCACCCCCTCAGCAGTGGCCACCCCGGTGGATCCTTTCCCAAGGTGCGCCACCACGTACCACTGATTAGATTGATTGACTGGGGTGTGTAGTGCACCGAGGCTACCCCTGGACTGAGGCGTGCATAGTGAAGGGCTCCGGATTTATTTCTGACCACCGGGGGGTCTTTCTTTACGCCCATCTATACGCCCAAGCCAGCCACTGCAGCAGGGATCGAACCCACGTCCTTGGGCTCAGCAGCACAATGTCTTATGCCTGTGCTACGCGAACGTTTCGAAGGCCTTTGAGTCGAATGTCATTTGACTCGAATGACTCCTTTGAGCTACTGCACAATGTTTTTCAAAGGCATTTAAGTGAAATGCCATTTTAGACGAAGGAGGACGACATCCGACCTCTGAAATTCTCAAAGGCCTTCGAAGCGCGAATGGCCGTACTCTAGGGAGCAGTCTCTGCATGCGGTAAATACAAAAACGATTATTTACGAGTAGACATTGGGGTGCAAGGTGCACAATCTTCATAATTTCTCCCTTGTTTTTGTTTTCTATCACTTGCTCTACAATGGCTACCTTGGTAACTTGGTACTCTCAACACCGGCGCTACGGGGGGGGGGGGGGGGGGGGAACTGGCGGTCAGCACATTTTATGCGCTTGTCGATTGTTATCAATTTGATCCAAGCTAGTAACTGTTTTTTGCTCATTTTAACTCTACAATTAAATTGTTGTCAATATCGAAACAGGGCACCAGTGGCGACACCAAAACATGGCGGGCGAATGCGGAATCATTCAACTGCCTTTGAGGATTGTCGTGTAGGTCGGCGAAACTCCTTCCAATTCGAATGGCATGTGAAATTTCGAAGGCCATTCGACTGAAATGTTTTTCAAACGCTCGTGTAGCACAGCAATTAGCCACCGCGGTGGGTTACAACTGATTAGAGTTTTGTTAGAACGGTTGCGGCATTTCGGCACAGACGGCACTGTGCCTTCAACAGCCCAGTCTTTGATGCCCTTGTAAAAGTACAAGTGGACGCTACATTTTAGTTGTTCTAGACAAGTTTTCCCATCAATGAGAAGTGTGTTGTGGCTTTGAGAACCTTAGGTTCCTACACTCTTAGGCAAAAGGACTAAAATATGGACTAAAATACCGTCGTTAGTCTTCGCGGGCGACCGTTCATCTTCAAGGGGAGTATCTGCGGTAGAGTACGTGCCGTGTGCATACATTCGGGCTAACTGTTCGTCCCCGCCGATCTATAAGGAGTAACGGGAAGACGAAACGCATGCAGTTAGTCTCTTTGCTGCGTCGTTAATCCCCTAATGGCGTCGTCGTTGCCCTATCGCGCATATGCCTGCGAACAGTTTTATATTTCCAAAACACAAGCCATTGCAGTCACTGGGTGCTTTAGATGGTGCTTCAGGAGAAAATATTGATGTTAGTTATAAGAAAATTGCCTAGGGTTAGTAGAGCGGCGGGTAATGGCAAGGAGCGGCGAAGCGCGATTGTTATACGCTTCTCGGCGAGGCTATGTTGATACGCTGTGTTGCATACGATTCGTGCGAGATCATAACGACCAATGAAAGCTTTAAAGCGCCTTAACAAAAACTCAAAAATTAGTGACAATAGCAAAAGTGCATTCCTGAGTGTAATGAATATGTATATGTTTAACAGACTAGAAAAAACGCATGTTGCTGATGACAACTGCAAAACGAAAATGCTCGCTACAGGTAAGCGTCTTCTAAGTTGTCTTTTACACTCGGTACATAATTGCCTTGGGCACCAAAGCTATGACAATGCTGCAACTGCTGTAAAACCCGCTTGCATTTCACAGTCGCAATCGTCTAGCGACGCGAATTTGAAGAATTCAGGCTAAGCAACACCGAATTCGCTTTCGCCGATGCAGGAAAATATGGCATGTTTCCTTATTCTGACACTCACACAGACGACACCTTTCACATACGTTACATAGAGCACTTAACATATGTATTGAACACTAAGAAAACACTTAGCTTGCGCTAAGTTGTGCGGAAACAAATGAGTCGTCCGAACGCCCAGCTACCTATCTCAACTAGGCGACAACGAGTTGATTGTTATTTACGAAAAAACTATGGTTGTGAGGCTCTACTTCGAATCGAACTGAGAAATAGTCCCTAAACCTAGCGAAGCGCAAGGCGCAAAACACGGTAACGTTCGCTTGCACAGATAGAAATTCGGGCACCAGTTGCAATGGATCTGTTGCATTATGCACAGAACTACACGCTGTACACTTGAATATTATCTGCCGCACGAACGACCTGGTGGCGTGGTCTAGCGGATAGCGCGTCGGGTTCCTTGTGTATGATTTAGGGCGTCAGGGGTTCGATCCCTGCCGGTGCTGGAGTTTCTTTTCTTTTTTCTGCACTCTACGCAGTTCGTCCTTGGGGAGTATTGGAACGGACCATCCGGGTGGGGGACTAACCTTTCGTCCCCTCGCAGTTAGTCCCCAAAGGGACTAATGATTGTGGCAGAGGCCGTTAGTCCCCGAAAGGATGAACTTTTAGTCCTTTTTGCCTAAGAGTGTAGAGTGGTGGATCTTCGTAGTCCTGCTGTGTTGGGGTTAAACGTATTTTACTGACTTTCTTGTCTTGCAGCAGGACTTTAGCATTGTTAATCCTGAAGCCACTGATACCAATGTTTGCCAATGGTCTACGAAGAGAAAATACAAGTTTGGGTCACTGAAGATGCTGCTTTAACCCCGACAACAACAATGCCAGTTTAAACGCTAACTTCAAACAAGTAATGTAGATGTTAAGGAAAACAAAGTAATGTAGATGTTAAGGAAAACGGATGTAGCAGTGGTGACTCTTGAGGCATTTTTTGGCAGTGTGTAATTAAAAAGCCACGGGGACCTGTTCGTGGTATTGAGGGGCCTCAAACCAAAGTCGCCACTACCAACTTTGTGACTCCAGCGGACTGGCCGACTGTTTTTAGTGTTCCCTTTCTTGCATGTCTCCCGACGTTGTGTATCATGAAGTTTGTTTTTAATATTTCTGGAGTTCTTGTAGTCCATTGTCTGCCAATGTAGGAGTGAATGCTTAGCAAAGGCTAGTTCTTTTTTTAAACTAAATGAGGTTTTATTTTGTATTAATGGCCTATTAGAGGCATTACTAATTAGTGGAGAGAGTTGCAAATTTTGCCTGTGTGAAGAACCAAAGAATCAGTATAACTTGGAATGGGGAGTGTGGAAATTTTGCTGACTGGGTCTAGCCTGAAGCTACATTGCAAATTGGTGGGACGTCACTGTAATAATTTCTAAGCCTAAGCCATTTTTCTTCTCTCTCGCTCTCGACATCCACTGAATGGGGGGCAACAGACAACCTTGGTGAAGGGGGTTAATTGGGGATTTTTGAGCTAAGAACAGTAGAAAAACCATGCAATGAACAGGTCTCTTCGACTTGTGTTTTCAGACTGCTGGCAATAAGAGCTTTTTTTTTTTTCCCCCTCGACCGTAAAAATTTTAATTGAAGAGCAGCTCTTGACTGCTCAGAGCTGTTCTGCACTGGAGATAAGAAACCAGTGGCTGTTCCTCTAGAGCGCTGGGCAGAGTTTCCTTTGAAGGGGTGGGTGTGTGGAGTGACTTCGACTTGGACTTGCAGGGGGGACTGGCCAAGGGGGGAGCGGCCGAGGGGAGGAGGGGCAGGCGTGGAAGTCCCAGCGGCAGCTCGAGCGGCGGCTCGTACAAGTCCGCCCTGGAAGACCTGGACGGAGAGGAGAAGGGGGAGAGGGCGGAACAGAAAAAGCCTCGTCGCCAGAGACCCCCTTCGGGGACGACATCGACGTGCTACGACACAAAGGGCGTCCAGACTGTGCCTACGGTGCGCGACAGCGAGGCCCAGACTGATGAACCCGACAACACGCCGGAGGAGGTAAAACGCTGCCCCTTTTAAAGGGGACCTGCAACACGTTTTTCAACTTTCTAAATCCTACAGGGACAGGCAACCAATTTTTGTGTCTTCTATACTCGGTTACAACTCAAAAACGGCACCACCTCATGTAGTGTATCACTCCGCCAAAGCGCCGGACCCGTGACGTCAGTGCGCGCGCATTTTGAAAGGGGTTTGCTATGAATGCGTCATATCGTCTGCCTTGTCTCACGCAGTTTGTTTGTCGTCACTGGAGTCGTTTATAAGCATATTAGGTCCAAAAAATCACGGGAACGGCTGACGCCATGTTCAAAATATTCCCAGTAGCGCCCTACTTGCGCCGCGTGGAGAAACATCCGGCTACGGTGATAAGGCACAGCGGCAACTTCCGGTGCCGTTCTTAAGTTGTCACCGAGTATAGCTCAAATGAAAGCTGGTGTTTTATACAGTGGGGTATACCCACAGGGAATTTCTACACAAATTGACAGAAATTATTTTAGCTTAGTACTTGACCTTCTGAAATCTGAAAGGCGGCGCCATGTAGAGCCTAAGCATCATAACACTAGCATAGGTATGCAAGCAGCTCTGTCGGTATCAATGCACGCTTAAAAAATTGCATCAAAAAAGAGAAAAGGCTTTTTTATTGTTGTTTTAACTGGGCACACGTTTTTAAATGCCTCAGTTCTCGTCACAAACAGTTTAAAGCATGTTGCTCTGTGGGTCACCAGGGTGTCTAGCGACCGGGAAAACCGGGAAAACCGGGAAAAGTCAGGGAATTTTGCGCCACCGGGAAAAGTCAGGGAATTGTCAGGGAATTTTTCAATCAAGTAGTACCAGTCAGGGAAAACCACGTCGGGGCCTGCCCACAGTTTCAGAATAGGGGAAACCAGTGTTAGGGGCCCCCAAGAAGTTACCGAACGCAACACGTTCGCGCGCGACGAAAACGTAAACCGCATGAAACGTTTTCTGGTTTTTCTGCAAGCAAAAACGCGCCGCGCACGCCTGAGGCGCGCTGACGCCGCCGCGAAAACCACCTGCGCGGTGCGCGCCGAGCGGCAGGCGCCGGCAACATGGCGGCTGCACCCTGCACCGGCCGCGGAGTAGTGCGGTAGCTCCAACGACCGCTTCTAACCGCTCTTTAAAATGCTACTCAAGGCACAAACGCACTTGCTTGTGCAGGAAAGGAGCCACGCACGAAATCGTCGACGCGACCGTGAAAATACCCCGCACGAATCGCGCGCAGAAACTCGCCGTGCGGTTCACGCAGCTCACAGCTGGCTTAGGTTGCTGGTTGCACTTGTGCAGAGGGGCGATGTAGGTGGTGCCCAAATCGCACGCACAACGCGCTTTTTTTTTCCAGCGAATTTCAAGAGTCAGCGCTTTTATGAAGAGCTAATCTTGAAAGAACTTCATTCTTATGACATCGGAAGCCAGAATTACCTAATCAAAAAGGAACATGAAGTGGTTTTCTGCTCGCGAAAATGCGCCGCGCACGTCACAGACGCTCTGACGCTGCCGCGGAACCACCTGCACGCTGCGCGCGGTGCCGCCGGCAGCGGAAACATGGCGGCGGCTTCGACCGCGAACTGGTGACGGGAGATCGAGCGACCGCTTCTAAGCGCTCTCTAAAATGCCACACAAGGCACGCACGAAGTTGCTTGTGAAGTAAAGGAGCTTATAATGTGGGCGAAAACGGTACTATGAAACATCATCCGCGCCGTTAGTGTTAGCGCCCATGCAATACCTGCCGGGGTTACGTAAGCCTAAACATCTCTTGCGGGGCCATCCGGCTGTCTTGAGAGCTTCAAAACTGCCACCATGAGGCGTGCGGCTCTCCATTGGCGGAAGTCGGCAGGCTCCTCCCACTTCCTCGCGCGACGCGCGTCATTTTCTGAGCGAGGCAGAAGCTGCCGCGCGCGCGAATCGTCGACGCGGTCGTGAAAAAATCGCACGCGCAACGCCGACGCGCCCGAGTCGCGTGCAAAAACGCACCATGCGGTTCACGTTGCATGTCGAGCCAGGACAATAAAAAAAAAAAAGCAAAAAGTGCTCGCTGAAGCGCAACTTAAAGCTTCTATCCCGCAAGATGAAATAAACTCTCTGAAGCCGTAACAGAAGGCAAGCAAACCTCAAACTGAAGTTAATGTGTTTTGTATATGCTTTTTATATGCTTCATAGACCATTTCCACAGAATGGCGCCTGTTGTATAAGTCAGGGAATTTCGTTTAAAATGGTCATGGAAAACATGGAAAAGTCAGGGAAATTGAATTAGGCAATTTGCTAGACACCCTGGTCACTGTCATAGTGGCCAGCATTCATTCTGGCGGCATAGACAGGGGTGAGACAGCTGCGCATATCGCGCACTTTTGATACAAATGTGTTTTCCTGCGCCAGGCCGCTCCAAAAGCTTGAAAATTGCAAAAAAAATTGCGCCAAACTGCTCCAAAACAGTCTGAGAACCAAGGATTTTAACGCTCCCTTCAGTTTCAGTGGGAAAAAATGCTTACTGACCTCATATTTTCCAGCGCGCCTAAGGTAAAGGTTAAATTGATCGATTATTCAATAAAAAAAACCCACATAAAATTGTCCCCGAAATAGTTTTTTCGAAAGTCGCGATGTCGGGTTGCACGTGTTATATTTTGTGCGTCTTTAATGTTTCCCCATCAAAAAACAATTGCAAAGTCCTGTATAAAAATACTTCTGTGTTCTGGAGGCTGCAAACTACTTCTGCAAGTTGATGAAAAAAACGCAAATTTTCGGCGCGCCATATCACCGGAACGACACTTGGCGCCGCCATCTTGGTGCACTGGAGATTAGAAAACATGGCCACCGGGTGAAGCAGTTGCTCGTGGTTCAGGCAGAGTGCTCCTCGCCGATTTCTACCGTGGTTTTGGTTGTGGGGGAGGCTGGGTTTACATTTAAGTCTGATCTGTTGTGGGAAGTTGTGTGACCTGACGGAGTCGATCAAAAACAATGTGGTGCCCGCAAATTCACCGCGTTTCAGCCTTGAGTGTGAGGCGCGATGCGTGCTTGAAGTGAAATTTCGGACTCATTGCGGTGTTATAATAAAACGCTGAGTTGTTGCTGCCTTTGACAGCGAACTTCCGAGCGGCGAAAACGAAATGATCGACACTTCAGAGATGGTGGTGGCGCAGGCTACATCGCCGCAAAATGTTCAAGCAGTGTCTGACAGCGAGACGGGCTATTATTTCTTGCTAGTAATAATGGTTCGTCTATCTAAAGTGCAATTTAGTGCCGAAAGGTAGGTGGCTAAACATACCGACATTACTCAAATT
Source organism: Haemaphysalis longicornis (assembly GCF_048455015.1). Classification (NCBI taxonomy): domain Eukaryota; kingdom Metazoa; phylum Arthropoda; class Arachnida; order Ixodida; family Ixodidae; genus Haemaphysalis; species Haemaphysalis longicornis. The sequence continues at coordinate 196,848,851 of NW_027526385.1, read as the reverse complement.
ACGATCGTAGTGAACGTGCACCTTGGGGATTGAAATCGGGGGTGCTGGTGGGGTGCAACGACTGTCACCTCGCTTTGCGGAACTTCTGCCATGGCCCTACACTTCTGCGTAAAGCCGAGTCTGGGATTACAAAAATAATGATTTCGGCAATAAAAATGCCTTACGATTGCCCACTTTTTCGGTTCGATGTTTTCAACGGCACTCCACGCTATCAACGCATACAACCTAAGAATTAAAAAGGGTTTGTAAAAAAGTAGTCCAGTTCGGACCTTGTGATACTCTGGTAGAGAAAATTTTATTGAAAGGCTGTTTCAGTGTTATGTACGTTCAAAGTCGACTAAAAAGTGCACTCCAGCCCTCCCCCCCCGAGTTGCCAAACATTTGATTCTTTTTAGGCTCTTAAGGTGACATACTAAATATTGTTGACTGCTCCAAATCAAGGTTCTTCTGCTCCAAAATTGAGATTTCGCTGCTCCAAAAACTGCTCCCAAATCTTATTCAGCTTTCTCGACCCTGCATAGATCTAAAAACTCGATTTCAAACCTTCTTTAGGGCCCCAGTAGGGATACTGTTTCGATTCAAGGTGTTTCAAGTGTTGCCATTTCATTTGTGACGGACAGTGCATACCCTACAAAAATTGGTCACCTGTCACTTTAAATGCTTGCAGAACGGAGTCAAGCAACGCATCCAGTGCTAAGTACCTCAGCCAAAAATTACTGCTCTGTGTCCATCAGATAACTTAGAATCGTACTTCAAGAATGCCTATTGCGATAGATATCACTGATGTTGCATTTTTGCGGGAACTGGACACTTAAAGAAGCAGCAGCTCCGGTGAAGACAAAAGTGCAACATGGAGGGCAAGAAAACTGAGGTCGTAGTTTTATTCCCAAGCTCGTATATCTTTCAATGCGTGCACTGTGAAGCTCATTGTTTGTAGGCTCATGTGGTCATAAAGTTTAGGAAAACGGGCAAAAAATATGTTTCTGCTGGACATGAAATTTTTAATTGCCTGATGTCCTAATTCATTGCCTCATTAACAAATCGTTTATTACGTGCTCTTCAAGCTCTATTTTCTGTTGGGGATGCTATTGGGCCCCAAAATTGAAGAAAACACCCAGAAAAAATTTTTTTGCTTGAAATGAAAACATTAGGGCTGAAAGGGTTGAGGGGGCACATGGGTCTTAGTGACTGTGAAAATTGCCCCAAAAAGGCTTTTTTTTTTTTTTTTTTTTTTCAGGTATCACTTTTCTTTTGGTTTGCACAGTTTTCCCTCCGAAAAGTCGGCACTTGAACAGTACAGTATAGCCCACTTATAGTGAACCCGGTTTTAACGATATAGCGGCTATAACGAACACATCTTCGTTTCCCGTTACCATTGGTATACATAGATTTTCTGTCCAGATATAGCGAAAAGTGGATATAGCGAAGTGATTTCGGTTTCCCGTTGTGTTCGTTATAAGCGGGCTCGCCTGTACCAGGTACTTATAAAAGCCGTACAGGCCCTACAGACCCACTTTCGATGAAAACAATAATTTTTTCACAATTTCACCCTTCTTATACCCCTGTCACACGGCAGATCTAATGACGTTTAGAGCAAATGTCATTCGCTCTAAATGTCATTAATTCGGCGCTACACGAGAATACCGAACGACATTTGAGGCGAATGACATTTAGCGGCTAACTGAGGTCCCGGACCTCAGTTAGTGGCCAAATGAGTAGCCTCGACAGCAGTAGCGCGTGCCTCGACAGAAAAAATTCAGCAATAAACCAGAGAATATTGTTTCTAAAAACTGTCAGTAAACTTATATTTTCTTTTTTGGGTTGTTCAAATAAAGAAAGATAAACAAGTACTAACAAAAAAGAAAATCTCGTACCCAGTGTGCACGCTAGCCTAATCCGGATTTTTTGCAGACTTGTCTCGGCTAGTAAGGGTACTGATGTCACTTAAATAGGTGGTTTTCTTGTCATTTATTATAAAAAATAATCCTTTGTCACGTTTTTTTTTTTTTTTTAATATTGCGTGTGAAAACACTGTAGATGCGCTTGAAATGTAATTTTTGCGGTTTTGCGAGCTCGCTAATCGTCACTGCTATCACAATCAAATGACATTTGTTTCGCCGTGTAGACCCGCACGGCCGAGCCGAATGTCATTAACAGTAAATGTCATTCACTTTGAATGGCATTAGATTTGCCGTGTGACAGGGGTATTAGCGACGCATGGTATCGCAGCGGTAGGAAATTCTCTAGAGGTGTTACATCCTGAGGGGGGGTGTTACTTAGTACAGTAGACTTCTGATAAGACGAACTCGAGGGGACCGTGCAAATGTGTTCGTATTATCAGAAATTCATCTTAAATTAAGCGGAGGTGTTTTGCATTGTGGACGTTACAGGAGGGCAAATGTGTTGTTCGTATTAACAGAGTTTGCCTTAACCGGAGTTTACTGTATATTTTTAGGAGGCATAACGTTGAAGCAGGCCATCAGTCGCGAGCGTGTCATTACGGTCCCCTGTTTCTACTCTTCAGAAACTGGCTTGCAACTGTTGACAGCTGGATATCCGCTAGTTAGGCTTCCAGGCTTTAAAGGCATTAGTAGGGCTGATCGATAGATGTGTGTGTGGAGATATTTAGGGGAGGCCCTTGTTTTGCAGCGGACACACAGTCAGGCTGTTGCTTATGATGATAATGGTGACATCCCATCATGTAGTGCAGATAGAAAGGTCACTTATTTTGCAGCAAGAAGCTGATGTTTAAACTTTGCAATGAAGGAAACAGGTTTTGCATTTCACGTTTTAATAGGTGTTTAATTAGCGCTATTTTTAATTGCTTAGAAGGAGTACTTTAAGCGTAGGAGTTCCCATGTGAATGCTAGACAAAAAAACTGCTTCGAACGTCGCATTCTTCACAACGTTTAGTATCTATTCATGCCTAGCTGGTGATTTCTTGTTGAATAGCTTTTTTTTTTTCCCCCATTGTTCTCGAGAACCATCTCGGAAACAATCAGCTTTAATCAAAACTATATGGATATTTGAAATTAGCTAAATAAATGAACAAGCCCATGAAGTTTCACGAAATTTGGTTAGAAAGCAAAAAAAAAACTAAGATCAGTGTGACCAAAGTTTTTCTAACACCAGTTTCTAAAGGCCAACTGCACTCAAAATTTCATCGTCTTGGACACGTTATTTTCGTGTGCTCTGCCTATAAATAGTGCAAGATACAAAATATGACAGCTGAAATACACATATCTGCAGCGCAAGCTACACCTAATCATGATGGCGTGCGCACAGAGCACACCAGCCGCACAGACCCTGATTTTGTAGATGCTGTGGTGTGTGCCAGTTAGCTTGCTCACATAATTAGTGCCGTAAGACGGAGAAACGAAAGCGAAGAACGAGATTCAAATAAGATGTACCAGCAAAGAAGTTGTTATAAGTATCGCCAGGTTTTTGCCTTCAAGGGCTGAGGCTAAGTGCCCCAAGGACATTTTCCGTCTGGCCACGGCATTTTTGGACCGAGCTTTCTAGTGTAGATCCCGCTCTGCACCCCAGGACTGTTTGGCCAGTGTTCGGAACTTTTTTTCTCTCCGCCCGCCGCGGTGGCTCAGTGGCCAAGGCGTTGTGCTGCTGAGCACGAGGATGCGGGTACCATTCGCGGCCGCGGCGGCCGCTTTTTTGATGGAGGTTAAAAGCAAAAATGCCCGTGTGTTCGAGATTTCAGCGCACGTTAAAGATCCCCAAGTGGTCGAAATTAATTCGGATTCATAGATTGATTGTAGGGTTTAACGTGCCGACGCAACTCAGGCGATGAGGCGCGCCGTAGTGGAGGCGTCCGGATTAGTTTTGACCACCTGGGGATCTTTATAGAGTGTGCCGAAATCTCGTACACATGGGTGGTTTTACTTTTCGCCTCCAGCAGAAAAGCAAAAAAGTACCCGCATCCTCGTGCTCAGCAGCACAACACCTTGGCCACTGAGCCACCGCTGCGGGTAAAATTAATCCGGAGCCCTCCACTGCGGTGCGTTTTATCGCCTGCGCTGTGTCGGCGCGTTAAACCCCACAATCAATCAATCAATCAATCAATCAGACAATCAATTTTTCTCTTTCCCTTCCCTCTTTCTTGGCAGCTGTCGGATGAAGAGCAACGGCGGAGGTGGGAGGAGGCCTCTCGCATCGAGGCGAAGCAGGCATCTCTGGACAAGGCCCGCAGGTGAGTGTTTCCTCGATGGTGACAGGTGGTGGTTCGCCGCGGAAGAGCTCTGGATGTAAACGGTGGGCTCTGGGGGCGAGGGTAGTGGGAGTAAGTTATCAAGGTAAAAACTTAAGGGTATCCTGAGTGATTAGTCTACCATTCTTCGGCGGAACTGTCAACTTTCACCCTGTCTAAACACTTCGAAATTCGCACACCTATGTAAATTTGATTTGATTTACTCAACGTGAGAATTCATTCAACCCCCCCAAGATATAGTGCTTTAGAATTTAAAAAAGAACAAAGCAAATTTCTGACATTTAAAAATAAATATTCTTTCTAGAGTGACCAAAGTGCACCCGTGCATTTCTTACAAGTGATTTTACTAAACCAAAAGAAATAACTTAGTCAAAGTAGTATTGAATTAAAAAATTGTAGTATGTTCCCTTCTAAGGTTTTATCACTTTTGAATGGAAGAAGTTGTCAATTCTTTATCCAAACACTGCAATTTTGGTGATTTTGATGACTATTGAACACAATTATTGGTTAGAATTTCAAATAAAGATGTGTGCTCACTGCAGAGGAAATTTTTCTTATACAAGTTAAAACAGTGTTTTAGAAAATCTGGCATTAAGGTTGTTTTTCCTTTCCTTATTTCCCCCCCCCCAATCTCTTTTTCTTTTTTTCTCGATCACCCACCTAAAGTGCCCTTGCAGTACCGTAGTCTGGAGCTTCATCTGTGTCAGGTGATTTTCCGATACCTGTTCTGGAACTTTGCTTGCCTTCATTTGTTCTTGCGGTGAGCAGAAATTCAGAAGTGTATTGCAAGGGTGAGACAGCTGCGCATATTGCGCAGTTTTGATACAAACGTGTTTTCCTGTGCCAGGCTGCTCCAAAAGCTTGAAAATTGTAAAAATTGCGCCAAACTGCTCCAAAACAGTCTGAGAGCGAAGAATTTTAACGCTCCCATCAGTTTCAGCGGGGGAAAATGCTTACTAACGGCATAATTTTCCTCTACCCCCAAGGTGATTTAATTGATTAATCACACAATAAAAAACCCCATAAAATTGTCCCCGAGATTAGTTTTTTCGAAAGTCGCAATATCGGGTTACACATGTTATATTCTGTGCATTTTTAAATTTTTTCCCATCGAAAACCATTGCAAAATCCTGTAGAAAAAATACTTGTGTGCTGAAGCGACAAACCACTCGTGCAAGTTGATGAAAAAAAACGGCAATTTCAGGAGCCCCGTATCTCTCGAACACGACCGGACTTAGTCGGTCGTGCTCCAGAACGACATTACTGGGCGCCGCCATCTTGGTGTGGTGAAGATTGGAAAACATGGCCGCCGGGCGAAACCGTTGCTCGTGGTACACGCCGATTTCTCCCGTGGTTTTGGTTATGGGGGTGGCTTCGTTTAAATTTAGTCGTTTGATCTGTTGCGGGAAGTTGCGCGATTCCAAAGACGGGAATTCATCAAAAACAACGTGGCGCCCGCGAATTCGCCGTGTTTCGGCCTTGAGTGGGAGGCGCGGTGCATGTGCTTGAAGTGATATTTTCGACTTATTGCGGTGTTGTAAAACAATGAGTTATTGCTGCCTTTGACAGCGAGCTTGCGAGCGGTGGGAATGGGACGATCGACACTGCAGAAGCGGCGGCGCAGGCTACATCGCCACGAAATGTCGGAGCAGTGTCCGATAGTGGGACGGGCTATTATTACACGCTAGTGAGAATGGTTCACCTATGTGAAGTCAAAATTAATGCCAAATGGGAGGTGGCTAAACATACCAACGTTATTCATATTGGTAATTGAAATGGGAGGGCTGGTGGGGTGTGGGGACTGTCACCTCGCTTTCCGCAACTTTTGCCATGGTTCTACACTTGTGTGTAAAGCCGAGTCTGGGATTACAAAATAATGTCGGCATTGACATAATAAAAAGGCCATACGATTGCTTAGTTTTTCAATTTGATATTTTCAACGGCGCCCACGCTATCTAGGCATAGAGCCTAAGAATTTAAAAATAGTTTGCAAAAAGGTATCACAGTTCGTACCTCGTGATACTCAGGTAGAAAAAAACTTTATTGAAAGGCTGTTTCAGTGTTATGTACATTCAAAACCGATTAAAAAGTGCACCCCCCCCCCCTCCCCCCTTGAGTAGCCAAAAATTTGATTTTTTAGGCTCCTAAGGTGACATAATAAATATCGTTCTTCTGCTCCAAACCAAGGTTCTTCTGCTCCAAAATCGAGTTTTCACTGCTCCAAAAACTGCTCCCAAATCTGATTCAGCTGTCTCACCCCTGGTATTGTCAACTTTATGTCCCTGTGGGTCCCAGAAACACACAGACACAGTCCCAGAAACACAACCACAGCATAGCAGTAAAGCCTAAGTATTTCCAGCGGAAGCCATAATGCCTATGCCTTGGAAGCACATACGCAGACTAAATTAAAGGAGTACTGACATGAAATTTCAAAACTGAGGTAACTAGCGTTTAAAACAGGAAGTTTCAACCGTAGCCACTTGGTATGCAGTCGAATCCCACTACAACGAAATTGATGGGACGTGCTAAAAATGTTGAAGCGGAAATTCGTTGAGGGGAAATCTGCCCAACACAGCACGGAAGGGCAAGAAAATAGCCCCGTATATTATCCGCATCATTTACAGCATAATGCAGTGTTCAGAAAGAGTATTGATGTGCAATTGCACCATGTTTATTCGGATAACAAACATACCAATGGTTCTCTGTTGTTTACCTGCACATAAAGAGTGCACTTACAGGGGTGGGGGGGGGGGGGGGGGGAATGCAGACGCAAAGCATATTGCTCTACAACAAGGCGTGTGCACTGAGTTGATTACTTGCAGATAGCTGCTAGGCTGTCGGAAGCCCCCCTCCTCTCGCTTGTGGCAGGCAGGAGAGCTGCCGTTATCTTATCCTTCGTGGAGTTATCCTCTCACTAGGCACAGGGGCATCTGACCTCGGCAGGCGAGCTGCACGCACTCGTGACTAAGATAGGATGACGCCGGTTCGAGACTAAACGCAAAAACATTATTTTTGCTTTTGACTTTGAAAGACTGTAGAAGGAAAACTGTAATGACAGCTGCTCACAACGCATAGATGACACGCCATCAGCAGGGCACATTTGCATGATTTCAACTGGATACAGATTGGCTGTGGCTCCAGCTTGGTGGACAGGGCCTGCGCCTCATGTAAAGACGGCCAGTCACATCGTTATCACCAGCAAACTATGGTGTCCATGGTAGTGTGAGTGCACGGCGCACGTTTTCGAAAAAACTAAGCGTCCTGAATGTATAAAAAGTTACAGATCGCCGGCGTTGTGCTTATATTATTGTAAAATAATTGTTCAGACCCAGCCCCAGTGCGCGAAAAGTTCGTCGAAGCAAAAACAAGCCAGACAAATGGTTTGTTGTGGCGAGGACTTTGTTGCATTGACTCCTATGGAATTGGAAATATTCTGTTGAAGCGGATATTTCATTTGGGCGGTTGTTGTAGCGGAAGGCTGTAAATGCTGTAAGCAGTTAGTTGCACTGCAGTCGACCATCTAATGTGCCATTCTGTGATTAGGGGCGTGGTAGGCACCCAGTAACACCAGTAACACAAAAATTTCACGCCAGTACTCCTCCACGTTCCCCATACCTGAGCCATGTGTCCAGTTCTAAGCCGAACTACCTGAGACCTTCTTCAGGCTTTGGTACGTGCGCTTGACCCATAATCACAACCTGACCCTGTAAACCAGCCGTCTTCTTTGCTTTTTGTTTCATTTGACTGGTGTTCCTGCTAACGGGTCTTCGTAATTATACCGCTCTCCTTAAGGGGGGACGCGGCTTTCAACTTCGGAAAAATGACCAAAACATCGTTTTTTTGAAACCCACATATTCGGCTTCTATGTTTCCTATTCTCACGGCTTCCATTCTTGCGCCAAATGCGCCAATTTGCGCCAAGGCAAATTCTCTGCTCCAAACTGATATAAACACAAAATATTGCGCCAGTGTGCTCCAAAATGACTGCCTGCATTTTTTTGTCTGTTGTTACCGCCCCCTGGCGGGTGTACCGAAACAGCGCGAGAATGGCGGGCCTTGTATGCCTGTAGGCGTTGCTCTTCGGCGCCATTTGTTGCATTTGTCACAGGTACCACTCGGTACACGTGCGGCTGAGTATCGCGTTAGGCCGGGTTCAGACTACTGTCGCAACAGTCGTAATATCTTTAAATAATGACGTCATTTCACGTCTCAGCCAACTGAACTGCATGAAACGCCGTTATTTTACGTCCATAGCGCACGATGTGGCGCATTGGCGGAACGGTTGCCCTGGGCGCTCCCTGTGACTCGCAGCTACTCAGTTCACGTGCGGTTGACATGTGTATTGTTGGAGGAACTGTTTGTGTAGCATAATTGCGGCCTCCTTACCGTGCGGTTGGACCCGGACAGCGGTCAGCGTGCACAGATGCAATGAAGAAAGTAAGCCTTTGTGAATGATATGTGCGCAACCTTAGTGCGAAAGCTTATACCGCTGTCAAGCGCGAAGTCATTCCGAGTGCACCTGTCACAATTAAGGGGGGACGCGGGGATCAGATGGCGAAAAGTGACGAAAAAATCGTTTTTTCGGAAGTCACATTTTCGGATAGCACGTTTTATATTCTATGCGTCTACAAAGTTTCCCCGTCGAAAACGATCGCGAAGTGCCAAAGAAAAATATTTACGTCAGCTGAGGTGACAAATTATTTCCGCAAAATGACGAAAAAAACGGCAATTTTCGCAGCGCTGTATCTCCGGAACGACGGCACCGGGCGCCGCCATGTTGGTCGCGTTAGATCGGCAGAGTCTTCAACTTCCGATTTCCTGTCGCTGCTTTCATTGTCGCTCACTCACAAACGCACAAACGGCGGAAAATGAGAGACGGTGAAACCACGGGTGAAACGAAGCAACCGATAAAATCTAACACGCGATTGGCTCTCCGGCCGCGTTAGCTAAGACGGCTCTCCGGATTGGGTGCCGCCATGGCCACAACAAGATGGCCGCCGGGCGATTCGGCTGACGCGCAGTTCGCACGCACTCCGTGTCGCTAATGTTTTCCTCGGTTTCGCGGTCGGCTCGGTTCCCGTTCAGTGGTTTCATGCTTTGCGATTCCGTGCAGTGACGCTATCGTTATCGCGGCGATAATGCTTGAGATCGTGCGCCAGATAGGGAAGTGCGCGGCTCGAAAGACGCATCGAAAACGTGCCCGCGACATCGCCGTGGTGCGTCCTGGAGTGGGAAACTCGGTGCGTCCGTGTACAATTGGTGTTCGTGAAGTGAACTTTTGGACGCATTGCCGTGTTATAAAACGCTTAGTTATTGCTGTGTTTCACAGCGAGCTCGCGAGCTTCAGGAATGGAATGACCGGCTCGCCAGAAGTTGCGGCGCGCGCTGCATTGGCGCGACGTGTTCGGGCAGCGGCCGATAGCGGGATCGGTTGCTATTGCGCGCGAGTAGTAATAATTGATGTACGCAAAGTGTAATTTAATGGCAAAAGTAAAGTTGCTAAACATAGTAAGGTTACCTAAATTACGATCGTGGTGAACGTGCGCGTCGGGGATTGTAGGGAAGGGGGGGGGGGGGTGCAATGAACCGTCACCCAGCTTATTTGAGAAACTTTTTCCGTGGCTCTAAACTAGTTCGTACAACGAAGTCTGGGATTACAAAATTATATTTTCAGTATTAAATTAATTAGAGAAGATGCCGTAATGTTACAGCGTTTAAAAAAAATTTAATGTCACTATTTTTTCTATTTTTGCAATGTTTGCAATTATAATGTCCATTTTGCAATGCTTTTTTCGCCTGAAGAAGAGCATGGTATTCTTATAATATTAATGTTGTAATTATGTAAAACGAATGTATATTCTGTCTTCAAATAGCTCATCTTATGCGTGTGATGCCCTGATATAATTTTTGACACTGAATAGCCTCATGTACTAAGCTGTAGCTTCATCAAGGTTATGACACCCAGAAATAAGCTGAAAGTCTGCTGGCACATTAATAAAAAAAAAACCATGCCTTACTCTTCATTTTGGAGACAGCTATGCATTAGGCATACATGAAGTAAAATATAGGTACCCTAGTAGCCCATAGTAAACTTTTTGGTACACTCTGCGTAAAACTGGTGCTTCTGCCATCTAAAGGCCTACACATAGAAACCTCCAATGAGCCAGGAAGGCATCCCAGATGCACCAAATCAAAGGGCAAAGGTATGCGAGGTTGTCCCCAAGCAACGACAGCAAGGACTATGCTGCTGGTGCAGTTTGAAAATTGTGACATCATCGTAAACTTTAAGAGCCGTTTTCTCAAAAGTGCATTTTACGAGTTCTTCGTTGCTCGTGGAAAGGATAGCATGGCAATCACTGGGCAGATTTTGACCCTGTCTGTTTTATTTCGATCCTTGAAGAGTTCTGCAGGGCGAGACAGTCTTGGATTTTCATTTTAGGGCCTCGTTATTTTTTAATGTGGAATTTATGGCTAGGTCAATTATGTCCTATAGGTTACAAGTGAAATTATTCTTTTCTCTAAAAAAAATGAAGGGCGTAAAAAAAAATTGAAGACTGTCTTGCCCTGTAGTGTTCTTTTGACTATAATTGAGAAGTATTCAGAACTTCCTAGCATGTGTCAATACCTTGCTAGGCTTTCCACGAGCGGGCAACATGTAAACCTCTGTAACACAAGAACTACTGCAGGTATCATCATGGAATTTTAAATTTCACCATTTGGAGTGCTTTCCAATGTGCTTGCCGAATTTCATCACTCTACGCCAAAAAACAAAAAAGTTCACTCCGATCCCCACGTCCCCCCTTAAGGCACGTGCGAATGACACTCACCAAAAACGCGCACTCATATGTATATCGGCTTCGTGCGCATTTCGTTTAGTCCCGCCCGTCGAGTAGCCTAGTCAATGACTGTAGCCTAGTCAAGTCTGGTGTGACTAGGAGGAACATGGATGATGTTGTATGTGTCCAGGTGCTACTTTCTGAGGCTGATTCTAGCCTTGCCGAGAACATGGCCAAGCTGGCAGCTGTCAATGAAGAATTGCAGAAGCTCTAGAATGCGGTGCAGTGGGGTCATCAGTTTCATTTCAAATAAACAAGTTGTAATCATCTTGTGACTGTGTTCAGTGTCCTAATTTTAGACATTTACTAGTTTTTCTTTGGCAGCATTTCATTCTCGATGCAACGCATTGTTACTTGCGATTTCCCTCCCAAAAAACCCTCCTATATGTCTCTATACAATTCATAATTTATTGCTCCAAAGTGCTCCAAAACTTGTATTTGGCTGCTCCAAAAGTGACCCAAAACCTAAATATTTGTGCTCCAAAAATTGCTCCAAATTGCAATTAGTCAGTAGCACCCCTGTATTCTGTGCGTCTGCAAAGTTTTTACGCTGAAAAGCGTCGCAAAGTGGCATAAAAAAATACTTTTGTCAGGCGCGGTGACAAACTATCAGCGCAAAAGGGCGAAAAAACGGCAATTTTCGGAGCGCTCTATCTCCGCAACGGTGCCACCGGGCGCGGCCATTTTGATATGGTTAGATCGGCCGAGCGATCGTCTTTCCCGTTCCGCTCGTCTCTTTTATCTTCGTTCATTCACAAACGCACAAACGGCAGAAAAGAAACGACGCACAAACGAAGCTAGATATAGATGCTGAAGCGCTATTGGTCCTCCGGTCGGGGCGCAGAACACCGACCCTCCTGATTGGATGTCGCGGGCGCAACGCAAGATGGCGGCCGCCTGAGCTGCGTAGCGAGCGGATTGAGTTCATTTTCGCCGCTTCGCTCAGCCGAGTTTCTGTTCAATCTGTGGTATTCAACACGGACGTTATCGCGATGGGAATGCCAGAGATAACGAGCCAGATTACGGGAAGTTGTGTGGCTCGAAAGGCGGAGGTCATCGAACGCTTCGTGGTGCGCGTGACTCTACCGTCGCCAGACCCCGGAGGGTGACGCGGTGTGCGCGCTTGCGATAGCAGTTCGTGAAGTGAACTTTTAGTCGGATTTGCGATGTTTACACGCTTAGTTATTGCTGTGTTTTGACTGTGGGCTCGCTAGCCTTGAGAAAGAAACGGTCGACGCATTAAACGCTGCGGCGCGCACGGCATAGCCGACGCGCATTGAGCATCACATGACTGGGCAACCGGTTACGATTGAACGCCAGTAGTTGTAATTAATGCCTGCGACGTTTGTTTTAATCTTAAAAGCGACCTGACCAGCCATATCAGGTATAATCAAAGCTCGATATGTCGCGGTAAGCGTGCGCTGCGATGCGCGCGAGCCATATCGCCTTTCTTGCGCAACATTTCCCGTGCACTTGTAATTTTCATGCAAACAGGTTTGAGTTAGTAATATAGGAATAAAAATATGCTCTCTGCGTTAAAAATGTACGTTACTGTGGCATCATTTAACAGTGATTTTTTTAGGGAAATTATTGATACCATTGCTCAGGGCATACTAGCTGTGCTGCGAGAAATATTGGATGCCTTGAATGTCAAAAGTAGTAAAAAAAAATATGCTCTTGCATTGAAGTTGGGAGTTATGCAGAATACTCTACCAAGCTTCAAAGTAGCTCATTTTCAACCTTGTGGTATGCAAACTTTTGGCAATGAACACCTGCACTATGAGTACTAAGTTGCTGTGCCAGGCAAGATAAAACATGAAAAAAAAGCCAAAAATGTTCAAATTTAAGTTAAAAAAATGCTTAACTTGTTGCCATGGTGACAACACTGCAAAAGGAGGTTGTCCAGTGCGATACAGCCAACCAACTAACCTACTTTGCATTGAAAGCCCATTGAAACCCATCTCCCCTCCGGTTGGTTTGCAAAGGGGGGTATGTACTCTTCACGGAGGAGCTGAAAATGATGTTTTCTGGAAAGAGAAAGGCTGAAAAGGCACTCCAATTTCAAGGCAAGGCCTTCCAGAAGCCCCATGTTCAAAAGGACATGAAAGGCTACAACCGTGACGACTTTTGATATGTGAAACCTATGTTGCAACTTCGGAAGCCGTTTTCTCAAAACAGTTTTTTTTGCCACCTGTGTCGCTTGTCCCAGGGATTTCTTCGTGACTGCTGGGTCTATTTTGATTCCGTTTCTTGCATTACATTCCTTGATGAACTGTTCAGGTCGTGACACTTTTAGTTTTCCAGATTTGTTTTTTGTGATTTTTTTATTCAAATAATCGTTCACAGTTGACATGCCTGTTGCACATTAACCTCTAAAAAAATGAAAACTAAAAAACATTGTGTTGTAAAAAAAAATTCTAAAACTGTCACGACCTCGTCCATTCATTTGGGAATGCAAAGCACTTCGAACAAGTTTTCTATCGTGTTTTATAAGCCGCTCAAGCTCGGTACAAGCGGAACAGAAAGAAAATTTAATACATAAAAAAGTTTTCAAAATATTAGTTTGAAATTTTTATGGTGTTATCACGGGAGCACTTCCAGTTGCTGTGCCAATTTTCATCAAAATCCACAAAGAAATAAAAAAGTTGATTTTGAAAGCCACGTCCCCCCTTAAATGACTATCTTCGCCCTTGTGCCGTAAAAACCCAGTGATCATCGTCATTGACGAGATGCCTTTGCTGTGGCCCCCTTTACTTTCCAGCCGTGACATGGGACTTGCACTGGACGAGCTGCACTACGAGCTGGAGGAGATTCTCTCCAAGTTGGAGGAGATGCAGTACCGGTACCGCCGGGTGATGCCGCCAACGCCACCACCATCTGGGGGTCAGCCCGGCGAGGTGGGTTACGGGCCACCCGCCTGCCTCTGGGGCCACCTCTCGGGGTGGCCCACACTCGAGTATATTACAGCAAAACCTTGTTACAAAAGACACCCAAGGGACCTGGGAAACGTGGCTCCTGCGACTGGGGTCTCTTGGTAACCGGAAATTTCAAAAACACCCTGGAGTGAGATTAGGAAATTTTATAGATGGTATTCACACGAATTTAGGGGGCGATTTCTTCTCTTGGCAACACTGAGAACCGCCATGACAGTGCTCACAGGGTCGGCACATGTCTTAACATCTCGCAGAAGCAAAAAAAAAAGGGCACCAAGTACGTGCCGTTACAACCCGATTCTGAGTCGTGGCCTCAACAGACATGAATAATCGCAGTTACATTGTGTGGTGGTGCTGTACTTGCCCTTCAGAACTACGCTTCACCACCGTAGAATGGAGCCGCGGTTGCAAAAAGCGCCACAACGCTTGAAATGCCTACGCTGCAGTTCTTTTGTCCCTGAACATGGATATGAACACGTTTGCGCAACCACACCTTGCACGTGGCTGAAGCACTCAGTACAAAAGCCAAGTAATGTTTCACAAGCAATTGTGAGGTTCACCCATGCATGCCAGTTTAGCTGACCTGCGCAGACAACTTCACTCATGGCTTGCGACATGTACACACTGTAGGACGCGAAACAGTGCTTGACATGGAGGGGATGCTTTTGATTTCGCTGGGGCGGGCTGATGCGTGTGCCGCCATGATGGCGGCCACACATTCCCATTGCTGAGGCAGCACACATGGTTGTTGGCATGTGCACCACGCCAGTGAATACAACCTATCTTCATCAGCCTGTCTACGCCCCCTGCAGGGCAAAGGCCTCTCCCATTATTCTCCAATTATCCCGGTCCTGTGCTAACTGCAACCCATTTATCCCCGCAAACTTCTCGATCTCATCTGCCCATCTAACCTCCTGCCGCCCCCTGCTACACTTGCCATCTCTAGGGATCCACTCTGTTGCCCTTAATGACCAGCGGTTATCTTGCCTTCGCATTACATGCCTTGCCCACATCCACTTCTTCGTCTTAATTTCTACTAAGATGTCCTTAACGCGCGTTTGTTCCCTGACCCACTCCGCTCTCTTCTTGTCCCCTAATGTTACACCTATCATCTTCCGTTCCACTGCTCGCTGAATCGTCCTCAATCTAAGTTGAACCCTCTTAGTGAGCCTCCAAGTTTCTGCCCCGTAGGTGAGTACCGGTAAGACGCAGCTGTCATACACTTTCCTCTTCAGTGATAATGGTAGGCTGCCATTAACTGAGAATGCCTGCTGATTGCACTCCTATATGCAACCTATTTGCATCAGCATCAAAGAGAGAGAATAGTGTTTAATGATACTGGTAAAGTTAGCCTGGCCAAGGCGCCTAGCTTGCTACACCAGACGTTTGAAAAAATGAAATCGATGAAGAAATGATGATAATGGCTGTGATGAAGATGACGCGCTCATTAAAAGAGCTGTTTAAAGGGTCTAATCAAGTCCTGTGCTTCGCAGGAAAGACAATAGAGCTTTTGTCGCTCGAGATCCTCGTGTAAAGTTAGACGAAGGGCCTAGCACATCACTCAGAGTTAGTCCTCTAGAAAGCGGAAGACCCAAGGACACTAAAAGGGACGTTCTAGCTGCTCTATACCGCGTACACTCACATAATACGTGGTTCAGGTCCTCGCGCACGTCACAAAGAGCGCAGAAGGGGAGGTGGCCTGTTTCATCTTGAATCAAAAATAACTTCTGTAAGCGACATTTAGCCGCACGCGGTGAAGAACTGCTTTGTCATACTTGGAAAGGTCCCGTGCGGGTCTATGGAGTGAAGCGGCGCGTAATTTTGCGGCGCAGCATCCCACATAGATCGCTGAAATCTCCAGGCAGCCTCGGACGGAAGAGAAGAAGCATCTTGTCTGGAGAACGGTATCGGTATCACTGGACCGTGCAGATCATGCGCAATCGATGCTGCAGTGTCCGCCTTGACGTTCCCAGTTATACTGCAGTGGGCAGGAATCCACTGAAGCTCTACATGATGGTGTGCATTTAGAGCTTGTAAGTGCAATGCAGAGATGTCGAAAACAAGCTGATCTTTCGGGTACGATTTTAAGCACTGAAGGGCCGCCCCAGGATCCATGGAGATTGCCCACTGACGTGCTGGTTGCTCGATGATGTAGGTGAAAGCAGCACGCAGAGCGGCAAGTTCGGTGACCATGGATGTCGTCCTGTGGCTAAGCGTTGCGCTGAAGGCGGCACGGGAGGACGGAAACCAGATTCCTATAGCCGATGAGCTAGCGGTCACACCATCCGTGTACAGATGGGTGTTTGCCGTGTATTTTTGCAAAATCAGTTCCAAGGCGAAGAACTTTAAGGCAGGGGTGGCGATATCCTGTTTGCGGGTAATACCAAACACCAGCATCAGCATCAAAGTGCATTTAGACAAGTCAACGCAAAGATTGCTCACTACGGCTCAAAGAAGTCATTTGTAGTAGTTCTAGAGACTTTATTTTAAATTAGCTTCCTTTTCAACTCCTGGTGATGAAGTGCCTTGCCTTGCAAGCCTTTTTTGTGGCCCACAATACCGTTAACGGGCTCTTAGGTGTTTGTCAGCCTCAACTACCATTACCCTTTGCCCTGGAATGTCCACCCCGTTCTCCACTGGTCCATCTTCGTTTAGGGCACCATGTACTTGCATGAGCATCACGCGATCGGTGAGCTCCTCAGAGCACACAAGGTCCGCATCTGCAGGCACAAACTCCCCCATAGATTCTGGACCCTCTGTAGTCTTTTGAATGCAGACCCACGCTTGTTTTGACACAGGACCTGCTGTATTGGCGGTGAGATGTTTGAGTGCCACTCCCTGGCTCTGACGTCGGCTTAGGGACTCGCGCCGTTGTTGTCTGCTACAGTCCACTTGTGGGGGGCAGCAGTTCCTGTGCTATAAATCGCCCGCTTTGATGATTGCGTGCATTAAAAAGCGTATTCGCAGTAATTCAGTCATTTTGCCAGCTTCTGACGCCTCTGGATAATTTCAAGCTCTATCCCACACAAGTTTGCAACGCACGAGGAGAGAGAGAACAACTTTCTTCAGAGCTTATTTGAGATGTTGAGTGCTCACAGCCCCTCGGTAAGTATTCAAAATGTGTAGGTTCTCGACGGTATTCTTGGGATACTCTTATGAAGACTCAACAGTCTAATGCTGCACACCAAGCACCGGCCCCTACACAGGCATCACACAGCAGTAAATAAAGCGGCTGTCTTTTATTTCTTTCGTTGTCGTTGACTTGTATCAGAAATGTTTTTTTCTGTGCCCAACGAATTTATTTTTCTGAACTGTCACAAACATTTTATAAGGAAGTTTGGGGGTGTTTGGGTGGCTTACATAGTTCGTGTGGATGCTTTCTTAGGCTGTAAGGCATACATTCCCTTCTTCACAAATTGGCTTTTGTTATGGCTGCGTGCAAGAAGGTGCATATCCGCAGCGTGCGTTGCTTATCACATGAAAATGCAATGAAAAAGGTTTGTGCCACACCACCGCAAAACGGCGCAGACAACGTTGTCCAGAATACTCGCAGGTGGCTTTTGTGTTCTGAATTTATATCGTAATCATTATCGTAATGCACTGAATTTAACCCCAAACAGTTATGACATGATTATGGCATTGAAGGCTTGATATACTCACTAACGAATGCAATAAATAGTATACATGCCGGTTTTTTGTACATCACAAGAATCGAAACCAATGAATACAGCAGCTCTTTATTGAGCTCTTTGTTGCTTTCCAACCGCTCCTCCTCCTCTTTAGTGATGTTTTACTGTGACATATCAGAATATTGGGGAGATATGGCTCTGGGAAATGTACTGACCTATCCCTCCAGGTCTGAGCAAGCAGTGTTTCTGTATTTTTCCCATACACGTGACTCGTTTTTCTCAATAAGACTCCATACTTCTTAAAAGCCTGGTGTAAAACCAGCACGCGCCTTTGCACACAGTAGGTTATTTGGAACTGAATCATCTACATTTTTTGTGGCCCGTAGTGCTTGTCGGCATACTTTCATGCCATGACAACAAAAAAATACCCGCACCTCCCCGAGGGGGATTGTGAGGATGCAGAGCATAACGGACTGACTGGCGCTGTTTGAAGGTGCGCCAGACTGTTCGTTGGCAGATTCGTTGGCGTCCATTCAGCACATCGAGATGGCGCTGCGCAAATCAACCGAAGAAGCAACTGATCCAGCGACGCACGCACGGGGTATATAAAGCAACTGCCGTGGAGAGGGAGATGAGAGAGAGTCGCGCATGCGCGCTTATCGCACAGCTTGCGGATGAGACGCGGAGAGAAAGCGCGTAGCGCACAGACAGCGTGGAGAGGAGGAGGGGAGAGGAGGGTACAAGCGCGCGGTAGCAGCTGCCGTGGAGAGGAGGAGGAGAGAGAGGCGCGCATGCGCGCTATCACACAGCTGGCGGGGTGAAGACACGGAAGGAGAAGCGCGTCGGCGCACAGACGGCGCGGAGAGAAGGAGAGGAGGGTACGAGCGCGCGTTATCGCACAGCTGGCGGGTGCGGACGGACGGCGCGCGCCGACGACGCGTGACAGGCCGCCGCTATAAGATGCTCTGCATCTAAAAGTGAGGTGATGCAATGCTTTCGAGCTTTTGGCAAGGTTGCAAAAACTGTTTTACCTTACATAGGATTCCCGGGAATCGTGATGCCTTCTGCCAAAACCGACAGCTCCAAAGCCCTGAAATTTGTTTTGGTCTTGTATTTTCGCTGCTGTCGGTTACTAGCAGCTGGCTGTTCCCTTTGTTCGAAAGATAGCTGAACACAGAAGCTGACACCTAGCTCCAACTCTTCCCGCACTGCGCAGGACCGACAATGTTTCTTCTGCAGTGGTATCAAAAGCTGTACTTTAAAGGATGCCTTGAGCTAGTGTTTATGATTTTAACTCTCTATTGTGATAAAAAGTTACACACACGAAAATTCTAGTGCAGACAAGCATCAGACGGGAACCAAGTGCGAAGAAACAGCAGGGCGAGAGAGCCCGAGTGAAGCAGATGACAAATTGTATTTATTTATTTCATCATCATCATCACCACCACCAGCCTATCTACGCCCACTGCAGGGCAAAGGCTTCTCCCATTATTCTCCAATTACCCCGGTCCTGTGCCAGCTGTGACCAATTTATCCCCGCAAACTTCTTGATCTCATCTGCCCATCTAACTTTCTGCCGCCCCCTGCAGCGCTTGCCTTCTCTAGGGATCCACTCTGTTACCCTTAATGACCAGCGGTTATCTTGCCTTCGCATTACATGCCCTGCCCACGTCCATTTCTTCTCCTTAATTTCTACTCATATGTCTTTAACACCAGTTTGCTGCCTGACCCACTCCGCTCTCTTCTT
This sequence comes from Haemaphysalis longicornis, assembly GCF_048455015.1. NCBI lineage: Eukaryota > Metazoa > Arthropoda > Arachnida > Ixodida > Ixodidae > Haemaphysalis > Haemaphysalis longicornis. The sequence continues at coordinate 196,829,485 of NW_027526385.1, read as the reverse complement.
GTCCCTTAATGTTACACCTATCATTTTCCGCTCCATTGCGCGCTGAGGCGTTTTCAATTTAAGTTGAACCCTCTTAGTAAGCCTCCAAGTTTCTGCCCCGTAGGTGAGTACCGGTGAGATGCAGCTGTCATACACTTTCTTCTTCAGCGACAATGGTAGGCTGCTATTCATTATCTGAGAATGTCTGCCATATGCACCCCACCCCATTCTGATCCTTCTAATTATCTCTGCCTCATGGTTGGGATCTGGGGTCACAACTTGGCCTAAGTAGATATATTCGCATATATTCGCTCACCACTTCCACTGCCTCCCCACCTATCTCAAACTGCTGTGCTGTCCCGAGGTTACTGATCATTACTTTAGTTTTCTGCATATTAATTTTCAGGCCCATGGTTCTACTCTGTTCGCCCAGTGCGGAAAGCATGCTTAGCAATTCGTCCCACGAGTTACTCAGCAAGGCAACGTCATCAGCAAATCTGAGGTTACTGAGGTATTCTCCATTAACCCTTACTCCCACCTGTTCCCAATCCAACATTCTGAATACTTCTTGTAAACATGCTGTGAATAACATTGGAGAGATTGTCTCCTTGTCTGACACGCTTTCTTATAGGTATTTTACTGCTCTCCTTATATTTTTATTTATTTTATTTGTTATGATAAGTTCATTTGTTATGATAGGTTCGTCATGATCGATTCATTATAGGTTTATTCATTACGATAAGTTAGAATCCCAAGCCGACATCACACAGGTGCGCTTCGCAGCGCCGCCCGTGGTCGCACTCACCGCCAGTAGGGCCCTTCTTTCACCGTTTCTCTTCTAAATTCAGTGTAGACCATTTACAGTGTAGACCGCTTATAACGTATGTCGCGGGAGCAGCGAAAATCCGCACTATAAGCGGTACCGCACTATAACCAAAACGTGCGCGAATTCAACCAAATCGCCACGTACCTCTCAAGTCATCCTAAATTTTTTATCACCCAAACGCACAACGCCTAAAAACGAAGGAAGGGTCTTTATTTCGTATTATTTTTCACATCAGCCGCTGCTGCCGGGTCTCACACATTGCAAAAGCGCGGTCTTACAAACGGCGAGTGCGGCTTTAACTTCCGTTGTGTTTGTGTTTTGAAAGACCATGGCTGCGTTTTTTGCGTCTATGAAGATGCCCCAGGACATGATAAGAAAGGCCAGCAGGATTTTTTTTTACCCCACCTTGCGTTCACGATGCCGAAGGCGGCTGCTTATCAGCGCAACGTACTGGTGGTGGAAATCTTCGCGCGGCTCGCTTGTTTGGGGAGAGCGGTGGCTTATCTGCACAACGTTCTAAAGCGTGAACCGCATGGAGCGATTTCTCGCGAAAACGTGCAGCGCACGCCGCAGGCGCGGCGACGCCGGCGCGGATACAACTGACGCAATGTGTGCGGCGCGGTAAGAGGCGGCAACATTGGCAACATGGCGTCGGCACTGGCCGTGAAGCGGTGCAGGCAGCTCCAGCGACCACATCCAACCGCTCGCAGAAATGCCGCACGAGGCGCAAGCGAAGATGCTCATGCAAGAAAAGAGCTGATAATGTGACCGCAAAGTGGAATATAAACTGCCATCCATGCTGCTTGTGAAAGCGCCCATCAAAAAATACCGCGGCGGTAAGCCTAAACTAAAGTCCCTTCATCTGATCGAGGGACTTTAGCCTAAACACCTCTGGCGCGGCTAGCCAGCTCGGAGCGCTTCGAATCTCCCGCCATTAGGTGCGCGTCTTTCCATTGGTGCAAGTCGTCAGGCTCCTCCCACTGCCACGCGAAGAAGCCACCGCGAGCCCGGAATCGTAGACGCCGAGCATGAAAAAAACGCACGCGCAACGCCGACGTGCACAATTCGTGTGCGAAAACGGGCCATGCGGTTCACGATTTATAGAAACAACTTGCCACGCGCGGACGGGGAGCCGGTCGCTATCTTCCGAGGTGCATCAAGCAAGGGCAGCTGTGGTTATCACGTACGCGCGAACTAAAGGGTGCCTATTTTTTGCTTCTGTGTCGAAGTTAGAGGAGAGCAAGGGGTGCGCGCTGCGTCAGATGGCCGATTTCATCATTTCTTTTTTTCTTTTGCTACCCTAAAACGATGCCCTAGCTGCGCCGGTCGATGAGCAGACCCGCCGAAAAACCGCACTATAAACGGTATTGTGCTTCGGCCAACCGCATCTTAAGCGGTATGCTTATGCATTGAGTTCTATGGGAGGCAAACCGGTGGTCACGAAAACCCGCGTTATATCCGGTCCCGCACTATAAGCGGTTACGTTATAAATGGTCTACACTGTATAACGTAACCACTCATAGTGCAGGATTGGATACAGCACTGGTTTTCCAGGCCACCGGTAGGCCTCCCATAGAACTCGATGCATAAGTCAGGGTGTCTAGCGACCGGGAAAACCGGGAAAACCGGGAAAAGTCAGGGAATTTTTAGCCACCGGGAAAAGTCAGGAAATTGTCAGGGAATTTTTGAATCAAGTAGTACCAGTCAGGGAAAACCACTTTGGGGCCTGTCCACACAGTTTTAGAATAGGGGAAACCAGTCGAACGCAACGCGAACGCAAACCGAACGTAACACGTTCGCGCGCGACGAAAGCGTGAACCGCATGAAACATTTTCTGGTTTTTCTGCAAGGGAAAACGCGGCGCGTACGCCCGAGGCGCGCTGACGCCGCCGCGGAAACCTCCCGCACGGTGCTTGCCGAGCGGCAGGCGGTGGCAACATGGCGGCAGCACCGGCCGCGGAGTAGTGCGGTAGCTCCAACGGCCGCTTCTGACCACTTTAAAATGCTACTCAAGGCACAAACGCACTCTCTTGTGCAGGAAAGAAGCCACCTCAGGCACGAAATCGTCGACGCGGCCGTGAAAATACCGCGCACGAATCACGTGCAGAAACTCGCCGTGCGGTCCACGCACCTGGCTTAGGTTGCTGGGTGCATTTGCGGCAGAGGGACGTCTAGGTGGTGCCCAAATCGCACGCAAAACGGGGCTTTTTTTTCAGCGAATTTTAAAAGGCAGCGTTTTTGGGGGGCTAATTTTGAAAGAACTTCCTTATTACATCAGGAGCCAGAATTACATAATCAAAAAGAAACATGGTTTAGCGCGAACCCAGTGAACCGCATGGGGTGTTTTCTGCTCGCGAAAACGCGCCGCGCACATCACAGGCGCGCTGACGCTGCCGTGGAACTACCCGCACCTTGCGCGTGGTGCTGCCGGCGGCGGCAACATGGCGGCGGCTTCGACCGCGAAGTGGTGACGGGAGCTCGAGCGACCGCTTCTAAGCGCTCTCTAAAATGCCGCACAAGGCACGCACGAAGTTGCTCGTGAGGTGAAGGAGCTTATAATGTGGGCGAAAACGGTACAATAAAACGTCATTCGCGCCGCTACTGAAAGGGCCCATGCAATACCTGCCGGGGAGGTAAGCCTTAACAAACATGTCTGGCGGAGCCAGCAGGCTGCCTCGAGAGCTTCGAAACTGCCGCCATGAGGCGCGCGGCTCCCCATTGGCGCAAGTCGTCAGGCTCCTCCCACTGCCGCGCGCGACGCGCGTCATTTTCTGAGCGAGGCAGAAGCTGCCGCGTGCGCGAAATAACAAAAGGTGCTTGCTGAAGCGCAACTTGAAGTTTCTATCCCGCAAGATGAAATAAACTCTGAAGCCGTAACTGAAGGCAATTAAACCTCAACGAGCAAACTGAAATTAATCAAAGTGCATTTTGAAAATTAGGGCACTTGCAACAAATGTGTTTTTCCGTATGATAGAATGTCTTTTCTCTACGCTTTTTATATGCTTCACGGACCGTTTCCACAAAATGGCGCGTGTTGTATTGGTCAGGGAATTTCAACTAAAATGGTCATGGAAAACCTGGAAAAGTCAGGGAAATTGAATTACGAAATTTGCTAGACACCCTGATAAGTGTACTGCTTGTATGTGGCTGCCCTCAGGCACAATAATGTTTTAGTGCTCTTTTTTGGCCGGTCCGCTGATCGAACGGTACAGCTGGGGCATCGTTTTAGGGTTGCAACAAAAGAAAGACAAAAGGTGGATTCTGCCATTCCACGTAGCCTGCGCTCCCTTATCTCGTGGAAACACAGAAAATAAATAAAATAGGCATCCTTTTGTCCAGAGGTTCTCAAGCATGTTGGTCCCAGGGAACCCTGCTAAGTTCCGTTAGGTGCCAAGGAACCCCCCCCCCCCCCCCCCCCCCCAACTCCCGCCATTTTTCATTCCGTTCATGCTACATTAACGTGCAATAGATTCAAAAGCAAGCAAGGGTATCATTTTTTTTCCCCCCGTCGACTTTACGCAAATGCGTACGCTAGCGGCACCTATCTCCAAACAGGAGAAATGCGCATGGGGGTAATATAAGGCCGAGATTCAAGTGCAATAGTTTAACCACGTGGCCCGTTTTCGGAGTCTGGCAGGCTACAAGCTGCTGGCGAGATTTATTGCGCAGCTCGCGCGTTTCTGTTATGCACCGAGATGTGCTTACTGACGCTCGGGCGTGAGTAATAGAGGTTCCTTAGATCGATCGCACCTCAAGTTCACCATATAAGACTTTGCGACTGCGGAACCAGGGAAAATTAATCAGTGGCTCGCGGAACCCTGAGGAGGGGCCTGCGGAACCCCGAGGTTCCGCGGAACCCACTTTGAGAAACCATGCTTTAGTCGATGACCCCCCCCCTCTGCAATGCACTGCAATTAGAGCATAGTGTAGATAAGGAACCACCCTTTCCCTTTTCGAACATGTGGAGATAGTGGGTTGATCTGTAACGCTGGAGGTTTCTGTCATGCTTGTAAGCAACCACCTTTGGAATCGTGAAAGCGAGGCACGGATGGAAAAAAAAAAAAATCTGGCTGGCATTCTTATCATGTTGTCTCATCGACGTTAAGCCAGGCTGCTTCCCTCTTTGCAGCAACTGTTCTTCTAGACGCTAAGAAAGAGAGATACCTCGAAACACACACGAAGTATAAGTTAAAGTGGCTGTGAGACCGTTCAGGAGCGCTTCATGCGGAAAAGAAAGACGAAATAAAGACCGTACCTCTGATTTTAAGTGGCGCTTGTTTCAGTAATGATAAACTGCGAATTTTTGAAAGGCAGCTTACAAAATGGTTGGATTGGCGCATGCTTTGTTGATAGTGCGGTACTGCTTTTAGTGCGGAAGTTGTCCTTAGTAACAGTGTGTCTTGCATGCAACGTTGCTAACATGGCGAATACAGGAGGACCAACCGAACCATTTTCAAATCACATTTATGACTGGGTGTCTCTTGTAACGAAGTTTTACTGTGGCGCTACTAAATTATCTAACTTCCCCTCCTTTGAAACCTGCCGACAAATTTCTCGACGCTTCCCTTTACACAAATACTATTTCCCTTCACAGCGCAGCACAATTATCCTCCCACCCACCCATTCATCACGTTGCCTCTTCAGCTCTCCAAGCTTGGTTTTCATTGGTCAACTAATGCATTCAACAAGTTCTTTTTACCTACAGCCATTGAGCATCGGAATAACCTGCCCGAAACCATACTCAACAAACACGGCCCCCTAACATTCGAGCAGTCAATCTCGGATCATTTCAGTTGTTGCTAGTTTCTTAATGGCTAGTTCCTTTCACGCGTATAACCAGTGACCTCAGTTATTACCGCATTTACTCTCGTAATGAATGCACTTTTTTTTTCTAGAAAAGTCGGCATGAAATTGGGGGAGGGTTCATTATGTGGGAAAAAAGTTGCAACAGATTTTTAAAAGTCGAAATTTCATGCAGTAAAGATGGTAAGAGAAGTGCTGTCAAAGCAAAAGCAAAGTGCTGTCACTTCTAGCAAAAACACGTAGGTAATCATGTAATGAAATTTCTTTTTTATTCATAACATGCTAGTGGCTACTTGGGATCGGAGCTGTTCTCCTCTCTAGTCGCTTGCGGCTTCACATTCGTTGTCGGCCCATGGCGCATGTCTTTCGTGCCGTCGAGGCACTCCAAAACTTCTTTTCCCACAGCGGGAAATTTCCCTTCTTTTGGCCAACAAAGCACATGGCGATCCCTGTTCACCGCCCAAAAACCTTGTTAGGTTTTTGTGTTCTGCAGGTGGCGCTCCGCAAGCGCGCATTTTTTAAATTGTGAGCCATGGCGTTTGCACTCGTATCTCTGTGACATCAGCCGAGGATTTCTGTTAGAATGCGTTTTTAGCATTTCTACGCGTACTAGGGCGGGATCTCAAGTTACTGCGATCGTCTACACCATGGTTTCTCAAAGTGGGTTCCGCGGAACCTCAGGGTTCCGCAGGCCCCTCCTCAGGGTTCCGCGAGCCACTGATTAATTTTCCCTGGTTCCGCAGTCGGAAAGTCTTATATGGTGAACTTGAGGTGCGATCGATCTAAGGAACCTCCATTACTCACGCCCGAGTGTCAGTAAGCACACCTCGGCGCATAACAGAAACGCGCGAGCTGCGCAATAAATCTCGCCAGCAGCTTGTAGCCAGCCAGACTCCGAAAACGGGCCACGTGGTTAAACTATTGCACTTGAATCTCGGCCTTATATTACCCCCATGCGCATTTCTCCTGTTTGGAGATAGGTGCCGCTAGTGTATGCATTCACGTAAAGTCGACGGGGGGAAAAAAACGATACCCTTGCTTGCTTTTGAATTTATTGCACGTTAGTGTAGCATGAACGGAACGAAAAATGGCGGGAGGGGGGTCCTTGGCACTTAACGGAACTTAGCAGGGTTCCCTGGGACCAACATGCTTGAGAACCCCTGGTCTACACCATCGGCAACCATGCCGATATAAAAACATATTCCCGCTGCATTTTTATGCAAGGTGACTAGAAAGTAACTTCTGAAGAAGAAAAGTGAGGGGAGGGTTCATTACGCGAGTAAATACAGCATTTCATTATGCGCCTGGCTTATGCTTATGCCTGTACCATTGACCATCACCCATTGTCGAGTTTTGTACTTTCTCCTCCCCTTATGTAATACCCCCAAGGGCCCGTATGATACACGATGATGATGATGAGTATTATCAGGCCAGGGCATTCTTGGCAAAGTGGGCGCACTGCAAATGTTTTCAATGTGCAGGCAACTCACTTTAATTCAAGCTTTATTCGAGCTATTATTTCAAGCTCGACTGACTGTGCCCAGCAGCATTTGTGCTTTGTCTTGCAGTGCACTTGTGTGCACTGCGCAATAAGCAATAAGCAACCTACCACTCGACAAACTTATTTTAAACGCTTTCAGCCGCAGCCATTTTTTTTTAAATTTTATTCGTATCATCGATGAATTTGAGTAAGTTGTAGCAAATCATGCAATTGTGAATGCCCCAGCGCTGCGTTCTGGGAATGCGGAAGCTGTGGTGAAAGCTGCGTGAAAAGAATTTTCCACAATAGTTGTTCCCATGCCTGCATGTTTGTGTTTGTTAACATTCCTTGTTGTGCCCCTTTGTGACAGGCTCTGCCAGTGTTTGTTTGCTTTGTGGTGGCTCAATCTTCAGGACAGGGAACGGTCCTTGGTGGTGATTATCGTCTCTGTACATCTCTTGTATTTTCCTTGTTGTACGTATATATAAACTGTCCGCACTAACATTCTCATGCAGGCTTAGGAACTTTCGTAGCACGGTTCGTAGACGTGTTACAGTATTTGAACGGCTGACAGATGAAAAACTGTCATTCGTTATGTGAACATTCCACCTTCCTGTCGATGACAGGGGGAAGGGGTTAATATTACAGTCGAACCTCGTTAATTTGAAGTCGCTAATTGAAGCTTCTGGTTTTTTTTTTTTTTTTCGAACTGAAACTGCGCTCCCGGCAAAGGTGTATTTAAATAACATTCATTAATTCAAACTTCTTTTAATTCGCACAAATTTTTGGGCCCCTTCGAGTTCGAATTAACTCTCATTACCGCGCCTATTCAAAATCATTCAATTTGAACGATACCTTGGGAGCCCCTTTTCATAGCGTTCCAGGTATTGCCGGAACAAGTCAGGCTATTTGGAGTTTGCTCAGAAAATTTCCTTTCAAAATCAGTTTTGTTTTCATTTTTTCAACGAAAACATGATTTGTTGCACGTGTTTCCATCACCCAGCCACAAAAAAGGGGCGGGGTAATTGCGCACCGCTGCTACCAACGAAGAATGCGTGCCACTTGTAATTACTCTGCATCAGCGTTTGTTTTTTTGTTATCGGGGCATAAATGATGAATCAAAAGATGATTTTCAATCATCAGGTTTGCACTGTGACAGTAATAATCCCAGAAATCAGCTGAAAATGTCCAGCAGTGCCTGTTTGCAAAGCTACCTTATGATTTTAGGCAGTTTCACTGCCTTTGCGCATGTTGTAAGTTGCGTTGTAGTCCTACATACCACAGGACCATTCACAATTAGTTTATAACAGTTTCGGTTTCATTTTTGCATTGCGAAATTCATATTTGGTGCTACCACGCAGTTTGCCCAACTTCAAACCTGCGTGCCATGGCGCTTTGAGCGTCTGCGACTGATCCTTGAAAAAAGCATGCCGCTCCCGATTTCACCCACACCTAACCCGATTTATGGGATAAGAACTTCGGATGCAAGTGAAAAGATAACACCCAGTCGCCAGATATCAGTTCCGTTGAGGAGAGCGTTTCAAACTGACCTTACACACCACCAGCAGTTCGCCTGCCAGTTTCGTTTCCGTACGAGGGAATCTCTGGGTGTCTAGTGTTGCTTCTTAGTTGAACTGTCTGTTCGGACAGTGTCTCTAATAAGTTTTGTACTGTGTCGTTTAAAAAAAAAACCTATGGACGCTTGCACTCATGCGCAAGACTTGAATCGCGAAGCTGTTGTGGGTGAGCATTGACGGACCCATAGTTAATTTCAATAGCATGGGCCATGCAGAGAACTGCGAAGTGACACTACGCACGAGGTGTTTTGTATAATACCGAGCGCATGCGCACGACAGTGAGCTCCCACGTGAAGGGCACTCCTACGATACTGAGCGCATGCACAAGCTTCTTTTGAATGTCGTGGCGGCCGCAATCATGCGTCTTTTCGTTGTAAAATAGGTATTGCGAGAGCAGCGCGACGCCTACGCGATAGCGTTCCTCGCGAGTAGTTTTTGGCGTGCACGAACCCCGAAATTGCAGCCTGTAAAAATGTTAGGTGGCGCTGCAATAGAGGAGGCTCGTAGTGCTGATCTTTTTTATTGCGCAACGGCTACTTGGCCGAAGTTTGCAGGGCACGATTCTAGCGCATCACACCTCATTCCTGCAAGCAAGGCTGCAATGGCGAGTCAGATGATGATAATAAACCGCACTTTTTAATGTTTTTGAGTGATAACTGACAGTGAACGTCAAAAAGCATCAATTATGGAGTTTCGTTTTCAACTCTATGCATGGTTTTGCTCATCGCGTGCTTGTCCTGAATACCGTGCTGGCCGTAAATGCAAATTCAGTCATCGACAAGATGTTTTTATGTCACTTGGGGACTAATTGGTGCCTCTGATGATTTCAAACGGCCGAATTTCTTCCAGGCAGCCACCCGAAATTGCACATTTTGAAATACAGGTAGGGCTTCACCGCATGGCACGGCCACCACCAGTGCTAACATTTTTTCAGGGTTTGTACAAGACCTTTAAAACCTTTAAAACCCTTGAAATTGAATATTGAGTTTTCAATGGCCTTGAAACCCTGGAATTTTTTCCTTCTCCTTGAAAACTGCCGATTTCTTTGGGCAACAAAGAGGAAACCCAATTACATTATCGGGTTTTCGTGGCTTATTTAGCCCCCCCCTTTCCCCCCCCTCCCCCCCCAAAAAAAACATGCTTTTAAAGCCAGCTGGGGAATGTAGTAGTGGTGCTTTATACAGCTTTTGCAACTTAAAGTGAGCTTGTGAGCACAGGTGCGCTGTTCCTGCAGAACATCTCTGCATCGACCGAGGCAGAAATTAGCATAGGTCCCCTTCCAATTTTCCATACTGCTTTCTGCATTGCCTCATCCTGTTATTCATTTTACATGTTATTCATTTTACGAAAACGAATGGTGCTGGCATTCCAGGGTAAAATAAAAATGAGCACAGGTAAGCAAACAGCTCCTAAGCATTACTGGAATATTTTATTTTGATGGGTGTGATGGTGGGCAGAGCCAGTAGAGTCGCCACACCCCCCTTAATGAACACAGAAATTTGGGGAGTGAGAATGGCAGGGGGTGTTAAGTTACTTTACGTACCTCGCTAGCTGAGGCTGTGTATTAACAGCGTTTGCAGAGCTCAAAAAAGTTCAAGATGGCATGGCTTTTGTAAAGCTCCCTCACTATTACTGTAGGTGGGGGCAAGCTTGACTCCACTGCCAAAGGGTGGAGACTTTTCTTGAGGTCATTTTTTGAAAGAAGCAAACAATTAGTGTGTAAAAACGGTAGGGAAGTGGTAGTACATGTGCTTCCCTGCACCCTTGACAATGCCCTGGCAGGGCCTTGAAAGTCCTGGAATATCCTTGAATTCGTCTCCCTAAATCCTGTACAAACCCTGGTTTTTTTTTTTTTTTTTTTTTACATTTGATAAACTATTCCGCGCAAGTCAACATTTCTTCTGGGGCATATTTTTGAAGCATTTCCTTACAAAATGTATATTCGAAATTTTTCCTACTATCGGTGTTTTGTTATTGCAACTCCTTTTTTGTCATTTTCTTCGGCAAGTTGACAAAAATTTAGATGTCGATATATATTTTTTCGCAACTACAGTCGAACACGGATATATCGTACTTCAAGGGGATCGCAGAATAGTTCGATATGTGAAAAAATTGATATAAAAATATGGGCTCTAAGACCTCACCTGTGGTGGACGATCACTTACCGATCGGCGCATTCAAGAATGACAACTAATTTGGCACTCACGACGCAATAGGATGCTTTTTTTGCGTGAAAAAGAAAACTGTGATCTTGGCCTGCTTCTTCGTCGTATATATAAAATTCAAGACGCTGGTCTCGATCTTCTCGAAGCTGTCCAGGTGCGACAGCCCAGTTCCATCCGTGTCGCCGCAACAACGGCAAATAAAGCTGAACGCAGTCGCCACTTCGCCAGCGGAGTACGATCGCGTAGCCGCCTCCTGGTCCGGACGATCTTCGCCACTGGAGCTATCAGCCTGGGTTACTGCGACCGCAGCTACGATATTCTCGTCACCGACGCTCGAAACAGCCTGAACATTGCTGTTAGCGTTCATGAAGTCGTCGGCAGACACTCCGTTGACTTTTTAGATGCAACGCATCTCTTTCATCCGCCTTGTCCCTCCGGCGTAGTCCGGCGGCGTCCGCATCCCTCCCCCATTCTCCTCGCTGCGCCAGCTGTGCGCCAGCGCCGCTCTCACCGCAGCGCCATCTGCGTGTTAGCGCTCGGCTGCGCTCGCTCCGTCGCCGTGCCAGCTGTGCGTGGGTGCGGGTTAACACATGCGCATGCGCTGCTCTGCGCTGCTCTCTCTCATTCCCCTCACCGTACATATAAACACGGTAACTGCGCCGCTCCGCTCAGTCGTTCCGCCGCCGCTCCGCCGATGACATCCTCCGATGACCACCGATGATTTGAAATGGAGACTAACAGGCCTGCTATCGCGATGGTCGGCGCAACCGTAACAAGCACCGCCCACCCCGATAACAAAATTTACACCATCTTCCCGCGAGGGGAACCATGGGGTAGATGTGTCGCATCGGGGGTGAACATGCTGCATAAATAGGACACACAACAACAGCAATCCACACGCTAACATAACGGAAACGCAACGGCAACCTCCGATGCGTCGCGTCTACCCCATGGTTCCCCTCGCGGGAAGATGGTGTAAACTTTCCCTCCCGCCTCGACCCGCTGAATGGCTTTCAGCTTTGCCGCTAATCCAGGTTTCTATGCTTCTCTACGCTGGCTGCAGTTGTAGCGGCCATTGTTTCCGCATCGGTTCACCACCACCCAGTCACACGTGTCGTAATACATGTACACGATGCCTGCACAACTCGAAAATTCCTGCAGTTCACTGCGCCTTCGCACACCATGCACCAATACACGCACGCAAAAGAACAACGCGCACGCAAGACAAGAACTTTGATGGTAACGATTCCAAGGCTCTCTGAACGTTCTCCATAAAACGCTCGCGATGGTCACCTCTGAGAGAAACAGCGATCTACGGAAGGTGCGGGACAACTCTCAAAAGAGCAACAACAGCAAAATGCAAAAGAAGGAGGAGGCCAGCAGCGCCAATTCCTTCCTGCTCTTCCCTTTTCCGCGGCGACATCGGGGGAAGGCAGACCCAGAGAGAGAGAGAAAAAAAAATCTTTTGGGCAAGCCTGCGAACGTACGAAGCCTAAAAAAAGAGCTGTTCCTCATTTCGAAGAACGTATGCAGTCGGAGCGCCATCGGGGCATTCCTACCTCGCCTCGTCACATTTTCCGAGCGTTTCGGGCTTCTGATCCTGCCGGGTTTCAGCGAAGGCTCGATTTCGCCCGCTAAGCGACTGCCAAAGAGCAACTTCCAGCTCACATTGCGTTCGATATACCCAATGTCAGGAAAAATACCGTTCGACATAAACGTACGAATTCCTATACTTTTACACAGAATTCTCAAGGGGATAATTTATGTGTTCGATATAGACAATAATTTGATATACCCGTGTTCGACTGTACGATGTAGGAAAACATTTAAAAAGGCTGGTGGTATGGGAAAGGGCGTGAAATAATTTGCGTTTTGTGTTCCTGTAATTAGAGCCTACCTAATTTTTTTTTTTTTTTTTCAGAAAGAATGTTTTCTTAGACCCCTAAAAATCGGTCAATTTCCCGCAGTAACGAAAGAGTTAAGGAGGTTCGACTGTATTCACATATTATTCAACCATCATTGCTTTTAGTGATAGTGTTGTACAGTAACAGGACCCAGGGGCCATGGCTATGTTAGAAAGCCCTTTAATTGCCCCTATTTAGCTCGTGATGGTGATAGTGTGCTCCCTTCGCTTAATGTCTTCACTCTTTTCTGCAATATCCTCCCACCCACAGCAATAAAGCTTGCATGCCTTGCACACAGGTTGAGCTGATGTTTGTGGTGGAACCTTTTGTACCCAGAAAAGCCAAGCTCTGACTCAAGATCAATTCGCATGCTTTTAAGAAGCCAAACTAGGAGTTCACCAGGTTCATAATTTTGCTGTGGTATGAACTTTCTCAGTGAACATGGCATGACACAGCAGGTGTTGTTGACGTCGCTACAGATGATGAAGTGTGCTCCCTGTAGTGTTTCTACTATTATCCGTGATTTGTGGGCATGGACTAACGTTTTACTAAACACTACTGGAGGTGCCAGTGAACGTTTGGACAGAAGCAATTCTAGGGGAGTGGCCTTGGGATGGCTTCGTGAAGAGTTGGCCTTCACTGACTTGCTGGGTTGTATCCAATGTACTGGTGAAGCTGGCTTTCGATGTTCACTCGTGAGGCAGCCAGTCGGTTGTGGCCAGGTGTGCATCGGACTCTTCTTCATGCTTCCTTGTGTTGCCTTCAAAGAGGTTTCTCCGAATCTGGTTGACTAGCCATAGTAAAGCTGAGCCGATTCGTGAGGAGCTTTGTGGGGGCTTATTGTTGTAGATGGTAGTTTCAAGGAGCGGTCTGATGCCTTGACATGTTCGGAGATTTGTGTCCGGGGACTGTCTTCCAGTCCTTGCGGTGCATTTGTTATCAGAAAGGGCGTGTTGTTAAACAGCCGGCTATTGTGGTCGTCGGTCGAGGGTTGCGATCGGCATCTTAAGATGATCATGTAGTTCCCCAGGACTGCATGTCTTGAAGTCTCACGAATACAATCAATGTAACAGCAGTACCATACACTGACATCAGGCAACAACTTCGTAAAACATAACAGGCAGACTGGAGTCAACAAACAGGCATCAAACTACACATTGTAAAACCATCCTTGGGACAATACACGCCTGACTTAACAGCAGACACACAGAAGCTGCCTTAGCTAGGCTACGGATAGGTCACACACATATAACACACTCACACCTGCTCACTTGTTCTTCACAGCCTTTGTGCGGCTGGTGTGGAGAACACTTAGTCAATTTCACTTTTGTTCTTGCTTACTGATGTGGGTTTTTTTCTTTAACCTTTTTATCTTTGTTAGCTAATCACCGTTCCTGGCACTGTGTGCCCCGACTGGCCTTGCACGATTAATATCCAACCATCATCAGTGTCATCACGCCTCGAAGTCTCACTCTGCTGTCATCCGCTGGGCTGTTTGTCTTGAATCTCATCGCACCACACGTTGAACAGGAACTCAAACCGTGGTTCTGCTGAGAGCACTCTTCATAGGAAGCTCTTTTTTTTTTTCTTCCCGAGATGAAGCCCCCACCTTTCCAGTGACTGCAAACTAATTCCCACCCACAAAAACACCCTTGTACATGCCATGTATCCCACCCTATAACTGACCACATGTGAATTTCGCCCCCAACCAGGCACCCTGTAACCACCTGCAATGGGAGTGCCAGCAATGCCCAATGCTAACCTCAACCCTGCCGACTGTATCTACTTGAAGCTAGGCCGGCCACGATTCCAAGCTGACCCCTGAAATCCAGAAGGCCAGAAATCAGGGCAGGGAAAAAAAATTTGTCGAATGTGAGCTGACCGAAACAGCAGGCAAGGACAACAGCCGCAAAACTAACGGGACATTTATTAGCAACAAGACATCTTGGGTTCGCTTGACATTATCACCATCACTGGCTTTGCTGGGTAGTGAAAGCCTGCATAGAGTATGCGCGCAATATTTGGTGCGGTCAAGTGCATCTTCAGTGCTGTGCCTTCAGAATGAGCTTTCGGTCAAGCTTTACAGTGCATTGTCATGAGCTTGTTTCGAGGCCTCTATCATTGTGGATGCTTCTTTCATGAATGCCAGGTTGCTGCCTTAGCTGGCGGTTCGACAAACTCTTGGCCGGCAGCACAACTTTTGATCTAAAGCCTGTTACTATAAGGACACTGCCAGTGATGTAACAGCATTAAGTGGACAAGCTTGTACTGTCAAGCTCATATGGAACACTGATCAAGCATGATTGAAAGGGTCTGCCAGTTTGTTTGTTTGTTTGTTTCCCTTACTCTCAATCACTGAAGCATTTTGAGAGGAGTGGTGCTTACAGAGTACAAAAAGATACAAATGTGGCAAAATACATGGAATCTCTTGTCTAAGTATACTTGACCAATTTTTCCTCTGGTTGACTGTGGCCGCGGATATTAGTGTCTCTACACTAGCTGCGTGTTATTTTTCGGGTTGGGACGCGTACTCAGTGTGTTCTGACACAGCTCCTCAGTCTAAGCCAGCCCATGACTATTGTATCACAGCTTTTGAGAGGGAGGAACTATAGGCATAAAATGGTACAAACATGCTATGAGCAGTCGGTGATGCAGCTGCTCACCAGCTCCGACCTCAGACCAGCGACGACTAGTGGAGTGGGCTGGCCAGCGAGATCCAAGGCCTCGTGGCCTGCGGATGCCTCTGACTGCCCTAACACTGGCTGGCACCTTGACTCGAAACAACGAAGTTTGCTCATATCATCATCATCATTTGTGCAGTGCAGGCCCTCGAAGTTTCGGTGTTCGTCACAAGAAACCATCTTTCACCCTTCAGGAGGAGGACCCAAATGGCAGCGTGAGCGTGGAGGGGGACAACCAGAGCGGCTTTCCCGCCAGCGGCCGAGGAGATGGAGGGGGAGGAGCCAGTGCCTCCTCCATGGAGGAGGAGGGGGCCAAGGAGGCCGTCCTTCCCGCAACCGTGGAAGAGGGGGAGGTGGGGGTCGCTGAGTCGGCAGCCGAAGAAGAGCCCCCGCCCAGGCTAAGGCCTCGCTGCTGCTGCCCACAGTGCCGTTCGTTGGCTCCCGCTCCCATCGGGGCCTCGGATGGTGGGTAGCGCCTCCCTCTCTCTGCCTTCTCTCTCCCCATCACCCCCTACCTCTACCTCTATGCGATGATGATAATTATGATGATTGCTATTGGTTTACCCTTTGTAGCGGGGTGATAAGGTGTCATCTTACCAAAAAGGACTAATATAACCATGTTTTACACTCTTGGTTTAATACTAGCGCTGCTTAGGGCAGGCACTAAAGCTTATTAGGCCCGAAATACTTTTTTTTCCCTGTTACAGGTGGTAACTGTCCTAGGCAATATTCCCCTCTCTGCTTTTCGTCTACCAGCATTCTAATCTTCTTTTCGTCTCCTCGACAGCCTTGAAGTTAACTTCCTCTGTGATACCCTTAAATCCTAGCGCTTCTGGAAGCCAAATATTTCCTTCATGTAGGTTTGGATGGATACCCTTGCATTCGAACACTATGTGCCGCCTAGTTTCTGTTTCTTTTCCACAGACCACACATACCCCATCATTTTGTGAATCATCATCATCATCATCATCACCAGCCTGTCTACGCCCACTGCAGGGCAAAGGCCTCTCCCATTATTCTCCAATTACCTCGGTCCTGTGCCAACTGTGACCAATTTATCCCCGCAAACTTCTTGATCTCATCTGCCCATCTAACTTTTTGCCGCCCCGTGCAGCACTTGCCTTCTCTAGGGATCCACTCTGTTACCCTTAATGACCAGCGGTTATCTTGCCTTCGCATTACATGCCCTGCCCAAGTCCATTTCTTCTCCTTAATTTCTACTCGTATGTCTTTAACACCAGTTTGCTGTCTGACCCATTCCGCTCTCTTCTTGTCCCTTAATGTTACACCTATCATTTTCCGCTCCATTGCCCGCTGAGTCGTTCTCAATTTAAGTTGAACCCTCTTAGTGAGCCTCGAAGTTTCTACCCCGTAGGTGGGTACCGGTAAGATGCAGCTGTCATACACTTTCTTCCTCAGCGACAATGGTAGGCTGCTATTCATTATCTGAGAATGTCTGCCATATGCACCCCACCCCATTCTGATCCTTCTAATTATCTCTGCCTCATGGTTGGGATCTGGGGTCACAACTTGGCCTAAGTATATATATTCGCTTACCACTTCCACTGCCTCGCCATCTATCTCAAACTGCTGTGCTGTCCCGAGGTTATTGATCATTACTTTAGTTTTCTGCATATTAATTTTCAGGCCCATTTTGTGAATACTTCCCCGCAAAGCTCTTAGTTCGCAAGCAACCTTCTCTAGCCTCAAAAAGCACAGCACTGCCCAGGGAATTATCGTAGAAATTTTCCTTTCTGATGTCCAGTTTCTCAGCCCTGTACATCTCTAACAACGTTTCAGCTTCCATTTTTTCTCTCCATTTATTCGTTTCTATCTGCCTTGCCTCTTTTTTGGTTACCTTGGCTGTTTTGTATTCTCCGCTATTATTCTACCCTCTACCTCTCTCTCTCCCTCTATCTCCGCATCTCCTCCTAGATTGGTTGTCCCTTTCGTGCTTCAGATGGCAGCAGCACGAGAGGGAAGTGTCAGCTGGAATGGGGCTCGGATCGAAAAGAGTCCAATGGTGGCCAAAGATTCAAATGCAAGATGTAGAATTTACTTATACCCCGGCTACACTAGCGTCCGAATGTCATTTGAACCAAATGCCAAGTTGTGCTGCTGCACGAGGTTTTGAAATGCCATTCGGCTCAAATGACATTCGAGCCACATGAGCACCGAAAGAGACATTTGGGATTTCAAATGGCATTTCTAGCACTCTCGCACGCAGTGTCTTCGATCGGCAATAAAAAATATATTACTTCCGTACATAAAACAAACAAAGTATTATTGTTTGTGGAACTTTGTTCACTGTTCATTTACTTAAAAATATGAAACCAACATATTTAATTTTCAAACTCTCAAAATCAGTGGGTTAGTTGGAGAAAAAACATTACATTAGGCGAACTACACAAATGGTCCCACCAAAATTCTCTACTTATAAACAGCACAAAAACCAAGGCGGTCCTTTTTCGTGCGAAAAACAAAAAATGTGAAATCTCGAGTAAACTTCACCTAAACAATGTTGAAATTCAGCTGTCCCAAACTGCTAAGACTTTAGGAGTTGTTTTTCATGAATATATGCTATGGGACTCTCAAACCGAAGCTGTGTGCTGCAAATTAAGTAAGTCTCTGGGTATGCTTAGAAGGTGCCAGTCGCTTCTACCAACTCGCCTTAAACTTCTCCTTTTTCATACACTTTTCGCTTCACATTTACATTATTGCCAATTGATATGGGCATCCGGAACTGAGTCCTCCAAAAACAAGATATACACACTCCAAAAAAATGCTATGCGTGCTATTGGGAATCTCTGTTACAATGCCCATACATCTCATTTATTCGCTAAATTTAATGTCCTAAGGTTTAACTCGGTTTATGAATATCGGCTTTTAATGTCTTTAAAATCCGAAATTCGCACTAATAGTAATACCCTGAAAAGCCTAGCTCACCTGCAGTTAAACGTTTCAGCTCGCTGTAATCGGCACAGCGAACTCTGGCACATCCCTACACCGAGAACAAATTACGGCTTTCAAATGCTGAAATTTGCCATTCCGCATGTGCTAAATAAATATAGGCTTACTCTGGAACAATTGCACTCACTTTCTGCAAGCTCTGTCTTTACTCTACTCAGTTGTGGGCAGCAACCTATTCCTCCTTCAGTCGTAGTCGTGCACAACCACGGACCATAGGATACCTGTGTCTGTCACACACATATAATATTATCACTTTGTCTGTCTGACATTTGTTTTTGTAAAATAAGTGTATTACGTTAGAAAAATTGTTCTACAAATTTAGTCTGCGGTCATTAGAAAGTAGTGCTTTGAATGTGTTGTTATATGCAAAAATACATGCATTTGATACAAATCGCGGAAGCCTTATTTGCTAAGAAATTATTGCATAGTTTGCCTGCTGTCTTCCTTCTTGTTTTTTTTTGTGTTTTCTTGTTTTTTGTTGTTGTTGTTGTTGTTTTTTCTGGAAGGTGGGGCTTTGTCAAGCTGCATGTGCGCAGCTTTCTCCTCATTTTCCACACCACATTGCGCTGTTGACATTTCTGTTTGTAATTTCCTTTGTATAAGCACGCGCTGCTTTGTGGTCAAATAAAGAAACTCTGAAACTCTGAACTCTGAAAAAAACAATCTACTCGAGAAAGCCACCACATTAGAGTCAAAACTGGTGTCTCTTCTAATTTCATATGATTTTACTTCCGTATACCCCAGCTACACTAGGGTTCGAATGTCATTTGAACCAAATGTCATTTGACTCAAATGGGGCGCTTCGAATGCCATTCAGAATCCGCCGTGCTGCATTTGAAAGCTTTCACAATTGCTTGCCGTGCTGTAGTGGTGCTGTTGTCGCCCCGTTCCGTTTTCGTACAATAATACAACAAATTTAGGAGCAATCTAAGGCAGTAAAATGATACCAAATTAGAAGAGACACCAGTTTTGACTCTGATGTGGTGGCTGTCTTGCGTAGCTTTTTTTTTTTTTTTTTCCTTTCTCTTTTTTTTTTCTTTCTCAACTGACGCACTGGTATTGAGAGTGTGAAAATTATATATGTTGATTTCATATTTTTAAGTAAATGGACATCGAAGAAAGTTCCACGAACAAAAAATGTTTGTTTGTTTTACATACGGATGTAATATATTTTTTATTGCCGATCGAAGACGCTGCGTGTGAGAGTGCTAGAAATGTCATTTGAGCCGTATGGAATTTCAAAACATAGTGTAGCAGCACAACTTGGCATTTGAGTCAAATGACATTTGGTTCAAATAACGTTCGGATGCTAGTGTAGCAGGGGTATTAGACTGCTCCTAAATTTGATTGTTGTATTATTGTACGAAAACGGAATGGGGCGACAACAGCATCACTACAACACGGCGAGCAATTGTGCAAGCTTTTAAATGCCATCGAAATTGTAGTGTAGCACGGCGGATTCTGAATGGCATTCGAAGCACCCCATTTGAGTCAAATGACATTTGGTTCAAATGACATTCAGACCCTAGTGTAGGCGGTATTACTTATTCCTACTGTAAAGCCTAGCAAGGCGTCATACACTGCTGCTGCAGTGCAATTTGTTTTCGAGTTCAAATAATCTTCACGAGGAGAAAAAAAACTCAGAACGTGTGTCTCAGGCTTGCCAAATATCAAGTCAAGTTCTTCATTTACATCATAAAGATGTGGGTTGGCTCAGGCGAAAAGTGAAAAGAGCTTTACTTGAAAAAGCCCGAACCACCCTTGTACAAGGAATCAATCCAGGAGCAGGTACAGCACTTCACAACGTGCCGGTATGCTGTACATAAGCGAACATTTAAGACTGTTATGGCTTTACAGTTCTCCAGGGTAACTAAAAAGGCCCTACAAAATACACACAATGTTCTCTCTCTCTCTCTCTCTCTCTCTCTCTCTCTCTCTCTCTCTCTCTCTCTCTCTCTCTCTCTCTCTCTCTCTCTCTCTCTCACACTTTTTTCACAAAAACTACATGACATCATACAACCCAAGTCCACAATGCTTGCGTACTGCAAACAAAGATAATCAAACTGATTAAATGACAACACTTTGCAAGTTCTATAAATTCCATTATGGCCTTCGACGCAGCAAAACTTTGTGAAGATTACATGGATGACACGATTCTAAAACAATTTTTTGGCTTTTTAACCTGTTTAGTAGGTGCAGAACAGCATAACAAAGCATTTGGCGACCATATTCCGTGTGACAAAATAGAATATTCCAGTAATCTTGATTCCTAATACTATTAATGGGCATATTTTCTTTTAAGTGGAATAACTGTGTGAAAGCAGATTGATTATTATGGGTGGAGGATTTGTACCGCATCGCTAGGTTGTAAGCATATTGTTATGGGAATTTATGGCATATGGCAATTTAACTTTAAGGGGTGCACAGCTCTTTGTTCAGTTTTAGAGCACAAAGTGAATAATGATTTTGTTCAAATAGTTGGGAATCAAGGTGACTATTTTCAAAATAAAGCGAATATTGCACAATTTCGAGGGAGAAAAAAGTTAAAGTAACGATTTCCTAAGCTCACTTCAGCTTGCCTGTAGGGAATTGAAAGGCTCGCTTAAGGAAGGACACTGGTCTTAAAACAACTTCTTTTAGTTTTTAAGTAAACTTTGTGAAACCTGTGAGTCTTGCTGTCTTTTTTTTTTTTTTCCAATGATTTCAAATATGCCATTATTTTTTCAGTCAGTCAATCAGTTCCCATGATAATTAGAGATAATTAGCCATTTTTGGTCAAACAACAGACAAAACAGGGTCGGTGATAACAGTGTAATCTTTATATTTTCCAATACTATGTACCCTGGTGAATGCAATAATCGAAGCAGTTTTTTGGTGCACCGCTTGGAACTAATTTTACAGCTCATTAAACTTCGGTGTTTGAAATGGGCATTCCACTGGTGCCACCAAGGTTTAATGAGCTGTAAAATTAGTTCCAAGCGATGCACCAAAAAACTGCTTCGATTATTGCATTCACCAGGGTACATAGTATTGGAAAATATAAAGATTGCACTGTTATCACCGACCCTGTTGTGTCTGTTGTTTGACCAAAAATGGCTAATTATCTCTAATTATCATGGGAACTGATTGACCGACTGAAAAAAATAATGGCATATTTAAAATCACCGGGAGAAAAAACAGCAAGACTGACACGTTTCATAAAGTTTACTTGAAAATTAAGAGAGGTTGTTTGAAGACCAGGATGCACAAAAAAGAATGCACAAAGTTTTTGTATGGGGAAGCAACTTTCATCTCGTGGTCAGCACAACCACTGGTGTTTCATGCCAAGGAAATTAGAGGGGCTCACAAGTACCTTTGTGTTGCTCCTTCACCCACGCATCACCAGTGCATGGTTGGAAAGCTGGTTAGTGCTGGATCAGAAAGCCGGTGCATGTTTGCAGCGATCAATTGCAGGCGCTCAAAAGTGTGATACACATCCACTGTGCAGCTAGTTCACACCCATTGTAAAGAATGAACTTGTCATGTGTCTGTTGCGGGGCATTTCTAGTTTCGAGCTAAGCGTACCTTCATGTACCCGGACTCCTTGAAACAACGGTCCATCGGCACTTCCAAACTATGAAAATGTTTGAAATTTTCAAATACAGTTGATCCCGGATATATCGAACTCTAAGGGGATCGCAAAATAGTTCGATATATCAATAATTCGATATATAAAATATTTCCTTTTGCATAAGATTTCCAAGGGGATGTTTGGACTGTTCGATAAATGCAATAATTTGACATATCTGGGTTCGATATACGCATTCTAAAGTTTCAAATATTTGCACGGCCTGGTTTTAACTATTATGAGGAATTCAGATGGATTGGAACTGTCCCGGGCACACAAATGGGCTGGTTACGGGTGATATGTGGCACTGTGTTAAAGGAGCCATGAAGAGAAAATACAACTTCGTTTAATTTGAAAGAACTAGGATTCAGTATCTCACTCAGCTTCATTAGAGCCACAAAAGATGTTTTTTAACGAAAAAAAAGCAGAAAGTATTTAAAAACTTTCAAAGTTTGCGCCACAGTGACGTGCTATGAGCAAGAATGACGTCATACGGGCCAACAATAAAACATAATTTTCAGTGCGTAAATTGCACGTTTGCATTCAAGTGATGCGGTCAAAGTGAACTAGAAGCCGAATTACAGACGTCCAGTCATGCGTCGTCGCGACAGGTCAACTAGGCGGCCGCCAATAGCACATACAAGGTTCCGTTGACGTCATAGAAAAGTTGCGGGAAATTGGCTAGGGGGTCGCGACTGCTTCACACGTTCTCTTTTAATATCTCCGTTATTTGTTCGAAGATTGCGATGATATTGGTGTCATTGTTATCGAGACTAAGCCGTCTTTCTAATAAACCCAACTTGTATTTTGTCTTCATGGCTCCTTTAACAGTATTTAAAGAAACCTCATTCTGTTTGGGCTTGCAGACTAGCTTGTGCCTTATGCCAACCTACCACTGACCAAGTTAATGCTAGAGGGGACAAGAGCACCTGTTAATCTGCAAGCCCGTGTTGCTTTTTACTTTTCCTATACTCATTTCAACGCGGCAGCCCAGAGGGAAAAAGAAAATTCTCAGCCATTTCGTTCTGCGAAGATGGGTGACCATGAACCTTTCTGGCGAATAACATAGAGGTGACGTAGAGTGAAGCTGAAAGATGTGGGCAAATTGTACTTCTCTTGCGCCTTGACGGCAGTCACCGTTAAGAGTGACTCGTACATGCTTTTGGGCCACACAGCTTTAGTTTGACTCTCTACTGCTTTTGAAAGTGGTACCTGTAGATAACTAATCCACTCCCTATGCATATCAAAGTTGTGAGGTGCATTAGCTTGAGGCCCAAATTGAAGTACTTGCGACTTTGGTGGTGATTACGTCCTCGGAGCATGCTCAGCGGGACTTTCGTTTTCCCAATGCGTCGCGCTTCGACAACACATTCAGCTTAAGGAGTTTATCTCGAATGTAAAAATTGGATGGATCCCTGGTCATGTACGCTTCACCTAAAGAGAAAGCAAGCAACCTGTACAACTCAGTTGGTGTTTTGGTTTTGGCAGCTGGCCTGTTGAAACGCAGGAGATTGGGTTAAAAGTAGTCTCTCGTCAATCTCCACGCATGCAGCGGACCCCCCCGAGCAGATGCCCAAGCTTGTGGAGGTGTACCAGCCTTCCCCCGAGACTGCTTCCGCCATCTGGGACCTCGAGTCCATGGCCTCGAGCCGCGGAGCCTCTGTCGGATCTGTGCCCCAGAGCAGGGTACTCACCTGTCGTTTCTGCTTTTTACCACTATTTTCTGCCCTCTGTTAGTCTATTTTAGGTGACCAGTGAGAACTGGCATCCTGGACTACTCAGTTGAGTGCTTCAGTAAAAATAGTGTGCAACACACTTGTCTGTAAAAAACGAGTTCAAGTTTTAACTACAGGTTTTCCCGCTCAATTTAATCCATTTGCCGTACAATTTAATCCAGGCACCATCTAATTTAATCCAGATGCCACGTAATTTAATCCAAGTGCCAACCAATTTAATCCCTTCACTAGCCAAATTAATCCACCTACGATAAAAATGTTCAGGGGTGTTTAGTGCAAAATTAGGCACAGCTATGCGAACTTTGTCGCACGTAGTGGGGTGAAAACATGGTGTTTCTTGATCCATTATGTGCAAAATATCTTACGCAAACAGCTTAATGTACATTTACTAACACGCACAGACGTTGGTGCCGTGTGCTGTGAGCTGATCGTCTGCGAGAGCGCCGTCGATAACACACGTCAGAAGGGTCGTCTGCTCTACGTGTAACAATGCCTTCAGAAGCTCCTTAGAGAAAAAGACATTAAAATGCCCTTTGCATTCTGATTTTCAATTAATGAATGCTTTTCTGCAGCGTTAAGCATTATTTCCAAATCCTAATGTCGTCTGCGAGATTGCCGGAAATATCACGTGCTCGCGATGGAAGTGTTGTCTGCTCACGTAACAATACGCTGGCAAATCTGCTGGCGTAACAATACGTGAGCAGACGATACTTCTGGCGATCTCGCAGATGATCAGCACACGGCATCAACGGATCAAACAGGACCACTCTCCCAGTGTGCGGGTGTTGGTAAAAGTCCATTAAGCTGTGCGAATGGATCAAGAAAAACCATGTTTTCACCTGACCACACCAACAAAGTCCGCAAAGTTGTGCATACAGTGCTGCCACTCCTGCGCCAAATGCGCCAATTTGCGCCAAATGAGGTATCCTGTGCCATCCTGATAAAAAACCACGATTTTGCAAGCAAGTGCGCCAAAAGTGCGCCAAAATTTGTGTCGCGCCAATCGCGTGCAGCCTGTTACAAGCACTACTTCGCAGTGGTCTCTAGACATGTACTATAACTAAATCGGGTTGATAACTTGAACTCCCTCGCACCCGTAATCGTGTTTTCCGCGGTGAGTTTGGTTGGCGCCGTCACTGTACCGCCGATACAGTGTTTTCGTCTAGCAAGTCATTGCAGCGCTGGCGTACCGCGGTTAAAAACTTTCCTTTTTGTTGTAGTTTCCAATAATTCCTGCTATAAACAATAGGTAGTTTTAGGTGGCGTTTATTGCCGGCCCTCTCCGCTCCGAGAGCCAGCGGGAGCGCCGTTTCGCGGCATGCGTGACGCGGTCGGCTGCAAGCTCTCGCTTCGCTTGTTGGGCTCGCGGAGGGGATCGCCGCAAGTGAAGCGGGCCGTGAAAAACAGCCAGTCTCTCTAAAGCACGAACCTCATGGAGCGTTTTCTGCTTGCGAAAATGCGCCGCGTAAGCACCCGCACTCTGCGCGCTGCGTGGCAACATGGCGGCGGCTTCGGCCGCGGTGTGGGGAGCTCGAGCGACCACCTTTAAGCGCTCTCTAAAACACCGCTCAAGGCGCGCACGAAGTTGCTTGTGTGGTAAAGGAGCTTATAATGTGGGCGAAATCGATACTATAAAACATCATCCGCGTCGCTAGTGAAAACGTCCATGCAATACCTGCCGGGGTAGTAAGCCTAAAAACCGCCGACGGAGCCAGCCGGCCGTGACCGGGCTGTCTCGAGCGCTTCAAAACCGCCGCCACGAGGCACGCGCCTCCCCATTGGCGCAAGTCGCCAGGCTCCTCCCACTGCCGCGCGTGACGCGCGTCATTTTCTGAGCGTGGTAGAAACTGCCGCGTGCGGGCGTGAAAAAATCGCACGCGCAACACCGACGCGCACGAATCGCATGCAAAAGTGCTCCATGCGCATTTCTCGTGCACATTTCCAGCTAGCTTGGAAATGCGCTCGGGGACTGATAGCAAGCGCCTGCATCTAATAAAATGAAAAAGTAAAACACGAGGGCTTGCCTCAACAATTAATAAACTTGAAAAGAGGCGCGTTGTTTTTTTGCTAGGCAGGTTTCTCGAAGCATTTCAATATTCATTATTGTGTTGCATGCTGTCTTTTATACACACCAGAAAGGAACTAAATACCTTGCAAATTATGTTTTGTTGCATTTTTGCTATTGCGTGGATACTTGGGGATTTAATTGCATCAAACTTCTGGCGACTTCTAGCGACTGTTTCGAAATAAGTGGAAAAAAAAAAATCCCATTGCCCCAGGAATGACAGGTCGGGCTATAAAGAGCCAAATATGGCTACTTTTTCTTGTAATTGTAGTTTCTTTATTGGCTATTTCGCTATTCTTGGGCTATTGGGAGAGTTGACTGTGAAAGCTATTTTTAATGCATGTTCGAGCCTGCCAACTATGAAGCGTTTTCAGTGACTCCTTGAAAAAGACTTCCCCTAGTAGGGACAAGAAGACCATTATTCTTGAGCTGTGCCGTCCATTTGTGATCGCATGTGGGAAAAGCACCTTGAAGCGCATTCCATGACGACCTAC
Source organism: Haemaphysalis longicornis (assembly GCF_048455015.1). Classification (NCBI taxonomy): domain Eukaryota; kingdom Metazoa; phylum Arthropoda; class Arachnida; order Ixodida; family Ixodidae; genus Haemaphysalis; species Haemaphysalis longicornis. Next base: position 196,803,198 of record NW_027526385.1, on the reverse strand, counting down.
ACATCAATTACTGGACGATACTGGCCAATCTTTAGTGTTGAGAGATGCTTTGGACACATCTAGCAGTTGATGTTTAGTTGCACCAAGGTGCTCCAAAACTGGCATTTAGGTGCTCCAAATTGCTCCAAAATTAATAATTTGCTGATACAAAAATTGCTCCAAATCACCGTTCATCAGTGGCACCACTGTGCATAGTTTAATACAACACTCCAGAACATTCTTCTGATACCTGGATTAATTTGGTTGGCGAAGGGATTACATTGGATGGCGCTTGGATTAAATTAACACGATTAGTGTAAATTGAGCCGGAACACCTGTAGTTACTCCTCAGAACTGAGCACAGACTTTTTACAAAGATGTTGAGGACAAATGGGGTGGGCTTAGACCTCAGAACGCCGCAGTAGTTTTCTTCAAATCCTTTTGGAGCGAGGCAGGATAAGGCAGGAAGTACAAAAGCTGTTGCTCTCTGTGCCGACAGTAGAGGTGTTTGAGAGTGAAACGTTAAGTGTAAGTTGAATCAGCAGCATAGAGAGGGGATACTTAATTTGTTACTGCAGGAAATTGAACAATTTTTAGGGGTCTAAAAAATTGCTTTGTGCTAGACATATTGGTTAACTCTTTCAGTACGGCGCCATAGGCCATCGGACACCGGTGTCCGATGATTTCAAACGTCCCGCGAAAGCTAAATACGGCGCCTGCTGGACAACTAACGCCATCTGGCGTATTTATTGACAACTCATTTTTCGATTTTGTTTTGTTGATATTTCGCATGCAGAGACCGCGCCAAGAGTGAAATTTGAACCCGCGGTAGTGGCGAGTTGTGTGAAAACGGCGTCCGCTGTATTTGGGCTGTATTTATAAACAAAACGGGCTTCCTATCTGACGACTGCGGCTTTACATTGATGTGTAGGGTCTGGACAACGTACGGTAGGGATATTTTGCCAAATGCGCCGCGTCATATCGCGTTATTACCTTCATGATAGCCTGGCACTTGTGTCAGATTACCGCTACGGAGCGATGCGCAACACTTCTCAGGAGCGCTGGATTTTTTTTTTTTAGTTAGTTACCACTACAGTGAAAAGGGTGTTGTGTCAGAACACTTGGAGGAGTGGCACAGCCGTCAGTTCTGCTAGGTTGACGGGCCCACAAAAATACAAAACTTGGTGTACAGCGTTGATATATATATTGAATCATAGCCGAGAAATGTAGGAACAATTTGTATGTCTTAGAATTCCTCAAATAATTTTTAGGCTCATTACAATCGCCTATATATGTTGCGTGTATACTTTTTCGTGCATTTTTTTCTGATTATTTGACTAATAAACTAAGTAATTGCACCTTTCACAAAACTGCTGCTTTTTGTTTGGAAGAGCAATCTATAAGCTACAATTACATGCATAGCAATGCTAAATGTGTCCACTAGCTTAGGAGAAAAAAATAGTTTTGTGGAAGCACTCAAAATCGGCCGTTTTTTCGCCGTGACGAAAGAGGTAAGCACATATTGCAACGACATGAATTGCAGATGATTCAAAGCCCTTTCTAACAGTGCCAATTTTTAAATGTTTTCGTAAATAATGGTCGCAATAAAAATTTATCAAAATGACAGAGAAAATTGGGGAAAAAAGTTGGGTTAACAAACTGTTGGTAGTAGAAAAAATTTAGAATTTAGATTTTGTGGGTAAACCTTGTAAAAACACTTCCTAGAAACGAAAATCGGGTTGTGCGGAGCAATTTGTCGGATATAAAAAGATTGTTAGCACGGGTGGTGCCCGTGCCTTGTGGTGAAGCCTAACCTCCATTTCAATGGGCGCATTTTTGGATGGTTCTCTGGAAGAAATCTGGTGGTTTGGCAATCAATATTAGCAGCACCAATTTGTCCCCACCTGATGTAAAAACGCCTTGTCAGTGACTCACTTTGCATTTACGGCAAGCACAAACTTTTGTGGGAAAGCACGCGATACGAAGAAATTCACTTGGGGTTTAAAACGAAGCTCAGTGGTCGATGCATTCACTGTCACTTTATCATTGCTTATATTTCAGAGCTTTCACTCTTACTCGCTATGGTAGCTCTGCTTGCAGGAATAAGCTGTGGCATGCTAGAACCGTGCCCAGCAAGCTTTCACCGAGCAGTTGTCGCTCAACAAAACAAGTTGAGCACTTCAAGCCTCCTGTATTGCAGTGCCACCTAACATTTTCGAAAACAAACAATACCAAACATGCTGGAAACTTTGTCACAATAGACAGCACTACTGAAAGCAACACTAGGCCTCCAGAAACATTCTCGTCCCCGCACGGGGCACCTTGAGCAATCTTGGTGACGGTACTGGCGATACCGCGGACCCCGAGCCCCCAAACATAAGCTGGATCCAACCGTGGCGATGTGTTTATAGGTGGAGGGTTAGAAACCACGAACGGTGGCCGTCGGAGCCTTGGTCAAGCTCCGGCCGATGGGCTCCCTGCCTGTCTACCAGGCAGGGAGCTCCGGGACCTCTTTGACTACCAGGGTAAGGTCAAAGGAGAAAGTACCCCCGTCACCCTGCTTCCCAATGTATCATATGGCATTTTTCAAACCCCCCCCCCCCCCCCCCCCCCAAACGTGATCGGCCCCCGAAAAGGGGTCGCACCGAAGTTTCGTTCCCACCTCTTTCAACAAATGTCTTGTCAACAACCGTGAATAACTATGCTCGTTTTCTTGTGATTGAGTCAGCTGACTCAGCAAGACCTGTCGCTTCCATGTCCGTATTCTTGATTTCTAAATTTCTGCAAAGCACCTTAGGTGGCAAATATCAAGCTAAAAAGCTCAGGACCGGAGAAATCCTTGTAGAACTCAATGCTGAACAACAAGCCTGCACTCTTCTTGAACAAACCCGCATCCATGATCTGGACATAAGGGTCACGCCCCACAGGAGCCTAAACAGCTCCCAGGGTGTGATTTCTGAGACAGATCTCCTGACGGAAACAGATGCCGACCTTCTCGAAGGTCTAAAGGATCAGGGCGTCACAGCTGTCCGGCGCATCACGATGGGCAGGGACGACAAGATAATCCCCACCAAACACATTAATTATCCTGACCTTTGACCGCTCGGCACTTCCACAATATATAAATGCAGGTTTCATTCGATGCTCCATTCGTCCTTACATTCCGAACCCGCGCCGCTGCTTCAAGTGCCAGCGATTCGGGCACGGTACAAACTCTTGCCGTGGCCGAACGACCTGTGCAAAATGCGCGGCGTACGATCACTCCAGCGACAACTGCCCATCCGACACCCTCACCTGTGTGAACTGCGCGGGGCCGCATGCAGCCTACTCCCGCAAATGTGAAAAATTTCAAACAGAAAAAAAGATCATCAACATCAAGGTCACTGAGAACATCACCTTCCCAGAGGCGCGAAAGAGGTTCGCCTCTTTCCCCCTGGGGAGGTACGCCGACGCAGCTCGCCGGGGGGCGGAGCGGCGTCTGGTTTCGGCTGGGACCCAGTACCGCGAGTCGGACTTGGTCCCGCCCCCGCCCCCCCCTTGGGTTGCCTCATGCAGCCCAACCCGGCACCACGCCGGTTGCTGAGGCAGCAGTGGTTGTGGTGCCAACCGTCTCTGTTGGGACCGATGCCGCTCCCGCCCCTGCCTCCCCGTCCTCCAGTGCGTTGGAGGGTGCCGAGGGGATGGACACCGGGGGCCCTGCATCGGCTCCCACAGCCACCGCACCGCCCGTGCCACTGCTGGTGCCCCGGACGCCCTCGGCGGTGGCGGCTCAAACGAAGGGCTCCCGAAAGGGGGCCAAGTCCGGGGGGCCTGGTCCGCCGGGCACCCTTCTGGCATCCGACGAGGAAATGGATGTCGCCCCGTTCCTGCCTGTAACGCAGCGCAAGGAGCGGCCTCCGATGTCCAAGACGACAGAAAAGCCTAAAAATCCTAGAATAACAGCCCCGAAAGACGACACATGAACAAACAGACACACACACTCCAGTTATTCTTAAATTTAAATACCCCACACGGGGCACCTTGAGTATTCATGGTGACGGTGTTGGCGACACCGCGGACCCCGAGCCCCCAACAAACTGTAACCTACCGTGGTGATGTGTTTAATGGTGAAGGGTAGAAGCCTCAAACGGTGGCCGTCGGAGCCCAGGTGTCAAGCTCCGGCGGATGGGCTCCCTGTCTGTTTACCAGGCAGGGAGCTCCAGGACCTCTCAGGCTATCAGGGTAAGGTTTGAGAAGAAAGTACCCCCGTCCCCTGCTTCTATACTATGATGTATGGCATTCTCTAAACCCCCCCCCCCAAACGTGATCGGTCCCTGAAAAGGGGCCGCACCGAAGTATCTTTTCCTTCATTGCCATCTTTGACATTTCCTGAACCAGATAATTTCTCTCGATTTCTTGTCATGGAATCCATCAATCCAACCCACCCTCTTGCATCTCAGTCAGTCTTCTTGATTGCCAAGTATCTTGAAGCCATAGTAGGAAAATCGTATAAGTGCAAAAAACAAAAGTCTGGTGAACTCCTAATTGAAATAAATGACAAGCAGCAGTCTGTAAAGCTTCTTGCTCAGACTAGACTGGCTGATCTCGACATCCGGGTCACACCCCATCGGAGCCTCAACAGCTCGCAGGGTGTGATATCCGAGACAGACCTCCTGAACGAAACGGATGCGGATCTCCTTGCCGGCTTGAAGGATCAGGGCGTCACTGCAGTGAGACGCATCACTATCCGCAGAGACCACAGGGAGATTCCGACCAAACACATTATCTTGACTTTCGACCGCGCAGTTCTTCCACAATACATAAACGCAGGTTTTATCTGTTGCTCCATCCGTCCCTACATACCGAACCCGCGGCGCTGTTTTAAGTGCCAGAGGTTCGGGCACGGTACGAACTCTTGCCGTGGCCGAACGACGTGTGCAAAATGCGCGGCGCACGATCATCCGAGCGAGAACTGCCCATCCGAAACTCTCACTTGTGTAAACTGCGGGGGGCCGCATGCAGCGTACTCCCGCAAGTGTGAAAAATTCCAAATGGAAAAAAAGATAATTAACATCAAGGTCACGGAGAACATCACCTTCCCAGAGGCGCGAAGGAGGTTCGCCTCTTTCCCTCTGGGGAGGTACGCAGACGCGGCTCGCCGGGGGGCGGAGCGGCGTCTGGTTTCCACAGGGACCCAGTTCAGCGAGTCTGACCTGGTCCCGCCCCCGCCCCCCGCTGGGTTGCCCCACGCAGCCCAACCCGGCACCACGCCGCTTGCTGAGGCAGCAGCGGTTGTGGTGCAAACCACTTCTGTCGGGACCGGTGCCGCTCCCGCCTCTGTCTCCCCGTCCTCCAGTCCGTTGGAGGGTACCGAGGTGATGGACACCACGGGCCCCGCACCGGCTCCCACCATCACCGCACCGCCCGTGCCACCTCTGGTGCCCCGGACGCCCTCGGCGGTGGCGGCTCAAACGAAGGGCTCCCGAGGGGGGGGGCAAGTCTGGGGGGCCCGGTCCGTCGGGCACCCCTCGGACATCCGACGACGAGATGGATGTCGGGCCGTTCCTGCCTGCAACGCAGCGCAAGGAGCGGCCACCGACTTTCAAGCCTACAGACAGGCCTAAAAAGCCTAACCCCAGAGTAACAGCCCCGAAAGACGACACATGAACACATACACACACTCCATTCATTCTTAAACCTAAATAATGGGAACAGAAAACATCATCCAATGGAACTGCAGAGGCCTCCTTAAAAATCTTGATGATGTGTATGATATCCTGCATGCCAATCAGCCAAGTCTCATGTGTCTCCAAGAGACTCACCTCAATTCCAAACAGACAGATTTCTTAAATAGGTACATGGTATTCAGAAAGGACAGGGTTGGCTACACACACTCTTCAGGAGGTGTGGCAATTGTCGCCCGGAAATCCTTAGCCTGCCACCCTGTCACTCTGAACACTGTCCTCGAGGCTGTAGCAATTCGAACAATAATATTTAATAGGTTGGTAACGGTGTGCTCCATTTACATTCCTCCTGATCATGCACTTTCGAGCTCTGATTTCGAGGCGCTGGTCGACCAGCTGCCCGAACCATACATCCTAACAGGCGACCTTAATGCGCACAACTCTCTTTGGGGCTCCTCCAGAACGGATGCCCGAGGTCGCCTGATAGAGAAATTTCTTACATCTTCAGGAGCATGCCTTTTCAACAAAAAACAGCCTACATACCATAACTTAGGACATAATACGTACTCACATCTCGACTTGGCTATTGGTTCTGCAATTCTCTTTCCATGTCTTGAGTGGGGTGTGGGCACAGACCCATATGGTAGTGACCACTTCCCCACATCCCTAACATACAGAGGTAAATGCCCATGCAGTCCATCTGCCCATAACAGGTTTAATGAATCAAAAGCAAACTGGAGTACATTCACAGAAACATCTAAACTACACCACACAACCATAAAACACCTACACGTGGAGGAAGCAGCCCAACTCGTCACGGCACACATACTCGACGCCGCCGAAAAGTCCATTCCCCAGGCCTCCAGTGGGTCCCGCACCCCAAGGAGGCCCTGGTGGAACGAGGACTGCAGGCGGGCGCGAGAGGCCCAGAACAAGGCGTGGGGTGTCCTTCGCCGGTACCCCACGTCACATAACCTCATTTCTTTTAAACGGGCAAAGGCTTTTGGGAAGCGAGTGCGTCGTGAGGCGAAAAGGGAGAGTTGGCGCACCTTCTTCACTTCCATCAACTCATACACTGACACACACAAAGTCTGGACACGAATACGAAAACTAAAAGGACAACAGACACACAGCCTGCCCCTGGTTAGCACAACAGGGGACACACTCGAAGACCAGGCCAACGCTTGCACAACACTTCGAACACGTGTCCAGGTCAGCACACTACACCAACCCTTTCATTAAACACAAAGCATCATGTGAGAAGAAGTCCTTGCGAGACACTAATAAGTCGAACTCATCCTATAACACCCCCTTTTCACTTCATGAGCTGAAGGACGCACTCGGTACTTGTAAACCTTCAGCTCCAGGTGCAGACAGGATTTCATACACAATGATACAACACTTACATGCAGACACGCTTGAAACACTTCTTCACCTCTACAATAAAATATTTCTTTCGGGGCACTTCCCACGCTCTTGGAGGGAGGCCATAGTAGTGGCTTTCCTACAGGAAGGGAAGGACCCTTCCTTTCCCGCCAGTTATCGCCCCATTGCCCTGACAAGCTGCCTGTGTAAGCTCTTCGAGAAGATGATAAACAGGAGACTCGTGTACTTCTTAGAGTACAACGGTCTTCTCGAGAGCTGTCAGGCAGGCTTTAGGGCGGGGCGATCTACGAACGATCAACTCGTTGCGTTAGACTCGTATATTAAAGATGCCTACCTCCATAAGCAGTACTGTATGACAGTATTCTTTGATCTTGAAAAGGCGTACGACACTGCTTGGCGGTACGGCATCCTCAGCGATTTGAAGTCCTTTGGTATGTCGGGTAACATGTGGAACACGCTTGCCAGTTACCTCTCTGAAAGAACGTTTCGCGTGCGAGTTGGAACTGCACTCTCTAGAGTTCATGTGCAGGAAAACGGTGTTCCGCAAGGTGGAGTTTTGAGTTGCACTTTGTTTATTGTAAAAATGAACTCTCTTCGGAAGGCTCTGCCACCAACCATTTCCTGCTCAATCTATGTAGACGACGTGCAGTTATCCTTTAAGTCTTGTAACCTGTCTATCTGCGAGCGCCAAGTCCAGCTTGGTGTTAACAAGCTAGCTGGCTGGGCAGATAGCAACGGTTTTAAATTTAATCCAGTGAAGTGTACTTGTGTTTTGTTTTCGAAAAGGCGCGGCATTCGGCCGGATCCAGACATCAAACACAATGGTGTCTCAATTCCAGTCAGAAATGAACACAAGTTTTTAGGTGTAGTCCTTGATGAAAAGCTCTCGTTCATTCCCCGCATAAAACAACTTAAACATAAATGCTTAAAGGCCATGAATATACTCAAGGTTCTCTCCCACTCTTCATATGGGACTGACAAACAACTTCTTTTACGTGTTTTTACCAGCCTGATAGGTTCACGGTTAGACTATGGAAGCGTTGTTTATGGGTCAGCAAGTAAGACATCCCTCAAAATGCTGGACCCAGTTCTTCATCTGGGGCTGCGGTTGGCATGTGGCGCCTTCCGGACTAGCCCGGTCGAAAGCCTCTATGTGGAGTGTAATAAGTGGAACCTACAACGTCAGCGAGCATACACAGATCTCCTTTTTGCTTTTTTAAAATTTCATCTATGCCACACCATCCTTTTAAATCGGCTTTTTATGATACGTCCATGACTGCACTACTCCTAAACCGACCATCGTTCTCTGCGCCCTTCTCTTACAGAGTTAGAGAGGAAGCGTCAGAGCTTTCTGTCTCCTTTTTAGACACCATACAAAGTTCTCAAACAGATTTTATAGCACCATGGCATCTCCGCCCTGTATCATGCGACACATCTTTCACACATGTAGATAAAAACCGAGCTCCCACATGTGCAATTCTGCAGCACTTCTTGTATTTGCAGCAGAAGTATCAATTTTCTGAATTTTATACGGACGCCTCTAAAACTGCCACCTCTGTCCTGCGCGGCGCCTGGGCCCGGCCTTAATGTCACTAAAACTCTTAACAGTAATACGAGTATCTTTACGGCAGAGGCTTATGGTGTACTTCTTGTTGTTAATCATATCCTTCAAAGTCACATCCCACAATCCATTATATATACAGACTCCCTCAGTGTCGTGCGGGCGTTGTCGTCAACAAAGTCTTGAAAAAATCACGTTGTAAATCTAATAGTCAAGGGTATTATGTCTGTGTATGTCCACAAATTTGAACTAGTCCTTTGCTGGGTCCCTGGTCACTGTGGTATAGCCGGAAACGAAGCAGCGGATCGAATGGCCGCTGCTGCTACACTCTCGAATACAGTAGACATAACCACATTACCCTACACTGACGTGAAACCACACATCAGACAACAACTTCGCAAAACATGGCAAACACACTGGAGTGAACAAACCGACAACAAGTTACACGTAATAAAACCACACTTGGGACCATACACCACCGACACACGCAATAGATACACTGAAGTCGCCTTGGCTAGATTACGGATAGGGCACACTCATGCAACACACTCACACCTTCTCACTCGATCTCCAAGACCTCTGTGCAGCAGGTGTGGAGAGGCCCTATCCGTGATCCACATCCTCATAGAATGTAAGGCACTCGACAGTACACGACGCAAACACTTCCCTCAACTACACACACGACATATTCCACCACACCCATCATATACTTCTTAGGAGATGATGCCATGTTTTCTGTTCAGAGCACCTTTCAGTTCCTATCAGAAGTTCACTTTTTACAACTCATCTCATACCACCCATAGTTTTACCCCTGGTCCTATACACCAGCCACCTTATTTATTTTTTTTAACCACTCTTGTTCTTCACCCTGGCCCTTTACACCAGCCGTACTCATAGTTTTTAACTGATTTTATTTCGTGTTGTCTCCTCATCAAATAACTTTCTGTTTGGCGCTCTTTGCCCGTGTCGGCCTTGCGCCAGTAAAATCAAACCATCATCATCATCATTAAATTTAAATAATGGGAACAGAAAACATCATCCAATGGAACTGCAGAGGCCTCCTTAAAAATCTTGACGATGTGTATGAGATTCTGCATGCCAGTCAGCCAAGTGTCATGTGTCTCCAGGAAACCCACCTCAATTCTAAACAAACAAATTTCTTAAATAGGTACATGGTATTCAGAAAGGACAGGGTTGGCTGCACACACTCTTCAGGAGGTGTGGCAATTGTCGCCCGGAAATCCTTAGCCTGCCACCCTGTCACTCTGAACACTGTCCTTGAGGCTGTAGCAATTCGAACAATAATATTTAATAGGTTGGTGACGGTGTGCTCCATTTACATCTCTCCTGATTTTGCACTTCTGAGCTCTGACTTCGAGGCGCTGGTCGACCAGCTGCCCGAGCCATACATCATAACAGGCGACCTTAATGCGCACAACTCTCTTTGGGGCTCGTCTAGAACGGATGCCCGAGGTCGCCTGATAGAGAAGTTTCTTACATCCTCCGGAGCATGCCTTTTCAACAAAAAACAGCCTACATACCATAACTTAGGACACAATACATACTCGCATCTTGACTTGGCTATTGGTTCCGCAGTTCTCTTTCCATGTCTTGAGTGGGGTGTGGGCACGGACCCATATGGTAGTGACCATTTCCCCACTTCATTAACGTATATAGGTATAGGCCCGAGCAGTCCATCTTCCCATAAAAGGTTTAATGAATCAAAAGCAAACTGGAGCACATTCACACAAACATCTCAACTACACCACACATCCATAAAACACCTACACGTGGAGGAAGCCGCCCAACTCGTCACGGCGCACATCCTCGACGCTGCCGAAAAGTCCATTCCCCAGGCCTCCAGTGGATCCCGCACCCCAAGGAGGCCCTGGTGGAACGATGACTGCAGGCGGGCGCGAGAGGCCCAGAACAAGGCGTGGGGTGTCCTTCGCCGGTACCCCACGTCAGATAACCTCATTTCTTTTAAACGGGCAAAGGCTTTTGGGAAGCGAGTGCGTCGTGAGGCGAAAAGGGAGAGTTGGCACACCTTCCTCACATCCATCAACTCATACACTGACATACACAAAGTCTGGACACGAATACGAAAACTAAAAGGACAACAGACACACAGCCTGCCCCTGGTTAGTACAACAGGGGACACACTGGAAGACCAGGCCAACACGCTTGCACAACACTTCGAACACGTGTCCAGCTCAGCACACTACACAAACACTTTCATGAAACACAAAACATCTGCGGAGAAGAAGTCACTGCGTGATAGCAACAAGTCGCACACTTCTTACAATTCTCCTTTTTCAATTTATGAGCTGAAGGCTGCTTTGACCACATGTGAACCTTCAGCTCCAGGTGCAGATAAGATTACTTACACAATGATACACTTTTTACACTCAGACACCCTTGAAACACTCCTACACCTGTACAACAAAATATGGCTTTCGGGGCACATTCCACGCTCAGGGAGGCCATTGTAGTGGCTTTCCTAAATGAAGGGAAGGACCCTTCCTCTCCCGCCAGTTATCGTCCCATTGCCCTGACAAGCTGCCTGTGTAAGCTCTTTGAGAAGATGATAAACAGGAGACTCGTGTACTTCTTAGAGTACAATGGTCTTCTCGAGAGCTGCCAGGCAGGCTTCAGGGCGGGGCGATCTACCAACGATCAACTCGTTGCATTAGAGGCGTATATAAAAGATGCTTTCCTCCATAAGCAGTACTGTATGACAGTATTCTTTGATCTAGAAAAGGCGTATGATACTGCTTGGAGGTGGAGGTATGGTATCCTCATCGACCTGAAGTCCTTTGGCATAACGGGTAACATGATGAACACGCTTTCTAGTTACATGTCCGAAAGGACATTTCGCGTGCGACTTGGAACTGCACTATCTAGGGTGCATGTGCAGGAAAATGGAGTGCCACGAGGTGGAGTTTTAAGTTGCACCCTTTTTATTGTAAAAATGAATTCCCTCAGGAAGGCATTGCCACCGTCGATTTCCTGCTCCGTTTATGTAGACGACGTACAATTATCCTTTAAGTCTTGTAACCTGTCTGTCTGCGAGCGCTAAGTCCAGCTTGGTGTTAACAAGCAAGCTGGTTGGGCAGATAGCAACGGTTTTAAATTTAATCCAGGGAAGTGCACTTGTGTCTTGTTTTCCAAGAGGCGTGGAATCCGGCCGGATCCAGACATTCAACTCCACGGTGTCTCGATTCCTGTCAAAAAGGAACACAAGTTTTTAGGTATAATCTTTGACGAAAAGCTCACATTCATCTCACACATAAAACAACTAAAACATAAATGCTTAAAAACAATGAATATCGTGAAGGTTCTCTCGCACATCTCTTTTGGTGCTGACAAACAGCTTCTGTTGCGTGTTTTTACCAGCTTGATAGGTTCACGACTGGACTATGGCAGCGTTGTTTATGGGTCAGCCACTAAAACATCCCTCAGAATGCTGGACCCTGTGCTTCATCTAGGGCTCCGCTTGTCGTGTGGCGCCTTTCGGACTAGTCCAGTCGAAAGCCTGTATGTAGAGTGCAACAAATGGAACCTACAACGTCAGCGAGCATACACAGACCTCCTTTATGCTTTTAAAATTTCATCCATGCCTCACCATCCTTTTAAATCAGTTTTTTATGATACCTCCATGACTGCACTACTCCTAAACCGACCATCGTTCTCTGCGCCCTTCTCTTACAGAGTTAGAGAGGAAGCGTCAGAGCTTGCTGTCTCCTTTTTAGATGCCATTCAAAGTTCTGTAACAGATTTCATAGCACCATGGCATCTCCGCCCTGTCTCATGCGACACATCATTCACACATGTAGATAAAAACCGAGCTCCCACATGTGCAATTCTGCAGCATTTCTTGTATTTGCAGCAGAAGTACGAGTGCTCTGAATTTTATACGGATGCCTCTAAGACTGCCACCTCTGTGTCCTGCGCGGCGCATGGGCCCGGCCTTAGTGTCACCAAAACTCTGAATAGTCATACTAGTATCTTTACGGCAGAGGCTTACGGTGTACTTCTTGTTGTCAATCATATTCTTCAAAGCCACATCCCACAATCCATTATCTATACAGATTCCCTCAGTGTTGTGCGGGCACTGTCGTCAACAATGCCTTCGAAAAACCACGTTGTCAATCTGATCGTCAAGGGTATTATGTCGGTGTATGTACGCAAATTTGAACTGGTTCTTTGCTGGGTCCCTGGCCACTGTGGTATAGCCGGGAACGAAGCAGCGGACCGAATGGCTACTGCTGCTACACTCTCGAATACAGTAGACATAACCACATTACCCTACACCGACGTGAAACCACACATCAGACAACAACTCCGCAAAACATGGCAAACACACTGGAGTGAACAAACAGACAACAAGTTACACGTAATAAAACCTCACTTGGGACCATACACCACCGACACACGCAATAGATACTCTGAAGTCGCCTTGGCCAGATTACGGATAGGGCACACTCATGCAACGCACTCGCACCTTCTCACTGCATCTCCAAGACCTCTGTGCAGCAGGTGCGGAGAGGCCCTATCCGTAGTGCACATACTAATCACATGCAAGGCACTTCACACAACACGACACAAACACTTCAGAGAACTCTACAGACAACATATCCCACTACATCCATCGCTGTTTCTAGGTGACGAAGCCATTGTTTCTGTTAAACGTGTGTTTGAGTATTTGTCAGACGTTAAGTTTTTAAACCTCATTTCCTATCACGCATAATCAAATCTGGCCCTATACACCAGCCATCACCATTATTGTAACTGATTTTACTATGTTCGGTTGACATGTTTTTTTTTTACCTACCTTTTTGTGGTAACCACTTCACTTCATTAAATAAACTTTCCTCTGGCACTCTTTGCCCTTAGTTGGCCTTGCGCCATAAAAACCCAACCATCATCATCATCATCAGAAACACTCTCATACGGAAACGAAACTGACCGGCGAACAGCTGGCAATGTGGCAAAGCGATCGGAAGCAGTTTCATGTCTGAACGGACGTTCGACGACTTACTGTCTTTCGGCGTTCAGCTGAAGCAGTTATTGCAGAAGTAAGATGTGGGTGAAGTGGAATCACGAACGGCATGCATCTTTCGAGGGACAGTAGTGGGCGGCAGAGATGCCACGGCAGATTGGCTTGGAAGTTGTGTAACTGCGTAATAGCGCCAAATATGAATTTTGCAACACAAAAACAAAACTGCGACTACTGGAAACTGGCTGAAAATGCCAGGTTTACTTGCTAGACATGCGGGGGGGGACCTTTAGAAATAAGCCTTTGGCAGATTAAAGCTACCTGTTTTTTTTGTACCAAAGCTCACTAGTGACTCGCTGGTGTCATTTTCAGGTAACTATCGCTGCTCAAAGCTGTAAGATCGCAAAGCTAACAACATAATTTGGTATTTGACTTGCTGGTAGATCACGTGAATGTGATGGTATGCAACATAACCACAAGTGGTACGCTTTTTTGTCAAGCGTAGCAGCCACGCCCTCTTTTGCAAAAACGCGCACACCTGAGCTTGCAGAAAAACGTCAAAAATCTGTGTTGCTGGAGCTGGAAACTCAAACTTATCGTAGAAGTGCAGTGCCTAGAATTACCACTGAAGTGCGTTATGTGCACGAGAAACATGTCAAAATTGGCTATATATGGCATCATTTGCCGGTGATAGATTTGAATAGGCGTGGTAAACAAGAGTTAATTAAGTGGTTCATTAATGAGCCCTGAGGTTTCGGCGCATGTTCTGTGGGCATTATGAATTTGTACCCCTTCACTCTGGTGACCCTTGTAGCCTACCTATGTGTGCCTTCAGTGGACCAAGGTGCACTTGGGATCTTGTTTTTTAAACCGGTCGGCCAGCAGTACTACACATTTGAGAAAGGCAGTTGGGATAGATCAAATGGGCAGAATTCATTACGGAGACAATGCGATGTAATGCGAATAAATTTCCACGGAACGGTTATAATTTATTGCGACATTCTTGATAGCTTGCAGCCTTTAAAGGGACACTGAAGTGAATTTGCCAAGCTCCCGTTTTTGCTTGGACTGCGTAGACTGGCTCAAATTAGCACACTTTTCATCGTTTATCCGGTTGACAAATCGGTAATTATTTTACAAAGCGTGAAAGAACAAAAACTACCATGCGCGGTTTGCGGCGGCCGCACCAACTAAAGCTGTGACGTTAGGAGGAGCGGACACCGTGATTGGACGATGCCCAAGGTGAGCAACCAAACAAGTTTCGGTTTCGGTTTCGGTTCTGTAAAACACAACTGGTGGCGTTGTCGGATGGGCATTCTCAATAACTCAGTAATCATCGTACCGCGCTTCTGCCATGTTGTCAGCTGTGAAAATGCATAAAGATAAGCCTCCCAGGACGGCTTGGAATCGTAGCATTCACTAGCCAAGGCCTACGCCTCGACACCCTCCGGACACCCTCCGCGTACCCGCAGACGCCCAAATGTCATGCGCTTTTCCCCCATATTTGGAGCTTGCCTCCCTCATGCCTGTATCGTAAAAAGCGTGTTCGCACCAGGCCAAGGGTCTGCTCATTCTGGCCGGTGCCCACTGCCTGCAAGCAGTCGGTGCTTATGGCGACAGCACGCCAACGAGAACTCGCTAGCGCGCCAGTGCCGGCCTGCGCGCGTTCTGTGAACTAGTTCGTGGAGCCATGAACGTTGCGGCCCCAAAATGATGAACTCACTATAGAAAACATCGGTAGAAAACAAAAAAGTCAACTTAAAAAAAAAAAAAAGCACGTACCCGCGGGGACTCGAACTCGTGACTTGCAAAACACTTGCGACAACACACCTAGCGCCCCAGACAACTAGGCCACCAAACCGGCTCAGCCGACCTTGGTAATATAAGGTATATATTGTACAACAAGTTTACACTTTTATTTAGTTTTGGCATTTCAAGCAGCTTAGGGGACTATTTGTTGTATTGCGCTCGTGCAGTAAGCGTCGTACCCCGAGTTTCCACAATAGCTCACGTCTAGCAATTGCATTTCGTAGACGGAAAAGCGTTCGCAGATGCGTAGTCGTGCTGCTGACCGCTGTGCTTGTTCGCCCAGCGCAAAAAAGTGCTTCCCGCACCCTAGTTTTACACTGTACGGTAAAAATATCAGTTGATTTTATTTCCTTAGTACCTATATTGACTTCGCTGACTCTTCTCCCGCCTTCAAGAGGCCTTATGTTTTCCTACTGGCGTACCAGTCAGCGAAGCGTCGCATGTTCGCTTGTGCAGCGCTTGTGTGAAGCGACCTTGACTTGGAGCTATATAGATACAGTGTACAAACTAACCAAGTAAAGAAAGGCACATTCTTCCATTCACAAACGTGTCCTGGCTTCGTTTCAACTGAGCGAACGAATTGCGACGACCCGTCGGCGGCCGGCGGACGAAACGCTGGGCCGACTGACTCTGTCTGAAGGCCGGGGAGCCGTGCAGTTGCGCAGCCAATTGCGAGCTCGGCTCCTCCCGACGTCACACGAAAACGCCACAGAAAATGGGCGAGCGTAAAGAGAGGAGGACAGCATTTTAGAATTAATTTTTCTACTAAATAAAATCGCGTAAACGCGCCCAGAGTGGTCGAAACATGGCCTGGGGACTCCGGGCTACAATTTGCGCTAGTAATCCCGCAATGTTTACATATCACTTCAGTGTCCCTTTAAATGAATGAGTGCAATGGAGTTAATGGTGACATTCTGGAACCAACGTTTGAAGAACTCTTGTTCTGTTGTGGCCATGCTTGCCCCTTCCCCCTCCCAACCTCCTCAGCACCGTTATATAGAAACGGCCACCAAAATGAGGGCCTTAGCAGTTCGTTTATCCTTCCTAGAAACTTGTTGCTTTCATTTTTCTTTTCAAAGATTGCCACACACCGGGCTACACTTGTTAAAAATGGTTGCCTATTTCACCACTTACTCCTACAAAACGTGCAGAACCTAGAGAGGCTTTAAAGGAGCCATGAAGACAAAATACAAGTTGGGTTTATTAGAAAGACTGCTTAGTCCCGATAACAATGATACTAATATCATCGCAATCTTCGAACAAATAACGGAGATATTAAAGAAAACGTTTGAAGCAGTCGCGACCCCCTAGCCAATTTCCCGCAACTTTTATATGACGTCACGGAACCTTGTTTGCGCGATTGGCGGCCACCTAACTGACCTGTCGCGACGACACATGACTGGACGTCTGTACTGGGGCCTCTAGTCCCATTTCACCGCATCACTTGAATGCTAACGTGCAGTTAACGCACAGAAAATTATGTTTTATTGTTGGGCCGTATGACGTCATTCTTGCTCATAACACGTCACTGTGGCGCAAAATTTGAAAGTTTTTAAATACTTATTGCTTTTTTTCGTTAAATAAACATCTTTTGTGGCTCTAATGGAGCTGAGTGAGATTATGAATCCTAGTTCTTTCAAATTAAACGAAGTTGTATTTTCTCTTCATGGCTCCTTTAAGGGGGACACTGCACGCTCTTAAAACTGCTCCTTTTAATTTTCAAGTAAACTCTGTGAAACTTGCCAGTCTTGCTGCTTTTCCCCCACTGATTTCAAATGTGGCTTTTTTTTTTTTTTTTTTTTTGTGAGTCAATTGTAATTAGAGATAATTAGCCATTTTTGGAGGAACAATAGACAAAACAGTGTTGGTCGTAAAACTGGAATCTTTACATTTCTCAGTACTATGAACCCTAAGTTGGTGAGTGCAATAAGTTTTGATGCACCGTTTCGAATTCATTTTACAGCTCATTAAACCTTGGTGTTTGAAATGGGCATTCAGAGTGGTTCCTTGTCGCTTGCGCCACCAAGGTTTAATGAGCTGTAAATTTAGTTCCAAGCGGTGCACCAAAACACCAATTCTCTTATTGCATTCATCAGGGTTCGTAGTATTGAAAAATGTAAAGATTCCAGTTTTATGGCTAACGCTGTCTTATCTGTAGTTCCTCCAAAAATGGCTAATTATCTCTAATTATCTTGGGAACTAATTGACTCACTCAAAAGGTTATCGCATATTTGAAATCAGTGGTGGGAAAGCAGCAAGAGTGGCAAGTTTCACAGAGTTTACTCGAAAATTAAAAGGAGCAGTTTTAAGAGCAGTGTCGCCCCTTAAAGGGACCCTGCAACACTTGCCATCGACTACTAGTAATGTATTTTGGGATAAAGTCTATTGTCCCAGAAATCTCCTCCCGCAAGAATTATGAAAATCCGTTCACAATTAACGAAACTACCGTATTTACTCGAATCCAGGCCGACCTCGATTGCAGGCCGACCCCCCCAAATTCGCAAGGCCCTCCAAAAAAAAAAACGTACCTCGAATGCAGGCCGAACGCGCATACCCCGTAGGGCCGTACGCTAGTTTTATTCGTTATCGTCGTTGTCATCGTCGTCCGCAACATCGCTGTTTGTTGCTGAGTTCATCCCAGAGGGCATCATCCTCGCTTCCGTCCATCGCGTTCGAAATACAACACTTCTTGAAAGCTCTAATGATGGCTTCATCTGGAATCTCATTCCACGCCGCGGCGATCCAGTCCGCCAGCTGGCCGAGCGACACACGCTTGATGCGCCCGGTTGGAGTGAACTGATGGTCTTCCGACGTCAGCCAGTCGGTGTAGTGCTTGCGAAGCCTATCTTTAAAAGGCTTATTGATAGCGACGTCAAGGGGTTGGAGCTGGCTAGTCATGCCACCAGTGATTACGGCGATGTCTGTCCCAGCACGAGAAAACGCGGCTGCGGTAGGAGTCGAGGACGAGAAGTGAGTGCTTGCACAGCGCGGCCCCTGGACGACGTTCCCAAACCGTTTTTCCCCAGTCCTCCATCAAGCCGCTGCACATCCAACCTTTGTCGTGAACGCGAACAACAACATTTCTGGGGAACTTTTCACCCGCTGGTAGAGTCTTGGGCTTAAATATTATGTAGGGGGGGAGTTTTCGTCCATCGGCGGTGCAGCACAACATTACTGTTGTTCGCTGCTTTTCGTAACCCGTCGTCCTAAGTTTGACTTCCTTCGCACCCTTTTTGTTCACGGTGTATGCCATTGGCATGTCGAAGAACACCGGGGTCTGGTCAGCGTTTGCAATTTGCCCCAGTTGGTAGTCCTTTTCCCGCCATCTGTCCATCACGTAGCGCTGAAACTTGACAAGTTTCTCTTCGAAGTCAACGGGAAGCTTCTGACACACGGAGGTCCGTCGTCTCAGGCTGAACCCAAATCGCTTCATGAAGCGCGTTGCCCAGCCCCTGCTTGCTTTAAAAGTGGCTCGTGCGACACCCTTCAAGTTGGCAACTTCCCTGGCTTTCGCCTGGATAATCTCTGTAGTCACGGGCATTCCCGCTTCCCTTTGTTCTCTGATAAACTCAGCGACAACTTCTTCCACCTCATGGTGTCGGCCCGTTTTTGGTCCAGTGGAACGCCATGCGGCTTGCTTTACAGCTGAACAGTTCGGCCCGTTGTTTGCGCCATCGTCGCACATTCTTTTCGTTCATGCCGAACTCCCACTGCGCTTGCAGGTTTGAGGTCTTCTCGGCGTGCAAAACGACCTTTCGCTTAAAGGCCGCGCTGTAGTAGTACCGCTTGGTTGGTGCCATCGCTTCTCAAGCACATAGGTGGCACAGGCGTTTCGCGAACACGCGGTGAAGGTGCGACACTTCCAAACCTCTACCACCACGACTACACCAAACGAACGCTTCGAGAAAACTCCGCGCCCACACCAGCACGCCACGCGAAAGGAAGAGAGGAGGGGGTGTCAAAGCGCAGGCCGTCGCCGGCGCCGCAATCATGTGACACGATCCAGCCTTGCCGGCGTGAAAGCTCGCCGGCTCGCCGATTCTCGCTGCATGAACGTGGGCCTGCGAGATTTCGGAATAATGGACGGCACGAAGCAGACGACGCGGTTCGCCTATGTAGCCGTGGGGACCACTGCACCGCCGCTGAGCCAGAGCAGCCACGTCACTGTGCAGCGACCGTAGAAGTTGCGAAAATGAGCCTCGGGTGCGCATGCAGAACCGCCTGCACACGGCAGCCCGAGATCAGCGCATGGCGAGCCGTCATGGCGCTGGCCCAGCCGGGCCTTTAGCGGTCAAGCCATGGCACTCGAATCTAAGCCGACCCCCCCACTTTCGCACACCGTTTTTTTTTTTTTTTAACATCGGCCTGGATTCAAGTAAATACGGTACGCGCGATGAGAAATCGCGCATAATCGTTCCCTCTCAACTCGACCGCGGACAACGCGACGAAAGCTGCGCGCTCTCTCCCGGAGAGGGGGCAGCTCGCGGCGTTGTCTTCGGCGGCTTTCGATATACAGTAGAATCTCGATGATACGAATCTCGCGGGACCGCGAAAAATATTCGTATCATCCAAAATTCGTATGACCCAACATAGACCAAAAAATTGAGCGCTGAAAAAAGTTTTCGTTTATTTCTTTACTTACTTTCGAGTGGGGAAATCCGTGATTTTTTCTGCTTTTTTTTAACCCACATGTCGCAAAGCAGTCTTTTCTGGAGAGCGTAACGCTTCGCCTAGCTTCGCGCTTGTCTCCTCACTCGCGGTGCCCAAGCTCGCTACATGCCGCAACAGTCAAGTGTGAACCGCATGGTGCGTTTTTGCACGCGATTCGCACACCTCGGCTTTGCGCGCATTGTATTTTCACGCCCGCATTGACGATTTCGCGCCCGCGGTATCTCCTACCTCATTCAGAAAATGACGCTGACGACTTGAGTAACGATCGAGACAGCCGGCTGGCTCCGCCCGAGATGTTTAGACTTAGCACTCCGGCAGATATTTTATGGGCGCTTTCACTAGCGGCGCGGATGATGTTTTATAGTACCGTTTTCGCCAACGTTATCAGCTCCTTTACTGCACAAACAACTTCGTGTGCACCTTGAGCGGCACTTTAAAGAGCGGCTAGAAGCGGTCGCTCGAGCGGCCGTGCCACTTCGCGGCCGAAGCCGCCTCCATGTTGCCGCTGCCGGCCGCGGCGCCGCGGCGCGCATAGGTGGTGTTGGCATGGGGCGTTCGGGACTCGTTTTCGCGAGCAGAAACAACAGCTCGGACGTTTCTGGAGAAAGGAGAGTGACAAATGGGGAGAGAGAGCCGTCACTTGCTTGTTCGGCAGTTGGGCACCTCGCCGGCTCGTTCGTATCATCCGCCGGGCCACGCAGGTCCGTTCATAACAACCGAAATTTTTCCCATTGCAAACAATGCAATTTCGCCGGGACTTTTCAGAAATTCGTATCATCGAGATTCCACTGTATCACATGCCGGGTAGTTTTCTCCTTTTCTCCGCAACGCGGAGGGGCCTATTTCCGGTCTGGTGCCACAAAAAAAGACAGGCATAGGTGCCTGCTCGCAAGTGCGCGCTTGGGCTGGTAGGGCGTTTTTGAAGCAATAAACGTTTGTAGTCGAGTGGTCCCGTTGAAAGGGGAGTATTGAGCTCATCACTCAAACTCCGCGCGCACTCAAAACACAAAAGAAACGGCAAAACTGTGCCTACAGGTTCAGGCATAGAAGAGGTTCGTACACAGCGATGACGACGACGGAAATGGGAGAATCTAGCCGCGAAGTTGACCAGTGACAGCCGATTGGGCAGCCATGGCCTATGTGACGTCCCTTAGGCCATGCCAGGGGTTGCATAATGAGGACAACTGAAGAGAGAGCGGTTGGTTTTTCCGCGTCTTTCACATCGATTTGCGCGCTCACCGCTTCACGTGCACGTGTAATATTTGGCTCAGGTATTCCTGGCAGTGCAATCTAAACGTCGCGCAGGTTTACTTGCACTGCTCAAAGAGTGTTGCAGGGTCCCTTTAAATTGTATAAAAATAGTCCATTCTCTAAAACGACGTGTGTCGTTTTAGAGAATGAAGCTCCCAGACTACCTCTATCTGAAACGGCTTATGCGACCAAAGATCAGGTAATCAGCAGTTTCTAGAATCAAGTGAGTTCGAAGAAGGCATTCCTCCCAGCATAACAGTACGTGTGTGGCAAAGTTTAGCAGCATGTTGACCGGTTCCCCAGCAAAGCTACAGACTTGATGTCATGCAGGTCCGTTTGGAGGGAGTTTTTAAGCGAAGCTTTACTACTTCCGTCCTGCGATTTCGCGGAGGATGCGCAAGGTGCCCTTTTTACCGGACACACACCCCCGGCGACACTCCCCTCGAAGCGCATAGCGTGATCCGCCGGGCCCGCTGTCGGGGCTCCGCACAAGGCCCCATTTTAAGTCGTTCTCGCGTTCGCTGTGAAACAGGGACGCTGCATTCGCCGAGAATGAAACAAGGCCAGGCCTCCTTTTGCGAGCGTTTGCACGGGACCGAACGGCTTTGAGTTGTGGTCGGCAATTCAGCTACGTCAAAGGTCAACCAAGCGAACCCAAGACTTAACCAGACTGAGCAAAGCTTTTGCTTTGCATATTCAAGGTTAGCTGTGCTAAGCCGCTTCCATTTTTACTGATTGTGGTTGTAATGCATGACCTGGTGGAACACAGCTGCAAAAACATCTGCAAAATTTGTTCATTGGTATTTCTCCGAACCGTGCCTTCCTATTTGTTTATATTTGTGTTTGTCACCAGCATGTAGCTGCACTCGGCTTCCTTATCTTGTGTTCCTTGCACAGGGCATGTATCCTTGTTCTTTTCGCATGCCGTATCGGCAGGCTTGATCGAGAAAGTGTGAAGCTTTTTTTGGTCCCCATCGTAGACTGTTCTTGTCTCATCTACAGTGTTCTCGATCTAAATCGATGTTAATAGCAGTGAGAGCACAGTGGATAAATGCATGCCAAGGAAACGAGGTGGCTTGTGTCGCCAGCGCTTCTCTGGGCACATTGCTTCCCTGACTGGTTTTTTGATGCTGGCATTTTCTTTAAATCCTTTGCGGAGCTCGAGTTCGCTGTAATAAACGTTCATTTCTTCAAAACCTCATTTGGTCCTTCACCGCAGAAGAATATTTTTGGATGGATTGTAGCTCTTTTCCTCAATGTGTGTTTTGGTTGTCAAATGTCTTGCGCTCCCTTGTCCAGTACAGTCGAGCCCACTTACAGCAAGCAGGTTTACTCTTTCGTGACCGCGCCTGTTCAAAATCGTTCAAGTTGAACGATACTTTGGCAGCGCCTTTTCATGGCGTTCCAGGCGTCGCTGGAACAAGTAAAGCTATTTGGAGTTAGCTCAGAAAATGCCCTTCCAAAATAAGCTTTGTTTTCATTTTTGCAACAAAAACGTGATTGCCTCACCTGGGTGTGGCAAAGGGGCGAGGTCATCGCGCATCACTGCTACCAACGAAGAATGCGTGCCACTCGGAATTACTGTGCAGCAGCATTTGGTTTTTGCTATCAGGGCACGAATAGTGAATCAAAAGATGATTTTCAATCGTCAGGTTTGCGCTCTGACAGTGACAATCCCAGAGATTGGCTGAAAATGTCAAGCAGTGCCTGTTTGCAAAGCTACTTTATGATTTTAGGCAGTTTCATTGCCTTTGCGCGCGCTGTTCTAAGTTGTGTGGTAATTCTACTTACCACAGGACCATTCGAGAACAGTTTACAACAGTTTCGGTTTCGTTTCTGCATTGCGAAATTCATATTTAGCACTACTACGCAGTTACCCGACTTCAAGGCTACCTGCCATGGCGCCTGGAGCGTCCGCGACTGATCCTCGAACAAAGCATGCTGCTCCTGATTTCCCCCCACCCTAACCCAATTTCTGCGATAAGAACTTCAGATGCAAGTCAAAAGGTCACACCCAGTCTCCAGATACCTGTTCCGCCGAGGACAGCGCTTCAAACCGGCCTTACACTGCCAGCTGTTCGCCTTCCAGATTCGTTTCCATGCGAGGGTATATCCGGGTGTCTAATGTTGCTGCTTAGTTGAACTGTCTATTTGAACAAAGTCTCCAATAAGTTTTGTACTTTTTCATTTCAAAAATGTTAGGTGGCGCTGCAATGCAGGAGGCTCGTAGTGCTGATCTTTTTTATTGCGCAACGGCTACTTGGCCGAAGTTTGCAGGGCACGATTCTAGCGCATCGCACCTAATTCCTGCAAGCAAAGCTACAATTGCGAGTCAAAAGATGATAATAAACCGCGACTTTATTTTTTGAGAGATAACCAACAGTGAAAGTCAACAAGCATCAACCACGGAGTTCCGTTTTCAACTTCATGCATGTTTTTCCGCCTCGCATGCTTGTCCCAAATACTAGTGTGCTGGCCGTAAATGCAAAGTCAATCATTGACAAGATGTTTTTACGTTACATTGGGGCAAATTGGGGCCTCTGATAATGTCAAACCACCAGATTTCTTTCAGAAAACGACTTGAAATTGCACATTTTGAAATTGAGGTTGGGCTTCACTGCATGGCACGAGTACTTCCAGTGGTAACATTTTTTTTAATATATCTGACAAACTGTTTTGTGCAAGTCGACATTTTTTTTAGTGCGTGCTTTTGAAATTTTTTCCTGCAAAATGTACATCATAAATTTTTTCTACTACTGGTGCTTTGGTTACACTACTTTTTTATCATTTTCTTTGACAACTTGATAAAAATTTTGATCTTGGTATTTTTTGTTCGCAACTATGATGTGTGAAAACATTTTAAAAACTGGTATTGGAAAGGCCATGGGAACATTTGTAGTCAGCTGACGGACATTGTGCAGGCTTTCAACAATTTTTTCGGGTCCGTTTTCACTGCGCAGACGACTATGAATTTCGTGGAAGAGCAAACCGGGGATTTAAGTGATAGTCTTGTTGTGTCGCAAGGTGTGCTTGCGTTGCTGGTAAACTTGGATGTAAAGAAATCATGCGGGCCTGATATGATACCAAATGCATTTCTGAAGCGATATTGTGAATGGGTGTCCTATTTTCTTGTTAGAATTTTCAACGTGTTGTTGCAGAAAGCCGTTGTGCCGAGTGAATGGCTTCTGGCGAGAATCGTGCCGATATTTAAAACAGGAGACCGTCTGCATGTGGAAAAAAACCGCCCCATTTCGATTACGTGTGCAGTATGCAAAATGTTAGAGCACATAATCAGTAAATATTTAGTCGAATACATTGAAAACAACAACCTTTTTTATTCGAAACAGCACGGGTTTCGCAGGCGGCTCTCAACTGTAACACAATTATTTGAAATTTCGCATTGCTTCGCCGAAGCCATCAACTCGAAAGAGCAGATTGACGCAGTTTCGATTGATCTTTCGAAAGCCTTTGACAGAGTTTGCCATGTGAAACTTATTAATAAGTTGTATGATTTCGGTATTAATCCGGGGATTATTCGTTGGATTCAGGCCTACTTACATAACAGGCAACAGTTTGTTGAAATTGCTGGCGAACGGTCATCCAGTTTAGCCGTAACATCCGGAGTACCTCAAGGGTCTGTCTTGGGGCCTATTTTATTTCTTTTGTATGTCAACGACATCGCGGACTCATCTATTGAAGTGAGATTATTCGCTGACGACTGTTTGCTGTTTTGTCGTGTAAGGAGCGTTCGGGATCAGGAACTGTTGAATGATTCTTTGAAAGTTGTGCATGATTGGTGTGTGCAGTGGAATATGCAGATAAATTATGGAAAAAGTGCTTGTATAACAGTTACACAGAAGAAGTCCCCTTTGAATTTTAACTATTCCATGAATGATACAGATATTAAGCGAACGAGTAAGCTAAAATACCTTGGTCTCACAATTGCTGCAAATTTGAATTGGAATGAACATATTGACAATATATGTGGTACTGCCCAAAAAAAGCTAGGTTTTCTGAGACAAAGGCTCAGAGATGCAACTGCGGAGGTTAAGCTGATGGCATACAAAATGTTCGTGCGGCCAACTCTCGAATATGGAAGTATAATTTGGGACCCGTATCAGCAGTATCAAATAAATAAGCTTGAGCGAGTTCAACGAATAGCTGCCAGGTTTATTTATGCAGAATATCGCAGAAATCAGTCGGTGACGGCCTTACTTGCCAAGGCAGAACTTCCGTTACTGGCCTCGCGTAGAAAAATGGCAAGACTTAAATTCTTTCACGAACTGTTCAACGGCAAACTAAACTTACGTCCTGAGTTATATCTGCAAATTCCCACACGAGTCTCCCCTCGCATGAATCATTTGTATGCTGTTTTGCCTTATTCTCCAAGGGTTAATATTTTTAAGCATTCCTTTCTTGTCAAAACTATTGTAGACTAGAATAGCCTTGACCCGCGAGTGTTTGTGGAACCAAATACCACTGATAGCTGTGTGAAACACTTGGAAATATTTCTAAAATAATATGAGTTGTTTTCTTGTCCTTCGTTTGCACTGTGACTTGAGCAGTTTTTGTGCATGTGAGTATTGTTTATGATGTACTTGCCCACTCCTGTAACAGCCCGTAAGGGCTAACAGTATCTGAAATATAATCTGCATTTTGTGTTCCTGTAATTAGTAACCAATTTTCTTTAACAGAAAAAAAAATGTTTTCTTGAACCCCTAAAAATCGGTCAATTTTCCTGCGGTCACGAAAGATTTAATGCGCTAAAGTTGGTTTGATAAATCGGGCAATTCTACATACCTGAACTTGTGTACAAGCAACTAGGGGGACTCTATCTTACTGCGCATAAAACTAAGCTTGTTTGGCAGTGTCATTGACCGTAACTGTCTAGCTGAATTTTTAGGCGTATTGTGGGCCACAGTTGCCCTCATGCTAAAGGAGTTTGTGTCAGAAAAAATGAAAGAGGTTCGGGAACATAAGGAGGAATTGCCGTTCGGAGGAGCTTGGAGTGTGACAGCCAAGGAAATGTACAATGTTTTGTGAATAATCATGGCAAAATTAGCATTTTGTAAAAAGAAAAGAAACAAAATATTATTATGAAAGAGGAAGGGTAGTTTTTGTTTATTAGGATCTGGAATATTCAGCGTTCAAGCTCAAGACAGCATAATTGTGGGAGAAATCTCGGGGCGGCAAACAACAGTCAACTTAGGCTATTGGTCAACGAAATTTCCGATCTCCTTCGAGGGTTTTGTGTTTGGCCTTGGAATGTTAATAGTGAGTGTCTGTAAAACGCAAGACTTACTCCGAGAATTTTTTCCTTCCTTCTAGCGCTTGAGTGGGCCCTAATGTGGGCTGAAACTCCTGGGGCATGTATACTTGTTTCTGATGTAGTTAGGTCAGGCCATTTTGTGTAGCTTTGTGAGAGGGTTGGTGCATGAATTCATGTCCCAGGAAGAAAAAAAAGGGAGAGGGCTGGAAGGTTGCTTTGCGTGTTGCCAAAACTCCTTCCCATATACGCATCGTTTTGAGGGTAGGGAATAGATGTGCATTACGTCAATGCGGAATTTTAATTCGAAGGCATGAAACGGCCAATTGAAACGAAATAGCTAGTGTTGGGGGCAGCCAAACGGCTCCGCAGTCAGTACAACCATGTGCTTCTCATCCTTTAAACACAAGAAAAGGATAAGTTGGACATTAAAGGTTGCACATTCACAATTCATAGGAAGTGCTTGAGTGCCCTATGATTTTATTACACTGTGTGTTAAGCACAAGAGAGCCTTAGATCACCTTCTGATTGTTCAGAATACGTCATCTACAGAAACAAACCACCAAGGGTGTGTCGGGTAGGGTTTCTCGATAGGAACGATTGGCTCAAGCCAATCGTTGCTATAGCTGACCTTGTGGTTGTGCCAGTCGTTAGCCGAGTGCGGTACAACACCAGAAATGCGTCATTCCCCATGCTACAAAAGATTTAACCTTTCTTTCCCTCCTTCACTTGCAACCTTATGAAGATTTTTCTGGCCACTGTTTCCCGGCGGCTTCACGCAAAGGTGTCCCATTCTTGTCATGTTACATACATTGGCGAGACAACTGTAGCAGTCATTTTTCACTGCATCACGAAGCTGCAAGGATGTCATCATCAGTCATTTAGGGTAGATAATAATTGGTGTTCATTATAAGGATTGAGGGGGGGGGGGGTGGTAGAGGGAGTGGGGTCTTGTTGGTTGTGTAAGAACACTTTTTGTAATCTGTGAAGACTTGCAGTACAGTCAGATCGCATTACAACGAAATTGGAGGGACGGGGGAAAAATTTTCATTGAAGTGGAAATTTCTGGTGGCAAAATCTGCCCCAACACTCCACAGAAGGGCAAGAAAATAGGCCCCCTATATTATCCGCATCAGATAACGGACATACCAATGGCTATCAAACTGGTTATCAAAAAGTGCATTTCTAGGGGGGAAAATTCAGTCGCAAAACATGCTCCTGTGCAACAAGGCACATCTAGTGAGCTGATCACTTGGAGGTAGCTGCTAGGTCTTGTGGCAGGCTTGTGGCAGGAGCGGGGCTCACCTCTGACCTCTGATAAAGGCAAGGGGTCCGTTTCCCTTTATTCAGAGTGCGTGCTTGCAATAAAGATAGGATGATTTGGTTTCAAGACTGAACAGGAACGCATTATTTTTGCTTTTGAATTTGAAGAATGGCAGAAAAAAAAAAACTGCAATGAAAGCTGCTTGCAGTGCATACATCACGGCGCAACGCCAGGACCGCTCATTCGCGTGATTACAACTGGATATGGAGTGGCCGTAGCTCTGGCTTGGTAAACCAGACCCATGCCTTGTGGAAGGACGGCCAGCCGCATCGGTACCAGCACCGAACAGTCATCTACGAGTTGGTTTATAGGTGGTGGTGCGGGCACACGTTTTCAGTGAAACTACACGTCCTGAAAGTATCAAAAGTTGCGGATGGCTGGCATCATGCTTACTGTATTTACTCGCATAATGAACCCACCTTTTTTTCCGGAAAATTAGGCATGAATTTGGAGGGGGGGGAGGGTTTATTATGCGGGAAAAAAATTGCAAGAGTTGTTTAAAGTTGAAATTTCATACAATAAAGTTGCTAAGAGAAGCGCTGTCAGAGCCTTACCATTTTCGTAAAAACGCGTAGGTAATTATGTAATGAAATTTATATTTTATTTGCAACTCGCCATCGTCCCCCTTCGCCATGGAGCTTCCCTCCTCACTGAAGTCGCTTGCGGCCGCGCTTTTGTTGTCGGCACCGTCTTCCGTGCCGTCGAGGCACTCCAAAATTTCTTCTCCGACACTGCCAAACTTCCTTTGGGCCCACGAAACACACGGTGACCCCTGTTCACCGCCCGAAAACCTCTCGTTTTCGCCCGTAGCCTACACGCACTGGGTCAACAGTGAAGTGCCACACAGCTGCGCCATTTCCATGTGCAGCGCATGCTCCGCCACCGTAGTTTAAAACGCCGCGCGGCAGGACCGCAAAAAAAGGTTGGAACACAGCTGAATAACAAACAAAACCACAAAGTGTAATGGCGAAGTCACGTAACAGCAAGAGCAGAGGAGTGCAGAGTACGTTTAGTGCTTTGTTCGCACACCGCAACGTTTTTATGGTGCAAGGTTTGTTTTGCATTCAACAGGTGGTGCACTGCAAACGCGCAATTTTTAAATTCTAAACCACGGCACTCGCGCTCACGTCTGCGGCTACTGATGAGATTTGTTTTTCTTGGAATGCATTTTTAGCATTTCTGCGCGTACTGTGGTGTGATATCAAGTTACTGCGATCGCCTACAGCATCAGCAACCATTCTTAAAATAAAAACACATTACGGCTGCATTTTTTATTCAGTGACAAAAAAGTAAATTCTCAACAAGAAAAGTGGGGGGAGGGTTCATTATGCGAGTAAATGCAGTATTTTATTGTAGAACAAATGTGTAAATCCAGTCCCACTGAGCAAAAATTTCGTTGAAACAAGAACAAGCTTGACAACGGTTGTTGTGGCGAAGACTTTGTTGCATGACTACTATGGCTAGCTGATGGGGAATTAGAAATAGTTTGTAGAAGCGGAGTTCTCTGTTGGGGGGTTTGTTTAACTGTACAATATACTATGTCTTTTGGCTTTACGCCTGTACATTCTGAATTTTGAATTCTGGGTCATGATTGCTGTGCGCTGCACCTAGTCACTTGAAACCAAAGACCTTTGGCCTGTATGTTTGCGAGTTTATTCATTAAGATTCACCAATCTATCAAAAGGCATGAGCTACTTTGCCGTCTGAGGTGTGACGAACCGGTAATGGTGGGTTGTTTTCCTGTGCTGAATGCAGTTTTACCGCTTCAAGGCACGCTTCTCACTATTCCAAAAGTCTGAATTGTTGCTACGACAAATTCTTTTGCACTGCTTCGTTATGACTTGGGCGGATCTGCTACGCTGGCAGCGCAGTCAAACTTCAGAGGGTCTTGTAGAACAGCGTGTCGGCAAGTACAGAGCACATCCTGAAACTGTCATTTGTGTTCTGTGCTTCACATCTCTTTAAGGGATCGTGAAGACATCATACGAAATTTGCTTGATTCAATAGATTGGCTGCAGTTCTATTTAGCAGCAAGTGATGCTTTCATGACGGAGTAGCTGAAATTTAAAAGGACATATTAACCATTCACATCGATCCCGGATTAAATGCTAAGGTTTTCTTGTGACATATACTGGGGTGGGGTGGGGGGAGCAAAAGCAGGCAGTATACTGACCATGTACATGTGCAGAAACACAGCTCGGCAGCAGTCATTAGAAATAACCCTAGTCAAACGTGCGAAAATGTTTCATGCTTACAAATATGCAAACTTGGATACTGGACTTGTTCCAGACCATAACGCATGGGCTTAGGCTTGCATCTGACCGGAATTGAACAACTAGGGCCCACCTCGTCTCTCAATGTTTAACGTGACAGCAGAAGTTCCTGGTGTGTCGTTTTTAATGTCGCTCTCTACCCGAGCTGTGTAGAGATGGCGTCATATTTTTGTGAGTCTTATGTTTGTATGGGCAGCGTACAGTTGACACCAGCAGTGAGTGTGGAAAAATGCCTTGAGGCGCCGCATAACTACCAGCTTCTTTGGGTGACTTGAGCTCACCAGGAACCGTTGGTTTTCTGAGAAAACGACTGACACGAAGTCTTTCCCTGATTCGTTTGATTTCGAAAGCTTCTGGGTCGTTGTGAGAACCATTTTAGGGATGACCCAGTGTCACCATGGCTTATAAAGATGCACGTAGCATCCTCTTCCAGGCATCTGCTTCTGATTCTTGTTGATTGATAGTTTCTTGGCTGTTTCCCAATCGCTCTTTGCACATTGCTTTATCACCAAGAAATTCCATGATGTTCAATGCGGCCCAGCTGCAATTGTGAAAGTTAAACCAACGTGCTTAAAGCGACTCGTGATTTGGCGGGCATCAGCCAATCATTCAAGTTAGAGTGATTGCTTTGAAACTTTAGAACATAAAAGCAGCCAGTCCATCACCACTGGGCTTCTTTTCGTTTCCTGCTCAATGTTTAAGTTGTCTTACTGAAGTTACATTCAAACCAACACAAATGTTATTCTGGAAAATAATTTTACCCAAGCTAAGGTTTGTTAGCCTCTTTAAAAGAGGTGCTTGTTTTCAAGTTGCATTTATGAAGCAGACAGTGCCACGAAGGCCAATGTCCGCTTCATTCCCAGCATTGTTCTGTCAGAAATAGCAATGCCCACAGGGAACCACGAGCTCTGCCTTTTATTTATTTATTTATTTATTTAGTCATTCATTCATTCATTTGTTTGCTGGCTTGCTTGTTTGTTTGCTTGTTTATTTTCAGATAGTTGTGAGTTGCAGTTAAAGGCCAATAGTTGTGAGTTGCAGTTAGGGGCCACATGCGTAAACAATGCTAAAATTCAATGTGAAGTAACTGAGACGTATAATTCTTCTGAAGGCTGTGAGGTGCAGAACAAAGAACTGATGTAGATGTAAACTGCATAAGTACTAAAAAAAGCCCCCCCCCTATTTCTTTCTTCTTTTTCCTTTCTTTCTGTCTTTTCTTGAACTGGTGCAGATAAGTCCATTGTCATGCAGACCACTGCAGAGCACTACTGGAGCCATATTTTAGTTTAGAAAAATGAACATGTGCTGCACTCCTTGCACCAGTGCAGCCAGTGCAAGTGGAAAAAGTAGCTCCAGTGTCTACCAAGGGATGGCGGATATGTGCATCCTGAAGTGAACTATAGCTCCAGGGAAGAAAAGTGTGTTCATAGAAAGAAAAATGGAGGCATTATAGAAGCATTCACGGCTCACACCAGGCCTCGAATCTTCATAGAAATGTGGAAACCACAGAAATGAAATTAACTTCAGCGTTTATATTTGTCCATTGCAACTTTTAGCGCAAACTTGACTGCATGGCACGTTTTTCAATAAGCCTCTTTCCTTTGGTGATGAACATACTCCCCCAAGATTTTTCTCCCTTTTTTTTTTTTTAGAATTTATTAGAGAGGAACGGCTGATTCTGTGCATACTTTCGTGCGACTCAACATTGCAATATTGAGACGTATCTTGCCCTGAAATTGGAAGTAGCGTTTGCCACAAAACTTGCTCTCGCCCTCTCCCCGTCTATAATAAGGGTTGCAAAAACGCATGTGTAAGCTTCACCACTGTATGCGCTACAACCTACTGAGCAAGGCCCCCCCCCCCCCCCCCCCCCAAAAGCTTGTAGATAATTGGTCAAGAGATAGCTAGGAGGGGGCCGTTATTCAGATCGGGCCCCAAATTCGAGATGGTGGCACAAAATGGTGGCGGTCGCAAGAAAAGCACTGTAGCCAGCAGTACCAAAGATGCTAATTTACGACACTTGAACTAGTCAATGCTAAAAACTTACATTCTGACACTCACGTTGGCTTTGAACACTGTGGCATCCAAAAGCCCAGGGGGGGGAAAAAAAAAACGCTTTCGGATTGGCTGAAAGTGGGAGGGGGCGCTTGCCCGGCCGTGTGCAAAAATGGGAAATTCCCAGAAAATGCTGGGTGGGGGTGCTTGATCGGTACTTTACGGTAGTCGTCCTAGTTGCGAGAGAGATAGAGTGACGTCCCTCTCTCCCTCCCTGATCTGTCTCCCACCGAGTGCCTCATTCTGTCTCCCCCTTTCTTTTCACCTTGTGGTTTCAGTCGGAGGCCCAGATGGTCAAGATAGTCAAGTTGGTGAAGAAGAGGATGCCTGCATTCACCGAGTGAGCGCTCGCACAGCCGTGCTTCTTGCTCTGTCCGCTCTTCTTTCTTCCTCTCACTTTCCATCTTCGCTGTGCTGGAGTGGAAGCATGTCGGAGGAAGAGGGGTACCATTTTGGGGTAGCAAAATAGGCATTAAGAGGGGGGAGCACTGGCCTTAAAACAACTTCCTTTAATTTTTAAGTAATCTTTGTAAAACTTGTCAGTCTTGCTGCTTTTCCCCCACTGATTTTGAATGCTATGCCACTATTTTTTCAGCCGGTGAATTAGCTCCCGAGACAATTAGTTTTGGACAAACGATAGACAAAACAGCGTTTGTCATAAAACTGCAGTTTTTTAAATTTTTTAATACTGTGAACCCTGGAGGAATGCGATAATCGCAGTTTTTTGATGCATCGCTTGGAACTAATTTTACAGCCAATTAAACTTCGGTGTTTGAAATGGGCACTGAAAATGGTTCCTTGCCACTGGTGCCACCGAAGTTTAATGAGATTTAAAATTAGTTCCAAGCGATGCATCAAAAAAACTGCTTTGATTATTGCATTCACCAGGGTTCACAGAATTAAAAAATTAAAAGAACTGTGGTTTTATGACAAACGCTGTTTTGTCTATCGTTTGTCCAAAACTAATTGTCTCGGGAGCTAATTCACCGGCTGAAAAAATAGTGGCATAGCATTCAAAATCAGTGGGGGAAAAGCAGCAAGACTGACAAGTTTCACAAAGATTACTTGAAAACTTAATGGGGCTGTGTGGACAATATAGAAGCTTTGCTCATTGAAAAAAACGCGTTTACTTTGATAACAATAAGATATTAGGGAAGAAACCACTCCTCAGCCACTGTCAATTGATTTCACTTTCACATCACGGAATCTTGTTTGTGCTATTGGAGGCCTCCACCCTGATCCAGCGATTGCAGTGGGGCCTGTACTTCTGTTTCAGCACTTGAACGATCGCTTGGATGCAGACGTGCAGTTAACACGGTGAAGTTGCTTTCAGTGCTGGCCCGTGACACATCACAAAAGCATGAAATGTGGATGTTTCATCATCATCGTCAGCCTATCTACGCCCACTGCAGGGCGTAGATAGTCGTAGCCGACGACTTTGTAGTCGCCGGCTACATTGACTTCGGGAGGGAGTTTGCCTGATGACAGCCTTCCTGAGGCTACAAATGTGTGTGCATCATGTTAGTGGCCCCGAACATGAGGTTGAAGGCGCCCCTGGGGTACTTCTTTATTGATTCGCTCTTGGGCAGAGCTCACTAAAGAGTGCCTTTTAAGAACGGAAGCTGCGGGAGTTGATGTCGTGTCCCTCACTGTTGATGGAGCAGCCTCAAACTTCGCCGTGGCACGATGCCTCGGTGCCGAGTCGAACGTCCGCTCAAGCACATTGGAAACTAGCTTCGACCATCCTTCTGACCGTTCAAAGAAGGCCCGTGCGATGCTGGACGCCTGCCGCGTGGTGGAGCTAGTTAGGAACTGTTTGGGATCAGCCAGTCATCTAGTTGATGGTGATGGCTCGCACATTAAACGGCAGTACGTTGAAGCGCTAGAACTTTCTACAACGTCAAGAAGGCCTGTGCACCTTGGTAAGAAGCTTACGAAGGTCCACCTTGAATGGGCAAAACAAAAAAATATGAAGCTCAGGCTGGCTGTTCAAACGCTGAGTGCTTTGGTAGCCGATGCCCTTGACTTTTGCGAATTCACTTTAAAGTTACCTCAGTTTCAGGGCGCACATGCCGCAGCCAAATTTGTACGCATTTTTGACAGGCTTTTTGACCTTCTAATTCGAAGAACCCGCTAGCGAGGTCCTACAAAGCACCACCGCACCGTGAGAATTCCGCTTCGGGGAAAGAGTTCCTGCGGGACACACAGAGAGCTACATTAGGGCACTGAAGGAAGCAAGTAGATGTCCTTTAATTGAAAGTTTGGAGAAAACTGGGTTTGTGAGACTTCTCGTCTGCCATCGAAAGGCTCAGGTACCTTCTTACGCACAAACTGTCCCAAGATCACTTGGAGATATTTTTTGGTTGCATCAGAGGAAGGGGTGGTTTCTGCAACAACCCAACTGCTTCCCAATTTAGAGCAGCCTATAAGCGGCTGCTTATTCAGACTTGAAGTGAAGTCCTCAGATGCCAGGAACTGCGCTGCCAGTGTTGTCGCAGTGCTTAACGTGTCAAGCGCTGTCGGCAAACTAGAGTCAACCGCAGTCAGCCAGGACAGAAGGTGTGCAGCACAGGACTCCTTCGATGACGATACCGACTACACGTGTCGTATCGATGTGCCGGATTTGTTGCACGAAAAGTTGCGGCAAGTACGCATTGCAAGGAGTGTGTTGCTGCTCTGCAATCAAGTGAGCTTCCTGCCCTCATCAAAAGCAAAAAACATATTTTCGCGCAGCGATATCGCGATAAAATGCAGTAACAGTGAAAAAAAACATCCCCCTCGCGAGGGGCACGATCAAATGCAGAGCATTTCCGCAGGGGGCGTGCCTGCAAGTCTTATGGATTACTTATTGGTTGTTGTTGTTGTAATTGTCGTCTTCCAGCGTAGACATTGTCGATAAAGTCGATGGTGAAACGTGAAACGTGCCGTGAACCCCCTGCCGCGGCTATTACGCAACGTGGAAAGGCTACGACGCAACGTGGAAAGGCTATGACGCAACACAATCCAACACAATCCACTTTAATCCAACCCAATCCAAATCCAAGCCAATCCAATCGAATCCAATCCAATCCAATGCCCTTCGCGAGAGAGTGTTATAGCGCCGAAATCGCGCCACCACATGAACGCGAACCGAACGCGGCGAGAGAGGGTGTTGCGAGCTGAGAGAAGGCGAAGAGGACGCGGGGGAGAGGGCGCACCTGTGGCCGACGGTTGAATGAGTCAAGGATATAAGGCGCGTGCGTAACGTTCCATTCTGTGTCGGCTCCGTGGAGCAGTCGGTAAAGTGCCGTGTACCTTGCGTTCCGCCCGCAGAGTCGTGGGATCGAAACCTGGCGCCGGAAGGTATTATTTCTTTATATAGTGTAGGGTGCGGACTACGTAGTGATGCGGACTACGGACGCCAACGCGGGTGACATCGTGAGTTACTAAAATGCTCTGCATTTAAAACTTTTGGTGGGCTTGTGGCACCCTCGCGGGATGTATTGCGAGTTTGTGAAGCTGCAGAAAAGGGCCTCTGATTGCTGCAGACGCAGTGCGAGAACGTGCGGCTGTCGCACGCAAAATGTGCGGGATCGGTTGTGAATATATTAACCATGGTTTTAGAGAGGGCGTGGTTTGCTGAGCTTGATTGAGCCACATCTGCCGCGTTGCGACCCACTCGACAATCGCATCTACAAGCTTTCGAAGATGGTTGAAGAGTGCTACTTGAAGGTTCGGCTGCACCGCATCACCAAGGAAACCAACGTAGTGAACTGCAAAGGGAAGGTGCAGACAATGCTGTCCAGGCTCATCATTTTCAAAAATTAGTGAGCAGTGTTCAGTACAGCAAATTTCGGATGAATACCCAGTGGGTACACTAAGTGTAGGCTCAGTTTCATACTGTACATTTCCTTAGTTTTGCTGTGTTTTGTGCGTCCTGAAATAGTATTGCTTAGAGTTAGTTCCATGTATATTTTTGAGCACATGGGGATTTTTTTATTTTTCCATGTTCTTGGGGCATTTCATAATTCCTAATTTTTTTGTAAATACCTTCAGTACATTTCTTCTTAGTTTTGCGGTGTTTTGTGTTTCCTGAAATTGTATTGCTCAGAGTTCCATTTATATTTGTGAGTGCATTGTGATCTTTCACTTTTCATACTCTTGCGGCATTTCATAATACCTGAAATTTGTTGTAAATACTTTGTTTTGTGTTTCCTGAAATTGTATTCCTTAAAGTTTCATGTATATTTTTGAGTGTAATGTGATTTTTTTACTTCATGTTCTCACGCATTTCATAATTCCTTAAATTTGTCCCATGCTTTCTGTAAAGTGCACACGGAATAAAAAAAAACCTGCTTTAATGAGCTTCAGTGTGTGCCTAATCCATTTTGCAAAATGCGATTGAAAAGCTGGAAATAGACCCGCCGCAGTGGCTCAGTGGCTAACGCATTGTGCTGCTCATCCCTAGAATGCGGGTTCGTTTCCCGGCCGCGGCGGCCGCTTTTCTGATGAAGGCAAAAAACAAAAAATGGCCGTGTGTACGAGATTTCGGCGCGCATTAAAGATCCCCAGGTGGTCAAAATTAATCCGGAGCCCTCCACTACGACGTGCCTCATCGCCTGCGTTGTGTCGGCGCATTAAACCCCACAATCAATCAATCGATCAATCAATCAAAAGCTCGTGCTTAATTTGGTCTTCTTCGGCAAAAGCAAAACTGGGAATGTTGTTTAAACCAGAAAACGTGCATGTGCAGTACATATAAAGATTGCAATGTCCTGATGCATATGATTCCTTGCAGTACTGCCTAAAAACCATTCGAACCGCTAAACTGTGTCTACAGAGCTTTCTTGGGTGTGAGAGCTGCGTTATTACTCATTAATCATTAATGAATAAGCGTTCACTAATCCCAGCAATGCCGCTAAAAGAAACAACCATCAAATAATCACGCTGTCGCGTGTCCCGCACTTTCAGCGTGAAATCACGGCCAATAGTAACCTTATAACGCGGCATCTCTTGCCTTGGCGTGCAACATGAGGTAATTTTAATGTTAAGGGGGCGGCCTATCGCCTTAGATATACAGAATAAACATTTATTAAAATAAAAGCAGGGGTGGTGTCTTCAGCCTAGCGCTACGCGTTTTCGCGCGGCAACAGCTCTCTTCACCACCGTAAGATATACACACGCGAACTCGCTGCTTGAACCATATCTTGCGTCAATACCTTCCGCGTAAGGCCAAATTCAGGCTGCCCTCAAATATTGTGGTCGATAAACCAGCTTACCCAGCGTTTTCTCCCTTGTAAAGCCAAAAAAAAACACGACCGCACTTCAGCGTCCCTGCCAGCTCAGCACCTTTTCTGCCCACGGCAATATGGCCGCCGACCTGTTTGCCCGGCTTCACCTCTTCGCGTTCCCCGCTATGGGCAGCCTCCACTCCAGAAGTTTTATACAACCTCCTTGGTTGACTTGGTTGACGCACTTGACTTCATGGCAGACGTCACGGAAACACGCGATTTAGCGGGAGAATCAAAATTTTTGCCTAAATTAATTTCTCAGTGAAGACGGCATCGTTTCCTGCCGGACAAGGGCTGAGGGCCCTGTAAAACCCGAAATCTTTTGAATAAAACAAACTTGTATGTTGTCTGCGTAACCCCTTTAAATGAAAAAAAGTTCGTTTTTGCAACCGGTGGATTTTTCAGACTCCTCTTTCATTCAGACTATTTTTCGTTCCCCTTCAGGTCCGAAAAATCGGTCGGCTACTGTAAATCGATACTGTATGTGCAAGTCCTTCTTATCTCCGGTTGTGCTGTGCTGTTTAATCCCACAGTGAACTGTAACAAACTGTACGGGACACTTGATTTTTTTTTTATTTTAGAACAAAAAATTTAGTGCTGAGGAGCAGTGTAGAATAATTGTGGTGGCGTTATTACTGGTGAAACTGGGCATCAGTGCGTGATGAATTTAGTTCGCATCCGGAGTTGCGAAAGTAATTATGTTTGTGAACAAAAGTGCCGCTTGATTTGATTTAGAGACATACAGGACAGACTGTGCGCTGTGCGTATGTGAGGGCGCAGGACGGGTGACGGCTGCTAGTGATGTTTAAAAGCGTTGAAAGTTGGGCTGGTTGAACGCTATTCATAAAGACTACAGCGCACAATCTGTACAGGACGAGAACCCAGCGCTTGTGTTCTCGTCCTCTCTAGTTTGTGAGCCGTGGTTTTTACGATGTTTAAGTCACATGTATTGTGCGCAAGGTGCCATGATACCAAGTGCACTAGAAACAGGAGATACATAGAAACACATGCGTAGAAACAGGGTAGCTACAATGCCTGTGATTATAAAATAACACAGTAGTCCGTTGTGGCATGAAGATAAAACAAAAAGGCCAAATTCTTCACGTCATGAGAATAGCTGTCAAGTTTTGTGTTCTACATTCAATGTTAATTTTAAATGCAATATTGGTTGTTGACAGGCTAGGTTGTGTGCGTGCGTCTGTGTGTGTGTGGGGGGGGGGGGGGAAGAGATAGAGAATGGGAATTTTTAAACAAAAATGCCCTTAGCATTTTTGCATTGTTGGTGACATGCATGTGGAATTTGTCTCGGTGTTTCTTTAGCTCTGGGGGCATTTCTGGCTAGGCATGGCTGCGTGGTTTCATAGCGATCAGGTTGTAACATCCATAATTGCTGTACTTTGTGGCATTCGGCAAAACACTGCATCACATGTGCGACCCACTTTATGCCTTAGTGTGCATAATAGAGTTTCATACAATAATAGCTAGGGTGTAAACTGGCGCTAGTGTCAATGCAAACACTGAGGTGGCGCTTCCGCTTCGATGGGAATGATGGGTAGTTCTGGAACCGGATTGCATAGGATAGAAACAGGCCCATGGCTGTGCACTTTGTTCTTTGACAAAAAAAAACTCTCATTGGCCGGTGGCGAACAAGAAAGCTAGTGATCAAAAACTGGTTTTGTACAAAATAAAACGGTGCATTTAAATAAAACGCAGACGCGGAGTCGAGGAGGTTTGCGGAGTAGGTTTGCCATTTGGCGCCAACTACAGCAGGAAGCGAATTTCTTTTAAAAACTGTTTGGCAAGGTTTCGGCGCTTGTAGTTTTTAATATGAAGAAAAGTTCTGTGTTTTAAAAAAA
Source organism: Haemaphysalis longicornis (assembly GCF_048455015.1). Taxonomy (NCBI): domain Eukaryota; kingdom Metazoa; phylum Arthropoda; class Arachnida; order Ixodida; family Ixodidae; genus Haemaphysalis; species Haemaphysalis longicornis. Next base: position 196,763,835 of record NW_027526385.1, on the reverse strand, counting down.
AGAGACCGATTACCTTTGGAGAAGTTATTCTAGCCTGAATTTGTGACATTTATCAAGCCTCGTTGCTATCAGCCGCCGGCACTGCTGGTCTATAGGAGCCGGCATTCGCACGAAAAGTGGCTGTTCCAAGCAGTTCACAACCGCCGTCGGCTTCGAAAATGCATTGCTCTACCGAATGAGTAGCACCGCAACTCCTAATTCACAGGCAACTTCGCCGTGCACAGCGCCCTCATTTATGTTTTCGTGCTCACTGTGCCAGCAATGAATTCATAACCCACCCGATTTGCAACTATGGTTACAACCCATTTCCACTCAGGGCAGCGTCAGTGCGCGTGTGGCATTCAGTTCAAAGAGAAACGTATTTTTGAATGCTTCTTCCAACATAGGCAAACTCTCTAGATGTTATTGTATGAAACTGTATGGCGTGCATAACACCTACACAGAGCAGCAAATAACCACCAAAGGAGATAGCCAAAGGCTTTGGTGAAGGAATACTGATTGGATATTAATCAATAGTAATCAATAACAGAATAAGTTTACCTGTTGCTGAAATCTGCAGCATCCTGTTGTGCCATCTGCTGTTATTTTATTCATAAACATGTGAAAAGAACTTATGCCAACCATTGTAGGTGCAGTCTATTAAGTGTTAACAGTTTTACCTAGAAAAGCAGGTGCTTTTTGTAGTTAAGTAGGGTTGTGGGCAAGTCTTTTACATTCATTTGCCTTTTTCCTGGACACGAATAGCAGTTGGAAACTAGTTCTGCTACTGCAAGACCTGTGTGGTAAGCATTGGGTTGGGTCATGCACCCTAAGGAATGGTCACTAGTATTTAGTGTTTCCATTCTTCAGGGAAGTGTTTTCCGTACAACCAAAGGAAGTTGAAAAGGGAGAACGTTAGGGGAATTTTAAAAGAACAAAAAGCGTGGGCGAAAAGTTGAGACCTTGGGGGGCTCCCAAGAAACCCCCTGTGCCTTGCCGCGTGCAGGGCCGAGATCCGCCGTCATGTGGATGAGGTGCGGATCCTGCATGGCGGCTTCTCGCGCATGGTCATCCGCAACATCGTGGCCCTCGTCATGAAACACATGTGCAACATGGCCGATGCCCCCGGAAACGGTGGGGATTTGTTTTACATTTTGTTTTGTGTCCCACACGATCACCAGAGTTCTTCAATGTACGCCACTTGCAAAACTCTGTGTCAGAATCCGAACCATGCAAGCACCCCTGCTTAGTTGGAGCTGGGGGTAAACTGCATTGGCGTGGCACACCAAAGGGACATAAAGGGGCAGACCGGTCTTATAGCTATTTTTTTTATTTACTAACCAATTTTTATTAAACTGCACAGCATTGTGGAGTTTTTTGTGCTGATTTCAAACCTGCAATGAGATTTTTTGCAAGTGGAATATTTTTTTAGACAATGACTGACTGCCATTATTTTGGGTCACAATTACAAAATAGCCACTCCATACATAAGGGTGGTTACCCCGTGGCTAGGCAGACAAATGACTGAAGAACAAAACATTGGAAGAATTTTTTATTATTTAGCTATTTTTGGTCATTTTGCAACGACACTCTGCCAGCAATGGCACAGCGGTGGTGACAATCAAACACAATAATAATTTTCCAAAGCTATCAGCTATTAAAAAATGCTACCAGCTGCAAAACAATTTATTTCCAACATTGTATTCTCCACGCATTTAGGTATCAAAAGCAAAAGAAATTACAGTTGTACCTGCTCTGGGTGGTGCCGAGATATCCGAGGGTGAAATGCTAGCTTAGCGTTGCAAGAAAAGTGCTGTTTCACCATCGAATTCTCTGCGAACTTTATAGAGTGCACATTAAAATGATATTTACAATAAAATATGGTGTCTTATGATGAGAAAATTTGCACACTGGTAGAAAAATGGCCCTGGATGCCGCAAATGCCTGTTTCCAAAAAACAATTTTTTGACCGTCTTCTGGCCCCAAAGACCGATCTGCCGCCATAAACTGAACTCTGCTAAACATTTACTTAATAACAGAGCTTAGTAAAGCAGAGCTTGCTTTTCAAGTTAGGAAACGTCGAATTAAGTAACGTTTACTTATGTTTCCATGGTTTTTCCTTCATGACTTGCGGCAGCAGCCACAAGCGATTGAGCACACTTTCAACTTTTTGTCGACAGTTGACAGGCCAGTCGACATGCCCCATGCTTGCGCCTGTTTGCCTGCAGAGTAGGAGGGAAAACCTCGGACTGGATTTTGATACATGGGGGCCTATGGGGAGTTTTACAACTGGTGCATATTAACTGCGTAATCACAACCTGGCCCTTTGGACACGCTATCTTATCTGGCTTTCACTCCATTTCACTTCCACTTTAACTGTCTGATTTTAGTTGTACCCCGCACCACTTTTACAAAATGCAGTTAAACCTGGATGTAACGAAGTTGACAAAAATTCGCATTTTTTCGTTACATCCAGGTTTTCGTTACATGCAGGTTTTGAGTTAAAGCTCGCGGGAATGAAGCAGAAACGAAACCAATATGCCAGGCATCAGTTAGCGTCACTAAATAAAGGCTTTTAGAGTATCGGCACTCTTTTCTCTCATTGTTATGCGCCGCCAGGATTTTTACGGGTCGGTCGGCACCACGTGATAGTTGTTTACATATGGGCGCAGCCATTTTGTTTCTGAGCGCCTCTCTCTCTCTGCTGCGCGGACGCTAGAGCGGCCGGTCGCACTCTGCCCGTCACAACCGGCGGCGGTTTCGTTGGGAGAGATGGCAACACTGCAAGCCAGAAACAAAATGCCCCCCAGACGCTTCCGGGTGCACGAAGTGGCGGTATTCTTATGTGTAGCTTATGTAGTGACGCTGGCATCAGTAATGCTGAACTCACCCTTAATCAACGATATATTTCACTCTGAAAAAGTGCGTGATTTGCGCTTGCTGCTACCCCGAATTCACAAAAAGTAACTGAGCATCACTTTTACTTTTTGGTACTTTTCGGTGCCTTAACGTGTTTCAAGAACCAAACTTACGCTGAAAGAGGGGCGCCTTTTCACGAACTTCATGCTCTTTTCTGCAGTAGTTACCATATTCTCACAGTAGTTACCATAAACGCTGGCTGGCCTAACATTTGCTGAATAATATTACATCCCAACTACGTAACATAACCTCACCGAACCTAATGTAACCTAACCGAATGCATCATAACCTACCCAAATCCAGACCAACTGCAACAAACGTAATATAAACCAGGCCAACGACACAACACAACCTGTATTAAACGTAATTCAATCCATTCTAGAAGGCCTGTGCGTCGATCTCTTGATATAGTAAAAACCAGAGTAAAAAAAAAGCATTAACAAAATCACAATGACTGAAAAATTCTGAAAGGTAAAAAACAAAATTGCAATGTCGAACTCGAATCTGAGCCTTCTCGTTTAAAACCAAGAACTATACCACAGCGCTACAGGGGCAGCTGCAAACACAGCTTTTTAGGGAATATTTATCCCGTAGAATCTCCGGGTAGCGTTCTTAGCCAATGAGAGGCGACTGCCGTAAGAAATTTGACGGGAATTTTCATGGTTGCCGCGATAATAGACACTACCTTTAAAAGATTGCAATTAGAGGTGCCGTTCCGCAGTATTTTCACACAGATTCTACTGTGACCAGTTTTATCGCGAAGTTCCGATAATCGAGCAAGATAAAAAGCAAATCAGATCACCGCTGGTACCGCCTTTCAGATTTTGGTCTGAGGACCCAAGACGTCATCAGTACTAGTTAGTGCAGTTGGCCTCTTCTTACAAAGAAAAAGAGAGTTGTGTTTTTACGAATCGTTGGGTCTGTGCTGGATCGCATCACTCCTCGCATGCCGGGATGCACTTAGCATAGACAATGCTGCTTCGCCACATTCCACAAATGACATAGTCGTGCTGTCACTTTTGCCCATATGGCGGGAAGTTTAAACTTTGTCACTGTTTGTGCTTTTTTTTTTCTTTCTATGAAACATATTTTGTGGCCAGATAAGTGCCATGGGATTTGCCAGAGACCAGTAATTTCAGATAAAAAAAGGTTTCCACTTCAATGCACCCGTTATACAGTAAAACCTTGTTACAAGGGACACTCGAGGGACCCAGGCAATGTCTCTTGTAACCAAGGTCTCTTGTGTGCAATGTCGCTCACATGGCGAACATGGGAAAACCAACCAAACCATCTTCATTCAAATGTCTCCTATAACCAGGTGTCTCTAGTAACAGTGTCACTTGTAACTAGGTTTCACTGTAGTGTGTCCTGGCCACCATTTGGGTTGGGTGTTTATGCAAGTGTTTTTTTTTTTGTGTGTGTGTGTGTGTGTTGCAGTGTGCACCGAGTCACCTGCTGGAAGATTAGTGTTAGGGACCAGAGTCATTGATAAGCTGAAGCTGTTGAGAACCTTGTAGTGCAGTGTGATGCATTCATAGCACTCGCACCGAGTTTCCAGCTAGTTTTCAGTACTATATCAGTTTTAAACTCCGGGGTCAGTTTTAAACTCCGTGGTGGAAAGTGCACGCAATTCACAACCACCTGCCAGGCTTCTTACAGCCTGCAGTCTTATCTTTTGCACCAATGTGCGACTGCTGTTGTTTCCATTGATCTCCAGTTGTCAACAATTTCAATCCCCAATTTTGTAGCCTTCAAGGCGCTTGTAAGGCCAGTACCGGCCATCTAGTGGTTGGTCCAAGACGTGCTGGGTCAGAATCGTGGTTCGTTTCAATTATGCGACCGAGATTGTGGCTTGTGGCTGAAATGTTCATCTACTCAAGTGCAGCTTTTCGGCTAATTATGCTCCTTTGCGGGCTGGTTACTGTGAAACTAGTGTTTAGTGTTACAGAAAATATTTTCACACAGCTGTTATTCAGAGGGACATCTTGCATTCCGCGCAGTTTCAAGTAAATCCCCCCCCCCCCCCCCAACCTTTTAAAGTATAAAAAGCTGTTGTTGGTAGATCACCTCTTTATGTAGGAATAGTTTTTGAGATTAGTGAGTACTTCAAAGCTTTCGTTCTGGATTATTTTTTGTTCACTTGTTTTTTGCCAAAGGACCTTCAAGTTTGCAACTTTTTGGAGAGTGCATTTGATCATCTACATATTTGCATGTTCAACGTGTATATAAGCTAAGTTCGAATTTGCTGCTCTGTTTTCTTACACCGCTGAAAAAACAGTTGACCCATCTTTCCAGTGGTAAGTAAAAAGTTTGCAACCAGTGTCGAAGGGGGCTCAGGTGTGCCAGAAGCCTTAAAAGGGCTGAGGACTGAGCGAAGCTACCTCACCTCACACTAGCTCAACCACCAAGCGGTCTCGCTTTAAAAAGACAGCCAACCAATTTTTGCGGCGTACCGTATTTTCGCGCGTATAACCCGCACTAAATATGCGAAAACTTCTGTGGCAAAGTAGGGGTGCAGATAATACGCTGGGTGTTTCCTTTAGTTAAGCTTCGCGGCAATGCACGCTCTGCCGTGAAGCTCCTATACAGTAACACTGACTAAGCCTTTCATGGCAGCGATTGCGCAAAACATACAAGGACAAAAAAGAAAAAACAAGGACGAGCGCACTCTAACAACTGAATTTTACGCCTTTTCTGTCTACATGATATGTGATGTGTTGCTTGAGCAGTAGCTTTGGTGCAGCCTTTCCTGTATGAAATCTGCGGGCAATACGCGAAGGTTTTTTTCTTTTCCGTAGGGCTGAAAGTGGGGGTGTGGATTATATGCAGGGGCGGATTATACGTGCGAAAATACGGTATATGCTTTCTATACCAAACCTTAAAGTGAAACGGTTACCCTGCTAGGACCCTAGAACGTTTGAAAGGGGAATTTTTACACCTACCACCCTTACGTATGCTGCCAAAATAAATGCTGGCAACGGCAGTGGGCCACATGGCAACATATTGTTAACTATACACGAGATGAAAAATGGTACTCGAAGACTTGCCCCCAGCCATGGGCGTCCGCAGAACTTTTTGCAAGGGGGGGGCATCCATTAGCAGGGGGGAGGGGGGGGGGGGCTTTTTGAAAACACCAAAAAGGCGCTATTTAGCGAATTAGAACCAGACTAGGAGAATATACATTGGATTTTATTACCGAACAAAGAAATAAAGTTAATAAAGAAAATCGAAAAGTTACTGTCACTTTGTAAAGAAGAGTGGCCAGTCTCGCTGCGTGAGGGTTCTCGACTCACGCCAACTGATCACCAGCACACAGCACAATACGTTCACATACATACAACTGCACTTCGTCAATCTTCCTTGACTAGCAGCTGCAGACGCCTCGGGTTTTTCTGGGCAAATTGTGAGATGACATGTGTGATGAAGTCTGTTGGAATGGCTCACACAATAAAGATACTACTGGCCTCCCCGACTTTCAATGCAGTACAGGCATACAAGCGTTTTGAGGGGCTGATTCATAGGTTTTGTTTCTGGGCTTGGGTGGTGCTGACATTTCGCTATTTCGAAGGAAAGGGTGTACAAGGGATGGGATGGCACGGGAGGATGTTACACTCTCCCGACTAAGTGTAGCGGTGAAGATTTTTTGCTAGATATAGCTGCAAATTCGTCCGAAAACTGAACTTCTTGCGGTAGGACTGCATAAATCTAAAGTTTAGGGGAAAAAATTAAAAAAAAGAACATCAAACTTTTCAGAATTGTTCGCTATCTTCAATAGCCAGCACAGGCAGCCTGTTTCGCTGCCATCACATGACCGGCAATGTTAGTCAGTGTCTGAAGTGCTATGTTGATTGCAGTCCTGAAGGGCGTTCCATACGGATACGCAGGACCTGCATGAGTGTGCTGATTATTTGAGTAGCTTGGATTGTTGGGCTAGTTGGTACACGTACATAGGTAATTTAAAAAACTTTGCGCTAAAGGACGGGACAAACCCTCTCTTCCGTCCATCAGGGCAAAGTTATTTTAATAATGGGCCAACCAAGCTGTGCAGCTTTTTTGTAGTGCATCAAGGATGAAGGAAGGAAGGATAATACAGTGCATGAAAGGCAGGGAGGTTAACCAGGTTACAGTCCGGTTGGTTGGCTACCCTACGCATAAGAAGTGGGGAAGGAAGGATATAAAGAGAAAGAAAGGGTATTGAAAAGTCAGGGGATAGAGCTTGAGGAGCAAGAAGAGAAAAAGATAACTACAAAAACAAAACAGTGGGCGATAATGAAGCCTAAACTGAAACGATAAACTAACCAAGTGACAAATAAACAATGGCACACAGTGTCTGTACAATCGTTCAGACAGGCATGTGTCTTTTAAGAAACGAAGTAATGCCTTTGTGACCTTTTGGTACTGTGATGGGCAACGCCTGTGACACTAAACAGTCTGCGCAGTTAATGGCTGGTTGTCGAGTTTTCGGAGTGCGGTTGACAGGTGTAGTCTCTGCATTGCAAACTGGGCACAGTGACACAAGAGGTGTTCTATTGTCTCGTCCGTGGCGCATGTGACACAAGCAGGGCTGTCAGTCATGCTGATAGTGAATGAGTAAGCTTTAGTGAAAGCAATTGCTATCCACAGTCGGCACAGTATGATGGCATCCGAGCGTGGCATGTTAGTGGGTTGATGGCGCTGCTGGTCAGGGTCGAGCAAGTGCAGGCGGGGGTTTGAAAACGCCGGCGTATTCCAAACAGTCAGCATGATTTTGCGGGCGATGGAGCGCAGTGACCTTGCCGCATCATGTTGCGGTAACGGGATGTCGGCTAAATGGGCACTTCCCGTGGGCGCGATGAGCCGCTTTGTCTGCACATGCATTCCCAGAAATGCCGCAGTGGCTAGGGAGCCATTGAAAAATAATATTGTGTCCATGCCTTACAAGGAAGTCATACTCTTGACGAATCTCGGCCACAAGCTGTTCGTCAAAATATCTGAATTTACAGGGGGGGGGGAGCAGTTGCCCCCCCTTGCCCCCCCCCCCTTTGGACACCCATGTCCCCAGCTAAAGCATTAATAAAGTGCAGTGTAATTCTTAATGTGGTCTTTGAATTGCACATGGAAACCATAGCAGGTCTGTTTGTATATGTACGGTGGTGTCACAAGTAGACACTACCAGGCACCACCTTTCAGATTTCAGTTTGTTTAGGAATTCCCTGCGGTTACTCTGCTATATTAAAAGCTGGCTTTGATATAAGCTCGGGGACGTGCACTCCACAAAAAGCGGTTGTCTTTCCCTCGCTTCAACGAGTTTCTTCATCGAAAAAAGGCTGTTAGGTGCATGCTCTTTAGAGTGTACTAAGTGGTGAACTGTGCTGCTAGCAGCTTGAGCAGTATTTGTTGCTGCGTGTATGCATGCAACTGCACTCACCGCAGCTTTCTGCCGCATGCTCCTCAATGGAAACATTATACAAACTACGTTTTACGTAAACTTGTCCGCTCGCTTTCCTCTTGAAAGCTTCATGCCGAGCTTTTTTTTTTTTTCCCCTCAATTATCGGTTCAGTGCTTCATTCCCATTTTATCGCAGTTCATTCACTCTCTTCACTCCCTGCACAGAGTCAGTGTGCAAGTTTCCGCCGAGGCAAAGCAGTTCACATGCATGCTGGTTGCGTTGTGTTCTGTCAGTATGTCAGTGGGCGTTTATAGAGACGTTCACGGCTAACATAGCTTTGCGTGTAACTGGGCTGTCGCACTGGTCGCCAAGTTCATCCTTTTTCTTGAAAGAGTCTTGAAGACAGAATACAGTAAAAGCTCAGTAATTTCAACTGGAAGGGGACCATAAAATTGCTCGAATTAGCGGGCGGGCACTAGAATGAACGGATATCGCGCCCCACTGCACGGGCAGATCACAAAGAAACCACCTCTGGACTCGCTATTGCAAATTAGGCGCTTCTACATGTTTGTGGCAGGTGATTTCGTAAATAACACTTCGTAAATAATGATGGCATGCGCCAGAGCACTGGCGCCAGTGGTGTGGCGCCCTCTGTAGACGCTAAATAAGCTGTTGCAGGAACGTAGCGCCCGCGCCACACCGTTTTTCCGTTTCGTTGTTTTGCATCTCTAGTAAATTTCGTTTGGTTATGATTTGCAATACATTGTAATCACTCTGGGCGGATTTTTTTCTGCCAGGAGCGATGGAAACCAGGGGATCATAGTTCGAATTAACCGTTCTGGATACCGACATGTTCGAATTATCTGGAGTTTTTTTTCCCCCATTGAAATGTACAGGGCTGTGCTGGGACCGGGGCGTGAGTTCGAATCAAGCGTAAGTTTGAAATAACTGAGTTCGAATTCACGAACTTTTACTGTGCAACTTTGGTCGGTTTGAAATAACTAGCCTTAGGTAACTTACTCAACTCTACTCCAGCCGCAAAAGACATTATTCGGAAATGCAAGAATTATTGAACAGGTTTCAAATGTCGCGCTACAGTGATGTACCGTATTTATTGGAATACAGTGGAACCCCGTTATGTGTTTTTCACCGGACCGGGAAAGGAAAACGTAACAGCCGCAAAAACGTAAGAGTGAGGAAAGCCATGAAAATGGGCCGGTGTCTAAGTGGCGTTGTTGAATCACCCCCTATCTAGAACTCCATCATTGCCAACTTGGTTTCTGCCTGTTCTTCCAAAGGTAGCGGTCTTTTTTTTTTTTTTGCATTTTTTATGTGCACATTTAGTGTTGCCAAGAGCAATTAAGACGGGTATAAAGTCATGTTAGTCGTCGTAAAATCACCGTACTACTCGCTCGCCGTCACCCTACTCGTGAAGGTCGACAGCAAAATCGGGTGTCGTGAAATCCCCGTACCACTCTCTTGCTGTTCTGACCGGCTGTATAGGTGGTGTAGGCAGCGTAGTGTGTAGAAGAGCGGTGTAGAAGGACTGGCGCAAGTGATGGCATGGGTGGTGTAGAAAGTGCCGAGAGTAACAAGGAGCAGCAGATGATGCACCGAGACCGATCTCAACGCTACCACAGCGCCGCCGCCTGGTGGGCGGCAGCACCGGCCCGCGCCGCAAGTACTGGATCGGCCAACTGACCAACTGACCTAATTTGCCAACTGACCTAATCTGAAAACGCTGCATGGCACCATTACGACAGGACGGCGGCGCTAACATCACACACTCCCAGCGTTCCAAAGTGAAACTTCTGTTGTAAGCTCAGTGATTATCGTGATAGCAGTTTCGACAGATGGCCATGTAGTGACGGCCTCTCCAAATCACTTGCGGCTTCTTGTACCAGTTCAGTAACAAAGCCTGGCCAAGTCTCGTCAAAAGCCAAAATGGCGGTGCCCAAGCCGCTTCAGTGAAGGCGAAGGCTGGCCCACGGAACTAATCCCTCTACCGCGACGAATGCACAAGTACCCAGACAGGCCCCGGTCAACGCGGTAACTACGTACACGACGTAACAGACAAACTGCTAAAACTCTCTATTGTTACATACAAAACCAAGGCAGTTAAAAAAAGGGGGGATTTTGCTTTGAGTGAACTTGCATGCTGTTCAACTTTCCGGGAACTCCTGTTGTTCAGAATCCTCCTCTTTTTTTTTTTACCCCCCCTATTTGTGCGTGCTCACTTGGTATGCTGTTGGCAAGCACCCTCACCTTACACTTGAACTCAGTGTTCATGGTCCCCATCTTCATGTTTTGTAAAGGCTGTGTCTAGAGTCGTGCCATCTTACTGTACTTAAGTACTGCACTAAAGCAATGTCCGTCCGCTGACATTTTGCAAGAACAGTGCCAAATCTGGAATCACTTTGCCCTCCATGAACTTAACGTGACGTAAACTAACCTAACATAACCCCAATGAACAGAAACAATCATAACACCCAAAACAAACCTTTGCCTTCAAAATTGTGATTGAAACTAAAGTTCAAAAGAAAGGTGGGGGGGGAGCTAAAGTCGAACTACTTCCCTTAGCACCCAGAAACAAAGACAGAACCTCTACACCACAACAGTGGCAGATGCTGCGCCCTGTGCAAGCCTTGTCTTGCATACCATGTTTTACTCTATTCTAAGCATCCGCTGTTTTCTGTGGTCGTGATGCCCAAAGTGAGTGGTGATACTTTCATTCGAAAAACTTAAAATAATCCTTCACACACCCCACCGTTTTTTTTTTTTTTTTCCAGCAATATTTTGACAAGACGTGCACAAAAAATGTCTTATTTGGGGCAAACATTCGAGGTAAAAAATAGGTGCAGACAGTAAACCCACTGTTTTTGTGTGATACTCGGTCACCCTCACTATAATTCGAGTTTGTTGCACCACCGCTTGAGCCGCCGCTCTTAGCATCCCACAGCAGGTCGGTCTTGCATTAGTTACATCAAACTGGTTCATAATTGAACACTTCATAAATGGCTTCGCCACAACATGAACTAGGGCCCATTTACATGCATGTGAAATTCACCTTGCGATAGTTGCTTAGGAAAGAAGATGCTTAGATTCGCATGCAAACTTCTTTGCTTTTAACATAGGGGAGTGTGCTTAGGAATCACAAAAATATGGTATTCGAATGTCCTCTGAAGGAATGGCAGTGTAGACCAGAAGTCAGCGGACTCGCTCATGAGCCCACTCACTCAACCAATTTGGACTGAAACTCACGCGTGAGTTTGAGTTTGAGTGAGCGCGAGGCTAGTGTGACATGGTGAGTTTGAGCTTGAGTGAGCCCGACTGAGTTTGAGTACGCCTGAGACCGAGTGAGTTCTGAGTCCATTCAGCATTCTGAGTTCATTTTGCGTTTAGAGTACATTTTGAGCCCGAGTGAATTCTGGGTTTCGCGCTGACTGTGAGTTTGAGTTTTGAGTGAGCGCAGATGTGCTGCTCCGCGATGAGTCTTGAGTTTGAGTGATTGGTGATTCCAAAATAAATTTGTGAGTGAGTTTGAGTGAGCGGCGCCAAGTTTGCCGAGGTATGGTGTAGACACTGCGCTTTGTGGATGCCATGCATTGTCACAGTGTGTGTGGGATTGGCCCCTTCCTTTGCCGTGCTGCCTGCTTTGCAGAGGAGACCTGAGATGACCTCGGCCCAGCCCCCATGGACTGCACCTCCTCCTGGAAGATGGCCTCCGTGTTCTTGGAAGCCCGTTGGTGCTGCCCACCCGTCCGTCCGCTCACCCCCCAGCAGAGCCCAGCAGCAACACAGTGGCCCCCCTTCCTTTTCCCTTCGTCTCCTTGTGCCTGAAATAAAAGAAAAAGGGTGCTGCCAGTGGCTGTTTACTGTGGTGGGAGAGCACCTTAGCTTAAAGGAGCCATGAAGAGAAAATACAACTTTGTTTAATTTGAAAGAACTAGGCTTCAGTATCTCACTCAGCTCCATTACAGCCACAAAAGATGTTTTTTTAACGAAAAAAAAGAAAAGTATTAAAAAACTTTCAAATTTTGCGCCACAGTGACGTGTTCAGAGCAAGAATGACGCCATATGGGCCAACAATAAAACATAATTTTCAGTGCGTGAACTGCGCGTTAGCATTCAAGTGATGCGGTCAAATGGAACTAGAGGCCCTATTACAGACGTCCAGTCATGTGTCATCGCGACAGGTCAGTTAGGCGGCCGCCAATCGCACAAACAAGGTTCCGTGACGTCATAGAAAAGTTGCGGGAAATTGGCTAGGGGGTCGCGACTGCTCCACAGGTTTTTTTTAATATCTCCGTTATTTGTTCAAAGATTACGATGATATTGGTATCATTGTTATCGGGACTAAGCTGTCTTTCTAATAAACCCAACTTGTATTTTGTCTTCGTGGCTCCTTTAAACCTCTGCACCTGGGTGGGGGCAGGGGTTCACTAGTCTCAGGCCTTCTTTCTTGTGGGGGTGTTGCCCATTGGCGTGTAGTGCCAAGGTTTGTCTCATGTAAGCAGACTCGGGAACGGTTGTGCAGTTCATATGGTAGAGAAAAATCTGTGTGGCTCAAAACTTGGCTCTAACCTGGCTGTCATGTCGGTTGGCATTTCGGTTAGGTTTCAAAATATCTGCACAGCTTTGCTTGTGTGAACAGCATGGCCAAGAATTCTTCGTTGAATGCCAGTGAGAGTTGATTGTTAGCACGCGCTGTGCTGGGGCGGTATTCTCGTGTTTGTCCGTTTTGTTGCGACATACTTTCAGTTGTAGGCAGGCTTTGGGTTGACTTTTGCGCAACTGTTCTTGTAAATATTTTAAACGACTAATTCTGTTTCAAACTATCTTTTCTGTGTTTGTTGTTCCGCCAGCGAACCCACAACAAGGCGACGAAAAATCGTCTGCTCCAAATCGTCTGCTCCAAGAAGCCGCGGCTCATAGCTCTACCGTGCTTGCATGGCGTCACGTTCGGTTGTTCGCTTTTAGCCAATCAGGGCTTCCTCAAAACGGACGAAACGCGAGAGTACTGCCCCTGGTCTGGGCAAACTTTATTGTAGGGCTGCGAAAGGGCGGTGAAGTGTTGTTTCTGCCTCCTGACTTTCTTTGCTCATGCAGGTAACTGGGGAGCTGCTCTGCAAAGCTGGTGCTGTGCACACATTGCGCTTAAAACAGTTGTTGAACTGTAATTAGCAACTTGTTTTAGTGCCTTGGAACATGTCCCACATTTGTGATCCCAAAAGGCCGGCCTAGGGAAGCCCCAAATCCCCTCCATTTTCGTGTGAATGTAGAATTCTAGTGTGGGACCCAGAAACCACGTCCTTTAAAATAGCAGTGGATGTGCAACATCCCAGCTAGTTCCAGAAACGTGGAAAGCAGTGGCATATGCAGAGTTTTGTTCCAGGTAAGGCTGGATGCTGTAAAAAAGGGAGGACTGGAAAGAAGGGAAAAAAGTGTCATAAGTGTCATGTTTTGAAAAATTTATGCTTATCTGCAGTGATACCGGACCATCGTTTTGAGAACAAACGTAACTTGAAGTTCCATGTGTGAATCGCTCGCAAATTGCATGAAAGCATAGAAGATCGCAGTCACTGTATTATTCGATGAGCAATGGTCGACAAGAAGTCATTTACAGGCAGATTTCGGTTGTTGGAGGTGTGCACGTGGCTTTTTGCTCCTGTTGAGCCACCCAATGCAGAAATGTGCGCGATTCCGATCAATTTTGAAACTTTACTGTGCCAGCTTTATTCTCATTTGTTTCCCCGTGGCAGCCCTTGTTTCGTCAAACGGCGAACGGACAGAGCGGAGGAACTGAGGTGGTGTGTGAATCAGTACACCACCAGGCAGCTGGCACGCTTTCCCAGAAGTCATTTCTCCTCGAAAAAGCATAGCTGCTCCGACGCAGCTCGAACCCCTGTGAGTTGTGAGTCAGCAAGTTTGTAGTGATGCGCTAAGTAACTGTGATCATTTGACGTATACATACAGGGTGATAAAAGTTAAGTCGACAGCTTTTTTAAAAAATAAGGCGGTTAGGTGTACGTGAAGACCATCACTACAGCGAGGTGATGTGCTCACAGGGACACGAATAGAGGTGGTGACTCTTGATGTCAGTTTCTTAACTGAAATCGAATAATTAACTTTTTAGTGCCTGCAGTAAGCAGGCATGTCTGCGTTGAAAAGTTAGACGCAGTCGTATTTCTATGCAGTTTCATTGTGCAGAATTCTTATAGCGCATCCGTACTCCGAGATATCGAACTGGGAAATAATCGTCGCCCGCATGATTAGGCACAGCGAGGACCGGGGCAAGGCTGCTCCTCCCTTTTGTGACATGCCTGCTGTGTACAGTGTTTAGTATAGCGCATCCGTACTCCGAGATATCGAACTGGGAAATAATCGTCGCCCGCATGATTAGGCACAGCGAGGACCGGGGCAAGGCTGCTCCTCCCTTTTGTGACATGCCTGCTGTGTACAGTGTTTAGTTTGACAACGGTGTGGGGGCATAGGCAAAAGTGATAACTGGCACCCTTCCAGTCCTGGCTGACATCGCAATCTGCAATACTCGGAACCGCTATCAAAACAGAACAAAAGGGGGGAGCTTCACGTAAACCAAAGCGCCTAATTAAAAAAAAACGCCTGTCGACTTAATTTTGAACAACCAGGTATATCCGTTGAGTTCCAGGAATTAAAGGCCTACCAAACCGCAGATTTGCCCCACTAAGACCAAAAAATGGCGTCACTTCCGTAAAGTATTTGCAGTCCAGTGCTCTGCAAGCTCCTGTAAACATCTTGAAATAAAAAAAACTGGAATACATGCTCGAATAAAAAAGCTACTATCATCCTGACGAATAGAGCTTGCAAAAAAACATCAAACCAGGCATGGGCGATAGTATCGGCCGACACCACGGCGTGCTAGGATGGAGGGATTTGTTGAATGTTCAAAGACAAACATTTCCTTCCCCACAAAACATATGCGACCCGAGCCGCTGAAACCGCCACCCTGGCAAAAAAACATCAATCTCATTTATTTCTGTCCACGCACGCTAAAGGCCTTGCATAATTTGATGAATTCGATGAAACGTCCTCTGACCAAACGGCGTTCTGCAACGCTATTCGATGAAGTGGCGTTAGATGAATCGTCTGCAACGCGTTGTCATGGCGTAGTTGCAGCGGTAATTTGTAGCACTATAATGGTGATTTTGTCTGTGACGTCAGCAGTGTGAATGTTGCTGTGTCAAATGTGAGGTTTACATTACCCTGTATTGTATAGCAACAGGTACGCAGCTGTTCCACAGACATCTTTCACTGAACTGATGGTGGTGACTCGGCAAAGTGCATTTCAGTAGCACTGGTACATGCAGTTAAGGTGCACTTAAATGCCTATTTTTCTATGCAAGGATATGTGCCGTGTGGTCAAACTGATCGCACGCCCAGCACCCCCTCCAGGTATGAAATGAACCTGTACGGAGCCCCACGTTGTGTACACCATGGACTGTGGGCACTTAAAGGAGCCATGAAGACAAAATACAAGTTGGGTTTATTAAAAAGATGGCTTAGTCCCAATAACAATGATACCAATATCATCGCAATATTTGAACAAATAACGGAGATATTAAAGAAAACGTGTGAAGCAGTTGCGACCCCCTCGCCGAT
This sequence comes from Haemaphysalis longicornis, assembly GCF_048455015.1. Taxonomy (NCBI): domain Eukaryota; kingdom Metazoa; phylum Arthropoda; class Arachnida; order Ixodida; family Ixodidae; genus Haemaphysalis; species Haemaphysalis longicornis. The sequence continues at coordinate 196,747,927 of NW_027526385.1, read as the reverse complement.
TTCCCGTAACTTTTCTATGACGTCACGAAATTTTGTGCGATTGGCCGCCGCCTAATTCACCTGTTGTGACGACACATGACTGGACGTCTGTAATGGGGCCTCTAGTTCCATTTGACCGCATCACTTGAATGCTAGCGTGCAGTTAACGCACTCAAAAATTATATTTTATTGTTGGCCTGTATGACATCATTCTTGCTCATAACACGTCACTGTGGCGCAAAATTTGAAAGTTTTTAAATACTTCTTGCTTTTTTTTTCGTTAAAAAAACACCTTTTGTGGCTGTAATGGAGCTGAGTGAGATACTGAATCCTAGTTCTTTTAAATTAAACAGAGTTGTGTTTTCTCTTCACGGCTCCTTTAATGAACTACTTAGCGGCTCTACGCTCGATTTTCTGGAGGACTTCCACAACTGAGATGACTGAGACGTACCCAGCAGACGGAAATAGGCAGCAAGGCCCAAGCAGTAAAGGCGGGTGACAACATAACCGCGCCAAGTTTTCTCCTGTGCATTTCTTGGTCTTGATTAGTTCACACGGGAGCCGTTAAAAATGTGAGCGTCTGGTAGTGTGGCTAATAATATCTCGGGCCGTACGCAGTAAACAGCAGCAGTTTTTAAAACGAATTTTATAATGCCGTATGCAAGGACTTGCAATATGTATTAGCTTAAACTAAGTACAAATTCAAATCACAAATTCATTCCAACAAATTACCCCATCGAGTTCCGTTACGCTTACTTAGGAGTATGCAAAAATGAATTTATAGATATGATGGCACTGTATAAGGTATTTACATGACCTCCTTTTATATGCAAATTGACACTCGCGTGGAGTGCCTCTAGGCTTCCTGCGTAATCGGTTTAATTGTTCCGTCTGTCCTTGGAACACTTTCCACAGGGCAAACTCGAGACTATCAACGCACGCATAAGTCAATGGGAACCTGTTGGGCTTGTAGGCAGTCGATACCAAATGTTCACAGCGCCGTACACACGAGTACGATAAAGAACACGAGCGCTCGTTCGCGTGTCGTTCTCCCTATCGTCGTGTAAATAAATTTGCGTAAACATTTGGCATTTACGAGAGCCGCCCATATCTACTTCGGAGCTCTTGGACGTTGCTCACGGGAGTTTCTCCAAAACAGATATTGTCAATGCGAAAGCCTTGTATGTGTCGCGATTTAAAAAAATGGCGCAGCTTTCACTGGTGGTGCAAGGCTGGAGAAATTAACAGCTGTCGCCCCATCTCTCCCTTCGTCGGAGACCCGGCTGTTGCTCCTCAAATGGATTTCCGAACTTGCCGCTGAAAGTTCTCCATGACTGGCAGACCTGGGTCGTTTTAAGAAAGCCCGCAGGGTTTCACATCTCTCCCACAGTGCACCGCGTTAGCACGCGCCAGAACCCGCGGCAACCGGCTTCGCAAACTCGGCGCCCGTGCTCCCCAATTCAGGCGATAACGCACGTGAACTGGCGAGGAGAACAGCACGCGAGAGATCACGCCACGAACGCTGGGCAGTGTTCTCGACGGCTGAGCTGGCCGACGCCGGGCGCTCCTCACGAGGCGCATGCTTATACGCATGCGCTTGGTATCTTTAAGGCAGAGCCCCTTAGGGGCCGGGGCTGTTGGCGTCTCCTGTCGTCGTCGTAATCGTCGTCTCATGTAGTCACGGTACTAAACCACCGGGACACCCGTTTACGCCTCGCGCTGGAGCGCTTCGTAACGCGTACTAAAACACCGGGACACTTGAGCTTCGAAGCTGTTGAGCTTCGAGCTTCAAAGACAAGCGACTTTTACAGAAAAGCTGTATACGGTATACCTCAACGCACCCCCGCGCCCCCCGCAATGGTTTCATCTCCGTTGGCAAAAACTCCAAGGCGCCAAGAATACACTTGTATACTGCATCCTTCGCCCCTCCCCAGGTTTCACGTCAATGGAGGTTGCCCAGGATTTTTTTGCCAGCGTTGACACTGCTTGCTGGTTTCTGCACCCTGAACGGGAACTTTTTCTTCGTATTTTTGCGAGCTCCTGGCGTGGCACAATTGCCTGGCCGACGCCGGGCGCTCCTCACGGGGAGCACGCTCACGTGCACGCGGTCTTTTTTTTTTTTTTTTGTATTTCTTTCTGGTAATGCCCATACGGCCGAACTAAAAGATTAAACAGCGTTGCTGTCAAAAGGGTGGCGCTGGACTCGTCGAATGGCTCGAAAAATCCACGTGCCGCTCGCCGTTAATTTAATAAGGCGCGGCAAGAACGTGCACCGAGCGCGCCACTTGCGAGCACAGCACTGTACTATATATGGTAGTGCTGTAGTAGTATACTACATATACAATAGTATAAATGTAGTATAAAAAGTAGTAGTAAAATAGTATAAAATGTACTACATGTACTACAATACAGTCAAACCCATTTATAGCGAACTGCAATATGCACCGCGATTAGTTCGATATATCCAATTATTCGATATAGCCGAACCCGCCTATAATGAGCTTATTGTTACGAGTTCGCGATCCACTGGAGCCCCCTCCTCCCCCCACCCAAACTCCGCCATCCCCGCAGCATGCAGAAACGAACACAGTAAAGTAGCCATTACCATACACAAAATAATCAATTTTTGCAAGTAATAAATCTACTTTCCGCCTTAACTGCCTACTTTGCAAAAAAGCGGTGATTTTTGTTTTCGCTTTCGTTTTGGTGGCTTCAACCAGCATAGCATTCTCTACACGAAACATTGTTTGCACCACTTGGAGTGCGCGTTCTCCAAAATTGAAGAAGCATTGGCGGAGCACATCGACTGCCGAAAGCGCTTCATTATAAGCGTCGGACAGCTTTCATTCTCGACATCATCGGGAACGTTGGCGAGTTCTTCCCGGAACATTAATTTTTCCCCGCCTTTTTTTTTTCACCACAGTTCACTGATGCTGGTGTCTTGGTCCGGACTCGCTGAGTGGGCGGGGTCCGTCGTGAGTCCCGCGGGTCGGAAACAGTTACAGAAAGTGTCCGGCGTCACGTCGCTCCATGCAAGGCGCAATGTCTCAGTCGCGGCTCTTGCTCTGTGGTTACGGCCAATCCACATCTCAATCGCCGCTCCGAGATCATGCATTTCGGCGGCCATTCTAGGCGCGCAGAGTTCGATATATCGGATGTGACCTTCGTTATAAGGAATATGATTCCCGTGTACTTCCGTAACTGAAATATTTTTGTTCGATATATAGCATGATTCGCTCTACCCGGGTTCGTTGTACCCGGGTTTGACTGTAGTATAAAATGTAGTAGTATACTACATTTTGCGCTTTTCTTATTGGCCTCCATTGTTTACCAAACTGCAGGTCATTAGGCACTTCAAGCTACAATTATGAATCTGGATCTGTGTTCATGGCACCAACATATACTGCACAATCGATATAGAAAGTATCGCCAGAGACCATAATGCTTTCGTATTATGAGAACGTAAGCGCCACAAATAATATTTTTATCTCTATAATGTATTGCTCTGCTCGACTTTTAAATCCTTGGAAAAAGTGGCGAAGATTTCCCAGGTCTTTTTATGATTGGCTGCCATGCCTGTCGCGCATGCGCAAGTCTCACAAAGATGGCATTTAAATCGTAACAAATTCTCGAAGTCAAAAATATAGTTGCACGAGCAATAAGCTGATTCGAGCTGAACTGGAGAAGTTGCGCCCTTAATGTATACGTTGTGAGTATGTATAGTAAATAAATATACGTTGAATTCTGGGAGTTTCGCGCTGCCTCGTGCGGAGAGCGAAAGATCTTTTCCATCCAAAAAAGAAAAAATCTTGTAAGGTTTTTAATTCCACATTAAGGCGATTATTTGTTTAGCGAATAATGTAGTTGTGCACGTACAACCATTGTGTACTCGTGAAACAAAACAAATTTGCCATCCCTTTCTATAAATATAACGATGAGAAGAGAGCGAAAGCTTTCTTGCATCAAAAGTGCACCAAAACCTTCTCTGAAAGTCCTTCAAGCCCCATATCGCAAACAAAGAATCAACCAATGCGATAATTTTTCGCACACTTTAAAGTAAATGCATCTATACGCACGATCTAAATGTGTACCGACACATGGGGCGGAATTCTCGAGTTTTGTCCCTTTTGCGTCCCTTTACAAAGTGTCCCTCTCGGCAAGCCCTGATTGGCTAAAAGCAAACAACCGGAAGTGACGTAACGCAAGCGCAACAAACCTACTGCCAACGCCCACTCCTTAACCGGAAGTACGTCACCATGAAAGGGGCTCAAAAGGCACGTTTTCAAAAGAGACAGCTACGAGAATACCGCCCATGGTTAATGAGATAAATGTACACTATTGTACTCCTTCATCATTGAATTGTCTTATTTAGAACCATTCCTTCTTCGCGATTTTCGAGTAACCGTTTTGACACAATGGATGACGCCCGGTTTCACGCACGCACCGTGGGTCCAGAAATCTTACCAGAGCTTATCGGTCGACCAACCTGTCTATAGGGAAAGGCATTAGTTTTTTGACTGGACGTCATCGGTCCCTCTAAGAAAGTAAAAAATTAAACCCGAAACAAAAAAGAAACTCCACGCAGGACCCACACTGAACGATTTATGAAAATTTTATTGTGGCAGAGCAGGGTATGAAGTGCGGCCAAGGGTTTGCTAAGTATATATATATATATACATTTCGAACCATGGCACCATATATGATGCGCTTATCGAAGCATTATCTTCCAATCTGCTTGCGCCGCTTATATTTTCGTGTTATCGTTTCGTTCGCCCATGGCTGTGCATTAGACTTGATTGGTTGATGTTTAGCGCGCCGAAACTAGACAGGCGATGAGGCGCGCCGTAGTGGAGGGCTCCAGATTAATTTTGACCACCTGTTAACGTGCGCCGAAATCTCGAACACACGGGCGTTTTTGCCTCCATCGGAAAAGCGGCCGCCGCCACCGGGAATCGATCGACTGATTGATTGTGGGGTTTAACGCGCCGACGCTACACAGGCGATGAGGCGCGCCGTAGTGGAGTGCTCCGGACGAATTTTGACCACCGGGGATCTTGAACGCGCGCCGAAATCGCGAACACACGCGTGCGTTTTTGCTTTTCGCCTCCATCAGAAAAGCGGCCGCCACGGCCGGGAATGGAACCCGCGTCCTTGGGCTCAATTGCAGCACAACGCCTTAGCCATTGAGCCACCGCGGCTGGTTGTGCATTAGGCTTCGAGCCCTTAAGGACGACGGGTTATGTTACAAAGCATTGATTTGATTGATTGTAGGGTTTAACGCGCCGACGCAACGCAGGCGATGATGCGCGCCGTAGTGGAGGGCTCCGGATTAATTTTGACCACCTGGGGATCTTTACGTGCGCCGAAATCTCGTACACACGGGCATTTTTGCTTTTCGCCTCCATCAGAAAAGCGGCCGTCGCGGCCGGGAATCGAATCCGTGACCTCGTGCTCAGCAGCGAACGCCTTAGCCACTGGGCCACCGCGGTGGGTATGTTACAAAGCAGGTTTGATGCGCCTGCAGTACTTGTTGCTGGACAAACCGCACGGAACTTCTTCTCCGCCTGTAGGTAATTACAGTAGACCCTCAATAATTCGACGCCGGCTAGTTCAAAATTCATGACTATTCGTAAGACCAGTCCCAATTTGGCTGCAACATAAACACACCATCCTCTAATTTTCATATACCTCAGCTTGTCCTGGGATATGGCCCCGAGGCACAAACGCCACACGGCTGTAACCATGGGAGGCGGCGCTATCTAGCTTGTCCAACAACACCTAGGCGCGTCCCTTCACGATCAGCGCTCACTTTCGTGCCTTTTTCTCACCGTATGTGCGCACGAAAGGTGCAAACAAGAGTGGTATCCTGTAGTTCGGTTCCTCAACGTTCAATGTATAGCATGGAAGCGGCAGTAAGTTTTCATTACTACGCCAAAAAAAGCGACGACTCATCGGGAATCTCAGAATGGCCGTAATTGTGACAATGAACTAGTACGCTGTGGCTCGTAGCAAGCTCGATCTTTCCAGACTATGGCTTTGAGCCTTCAGTAAAAGCATAAATAGAAACAAATCAGGGAACCTCGATCTCTGAAATTCAGTTTACAACGGCAATCTCAATCGCTTTCACTGGTAGCATGACGAATTCTTGCATTTGTGGGATGCCCTGAAATGGTAACACTGCGTAACTGCCCCGAAATTTTTTCTAAGAGCTTACGATATTTTTTGTGTGTTCAAGAGGCAACATAAGATTACTGAATTTTGATCAGTGCAGATATATAAATGTAACCGCTCTAACGGGCCCGGGCTTTTACATGAAATTTTAGCGACTCTGAAGGAAGGTTTGATGAATAACGGTTTCGGATTACTTATTTACAGCTTTCGTCGCAAGTGAACTTGCGAATTGAATTGTCAACGCACGCAGTACAATCAACATCTCATGTTTAGCTAGGTTTTCGCAAAGTGACAAGCAGGTTTACAGTGTGCAAACCAAGCATGGGACCTCACAGTGAGCACAAATTTTCTGTTACGACTGCTCTGTTGACCGTTTGCGTTCCTTTTAAAATCTAACGGGTGCCTGCAACAGCGAGATGTGTTTGCATTCTTGCGTATAAGGTCGCTTACGATCCCTAAAGATGGCAATAAATGAAGTTGCGCTGTTGCAGACGTAGTAAAACATTTCCTTTTTATTTCTCGTGGCGAATCAGCTCAACGGGTTCCCGGTAACTACTTTGTTTTGTAAACTGAATATCGCCTTTGTGTTGGCATTTACTTCTTGAGGATTGGTTAAAAAATAAAATTCTGTGCATTTCGTTTTTTTTTTTTCGGGAAAGGGGGGGGGGGGGGGGGGAGGTCCTGCCAACGTTGCAAGTGCAGCGAGAAGAGAATGCATGTAACGCGAAAAGCCAAACTATGGTTATCACTATTACTTACAATCGAAACTACACTAGGCGTCGTGTTCTGTAGCGGTGAAAAAGCAGTATTTTAACACGTATTTTCAAAACTGATTAACCCCCCTTTGGTCCGAGATTGTCCAGGAATTGTGGCTCGCCTTTTCCAAAATTGTATTGAAAGCAAGCATTGTGGGGAAAAAAAAACAGTGAGTCATGGCACACACCCCTCACACATGTGGGCAACAACGTGCATTATATTACGCGTTTTCTCCTCTTTCTTTAAACTTAGGTCCACCTTAAGAGGTTAAGCCGTGACCATATTAGGCATTTGGTTATGCTGAGTGAGGCACGTTTTCTGGACAAGGTGATTCATGTCGGTATATGAAAATGACACACGGAATGCCACATGGCAGACGCAAACTCACAACTGCTTAATTTTACCAAAAAATCCCCCCTAAATACTCTTGCGCATCCATAGAAACGTATTTTAAATAATACGTAAAATTAGCAACTCGATACAGTTGAATAAATGTTTATTCCTCCTCCTTAGTATAAACAACGACTGTCCAAAAATGGTATTTATTTTAGAAAAGGCACGGGAAGGACACGATCACAGGCGCTTGCGGGTGTAAAATACGTGTCCGGTAATGTATGGGCGATAGCGGACGGGTCGTGTGCAGTGTAAATGTTTTTGTTTGTTTCTTCTTTCTATAAGGACACAGCGCAATTTTACAAGGGTGTGGAATTTGCACGCGCATGCCCAGGTCTTGTCGCTTCTTACCCGTTTCGCGTACTAAACTTTTATCCTTTAAATAATCCCCACGCCACCTTCAAAAAGCACCCTTCGACGTTCCCGAAACGGCAGACGACTGCACTCATCAATAATAAAAGTGCAATGTGTGGAAGCAATGTTTATAACACGTTTCACACTCAAGCGGTGACCACGGCGAAGATGTTTCGTGGAATTAAACCAGCGCATTAAACCGCAACAGCCGCTGATTATGGCGTTTCTAGAGGAAATGCGCAAGCAGAGGTAACTATGTCATTGCTTACTGCCAAACGAGCACACATATTAGTTGTTTTGTCGTGTGCAGCACGCGTCTTGCGCCGCACGCAACGCGAAAAAGCAGACGACGCGAGAGCGCCATCCACACTACGAGCGGTTCGTCCCGCCGCCGCCGCCAGGGGCCGACTGTATTCGCGTTCTGGGGCCCTATTCTCGACTGCACAAATTGCCGGCAATTCAGGCAATTTTCCGGAAGTCTTTTCTGATTGGCTTTCAATTTTGGTCACGCGCTTCCGGTTGACAAAGTGGTTGTGTGTGCTGTCGTCATTTTGACGTTTTATGACGTTTACGGACACCAGTTCTAAAGTTTGCCTTATTTCTCGTTACTAAAGGCGCATAATTCTTAGCCGGCGATGAAAAACCAGACTAAATGCAGCGGACATGACAGCGTAGGCCTGTCTTTGCTATTCAACAACAATACTGCTTGTAATACACACCCCCTCTGTGATTGGCTGAGAAGGCGTGACGTAATTTAAACAGTTGGCGGGAACGATTACGTCATGCATTGGCAACTTCAGCCTGCGTAAAAGTGACGTACTGCTACGTAACAGCTTGAAAATGGCGGCTGTTTTTGTCGCAAATTACAAGAAAAATAGGGCAAAAAATTGCCCTGACTTAAGGCGCCGCGAAATGTGCGGCAATTTGCAGCAGGCGCAGTTTCGCATGCGCGCTGTTTAAAGCATGTTTCCTACCGAAACAAATTATAGTTTAAGCTGCTTCCAAGTCAGCGATCATGGAGCATACAAATAACGTGCACTATTTTGCTTTTATGTTTGGCAATAAAATAAAAATTATTTGTTTGGCGTAACAGCAACATAAGAGGGCAGTACAATCCTCTCCATGACAAAGAAAACCCAATGCATGGCATTTGTCCATACTCGTCCTAGTAAGCTGTTGGGTCACATGATCGAACTCAAGAGAAAAATAACAAAGAATAGTGACTATTTGGTTCATTACAGCGCTGATTCAAGTCGAGCTTGATGAATGAGTGAATCGGCGACATCGGTGCGCTCCGCGGTTATCAGGCGCAGCGCTTCGGTGCTCTTATGTATCATAGAAGCGATGGTCGCGGCCGTCTTTTTCTGTGATCACGCCATAAACTTGTAACATAGCAGCAGACGATGGCTTGGCGGCGGTGGCGGCAGGGAAGGTGATAACGCAACAAAGCTTGCATTGAAGCAGTGAGCCCAGCTATGTTACTAAAAGCGATTGAAAGAAATAAATAGATACAGTAAAAAAAATTGTGTGATGTTCTTTAGCTCGACATCCGCCTTTCGCTCGCTTTTGGATCAACGTTACTCGATCGCCTTGTGGTGTTGATGCCAAATTTGACCTCCAGAAATGTGTTTTTCTTGTCAGCCTCAGCTACCGTCTTAATTTTTATAGTACATGCCAAGTGTTTTTATATCTTTCTTGCACAATATTTGATACCTTGGTAGCGATCTTTATGAGTGACTCGTCAAATTACACTGCATGTCGTCATAACTATAGGTGCAGCACGTCACTGATTGCTTACGTCGTGCTTACGCAAAAAAACATGGGCGAAATGCCGGCAATTTGTGCAGTCGAGAATAGGGCCCCTGGATGTGCGTGGCACTGGGAAGTGAATATCGCTTGCCCCCCTCCTGCGCACGCGTAGTCAACAGTTCAATCCTTCAGTCTATTCCTAGCCCGGTGCTGTAGAATTACTGTAGTGTGTTTTAATTAAGCTAAAATTGCGTATATTGCACCTATTCCGGTGCCGCCAAGCAGGTGTCCAACCGAAACCCGAACACGCTGGTGAGCGGTGGCCGACCCAGTATTTTTCCCATTTCCCGATGGCGGCGCTGGGCGTCGCGGCTCAGTGTCGCCCTCTGTTCACTGCACGGCGCCTATTGCCAACCGCGCATATATGCTGCCACAATTCAACGAGAAGTGATCATCGCGCTTATATGTGCCCCCGTTATTTTTACATCCGTCTTCTAAAGGCGCCCGCATCTTTCTCAGGCGTAACGGAAAGCCTAGACAAGCTTCAATTGGTGGACAAAGGGGAGAACCTGATGCTGGGCCAGTGTTCCAGCTTGGTTCAAAAAAAAAAAAAAGAAATCTGGAGGTTTCTCGTGAAAAAACGCGTTAATTTCGATAAAAATTTGTTCACGTTGAAAAACTGGCAATGGCTCAGTTTATGTTCCTTTTATGCTGACATTTGAAATCGCAACCAAGTAAGGGGGAGGGGGGCTTTTTTTGAACCCTTAATTAAATGAATCAGCGTAGTTCATTTAGGCGACAGCAAAATTGTTTAGATGCGCAGAGTGTACGACATTGTAGTCGCGTGAATCTCGTACTACCAGCGCCACTATCATCATCACAAACGAATGTCATCATCATCATCATCAACTGCGCCTGGGCTTGAGCGTGATCCGTGCCAAGCCGTGCCACACGACACAATAGATGGAACACTGTGACGTTGTGCGTTGGGCACTCGCATGTCATCGCTGCAGGGACTTGTGCATCGACAGTAAATGTAGGAAGTCGCATCATGACCCCCATGGCACCAGTCACGGCTCCTTCCTACAAGGTGTTTCGCAATTGGTATGCCAAATCCAAGAAACGCTGGTCTCTTAATGTACGAGCTCTATTGTACAATGGTTTTATTTTGCTTGACCTAGAGACGTAGAGTGATCGTTGCAACTTTTTAGTTTACAATGAGTTTTGCACTGTGCAACGGTTTTTGCTTAAAATGGTTTTGCCGTTACTTCCTACCTGAAGATGTGTGTATAAATGTATGTATGTGTGTGTATTTGTTTATATATTTATACTTTTCGTGTGTGTGACCAAAGCATGGTAATTGATATGTATTCACCGCTACCATGCGATACATGTAACCTTCCCTTCTGCCCTCCTGCTTGGTCCTTAGAGGACTGATGTACTAAATAAAAAAAAAGCGCGAAATCCGAACAAGCATTCCACAGCAACTTTGCCGTGTTGCTCCGACTTTCCTGCAGCTCTGGGGTTGGGAGGCTGCAGAATGTCTGCGCGTCACTGAGGGGGGAGGTGAACTTGTTACATGCATGAGAAGTTGAGATATATACGGACTTTATCGGCCCGTGCTATACCTTGACGAGGGTCCTGACTGAGGGTTACTGCATGGATGGTGCCTTTGGAGTGAGACAAGAGCGCGTTTTATCACCGATTGTTGCCCAATGCCAACTTTTAATTTTGAGATTATTCGCGCCCCTTGAAAAAAAAAAATCATAGGGGACCGCCGTGTGGTGCCAACTATTCAGTGTCCTGTAAAAACGATAACGTTCCCCGAACGGGAAGAATGTATGAGGCACGGATTGATCCCAAGAGAATTGAAACATTGAATTTTCGTAAAGTTACCTACCGGTGCTCATATGCTCACAATGATACGAAAGTACCGATATAAATATGTAGGTTTGGGAAGACGGCGTTGGAATTTACAAATTATAGCGCAAGCTCGCATTGACGGCAACTCCAAGTGATTATGCAGATTTGTTGAATACACTAGGCAGTTTTAGCATATGGTTACCGTGGTTACGTTACCGTTTGCCGTGTTTGCGGGAGTAGACTGCTCAGCGCGAGAGTTACCGCGAACGTTAACTTACCGCCACAGGCTTCACCGTCGCCAGCGCTTCCGGTAACACGGTAAACGGTAACGCAAACACGGTAACGATATGCTAAACTGCCTATTGTCTCCACAGGGTTTTACGTTAGATTCATTTCATTCTTCTTCCAGAAAGATTCCAAAATCTTCTCAATAGGGATATTTATCGTGGACCGCGAACACCGTTCCACCACAGTAGAATGCGAACGGTAACACGCATACTATTAAAAAGGCCTTCAACGAGTCCGTTAGATTGATTGGTTTTGGGGTTTAACGCGCCGACACCACTCAGGCGATGAGGCGCGCCGTAATGACGGGCTCCTAATACATTTTGGCCACCTGGAAATTTTCAACGTGCGCTGAAATCTCGAACACACGGGCGTTTTTGCTTTTCGCCTCCATCAGAAAAGCGGCAGCCGCGGCCGGGATGTGTTAGCATCATCCCACTATCTCCCTCGGGTAAACCAAACTTCAGTTCATTCTTAAGCTTATGTAACAGGCTTCTCCGCCAATTGAGGAAAAGAAGCTCCTTGCTCATATAAAACCTCAGTATTTTCGGCGTTACTATACATACATACATAGTAACGCCAAAAAAACTTGCCCGAGTTGAAATGGGGGCCTTGCGATACAAATGTTTGTGACTTGGGGAAGGCAACCGCCTCTCACCAGAAGGACAGAATATGGCGCCCCTGCCGTGTTATATTCTTTGGTAAAGCTCCCTTATCGGGACGGGCCTTCACCCTGTAGTGGACCTTAATAGGATGACGTTCATTTTGTTCTTGCTGTTAACAAGTACACAATGAATCTTTTTTCCAGTAGCGATCTGCGCATGCGCGGGCTGCCAGTCCGCCATTGTTGGCAGGCGCCTCGGGCAAAATAAACAAAAGGGCGCCTAGCGCTGCACGTTTTTTTTTATTATTTCTCTTTCGACAACTCCTGGTGGGTTCGTACGGACACACAAAATATTGCCTTCTAAGAAAAGGAGCGGAGATGTTTGAGGCTGACCGCACTGCCACCACATGGCTGCCAGTGAGTGGGTAACCATGGCCTCCGAGTTTCAAATCTCGGAGGCCATCGGGTAACGAAAATGGAAAGAAGAAAAAAAAAGAAAAGGGGAGCTTCGAACACTGCAAATTAGTCACGGGAACGTGCACCTGCTACCGTGGCATTCATGTGAAAGGTTCGGGTGGTGGGTCAGTGCGGGAGGGACTGCAGGACCAGGATATTTTGTGCACGAGTTCTCCGACAGCCAAACTTTCTTGGGGGCGTGCCTTTCTGCCATTTTTAGTTCACCGTGGCGGCCGCTAGAGGGACCGGTACTGGAAAAAGGTCCATTAGCCGCATTATTCGCTGGTGGAACGGGGTAGGAATATTCTTACACCGTGGCAGGTAGTAACCAGCGCACGATTCTCAGAAATTGCAGCCCGCATGCCATGTGACAAAGGAAGCCTGTTAAACACGTGACAGCGCCATAAAATTAAACACCAAGACTCGTGAGGCCATTAAGGTACAGCATTTGCACAGACAAGTTGCTTCCATTCCTTGCGTAAGTAAAACGCATTGACCCACGCTGGGGTAATCCTTCTCCCGCATCGTAACATTTGTCTGACGCGCATCAACAGAAGGTGTATACATGTCGCCACAACAAAATTGCGCCACGACACAGCAAAAACCTAACAACGTATACAACTACAATTTATTGGCGTGTAACTTCTTGCTGGGCTAGTTGGTGAGTAGTTCCCATGACTTGAAGCGCAACGAAAATACACGGACGGTGAATACAGAGCACGCAGGATAGTTGGAACTCAGCGCCTGTCCTGTCTACTCTGTATTCACTGTCCGCGTATTTTTCGTTGCGCTTCAAGTCATGGGGATTTATTGGGGTGTTTTAGCGTGGCGGGAAGGCTGCGCTGCGCTAGCGGCGGCGGGAACCGGGATTCACGTTCCGTCCGTTCCGGGGCGAATGGGACAGGCGGCTCCCCGCGCCGTGCTGTTGTAACTTGCGTGGTCAGATCCCACGGCTGCCACCAGTTGTGATTCCGGGGTTCGGGAATCCATCTTGGTAACGTGACTGGTGACCGGAGACGTTGGACCGGAGACCGATGCTTGCTGATGAAGGAGAAAAAAACTTTATACATATTTACATGATGAGTACAAGTTTGGATGCTGTGTTCGAACGAATCGCACAGCCAGCAACAGCAACACTGGGCGGCTCGCCCGGACGGGTCCAGAGAGTTTTAGCAGCCCGTCTATTCCGTCGTGTACGTAGTTACCGTGTTGACTGGGACCCGTGTGGGCACTTACGCTTTCGTCGCGGTTGGGGGATTACTTGCGCGGGCCAGCCTTCGCCATGTCCGCGCATTCGTCACGGTGGGGTGCGCCTCCTCGCCCTTCCGCGCGCGCAGGCGCAGTCGGGTCCCGGTCAAAACGGTGACTACGTACACGACCGAACAGACGGGCTGCTAAAACTGTAATGCGCAGCCAGGTCCCGGTACGCGTGCTGCCCCTAGCGTGGCAAGCACTCTATTAATTTAGTATTAAGAGCTTCTTACTTCTGCAGTTACTGTCTTTGCCACCGGACATTCTAACGTCGGACGCTTCCGGGTTTTCAAAGTGGCCTCCTGTGCGGACATGTACGAATGGAGGTCATCACGCCCGAGTTCGCCGTGCGGTCGCCTGTACGAAGCGCCTTCCGCACGCGTTTCCGACCAAAGCCTCGCGCCTGAAGGGATGCGACGTCAGCTGGGAGTTGATTCGAGGCTTGTTGCGCTACTGCGGTCATCTCACAATACGAACGAAGGGATAAGTTTGCGCAAAAGACGAGGCCGAAGACAAGAGAGGACAAGACGAGCGCATCCTCTCGTCTCTTTTTCCTCGTCTTTTGCGCAAACTTATCCCTTCGTACGTCATGAACCAACTAGCCAGCAATCTAGTCCTACTAAGTCACAATACGAAGCGCTGTGCTTTTCAAGTCCACTCGGCGCGGCGCTCATGTTGCGAACGGTTTGACACACGTTTTTGTATAATATTGTCGCCGGTTCCTCAGCAGGCGTAATAAGCGTTCTTTAAAGGGCTGGTGAAGTGGTTTTGAAAGTGGGTAAATGCTTGTTTTTTACAATTAGTATGTTGGATAGTTTATGACTGTAAAAAAAATTTCGTCATATCTCGCTTGGGGACTGAGATATTCGTCGATAAAGTTGACCCGACGCCCCGCCCACCGCTCGCGGCTGTGCCGCCGGAAGAGCGAGAAACCGAGAGGCAGCGACCGGAAGTAGCGTCATATTCGGAAGACGGCCAGCGGCGTGCGCCGCCGCTTCGCTGTGTCCCAGTTTTCTCAGCGAAGTTCCGAATTAAGCAGACGTGCAATGTGCCCTTTATTAATCTCAATTGTGTAGAGTTGCTACCGCGTGGATTTTCAACCGTAATGCTACTGTGTGCTTCCCCAAAGCGACTCCTAGATACCAGAGATTTCCTACCCGAGCGCCCGTGGCTACTACATTGCCTTCACGAGTAGTCGCAGGGTCGGCCGTGTCGTCGGGTGCTCTGTGCTTCATACGCGAAGAGACTGGCTCGAACAAATATGCAGGTACCCCTAGTTCCTGACCCATTATTATAAGGGGATTAAAAAATTCGTGGGACCGCAGCGCTCAGGGCTTCGCGAACTTCTTGCTCGTTTTGCCGATCGACGTTGTTGGCTGTGACGGAAACTGAGCTGAGTAGCTAGATTTTAAGAAGAAATCAAGCAAGCTGAAAGCATGAAGCGTTTTCTGCGCGCGGAAGCGCTCCGCACACTCGCCGGTCGTGCATTCCTGTACGGCGCACGAAACGGCTCGCACGCACCACGCATATGCCGGGGCAGCGACCACTCTTCGCTGCCGGCCAGAATCAAGGCCGTCGCCAAAAGCAAGTGAACGTGCGAGAGAGTGGATGAATAGTGTGGTGAAAAATTGTGCTAGGGATTGTCATCCAAGGTGATTTTTAAAGAGGTGATCGAATTTGTATCGCGATGCGGAGCGCCGACCGGTCGCGCAGCGCGTCGTCGGCAGCAACCTGCCCGAGCACGAGATGCGGCGAGAGGCCGACGGATGGCGTTACCTGCGCGCAAGAATGAACATAGCACCGATGGCTAGAATGACTATTAACGTGAAAATAAGGTTCGCACGCGAGAAATGGGATGATAGTGCGGTGAAAAACTGTTTTAAGGATAGTCATTCGCGATTGTAGAGGTAGCAGTGACCAAATATCGGTCTCGGTGCTAATATAAAGTTCCCAACCTCCGAGGCGATCCGTGCAACCGAAGCTGGCTGGAGTTGTTCGGGAAGGTGTTTTTCTAAAGTTCGTCGGCGACAAGTGTGCTGCGTTTCCGCTACCTTTCGGGTGACCACAACAGTTCGGTTCTCCTATTCTAAAACTGCGTTTGTGCAGCACTGACACGTTCCGCTGACCGGCCGCGCAGCGACCCGGCACCAGCACCTCCGCGCGACGCAGCGACCGGCCGCTCGCTAGCTGCTGCTTGTACGCATCGCAGGCCGCTGCACACAGCTTGTTGTACCGCCTGCCCGAATGCAAAAACAAAGTCGCACATGCGAAGAAGGGGATGATGGTGTGTCGAAAAAATGTGCCAGGAGTTGTGACTAGCGGTGGTGGTAAAAGCGGCGAACCAATATCGGCACAACTTCCCTGCACCCGAGAAGCATAAGTCGGCCATGAGTCGTCGGGGGAGAACCTCTTTCTCAAGCTCGCCGCGAGCGAACTTGTTGCGCTTATACTTCCCTCAGGCTCTCATATTCTAAGGAAAGATTGTGTGAACCCTCCATTCACCAGAGGTCCTTCTGGCCCGTATCTGAACGGGAACAGAATGAGATCGATGAGATCTCCAGGCCGAGCGGTCACGGCAGCGCCGGCACTTCCGAATATGACGTCATCTGCAGCCGGCCAATCCTGAAAGGCAGCCAGCGCTCTGACCGCGCCGCCGGGCAGGCGTCGTTTATTTTGACGAAAAAAGATGGTTTGGGTGTATTTACACATAAAATAAACATGTTTTTCGAATTCAGCGTCAAGAAAACCATAAAGTAATGCCCCCAACAAAATTTTTTTGAAAAGCTCTTCACCAGCCCTTTAAAGAGAAGCCGGCGGGAATTTGCGGCGGGCAAGGCGGTAATGCGCAGTTAAATAAGCTTTCTCGCGCCGACCGGGCTCCGTGTGAGAGAACGAGGCTTGGGCCTGCTCGGACAGTGAGTTCTCGCGAGCTACCCCCCCCCCCCCCCCGCTATGGGCAGGATTCCCAACCAGCCCCCCCCCCCCCTCCCTCCTCCTTGTCGGTAGGGGCACTTTGAAGAAGTGCCTATAGAAAACTCACAGTGCCTTGCCTGGGAAGTCGGTGTCATTTCCTAGCTCTAATAACCCCAGCAGTGCTAAAATATTGAACATGATGTCTACAGGCACGCTAAACTAAAACGGTCCATACTGTTACGCAAACGGCGT
Source organism: Haemaphysalis longicornis (assembly GCF_048455015.1). Lineage (NCBI taxonomy): Eukaryota > Metazoa > Arthropoda > Arachnida > Ixodida > Ixodidae > Haemaphysalis > Haemaphysalis longicornis. Next base: position 196,730,901 of record NW_027526385.1, on the reverse strand, counting down.
AGCTTCCCTCACCACTATTTCTGAGCACGGCAACATGCACGCCTTGCGTGCGACCTGTTGTGGTTACGCTAATAAAAATTTCTCGTTGCATTTAATATAATTTACTTCCTCCGTAAACGTCGAACAACCTTAACGGGCATAATGCCCGTTGGGCTGTCGAAACACGGCGTTTCTCGGGACGAGTAATCTGCAAGCGGGGTTCCACTCCTCCCCTACAACACTTTCAGGGCCGGCAGCGCGAGCTGCGCCCCCAGCTCGTCCGGGTTGAAGTTGCTCTGACAGCCCGTGTGTGTGGCTGAAGGGAAGGGCATTACACGCGCGCAGGTGCGACTTTCGATTGTCAACCAGTGCAGCTGGCGAAACAGAGCCCCAATCCGCAGCGGTGAAGGTTGTTCCGCCCCGTGAAAGCTGCAAGTCAACATACCACTGCGCAGTACGTCCGCTTTAGGCTCAAGCTGTTAATAGTGTGGGAAGACTGGCGATTCGAAGGGGTCTAGAACATCGCTAAAACAGCACTTGAAGACGAGAACGAAGGAAGAAGAGAAGACGACGGCGCTAGCTCCGCAAAAGATAGCCTTGTCTATAGGACATTTTGGGGCGCGGACACTTAGGTGTATAGACAATAACGTCGTTTGTTGCTGAAAGAAAAAAAAATGGCGCATATTTTATTACTTACAATTACGTATCGTTCCGCTAATATTTATTTAGGGCAGGCAACGTTTCATTTATTCCGTCAATGCAACGTGACCGGCACCTTTCAAAGCGTTAAAGGAGCCACGAAGACAAAGTTCAACTTTGTTCAGTTTGAAGGAACTTGCTTTCCGAAACTCACTCAGCTTCATTCCAGCCACCAAAGACGTTTGTAACAGATAAAACGAAAAAAAAAGTTGTTGTGAAACTGACATTTCATGGCACGGTGATGTAATATGGGCAGGAATGAAAGCATCACGGGCCAGAAGTATAACCACAGTTGTCAGTGTATTGACTGCACGTTAGTATTCAAGTGAAACGATCAAACGGAACTATAAAGCCCTAGTCATGTTTCTTGCTGGTGGCTTAGGTGGGGGTCGCCAGTCGCACAAACAAGATTCCGTGACGTCATAGAGAAATCTCTGGAAAGTGGCCATTGCTTCATCTGCTTTCCTTGCTCTATGTGAGCTGTTTGAAATTCGCGGCAAAATTGGTGTTATTGTTATCGGACAATGCAGTCATTCTAATGATCGAACCAAACTTCTATTTTGTCGTCAACGACCCTTTAACCGAAGGCCGCATAAGCTACGATGGGATTTCTGCACCAAATACGCCAAGTTCCTCCAAAAAGCACATCCAATCGGTTGGTATATAGCGTATGCGTTATCCGCGACAAACCAGCGCCAAGCCAAACTTTTTGTTGGGAGTAGAAACAATACCCTAATCCCTCGAATAATCGCTTGATTTTCGAAAGCATGATTAACAGGAAGATGTCGCAAATGTATCCGCAAGGTTTCCTGTAACCGAATTTCATACATCCAAGACGAGCTACTGTGACCGCTCCCGAAACACCACGGTACCTTAGGAAGGACGATGCAGATACAGAGGCAATTGCTTCTATAAGCCGCATGTAGCTGCTTTCAACATGTGGGCTGAAGCTTCTGGAGGGCAGCTATGGTGCAGTACGCCGTCGACATAGGCTTTAGAGAGATAGTAGTATCTCGGGGCTACAATCACTCCGACTCCGACAATCACTCCGACACTCCGACAATATCCGACAATATCCGACAATTTTCGACGTCGCGGATATTCGTGCGCGAAGCTTTTACAGCGAAGCTGTTAGCCTCTATTTGGTTGAAAAATTTCGTGTTATATGCAAAAAACCCAGGCGGAACCCAGCACTCACGCCCAAGACGTCGAGCGCATGCGTCAGGCTGGGAAGGCATACGTACGTTTATATAAACTTTGAGGCATACAATATACAGACCTCAGTATTCGTGAAAAGAGAAAACCGCAAACCGCATGATGGATTGTAAGACGCCTGGGAACAATGGGAATCCCCCTCCGTGTGTTCCTGGTAAAGATTAGGTTTGAAGCTGCTCTCGAAAAGGGGTGGGTGACGTCATTTGAGGGCGAGCGGATGCGTCAGGCCATAGGCACGATCCAGCATTTGCCTCCAGAGAAGCAAGCGACAAGCGACAAGCCCGCCGAGGAGCATTTCGTACCATCCCCCATCAGCATGTGTAGTGGCTTGCAACAGCTGAGCTGCGCTGGACATCCACTTTCGCAGCACGGGATGGCGGCCTTTTTTTTATTTTTTTTTATTTTTACTAACCTGTTCAAACTGTTGAGTCGGCACTAACTTAAACTTGGCGTAACGGAGAAGTTAGAAGAGTGCACCCAGTGCCTTCTTGAATGCTGTGTGCATGGCTGTGTGCATAAATGTTTTGGAAAAAAGGGGGTAGCAGGCTCCGCCCAAAATATAGTATGGTATAGTTCAGGGCTGTTCAACTATGAAGCGCGCAACAGCAGGGAGGTTGTGCGGTATCAAGAACTATTAGACCACCTGCGTTTCCTTAATCCCGCTGACTGGAGACGTTACTCCATAGGCTCCGTCTCAACGCAGCATTAACAAACTCCCACCTACATCGGACGAGCCAGACATCACACCCATATTGTGGTAACTGTGGCTCAGCTAAAATAGTCGAGCAGATATTACTCGAGTGCTCCGCGTATGCCGAAACACGGTGCCCTTTACAGCATAAAATTGATTGTCTCCACCCTGGACCAATATTGGACACTGGGACTATTACTTGGACAATGGCCCTCTCTCTCTGCTCAACGCGAAGCAGCTGCCCACATTATAAGCGTTTCTCCAGGACATTGGTGCGTCTACGACGTTGTAGCTTTCTCGTCATTTCAAGAAGCTTTTAACTCAATGCCCTAAAGCAGGATTGATTTTTTTTTTCTCTTCTGCTACTGTTTTTAACTACACCTACTACCTTTATTCCCTCTACTCCTTTTCCGTGCAGAGCAGCATGTCGGCAAGCCTCTCTGCGTTTTCCTCTTTAATAAAGAGTGTCTCTCTCTCTCTCTCTCTCTCTCTCTCTCTCTCTCTCTCTCTCTCTCTCTCTCTCTCTCTCGTGCACACGAGCGGTTCTGAAGCCTCACCCTCTCCCCCACCGCTGATAAGCCACCCCCTTGGGCTGGCCAGAAGTTGATGTAGACCCAGCTGCCAACGTACTAGCCAGCGCTGTGTGCAGACTTTTCAACCGCGGATCTCGCCCAGCGTCTCGCGGGCTGCACCACACTTGACAGTGTCACTTCGTAAGAAGTTCAGGCGAAAACGAATTGCAATAAATTCACGCCTTCATCAGTTTTTTTTTTTTTTTTTTAATTTGCGATAGAGTGCCCGTTGGCATAAAAACCTAGCTATTTACAGGTAGAGGTGGGCACCCGTCTCTAGGACGAAGGCAAGAAGGGAGCCTCTCCCGCCTCCTCCCCCCCCCCCCCCCCCCCCCCCCCTATTTTTTTCAGTGGCATGCACAGCCGCTTTCAAGATATTGAAAACAATTCATGGTCTTCGTGTTCTGAAAACAACAAGAAATGGGTGTTGGGGCACGGCTTTTGTAGCCTATGTTGTCTGGACGACGTTGCTATCACGGGCGCCTCACATTTGAGTGCGTTGACGCCTGGGCTGTTGATAACTGTTTGATCTAGGCCAGGGTGCTGAGTCAGGTGCCTTGCATTGGCCGAAACTTGTGTGCATTGGAAACTTAATTGCATTGGCCGACGCTGATGCTGACGAGCAATTGCGTAGCCAGAAATATTTTTCAGGGGGTGTTTTACGCCGGTGAAAAAAATTTAAAGAGAGCCTGTACCCAAGCAATATTGTAGGCATTTTTCTTTTCATCTTTGTAGGTTTTATTCTCGTTTCTACGTGGTAATATATCGATGCGGAGTGTAAATAGCATGGGCGAAAAAAATGCCGACAGGATCAGGGAGAATGCAACGTTCAGAAAATTATTGGGTGTGTTCTGACACCGAAACAACTCCCCCCTCGCTACGCCCCTGGACTGACGGGCACATAATTGGCGCTGTCTTTGGAGGCCGCCTGAGCCCGTGCTCCCAAACAGGAAAACAGAACGTCTAGCTTGAGGCCTCTTTTATTTGTCATTTAAATCTGCTCGGAACTGAGCAGCTTCGTATTTCATTTGCCCATGGAATGCTATGACGGGAGTATTTTTAGAGGCCGTATTCTGAGTCCCTCATCCACTCCATTTGCTTCCTCCACTCAGCCGAAGGGAGGATTCCGCAATGCTTATGCACGGGTAAATCAATTTGCAAGGATCTCCTTCACTGGAGGCTCGAGCGGAGGCTCCTCAGAGCTAGTTTGGACGAGCAAACACAAGAGAGCGTTTCCGTGCGGCCACCATCAAAACAGGCCGACTGGTGAAACATGGCCTGGATCTCGGATGTGGTTTCGAGGCAAGAATTCAGGCAGCGCAGGGAAGGAATGCCCTCAAACCCCCCTTCCCCCGCGCCCTATGCTGGTCGTCAGTCGAAATAGACGCCAAGAAACATTTCTGCAGTTTTGTCGTATTTTCGCGTGTTGTACTGTCGTCTCGTCGTATTCTTGTCATGTCATGTGTGGCATCCCTGTCCTGATTTTGATGTTCCATACGTAGTTGCACATGGTTTGAATGTTATTTCCCGTTGTAAAGTGTAGCGTAAAGTAGATGGCATTTCTATTGTGACTACAGAAATATTTGTCGTTGAAAAAATTCACTGTGTCCTTACAACAGAAATGTGTTTATAGTAACAACAGATGGCTTTGTCGTAACAACAGGACTTCTGTTGTCCCACGTACGAAAGTTTTTTTGTCGTATGACCGGAATTCTTGCTAGATTTTTGCGGTATTCCTTTCGGGATTTTAGACATGTTGACGGCACTTGCAGGGGGTTGGACATGATCAGAGCGGCGCGTGTGTCTGGTACTGGCAAGGCGAATGTCACATTTCATGTGTTTAGCGAAACAAGTAAGAACGACACTAGTGTCTGTACTTGGTGTGTATTTATTCAGCCGCAAGTACGTCTAGGGTTGGGTGAAGTGTTCCGTGCGCAGCAGAATTCCCTGGTAAATTGATTGATTGATTGATTGATTGATTGATTGATTGATTGATTGATTGATTGATTGATTGATTGATTGATTGATTGATTGATTGATTGATTGATTGATTGATTGATTGATTGATTGATTGATTGATTGATTGATTGATTGATTGATTGATTGATTGATTGATTGATTGTGGGGTTTAACGAATCGAAGCTACACCCGGGCTATGAGGGGCGCCGTAGTGGAGGGCTCCGGATTAATTTTGACCTCCTGGGGATCTTTAACATGCGCCGAAATCTCAACACAAGAGCGTTTTTGCTTTTCGCCACCATCAGAAAAGCGGCCGCCGAGGCCGGAGAGGGAGGAATTTTATTGAAATTGAAAAAAAAAACACAGAAAGGTCGGCCTGACAGTAGTGGCCAGCTATTCTGTGTGTGGGAAGGGAAAGGGGAGGAAGGAGAGTGACTAGAGGACGAGAGAGATGAAGATGGCGGAGAAATGCATAAATAGCTATGTACAGAATATGTCTATACTTGTACTGTGCATGTGTTAAAGTTTAACCGGACGGGCCTCAACTACAATATCGCTGAGAGGCCGCTGCTGCGCAGAAATGTCAGCACCGCTCAGGCCGGGATTCGAGCCATCGTCTTTGGGCCCAGCGCACAACGCCACTGAGGGTACAACTACTTCCTGAATGGGTCAGTTATACTATCTGTTACAAGGACTTGGGCATTACCTTTTCGCACAACCTGTCGTGGTCTGCTAACATAACGCACATCACAAACGAAGCTAGCCGGAACTTTGGCTACTTGCGTCGTAGCCGCAGACTCACCGCAGTCCCTGCTAAAATACCCACCTATACTACTCTTGCAAGGCCCAAACTAAAGTTCCTGTGAGAAGTTTGGGACCCCCATCAACCTTACCTTTCAAAATGCATTGAATCGTGCCGCCACGTTTATTTTTAATGAATATTCATACCACACCAAATTCAAAGGCAACGTACCACATCTTGGAACAAGACGCGAAATTGCTCGCATTTGTTTGTGCCATAAATTCTATCACTCACCGCTTGTTAACTCTGTCATACGCATGCTCACCGCCACTCTTGCAGTATCAAACACCCAAAAAGCAGTCTACCCGCCGCATGCCATACTTCTGCGCATCTTCATTCAAACAGGCGCAGACTGCACCCATCTCTCCATCGGCGCCACGCACCACGCCAATGCAACCAATTTCAAATCAGAATTATCGAACCCATCATCCTTATCGAAGATTGGCCACCCCATGTAATACTCCTCCTTAGGGGAATTTGAGGGAGCCATAAATAAATGAAGTAAATAAAAAGCCAAACAACAAAACTTATTATCCAGAAGCCGCCAATATCAACCGACTCAATTACGCGCGGTAAGGTGAAACTGCCGGAATCAAGGCGGAGAAACAAAGGGTTTCAGCAAACACGTTTGTCATAATCACCAGTGAAACGCTGGGAAACCACGAACTATGTCCTACCGGTACAAATAAAAAGGACCTTGCCGAGGTAGGTAGGTAGGAGAACTCGTCACAGTCAACTCGTCCCATAGGCAAGTCGTCAATGGCCATCCTCGCACAAGGGAAACTCGTAACCTAGGGCAACTGGACACTTGGCCAACTCGTCACAATTTACGTTTTTCGTCTGTCGTGTCCAAATGAAAGAGTAGAGAAGCTCGCATTATTCTGATCTTATGTGTAAACATTCTTACACTCCTCCTTCAATTCACCAACTTTAATCTTTCCTTTGTAGCCTTCGAGGAACACGCCACACAGACCGCGTACTTTGTTTCTTTTGTGTGTGTGTGTGATTTGTGCAGCTAATAATGTGAGTTCTTTATATTAGATTTCGTTTGCCCGTTCTGTTTTTCTAATACATTTTTTTGCAGGTAATTAAGTGACGGCGCTGTATTCGGTATACCTTTGCGATTTAGCGCTGCATTTTCGCTTTTTAATATTTTGATCTTTTGTTTTCATTGTCAAGCTGGGTAACTTTCGTTCTGTTAGTCTTTTTGTTGAAAAAGAAAGAAACCGCAAGTTGTGTTGAAACCGAAAAGCCAATTTCAACCACCACCTGCAAACAGACGAGAGGCCGACACAGGAACTACGAGAGGTCAACTGTCAGGTCGAAGCCAGTCAAGTGCCCCTCTCCCGCCCCCTCCGTGACATTCATTAAAAAGAAACCGTAGAAGATAAAGTAAAGTAAGAAGATATGATCTCTGGGTCAAAAAAAAAAAAAAACGCAGCGACAGAAAACGTGGCCCCCTACCCGGTGAAAAACTGAGAATTTTTTTTTTTTTTGGCGACAAGAAGAGACATCAGAAAGGGGCAGAGGTACTTGAATTAAAATGGAAAAACCATTTCAACCACCACCTGCCAACAAATAAAGTAAGAGGACCCCATGAACACTGACTCCGTCAACCTATAGGAGTACTTATCAGGCTAGAAGCCACCAACTCCCTCCCGCGTTTACTCGACATCCGCCTGCGAGACGACATTTCCAAGAATGAGAAGGTCAGTGCTACCACATTTCCTAGTGCCGGATCACCTAGTACGAGATGCCCTCTTTGACCAGTTTTCTCGGGACGAGTTGGCTGCGACGAGTGGGCCTGTTCCCGGCTTTTACAACCTTAATCATCAAAAGGACGGAACAGTGGCGCACCCACGGGGGGTGTTTTGGGGGTTGTAACCCCCCCCCCCCCCCGCAGATGCCCGTCGACCCAACCCCCTCCGCACCCCTCTCCCACCGAACCGAAACCGAAGTTCACCGGATGCAGTATGTAGTCTCGGAAGCTATTATTATTATTATTTTATTATTTTTTATTAGCAGTTACATCTCGAAGAAGAATATTGTATGACCGGCATTAAAAATAAAACTAGAGCACGAGCTTTTAGGATTGTGCTTTTAAGACAGTGCGGACCAACTTGCGTAAAACTTGAAGCAGTTTAAGAAAAATAACGAAAAAAAAATTTTAGTGACTCAAAAAGTGTTCCTAGGCAGGAAATTTCTGAATGCTTAAGAATCCCTGGGGGTTTTAAATGATTCAGTAGCCCCCTTCCCTCCTACGGCATGCCTCATAGCCCACGCCAAACCGCAAATAGTCGCACAATTTTTGTAGAGCCAGATTATGCCACTTTCTGAACTTCTGTGCGGAACTTCCATCACGAGATTTGAATCATTCGTCGCCTTCTAGAAAAAAACATACGCTGAAATTTCCCATAGGTTGGGACTCAGTATTGTTGAGCTTGCCTTCTGGCCTCAAATCAAATCTAACAAGATCAGATTGAAGTTGTTTCATTTCATTTGAAAGCTTAAACAACTGTTTTGCCTTCAATAATAAGCACTGTACTAGCCCTCCCTCTCCCGCTGAATAAAAAAGGTTCGGTTTTCCTTTATATATATCGCCTGAGTTTGTAACATTATAGTGAGGAAGACAGCAACGCTTCGTGCGCAGTTACGAAAACCTGTGATCACGGATAACAAAAAATGTTTTGTTGAATAGGCTTTCAGAAATATGTGTTAATTTGACTGTTCAGGCAAATTGTGCCAGCCAATACGAACAGATTTCGTGCTTTACTCTTGGCTTGACTTCACCAGTGAAGAAGGGATTAATTGTATTTACCCCCAACCTCATCTCCCGTCATCCCTTCCTTCTACTTCCAAACTTGGGTCCGAGGCTTCGGGCAATGGCTAAAGGCTTCGCGTATCTTCTTTTTTTATGTGAAGGTGCATCCATTATTATATCCCTTCTGCAGGCGAATTGTATTGGTTATGGCGGCTGATTTAATGCGTAATTTTTTCGCGCAAAAAATAATAAAAACTCGGCTGCTCTTTATAATTTTATATATTTTATTCTTTGTGGTTATTTATTTTTATTTCTTTGTATTACTTACATTTGTCTTTATATTTGTTCTTTTACATTTTTTACATTTATATATTATCATATTTTATATTTGTTGTGAAAATTTCAAACCCCCCCTAGACAAAAATGCTGGGTGCGCTAATGGGATGGAAGGAAAGGAGCCCGCTTTCACCCGCTGCGGTACTCAGTGGCCTAGAGAGAGAGAGATAGCCTAGGAGTCAAGCGAAAACGCCCGTGTGTTCGAGATTTCGGCTCACGTTAGCGATCCCCAGGTTGTCAAAATTAATCCGGAGCCCTTCACTACAGCACGCCTCATCGCCTGTGCAGCGTCGGCGCGTTAAACCGGACAATCAATCAAAGGAGCCCGATTTCCAAATAGATTCAAGGTTTCACCAAGTCGGCGTGCATCAAAATCATGACAAGTGACAGTTCACCGAAAATGTCCACTAGGCCAAGCTCTTCCAACCTAAAGACACCGGACCCCGCGGCGAAGCAGCAACTTGCTTCTGCAGAGAGGAAATCCCCCCCTACCCGGCCCGAAGGGCGAATGGGGAAATTCCAGGAAACGGAGTCCCCGCGAAGCGAGGAGAACTGAACAGCGTGACGCCCCTCCGAGCTGCTCCGCTCTTCTCTCCTCCTCCTCTTCCTCCCCCTTCGACCTTTCTCTTTTCCGCAGCAAACGCGCCACGGCGCTTATCGGTAACCTGAAAGCGGGTGACTCCTGCCCACTTCTCAAAAAATAATCTACGTTGCCAGTGCAGCCGTGCCTGTGTTTCTTGTCCACAGCGCCCTTCTTTTGTTTTTGTTTTTTTACACTGCTTCAACATGCATGCCAAAGAAACCTGGACATGGGTGGGTAGCACTAGCGTCACTAAATAAAGGCTTTAAGCGTAGCTTATTTAGTGACGCTAGGTAGCACGTGTAGTTGACGGTGGTGGGGGCACGGATGCAGGCACTCGGACACGGCAGGTCAAATTTCAGCCCGAAACAGGTGATTCACAGCAATGGGCGACGTCACGAACTGTAGCAGCATACGAAGTTCGTTTACAGCTTCGCACTGCAGCGCCAGCGCCGAAGCAGCACCAAGTGGAAGGGAGGTTTGTTGCCGAAGCCGAATCGTCGCCACCCGGCCTCGCCCGCGCGCGGCCGCCGAACACACTTCTCTCCTCCTCTCCACGGGTTCCTCTCAGCGCGGCCTCGTTCCCCGAACACACGAACACGCTTGCTGCGAACGGGCTGCTGAAGAAACGGTCTGCGGGCATGCGGCCTCCACTGAGTCGCTGCAGCCCAACCTGCAGCCCACCCCGCAAAGATGGCCCGCTCCGCGCGCGGCCCAACTCCGGCAAAGAAATGTGTAGTTGGTGGTTCGCGCTGATGCCGGGAGCACCGTTGTTATTCTTTTGAACGCCGTCGGGCCTGCAGGCGACGCGACTTGCAGCTGCCGGCTGCTTTCAGCTTGTGCTTTTACAAAAATGAAGGAAGCTCGCGTAAGACTTGAAGGTAGCGAAGCTTTACGCAACCATCACCAAGGATTAAGTCCACGATTGCAGTCGATTTGCTTCTTCGCTGCAGCAACGACCTTTGCTCCATCATTGTTGCTAGAAGTGCGAGCTTCCTTCATTCATTTTTTTTTTTTTGAAGGGATAATTATTGGACATTACCTTGAAGGTGGGGAGGGGGGGGGGGGGGCGCTCTGACGTGTCTTTCTCGTTCCGAGCAAGTGTTGTCACGATTACAGCACACGCTGGAGTTTTTTCTTAGCAATCTGGGCCAATCTGCCTAAGCGGGTATGCTTGGGTTGACAAACGTGCGCAGGGGGCGCTGAACGATCGTCGCGAAGCACGCAGATCGTCGCGGCGACCGCCCGGCAATTTCTTGGTATTTTTAACTGCGGACACGAAAGATTACAATTTGCTAAACAGATTCGCTGTTAAAAACGAGCACCCTCCTCATCCGGCGTACTTGATGCGAGAAAAAATCACCGACATTTCTGTGGAGAATCGTACACCCCACCGTCTACGCGCGATGCTTCCAGAGTTACACCCTCCGACGAGGCGAAATTACAGCGCGACAGTTGACGCGTTGAAACGTCGGGCTCGATCGCAGCGCAGTGTCACGACTTGCCTTCATCGAATGTAGGAACAAATGGGCGCTGGAGCAGTGACCGACCCGTTCGTCGGCGACCACCCAAACACAGACACACCCCTAATCCTTTGGCACTGCAGGTACCACAGTGATGCTTATGGTAATAACATCCTCACCACGCTTTGAAGAGACATTATAAAAAGAACGTGGAGCATGACGGTGTATGGATGGGTTGTATTGCGATACTAGAGTGTCGCGAAAGTATCTCAAAGATACCTCCGAATATCGGTATTGCTGTATCGCGATACACTTGGAGATATGAACGGTTGAAAAAAAAAGCATAACAAATATGAAATAAAACAGGTTTTTTTCGTGTTTTACAACCATTGGAGAAAAAAAAACAGCATCTCCCGTGAAATTCGTTCTGATGCGACCAATCTGCTGTGAGGGAAACCGGTGGTTTATCCAGAATTCCGACTTGGGGGGGGGGGGGGGGGGGAGTGAGGGTAAAAATTCCTGAGCGGGTTGCTTGTGGATGTGGAACTTTCTGGGGGGCGTATAAATCCCGGGAAACGCTTTCTGAAATCAATGCTCATGGATGTGAAATCGGGCGCAGATTTTGAGAGCGGAAGCTCTAGCTGCTCGAGCTTTTGTGACGCAGCAAGTAACTATTTTTTATCTTCAGTGTTCACGAAAAAATTCATGTCACCATGTCACTTAAGTCTCGTACGTGATTTGAAGAACAAACCACTCATTATCGAAGACTTCTTCACCGCTCCATCCTGTTTTCGGTGCCCTCACGTTCACACATTCTTGTTCCATCCTGGTTCGGTACCGAATTGGCGCTGCAGTTGCCACACTTGGCTGCGGCTCTGGACACCCGGGTTCAAATACCATTCGAACCGAAATAAGTTTCTATGTATATTTTATGTACTTATTTTCTTCTCACAGCGGCCGTAATTTGGTTTCATTCGTGCAGCCGCTAGCAGCTTGGTCAGTTTTCGCGTTTGATGAGACATCTAAAGCGCTAACCACATGCAGTGATTTTTCCAGCGACGCGACGAGCGACGCGACTAGGATCCGCAGTCGCCGAACCGAAGTCGCTCGCCGAGGCAACCACATGACAGCGACTGCTCGAGCGACTGAGGATGGCGATTTCAGTGTTGCCGCACACACGCGCTTGGTACGCTGGTTGTTTGCAAACATTTTTTTGTTCATTTGTCATAAAAAGCATGACTAAAAAGTATTACGCCTTTATACCTTGCTTTTACACTTCATTGCATCTCTAAAACTGGTTTGGGTTAGCGATAGCGCACGCTTTTCCTTCTGCGCCGCGTCTCTCGGCTCCAACATGAACGCCGTGAAGAATTCGCTTTCTTGACGTCGTTTTTCCCACACGGGTCTCACCGAGTGTGTGCGGGAGCCTTCTTGCTCCTGCTTCAGCGTGTACACAAGCTTTGCCACGCGAAGCTTCCTTTTCCGCTGCACCGCTGCGGAAAATCCGCTGCTCCGCTGCGTGGATTTGCAAAGTCTTCCCCCCGTTCTCTTCCAAAACCGGAGGTTGCGTGTTTACGTAGGGGCTCTCCTATTGGCTAGTCGCTGTGGCCACTTCCGGGAGGCGAGCGACTGTTTCTGGCGACCCAGAACCGAGCGATTCGATGAGCGACTTGGTCCGCGGCGAAAAGTAGTTCGTCGCTAGTCGCGTCGCGCCCCAAGTCGCTCGCAAAATCGCTCCATGTGGTTGGGGCTTAAGGCTTCCGCCTTAAGAAGTATGTCGTGTTTTTTAAAGATCTGCGCGAAATCGTGTTTTTTTATTATCACAAATCGTATGAAATCATATTTTTTTATATTTTCTAGAAAAATATGAAAAAAAAAGAACCTGATTTTTTTCCCGCCCCCCTCAACATTTCATGAAAACATGCATCTCTAGCCTGCTTGTAAAATTTACTTGTATCTCAGCGGTGAAATAGGCGTATATCGAATATATTGCGATACTCCGGCAGGTAGGGGTATGTCTTTGAATTTCTTTTGCCGATACGAAGACATGTTTTAAGCGTGGTCCAAACCTTCTTGCTTTGCTTTCCTGTCTTATTTTACAGCACCTAATTTCCCTTATGCCGAAGAAAGTGTTAGGTCACCCATAAAGCTTGTGCGGCCCGTTCTTCACAATGAATTTAGTCCTAGGCCGGAATTTAATCCTAGGGTGGTCATAAGTTTGGGCGTAAGAGGGGCACAATTGATTAATTGCTTGATTGATTGATCGATTGATTGACTGATTGATTGTGGGGTTTAACGCGCCGACGCAACGCAGGCGATGAGGTACGGCGTAGTGGAGGGCTCCGGATTAATTTTGACCGCCTGGGGATCTTTAACGTCCGCCGAAATCGGGGCACAATCGTCACAGGCCAGTGCGTCACATGGGGAAGGTAGTCATAGGTGCAGCAAAATGAATGTTCATGCGTTTTCATTCCTTTTTTTTTTCTTTTTTCAAATGCATATGGACCTCACTAAGATACTTCACAGTGCAAACACGACGAATTTATAAAAGGTGGGAACCAGGACACGCGCTGACTATCAACTGAAATTTTAATCCGCAGGAAAGACATACATAAGCGGTACGAACATTACAATTTACTCAATCCGCATTCGTTTGCCCGTACTGGCAAGGGAATGCGCCGCTCAAATACAATCAACCGAGATACCACTAAGAAGAAACAACTGAGGCAGGGAGGTAGCATTACAAAAAAAAAAAAAAAAAACAGGTTGCAAGAGGGGTCGGGATTAACAACAGCTCCTCCTTCTCCATTGTTACAGCCTACTTGCGTCCTTGAGCCGCGCACGAGGACGGAAAGATGCAGTGTGTAATGCATTTGAACACTGAATCCTAACCAGAGGCGCCGGTGAGGGTCACGTGATACAATCCTAAAATGCTTCTTTTTTGTCCCTGTCGCATCATGAGGGACTGACATATAATGGCCATTCAAAGTGGGGGGCGGTGGCCCCGCGTTTCAGGCTAAAATTATTCATCTCCCTTCAACACATAGATTAATCATGACTCTACTTTACCACTGGGCAGTTGTGTACGCATGGCATACAGGAAACGTGATTTTTGTGTATGATATTATTATTGAGAGGTTTTTATAGGTAATAACCAGAAGATGATTGATGGTTGATTGTAGCGTTTAACGCTCCGACGCAACGCAGGCGATGAGGCGCGCCGTAGTGGATGGCTCCGGATTCATTTTGACCGCCGGGTGATCTTTAACGTGCCCCGAAATCTCGAACACACGGACGTTTTTGCTTTTCGCCTCCTTCCGAAAAGCGGCCGGGAATCGAGTTCGCGACCTCGTGCTCAGCAGCGCAATGCCTTAGCCACTGAGCCACCGCGGTGGGTCGTTAGCGAGACTTTTAAATTTCAATGCCGGCAATAAAAAGCTTTTTATTTCGTGTGTAAGCGTGGGATATTCCGCTGTAATTTACGAGAGCCCGATGTTGGCGTTAATCACCGAGGTCGCTGTAGCACATACCGATACAAAACATTTGACGCGAAAAACATGTATTGACAGCCCAGTGTATACACGAATATGCGCGACGTCGCATCGCGGCACACTGCATCTTATTGAAGCTGATAAACGATTTCCGGAAAAAAAAAAGAAAAGAATTTAAATTCACGAGTTTCGCGCCATGATGACGAACTGCCCCATGACGAGTGGTCCTATGTAACCAATGGGCGTGTTACGAATCGGCCTATATGACGAAACGCAATGTGACAAACCGGCGTACACTCATCCTTGAACGGCAGCGTTATAGAAAAGGACAGGAGGGAAAGAAGACGGCAGAACGACGCTGTACTCGCAACTAACTTTATTGAAAACGCAACACAAGCCTAAGTACAATACGACCGAGCCCACGTGCCCTGGCATCATGACGTACAACTAGAATATAACAAACTGATCGCTAACACGCGCGCGGACCGAGCCAAAAACCAAAATTTTTTTTCATGCAGTGTTATCGACGACTCGCTAATTAATACACACTCCCATCCCCCCCCCCCCCCCCCCTTTGTCTAATGTGATATGCCTCAACATGTCTGTGTTGTGTTTTCAATAAAATTAGTTGCGAGTATACAGCGTTGTCCAGTCGCCTTCCTTCCCTCCTGTCTTTGTCTGTTACGCTGCCGTTCAAGATTCTACGCTCAGCCACGAGATACGCTTGTGCTCGGTTCGGCTGGGCACACGACGGGAGGCGAGGGCACGCGATGATTGTACGCATTTTTTTCACGGACCATAAGTGCAGGAAAAGCACGGTGGAGATCAATGGCTTTGATCGCGCGCCTTCGGGAATGTTGCGTGCACGCGCTTACTGGAACTGCGCGGTTGACAGGAAGCGGCGAGTTATATCTGCGAAGTGCTTGTTTGTCGCTTATTCTGTTGTTGTTTGCTACTCGAGAGACATAACGCGTTTACGAGTCAAGCTGAGTCTGAAGAAGATAACGGAAGCGCTGTACAGCGCGTTCGTCGGTCGGTCCAAGAGCGAGCGCCGACGCGCGAGGGATATCACCCATCTCCTCCTCCGACCACTCGGTGTTTTTTACACAGGCTGCGAGGGGACCCAGCAATTTGGCGCTTTGGCTCACGAAAACAATTTTACTGCGACTCTTGTCAGTCGGCGTGGCGACATTTTATGCGCGTGTATTCAATGTAAGGACTGTGTTTGCTTGATCGTCCAGCCGGGAAAAAAAGTTCGGAATAAAATAAACCGGGAATTGGCGGAATAAAATGTGCTTGTTTGGACTTGGACTTGAATAAAATGTGCTCGTAGTTTCAAATATCCTTTAGAATATCTGTCTCCGCAAATTTTTTGTGCGGAGCGAGATATACCAAAGGATATTTGAAAGTAACCTTATCTCGTCACTACTGTGAAGTAGCAGAAGATGCAAGCTCGTCGTACTCGAAGAGACTGACAACCGATTTTTGTTGAGCATTTTTCATTTATCCCAAATGAAAGGGCATCACTTAAAACACCTTAATCCGGAACGATTTTGCTGATAGCGCTCTAGAACTTTTGAAATCACCCGCCGCGGTGGCTCAGTGGCTAAGGCGTTGCGCTGCTGAGCACGAGGTCGCGGGTTCGATTCCCGGCCGCGGCGGCCGCTTTTCTGATGGAGGCAAAAAGCAAAAACGCTCGTGTGTTCGAGATTTCGGCGCACGTTAAAGATCCCCAGGTGGTCAAAATTTATCCGGAGCCCTCCACTACGGCGCGCCTCATCGCCTGCGTTTCGTCGGCGCGTTAAACCCCACAATCAATCAATCAACTTTTGAAATCGGAATTTTTAGGTCTACCAGCCATGCGTGTCCCGCCCAGAGGAATGCTGGCCACCATGCCAGTGAGCCGTGCTGCAACATACTTTTAACTGCACGTGAGATTAAGAGAGGTATTTAAAAACTTGTTCCCGCCTAAAATGACAATAATGTGCAACCTTCCCTACTCCTCCTCTATGCGGTTTTTTGAATCGCGCGTTCAATCGACGGAGCCGTTTGGACACGTAGCGTAAAGTCACGCTGAGACACTAAACGTCGCCCCTTTTCAGACTTCAAAAATTTTGCTGGAAAATTAAAACCATTTCCGCCTGGTAATTTAGAAATCCCTTGCCGTTACACCCTAGTGTATAAAACGCTGGCTTTCATATCATGTATAAGTTTATTGTTTGTTTTTGCTGCCCGGCCATGCCCGGCTGTGCTATCTGCGTCCCAAGCGAAGCGCGTCTTCCATTCTTTATTTTTAAGCCGCACGGGTTATCTCATTCGGATAAGGAGAGCGTTTCGCCCTAACGTCACTAGCCCAGAATGATCTTGTTTGGCCTACAATGTTCTGGATGTAAATCGACGGTTCCAGAAACACTCGCGCCAAGGGATAAAAGCCTGCAGAGCAGACGCCGTGGCATTGGAATCGCCGACACCAGTTTACGCACGTCACTTTATTGATTGCTGTATCGCCGCCTTGTATTCTTTGAGTTGTTAGGGGAGCACAAGTTCGCTCCAATAAATTTGTTTTTCTTTAAGGCAACTGCTTCGTCTTTGGCAACGTGACAATGGGGCTCTTCGATTTATAGTCTTGGGCTCACCGCGGATAGTCCGCGGGTAGTTCGAAGATTCCCCGAAGCCATAGAGATACATGTGAAAATCGAATGCCGGACTGCTTCTCGGGGAGTCCGCGGTAAGTCCGAGACTGTAAATCGAAGAGCCCCAGTATGAGCTGGAGGACATACGCTCCCTAAATATCGGTTGTGTCATATTGGGGTGAATTCATCCTCCGCAAAAAAACTGCCGGAAAAACAAAGATCGGTGATGGCATACGCAGTTTTTGGAAGCTGCTTTCGCTTAAGTGCAATTGCAATTAAGGTCGCTATAGCTCTTGTGCGAAATGAAGTTGCGAATTTTTCTTGACGCTTCCGTTGTGTTTCAAATTCAGTTTCCCGCCATGCATTTGGTTTGAAATACAAAGGGCTGAATAAAAAACGTATGTTTACTTCATTGGTTTGCTGAGTAAAAAGAAATATTGTAGTATCTCTGTCCGTACCTTTTCGGTCTTCAGAATTTTTTTACGATGTTTGTAGAGGTATCTCCGAATATTCGTTTACGTAAAAATTCAATGACTTTTTACACGCGCTCCACTAGCGTTTCAAGCGCTTTCGAAACGAACGTCATTCGCCTCAAATTAGAGAGAGAAATAACATTATTGCATTCGTTGGCGTTGGGTGTTCGTTGGGTGTTGCGACGTTGTGGGTGCCCCTAGCCCATAGGCTCCAGTCTCCAGGGCTACGGTGGCTGGTCTAGCGATTGCTGGGCACTGGTCGTCCTAGTCGGCGCTGTACAGTGCCTCCCTCCAGTGCTGATCTGTTGGAGGGTGTTTGCGGATTTGCTCGCACCCTGCCACCGTATGGTAAGGGGCGGATAGTTAATTAGCCCGTCCTGATATTAGTTAGCCCGTGCTGCGTCTTCTTTTCCTTGTACCGTCCGAATGCGCAGTTTTAAGTACGGCGGATAGTTAATTGCACTTAGGGCACAGCTTCGGGTATTCTGTTCGGTCAAGTTCGTGGGGGGGTGTTCGCTTGTATTGTGCGGAGTGCTGTTCTATCCAGCATTTGTAACTTGGGATGATAATGTGGGGATAGCCTTTTAATTATTATATTCTGACCTCTGATAAGGCTCCCAAACAAAATAACTGGCCTATTATTCCTGAATTCAAAACGATTTCCCGTCAAGTTAATGAAATTACCAATTTACCACTATAAATAATTGTACGCACACACTACCATCCATGGGTGTAGTCGCCTCTGAAGTGATTTTTTCCTACTGGGTGCCGACACTTTTTTCCCGCGATCGTTAGTTCCGCTCCCATTGGTTCCAAAGCCGGTGCACAAGTATATCGCTCAGATTCAAGTCTTCAAACGAGAGGAAAATTTTCGTCCACCCGGTATATGGGCGCAGCCAAAAACCAAGATTCCTCGAGAGCATCTCTTAGGCCACGATTACCATGCGAAAACTTTTTGCAGAAAAGCCGTCTTGTGCTAGTTTCTGACCGACATTGCCTGCGTCCATACGGCCGCGTCCACAAAGGATCGCACGCACTCGCCCTGTAGGATCGCACGCACTCGCCAGAGTAAAATGCTCTGTTGGTCTCAATCTAATGTGGTAATCTTGGGGGAAAAAAATGATGCTGAAATTGGCCGCTAATACGACTGTATCATTAGGTCGACGTTTATTTGCTTCTCATAATTAATTCGCAGTGAATGAAGTTGTAAATCTTGCATGTAAGATTTACAACTTCACTCCGAATTAATTCTGCAGAATTCACGTCAGCTGTCAGTACGTGGCTACCTAGGCGGGAGGGGGGTGGGGGGGGGGGGAGTACAATCGCAGCTGTAACTGCTGTAACTCTTGTTTTATCGGAATTATCCCGAAACAAATAATATGAGAAATAATTTAGAATTAATTCTGAGGAAGTTACGTGTATGTGTCCTTATTCGATTGATTTCTCAAGTCCCCATACCTAACTCAATGTACAACCACCAATATAGCAAAGCTGCTCTTCCATCTTCACAGTAGTGGAATGAATCAATTTTTTTTCGGTGAGGGCGGTCCTACCGTGCTTCGTCTCTTGCCTGAACATCGCTCGTGACGGGGATAAAACGCCTTCTTTATTTTTGCGCGTTGCTCGACGACGAAGCAGTGGCCTACTGGTTCGATCAGTCGGTGCGAGCTCAGACCGTCTGTTTCCAGCCTTCACAAAGAGGCGTTACGCGAAATACGACGTAGCGCCCTCACGAGCCACAGCTTTCTCCCGAAGAAAAGCTTCCCAACTGAAATGGTCAGCTGCACCGAAGGGTTAGAATAATATAAACGTTCCCATGACGTTACGGCGCGGAGCGTCTTTTGGGTACGTTGCATGAGCTGGTGTACCAAGCCAATAACGTGCCGGCCGCTTAATTCTCTCCGTGAAACCGCCGCGGTAACACAGTGGCTGAAGCGTTGTGCTGCTGAGCCCAAGGACGTGGGTTCGATACCAGCCGCGGCGGCCGCTTTCCAGATAGAGGTGAAAGGCGAAAACGTCCTGTGCAAGATTTCGGCTCACGCTAAAGGTCCCTAGGTGTTCAAAATTAACTCAGAGCCCCCCCACTACGGCGCGTCATTGCCCAGGGTTAGTTTCGGCGCGTAAAACTTTCTCAACAAACATTCTCCCCCGGGAAGCGAAGCGTGACCAAGTGGGGTCTTCCTGCGTCGCGAAAAAGGTGTCTGCGCCTGCGCCATTGTTGCACAGCGCAGGAGGAGTCGGCGCGCGCACCACCTCGCTCGCGCGTCCTCCTCTCTGGTTGGCATTCTACGGCAGGGACCCCACAATCGCCTTTCAAGCAGGGGGCTTTCAAGGCAGAAGGCGACGTGGCGAGGAGGGGCAGAGCGCGGGGACGGACCTTTTCCTCCCAAGTGCCTTCGGCAACAGCGGCAGCTGCGAGAGAAAGGGCGACAGAGAGAGGGGGGCTTTATGGATAGCTTGGGTAAAAGCCGGAAGCAAGCAGAGGGGTTCCAGGTTGTGTTCGGGGTCTGGCGAGCAGCCGTCTCGGCCGCCCAACCTGCCCAGTATGTAGCCTCTTTTTTTTTTTTTGTACAAGCTCTTTCTTTCTTTCCTTCTTTCTTCAGGGCTCTTTCTGTGTCTCGTTTTTTTTTTCCTTTTCGAAATCAAATCGGTAAGACTTACTAATAGCGAACAATCGTCACATCCTCGCGGCCTCGTCAAAAAACGAAGACCACAACTGCGGTGCAGCATCGGACAGGACGAAGCCGCTCAATTGGCTATGTACGAAGCCCGGAGAAGAAAAATGTCGGACAGCATAGCATCTTCTTTCAGCGTGTGTGAAACCACGATTTCGAAGGATTGGCTTCCTCAACAAACCAAGCGCGCTCACAGCTTTCGTAACGCGCCGAAGAGCTGTCGAGAGAATGGAACCTTGACAACAGGGCGAGCAGGCCCACGCAATTCTCGCTCCCATGCATTGTTCGCCCCCTCCAAG
Organism: Haemaphysalis longicornis; assembly: GCF_048455015.1. NCBI lineage: Eukaryota > Metazoa > Arthropoda > Arachnida > Ixodida > Ixodidae > Haemaphysalis > Haemaphysalis longicornis. Next base: position 196,710,273 of record NW_027526385.1, on the reverse strand, counting down.
TTCAACAGGGAGAGAAGGGGGAATGCGCCTACGAGTGCTTTCTTTTTCTTCCCTCTGAACTGAACCCAGCGGTGACTCAAGCATGCCTTCTTCAACCGCTTTGCAGTGCCCCCCCCCCCCCCCCCAACAGCATAGAACGGAGTCCGTGTTGCTGATGCAAAAATCACAGCTTGGTATGTGCGGCTTTCGCGGTTTGAAGCTCTCCGCGTTATCCGCGTGTTAGCCTAAATGAACGGGTCTAGGAGAACTCGTCAAAAGGGAACTCGTCGCAGCCAACTCGTCATAGGTCAATTCGTCACATAGGGCAAGTCGTCACAGGCCATCTCGCACTAGGGAAACTCGTAACCTAGGTCAACTGGACACTCGGCCATCTCGTCACAATTTACGCTTTTCATCTATCATGTTCAAATGAAAGAGAAGGAAAGCTTGTATTATTCTCATCTTATGCGTAAACATTCTTACACTCCTCCTTCAACTCACCACCCTTTCCTTTGTCGCCTTCGAGGAACGCGCCAGCCAGACAGCGTATCTTTTTTTTTTCTTTGTGCAGCTAATTACGTGAGCCTTTTATATTAGATTTAGTTGGCCCGTTCTGTTTTTTCTAATACATTTTTTTTTATTTTTGGTAATTAAGTGACGGTGCTGTATTGGAATTGCGAATTCATTCTGTCTTTTCGCTTTTTAGTATTTTGATCTTTTCTTTTCATGCCTGCTGACAAACGATGATTGTCAGCTAGTCGTTTTGTTAGTCTTCGTATCACCGATATATGGGAGCGAAAGTCAAGGCTGGACTTAAAAGTTGACCCCCCCACCCCCACACACACACTCACACAAATTAGTGTGAAGAATATTTTTTAGAAGGAGACTAAAAGCAAAATAAGAAACCGGAAGTTGTGCTGAAACCGAAAAGCCAATTTCAACCACCACCTGCAAACAAACAAGAGGCCAACATTTTGCCCTTTTTATAGATATATACACAAGCAGGCAAAAAGCTTCAAAAGATAACGCAAACAGAAAAAAAAGAGAAAAAGTCGACCCCCTCCACAGAAAAAGTGACGAATATTTTTTGGAAGGAGAAGAAAAAAATAAACCTGAAAAGAAACCCCTTACCCAGTAAAAAACTGACTTTTTTTTGGCAGCAAGAAGGGAAATAAGAAGGGGACAGAGGAACATGTATTAAAAAATAGCAAAACCATTTCAACCACCGCCTGCAAACTAACAAAAGCAGAGGACCCCCCGAAATCTGAAGAGGTCAACCTGGGAGTAATTATAAGATTAGAAGCCACTAACTTGCTCCCCCCATTTCCTCGACATCGGCCAAAAATAGAAGCGCGAGACCACTTTTCCTAGCACGAGAAGGACAGTGCTACCACTTTTCCTAGTACGGGATCCCCTAGAACGAGATGCCCTCTTTGACCAGTTTCCCTATGACCAGTTTTCCTAGGACGAGTGGGCCGGTTCCCTAAATGAACGGTGCATGTTCATTTAGGCTACACAGACAGATTTTTCTCGTCTAATAAGCAGCCTCGCCGCGCAAAATAGACAGAACTAAGGGAGAAGCAAGAAGCGAACACAACAGCGCCTGTCCTGTGTTTCCTTTTCACTTTGTCCAGCCGTTTTTTGCGCTGCAAAGATGCACATTAAAGGTATTTCCAATAAATAAACGGTCCTTAATCAATGAAATCACTAAGGCTACACAGACAGATGTTTCCAGCACGGGTAGCGTACGCAAGGGAGGGCCGAAGAAGCCAGCATTTTTGGTTTCGGGGAGGGGGGCAACGAATGAGGCCGCTGACTGGGCCTATCATGAAGTGTCGATGACGAAAACGCCCAATTATGTTCCCGCCGGAAAGTATGCAGAAAGCGCGCGCGACTTGGATTTATGCTTTCACTTTACGGGCGGCCATTTTGCGACGCGATAACCAAAAATGACGGCAACAATGGAGAGGTGCACTCCAAGGTTTTAATGCGAAACCATCTTATAGGATTGCCCCCAGAAATCTGTACACCTGTAACACGTGACCAAGTGCGCTGCAGCCACTGTGTCACGTGTTGCAGATGTACATATGGCCATGTGTGGTGTGAAAGAAAATGTCGTAGTGATTTCATTTACCGTTTATTTATTGAAAATACATTTAATTTACATCTGTGCAGCGAAAAAAAACGGCTGGACAAAGGGAAAAGAAAATACAGGACAGGCGCTGTTGCGTTCGCTTCTTGCTTCTCCCTTAGTTCTGTCTATTTTGCGCTGCGAGGATGAAGACAGAGAGTGGGCTGCTTATTAGACGAGAACGCCGAAATGTTTGCCGGAACTTCGACACAGACACGCTATTGGAGGGGATTGGACGAAAGAAAAGGCTTGATTGATTACAGCACGGCAGAAAAAGGACGATAGAAAAGAAATGAAATAGAGAGAAATAACAAAAATTAAGTTTAGTTTGGGTCAGTAGCGTGATGAAGCAGACTGAAGACTGTTCCACGAAACTCTAAATCACTTCAATGATGCCATTCTCGTCCAGGTAAACGGACAACGGCGCCAGTACTTTGCGTTGAGCTGGTAAAGAGGGCCACGGACCAAGAAATACTTGCAAGGTCGTTGGTCCTGGGCTGAAGCGCTCTAGTTTTTGCCCAAGACTGACCTTGCTTGCTTGCATGCGGAGCACTCCAACAGCAAATCATTCACGGTTTCCAGCGATCCGCAGTTGTCGCAATAAAGTTTTGCGGTGGCACGTAGTCGAAAAAGGTATGACTTCGTGAGCGCTGCGTTGAGACGTAGTCGGTGATACAACGTCTCTAACCGACGAGGAAGCACCTCTGACGGCTTTGAAGGTGAACATTTACCAACTCGCCCGCTTTTCAATGTTATTACAGTGCCTTTACTAAAACGCCCCAGGGCCTCCAAAGCAAACGGACACAGCCGTCCGCGTGCGGATATATGAGCCACTGGAAATGCGTACTTTCTCTTTTTTAAACTGAGTTTATTTTTTTATCGCTTCCAACTTTTTCATTTTTCGCGTTTTCCCTCTCCAATTTTTAACTCTCTGCCCAACCAGCCCCCTCCCTCTCTTGACGTGAAATCCTGCGTACGCCATTGGTCCCAGAAGCACCGCGAACTCGTCACCCATGGTGCGTCACCACTCGGCACTGACGGGACAGCCCTGAATCACCCCGACCACTGATCTTTCCCGTTTACCGCCCGAAAAATCCTTCGCGTACGCTAGGGATCTTATCTATAGGCCGGAGAAAGTGAGGGGCCGAGGGTGACCCGCCCACTGCCCGCTGACGTCTTCCGAACGCGGCCGCAACATCGCGCGCATTCCTCAAAGCTTATTTCCGGCATTGAAGCCGCACTCGTATAGTCGGCGTGAGAGACAAGTAGCGCGTGCTGGCCCAGAGAAGACCGGACCACAACCGCGAAAGAATGAGATTCCTGGCGAGGTAAGTTTTGAAACAGCGAACTTTGTTGGCGGGCCATAAGGCCCATAACATAGTAAAACCTTGCCCACCCTGTCGGAGACGAATGTTTTCTGCCGCAGAAGGGAAATGTCGGCCGCTTGGCCGGATTCATGTTTTAACTGCGCAGGAGGCCAGGAATAGCGCTCTTCGTCTTGAGCAGGAATGAATGTTTACATTTACGTTGACTCAGTGATTGTGGGGTTTTCGTTGTATGCCCCTAAATACGTTGGTGCTGCGGAATTGCTAGCTCATTTTTACTGTTTAAATGCGAATGTTATGCATGCGCAGTCTGCACTACAACTTGAATGTACACTTTTTACATGCCCTGTATGTTAAGGGACAGGGACACCGTCAAGCCGCTTTTGTTGGCTTTTTGTCCGTGCTCCCGACATCTGTAAGTGTGTGGATGTCAAATAAACAGATTGACTGATTGATTGTGAGGTTTAACGCGCCGACGCAACGCAGGCGATGTGGCGCGCCGTAGTGGAGGGCTCCGGAGTAATTTTGACCACCTGGGGATCGTTAACGTGCGCCGAAATCTCGTGCACACGGGCGTTTTTGCTTTTCGCCTCCATCAGAAAAGCGGCCGCCGCGCCCGGGAATCGAACCAGTGACCTCGTGCTCAGCAGCGCAAGAGAGTTATAATATATAGGTGACCAAGGTGTTTTGTAGCTTCCTAATCTAAGCAGCATCGCAGTTTCATTTGCTCATTATATATCGTTTCAGATGTTCAAAAAAAGGCTACAGGAGCCCCATCAATAAAAAAGATTGTTTAAAAGTGTATTTTCGTATATCACTATTTTTTGGTTTTACATATATACCGATTTGTACGGCTATACTGTTCTGTTATTTTTGTCTTTAGGCACGGAAGCGAAATTCCTATTGCACTATGTAAACGCATGCTGCCCCACTCACTGGCACTCAGCACGGCTGACTAACGTTGTCGAGCTGTTTGGAGCTTATATTTTCGAAACCGAATGCTCTTTGGTGTGGAAACAAACAAACTGAATTGAAATCCCCTTCGAGTGTGCACGGTTAGCTTATCAAATGAAACTCGCAGCAAGAATGCTCCACGGTGAGGCGATTCGCTCGGAGCATCGATAGGGTGCGGATGACGCGAAGTGCGGCCGTCGCACGTTGAAACCGGCTATAACGTCGCCGATTTTCATTTCGTTAATTGCAACAAATATTCAGTAGTCGCAATTTTTAATTCAAACTATGCAACGTCGGAACCTCTGTGATCGACGTTCCGACTGTAGCTGAGACGAAAAAAGTCGCGAAGGAATTCGTTTTAACGCGAATTTGATGAAACAGGTTGCAGCATCGTCGAGCCTTTATACAGAGTTTAGCGGCGCTGATTCATTCGTAAATGTGCCAAAATTTTAAAACAATCATGACTTATCTCTATAGGGTTGTTCGTTTTCGGGTAGAACCCGATTTTAGCCGGTTTTTCACGCCCCGAACATGTTTCAGCAGAATCGGGTTAAACGCTATTTTCCCCCGAATGGACCTTTTCAAAGCAGCGATCAGCTCAATCGGTGGCTGACGGTCCGCCGTTCTCAACAAGTGCTTGGTGGAAGCAAGCCCCACAAACACAGCTGCCGAACTTATTGAGTATTGGCATGACTCCACCGCTCGCTACCCCAGGATGGCAAATGGTGCACCGTCATTGTTGCGCCGAGCTAATGGAAGCTGTGATGTCGAGGGAACTTTCTTCCAGCTGAGATGCGTTCAACGCTTAGGCAGGTCTCTAATGGAGACCGACATGTTGCGCACGCATATGACAATGAAAGTACTAAACAAAGATGCGCAAAAAAATCAATGACCAGCTTGTTGTGAATAAAAGGTTTCATTTCTTAGAAGTTATCAATGCTCTTTTCTGTCGTCGTTACTGATCCATTTACACACAAACACAAAATTTCGGGGGGTATTTCCTAGAAAACTTTGATGTCTCCCCTATTAACGGCTTGAAACAAACCAATTTTAACGCTTTTGAGTTAAGAAGCTCGTGATAACACACACTGACTGTATTACTTAGTGCATTTATAGACTTAACCCCCCCCCCCCCAAAAAAAAAAAAAAACGAATTTATGAATGGTTTTACGAAAGATCCCGATTTCTCTACGATTGTCATTTTGAAAATAGCACCCGATCCCCCCCCCCCCCCCTCCCCTTCCCAAATTAAAAAAAAATGTAAAACCCGAAAATGAACAACCCTACGGTTAATTCCCAACTTTAGGTCACGATAATGAAAAGAGTATAGCGCCACAATCATGTTGCAAGGGCTGCCTGCAATGCCTCCTCTTCTAAGAATCTTGTAAGAAAACCACTGGGCTTCTTTTCGTGCATCCCCATTATAAGATACGTCCTGCTCGAATACGGCAACTTCTTAATAAATTTCACGACGTTTCTTGTGCAAAAGCAAGTTCATGGCTGCGTATAATAAAATAAGGAAGCATAAATATAGCCAAAACCCACACTCTTGCCACAACCTTACTGCTAAAGCCCGACTGCTGTTTCTCTTAGAAGTCTGCTAATACGGACCTTTCAAATGCACCAAATCCTCGTTACGGAAAGGTAACTTCGTTTTAAGCGATGCTTCGTTAAAAGAACGCATGATTTTCTGATCAGCAATGGAGACAATGAATGACTTTGAATAAAGGGATTTAACGGCACCGAAAGTATTGCAAGAGCGCACGGGATGTGCTGACACGATTTTCGTTTTCTTTTTCTAAGTTGCAAAAAAATGACGTTACTGTTTTTTGCCCGCCGAACCAACGCGTTGAATGCACGATCCGCGGTGTCGTGCAAGAAGGCGCTTTAATTTCGACCATCCGGCGATCTATAAGTCCGTGGCAGCGAAATATCGCGCACTCATGATTCGACATCATCACGAACAGAATTAAATAAAGCAGCAGCGCATAGACTCATAGTCGCCGATGGTAACGGAATCTAAAATAAACAAAAGTTCACGGCCGCCCATTCCAATTAACGGGGCCAGGTCCGCGCAGCACGATTCCGGTTGCGTGAGATCCGCGGTGACCAATTCAATTCATTCGCCCCCTTCCCTGACAGAGATTCGCTTAAAACTTTAATTGCTACCACTCATACTAGCTGAGCTGTAGCCCCACTTTTATTATCTCTTTGAAACCTAATTTAAGTGCTTGCGTCTGTACTCGGGTACAACTTAAAGGAGCCATGAAGAGAAAATACAACTTCGTTTAATTTGAAAGAACTAGGATTCAGTATCTCACTCAGCTCCATTAGAGCCACAAAAGATGTTTTTTTAACGGAAAAAAAGCAAGAAGTATTTAAAAACTTTCAAATTTTGCGCCACAGTGACGTGTTAAGAGCAAGAATGACGTCATATGGGCCAACAATAAAACAGTGCGTTAACTGCTCTTTAGAATTCAAGTGATACGGTCAAATGGAACTAGAGGCCCCATTACAGACGTCCAGTCATGCGTCGTCGCGACAGGTCAGTTAGGCGGCCACAAATCGCACAAATAAGGTTCCGTGACGTCATAAAAAAGTTGCGGGAAATTGGCTAGGGGGTCGCGACTGCTTCACACGTTTTCTTTAATATCTCCGTTATTTGTTCGAAGATTGCGATGATATTGGTGTCATTGTTATCGGGACTAAGCAGGCTTTCTAACAAACCCAACTTGTATTTTGTCTTCATGGCTCCTTTAAGAACGGCGACGGAGGTTGCCGCTGTACCTCATCACCACAGCCAGATGTTACTCTGCGCGGCGCAAGTAGTGCGTCACTGGGAGTATTTTGAACGCGGCACGAGCCGTTTCCGTGATTTGTCGGACTTAATGCGCTTAAAAACTACTGCAGGGATGACGAACGAACTGCGTGAGAAAAGGCAGATGAAATCACGCATTCATAGCAATCTCCTTTCGAAACGCGCGCGCCCGTTGATATCCAGGTCCGTCGCTTCGGCGAAGTGATACCGTACATGAGCTGTTGCCGTTCTTATGACTCGTTCCCGAGTATCTCGCGCTTCGGCGCACAAGCTTGTATGCTTCACAACCGCTTGTCCCCGGGCTAAATTTAGGGCGTCAATTTTAGTGAAATGGCGTGTTTTGTTGGCTCCGTGTTGTTACAGCCGTAACCCTCGGGTTCGGTCCGTCAGTGACCTCTAATCGATACGGGGCCCCAACTCGTCGTGTTACACGGTGTAATTCGTTTCCGAAGGTCATTTTGCGTTCACACCTGCCCAGCGGAGGGCGGACACCACCTGTCGTCGCTTTTCTTCAGATGACCTCCGTCGAATGTAATGTCACGGTCAGTTAGATGCACTCGTACGGCTTCTTTGTTGGAACCGTGTGGCATATCCACGGCGCTGCACGCAACTTGTGAGATGAACTATGGGGTGGTAGGGGAGCCCTCCGTTTCAGCCTTAACGATTATGGCCGTGGCGTAGCACTCATACAAAAAAAAAAAAAAAGGTGTTGAATTTAGAAAATTAACCAGCTACTTGTCACAGTATCCACTAGGTACTCAGTGCTTTTACTAACTGGCTATGCATAACCTAGTAAAAAGCTACGCGTGACACTGCAGTGGATGGGCTGAGCACTCAGCACGCACATATTACACTTAGACAACACATAAATTGAGAAAAAGACCAATTGAATGCACGAGGAGAGCGAGTGTAATTTAGTTAACTCAGAAACACTGCTGCTCTTCTTGCTTTTATAGCCCGAAGCGGAAAGTGCTCTGATCATCAAAGTCAATGGGCTTGTCGCAAAAATCAAATATTTTAGCGACAACTGTAGAATTATGCATTTTAATGTGAGCATATACCAGTGAGCATGTGGATTTGCAGAAACTTTTTAGTCGTGATTTGGAGTGGGAAAAGTGCTGTAGTTATTGTGTTCAATTATACATAGAATTTTGTTACTATCAGTGAATGCTAGTATCAAACAAGCAGCAGTTACTAGTGCACGGTCTGGAGTAGTAACGATGGCATCTAGGTTCCATACTTAGTGGCACAACCTATGTACGTACCGTTCTGGCTGTTGTAAAGTTATTAGAGAGTTAGTAAATACAACTTTTTACTAGCATTTTGGTTAAGAATGAGCGCGGCAGTCACTGACGCGGGTGAACAAAAATTGCCGCAGCTTGTTCTAGGGGTGCAAGGCTGGAGAAACAGTAGAGCCGGCAGCCCCTTCTCGTCGGAGACCCGACTGTTGCACCTTACAAGGATTTCCCAACTTGCCGCTGGAAGTCCTCTATGACTGGCGGGCCCGGATCGTTTAAAAAAAAGCCCACAGGCTTTCGCATTTCTCCCAAAGTGGGCCGTGTTAGCACGCCCTAGAGCTCGCGGCAACCGGCTTCGCGAACTCGGCTTCTCCAGCGCGAACTCGGCGTCTGTGCTCCCCACTGCGAGCGCGAACGCACATGAACTGGCGAGAGGAACAGCACGCGAGAGATCACGCTAAGGAACGCTGGGCGGTGACATGGAGGACCTTCTGTTCCCGAAGGGACCTGCGGCAACCCAACGGGAAGTGTTCACTTATCTGCTTCACTTCCTGGAGACGACCGGCCTCACGCAGCGGCTGTAGCCCGGACTGCAGTGATTGACTGGTGTGCCCGGACTGACAGCGTTCTAGGACTGACAGCTCTCTTTATACCTTTCTCTCTCTCTCTCTCTCTTTCTACTTTATCCTATCACTCCCCCTCTACTTCCCTTCCCCTGCACTGGGTTGTATGCAGGTGAGCTCCCTGCCGAGCTCAAAATATCCCCAGTGAATTTCCTTTCATTTTCCCGTCGCGAACCACAACCACCACCACGCTGGGCGGAGTGTTCGCAGAGTGTTGGAGGACCGATCGACTGGGCAGCTGGCCAACGCCGGGCGCTCATCACGTGCGCTCGGTGTTTTTTTTTCTTTGTATTTTTTTGCCGCACGCAGACGCACCAAGCTCGAGCTGAAACAGCTAAGCGTTTAATAAATTCGGGGTGTAACGCGCCGAAGTTACGCATGCACGGGCTATGAGGCGCACCGTATCGGAGGGCTCGGGATTAATTCCGATCCCCTGGGTATCTTTAACGTGCGCCGAAATCTACACACACGGACGTTCTCGCTTTCCGCCCCCACAAGAAAAATAGCCTCAGCCGCTGGTAATGGAACCCGGCAGTACAACGCACTGAGCCGCCGCGGACGGCTTAAAGCCGGTGAGTTTCTTTGTACTAAACAAAGGGTAAAATGTTTCGAGCGCCTGTGTAGCTCTTCAATAAGGAGTAGTTTAGTAGCGCCATAATAGTATGCGTACGCCGCAACAACATCCAGCGATTTTATTCTGCCATAGTCCCGCTGAAGCAATGATGGAAAAGTGATAAAAAATTACCCGCGTATATATCTTTTCCATTCACTGGAAATGACTTCGAAAGACGAAGGTACTCTTAATTCTCTCCATCTGATACCATTGCTCTCTTATCCCTTCATTGTATCTACAATGAAGGATATAATGGTTGTGTTTGCGTTTATTGCTCGTGGTTTAGCAAGTGGCGTTTGCTTTGCACGAACCGGCCGTTATTGCGCGTTTGATATAACGCGTGCTTTGATCGCACGTTATATGTGTGTGTGTGGTTGCGAGGAGTACAAGTGTGGGACTTATTGTTGCGTGGTCAACAGGTTGGCTAGAAGTTGAGAGCGTTCAGGCCTAGCTTAGATGTGTGGACGGTCATTTCAAAAGTGAAAATTAAAAGTAACTTTTGTAAAATTAATGTTTAAGGCCGGTTTCCACGACTGAGCTGTGGTCGTGTTAAGAATTAGATTCCGTTTGACGTATATCAACTGCGCGGTTAGAGGTTTGCTTTGAAACGTTTGCGCTGACGTATAGGTTGGAGTTTAATAAAACGAAAGCACGGGTGTCTCTGTGCCACCGAAAGGAAGAAATTGTAGTTAGTTTTATAAAACCTCACAAAATTGGGCGAAGTTATAATATATATGGCTTTAAAAAGACTGGCAAGGGGCATAGGTGAGGAGCTCCGGGCGGCGGCCGGGCGGGAAGTGGTTAATTCGGGTGACATGCATACACACAAACGTAAAACATACAGACAAACAGGCCAAAATTATCTCGCTTAGGTATCCCAAAAAAGGATGCATTGTCTTTAAGGGGACACATGCGTCTTTGGGACCGAAAAATTACCCAAAAAGCATCTTTTTAGGGATCACTTTTCTCTTGAATTGCACAGTTTTCCCTCCGAAAATTCCGTACGTGGAACTGTACCGGGTACTTATAAAAGCCATATAGGCCCGATTTCAACAAAAAAATAACAATTTTCTCATAATTACCCACTTTTTAGTCACGAGTGGTATCGGAGTGATACGAAATTTTCGAGAGGTACATCCCAGCATCTGAGCATGTAGTGCAGCTAGAAATGATCATGTCTTTTGCACTGTGAAGCTGAATGTTTAAACCATGCGATATGGGAAGCAGACTTTGCATTTTATGTTTCACTGCTTGTTTAATTACCATTATTTTTAATTGGTTAGCAGGAGTAGTTAAAACCCAGAAATTAGAATTGATGTAAACGGGTATGTGATTGGAAAACAAAAAATCTACTTCCCACATTTCATTCTGCATAAATTCTGGTATATATTTATGCCTTGCTGGTAATCTTTTGTTGAATAGTTTTTTTTCCCAATTCTGCTCAAGAACAATCAAGATAAAACTTTAACTCGGAAACTGGTTACTTCACATCAAAACTAATTAGATATTTTAAATCAGCTAGAAAAACTGAACAAGCCCATGAAGTTTCGTCAAAATTGGTTGGAAAGCAAAAAAAAAAAATTTCTAAGACAAGTATGCCTCCCTTGAAAAAAAAAAAAGGCCGGTATACCGGAAGAGAGCTTTTCATCCAAGATGAGTATATGTAATTAGTAAACGCAGGTTCGTTCCACCCTCAATGCCGTTAATTGCGTGCAGTGGGGCCCGAAACGGAACATTCAGAACATCTGACAAAAACAAACTGCGATAACACTAACACGGATGTGTAGAATTGTGGCTAAAATTGTGCATTGCGCGCAGCTTATTTGTACCCTCCTTGGTATTCTATAGACGTGTACTTTCAAATGGAAAGAATGCTTTCGATGAATGTTTCGATCAACAAAATAAGCCGCATTGCTGGCAATGCCTTCAACAACGCATTAAGGAGCCACGGAGATAAAGTGCTGAATGTACATCTGCGCTTGATGTGGCTTCGTGGAAACCCACTGTGTAAGTTGGATTACCTGCAGCGCGTTTTGGGCGCAGCGATTCGGATTTGGGACTTGGAAGACCGTTGGCTTCGCGTTTCAACATTTACCCACGATCATCATCATCGTCACAGCAAGTTGGCTTTCTTGCACTGCGTTTGAGTGCGACATAGCACGTCATCAGTGGGGCGTAGCTGGCTCCGCTTTAAAATGTTTTGGTACTGACTTTTAGTACGTCACTAGAGCTCCTGCCCAAATTGCATCGCGGTGGAACGAAATTTGAAAGTTCTTTTTTTTTCTTCCCTTTTCTTGGTTAAAAAAATTCCCCGCATTTCCCCGAGGGGAAGAATGTGAAAGTGCGAATGCACGAGTTGAATTTGCGCGGTTCGGTAATGTTCGCGAAAGAGAGATCACACACACACACACACAACTACAAAGAAAGAAAGATGCATTTATTCACAGACACCTATTTGTGTTGTCGTTGTACTTGATTGCTAGAGCGGATCTCAGCTTTGAAATTTCGTGTCAGTACTCCTTTAAGCGGGTGCATTAGCCCTTCTCACGCCCGATTCCTGGCCAATCCCCCACGTGGGTATGTGCCATGTCAGCCGCCAGGCAGCGCGCGCCCATCTCCCCCCGTTGCCAAGGAAGACGAGGAGCGCGCGCACCCGCAGCTGTTGCTATGCGGACGGCGGCGGACGCTTCAGGCTCGCTTAAGAAGTGCATTCGCACTTAAAAAAACGTCTCTCGTGCCTGGACTGGAGCTGAGCGAGTTACCAAAGGCTAGTTCTTTCAAATTGACCGAAGTTGTATGTTGTATCCAGGACCCCTTCAAGCCTGTGTGTGCGCTTTGAATTTGAAGCGTTCTATTCGTAAACCGACTTATACCCCTGCCACACGTGCACAAAAAACGGCATTAAGTGCTTAATGTCCCAAGTTTTAATGCCGTTAATTCGCTGCTACACGCAAAAAATATAATGCCATTCGCTCCAATGTCATTTTTGGTTCAAGGAGTTCCGCACAACTTATTCGCTTCCACGAATTCCTTAAGTCTGCTTACCCTCGGATGCGATGAGCCCCAAATGAAACCACCGAAACTCTCACCCCCAGAGTATTGACGCGGAAACGTAGCTGAACTTCGAAATAAGACGATCAGCGGCAAAAGGCAAAGCATCGTGCTACTCGTCGTTTTGAATATTTCGAATTTGGCTACCGCTGGCAGGCGACGGCAGCTGCTGAAGCCATTTTTTTAGAAAATACCATGTTTTCTTTCACAAAAAAAAAAATTCATCCTTGCAAGACGTTTTTCTCTACGTTAAAAACTTCTAAAATAAGAGTGCATTTCTCTTTTTGGTCATTATCGCCATCACGCCTAACACATTTTCGCGTGTATCAAGGCCAGCCCAAAAAGTATAATTTGGTATCTTATGGCCTTAAACACTTAATGTAATTTTTCGTGTATGCATGTGGTAGATTTTTTTCATGGATTTTTCAAAATTAAGTTTATTACTACATAAACGCAGTCCCCTTCGCTTCACCAAACTATACTTCCCCATAATTAGCTTCTCCGTTGCTGGGGTGCATCTTATCACCTCACGCACCGTTACGTGTTCTCGCGTGCACTTGGTGCGCTCTGTGAGGCGTTTTCGTATTATCCGCTGCGGACAATCAACAACCGTCAATATTTGGGCTCATGAGGCCTGTGATGCCTTCAAATTTACCATCCCTTCGTAAGAAAAGTTGACAGAAGCGCAAAAGCTTTCTCACACCACAATTGCGCCAAAAGGACTTCAAAACCTTCGCTAAAGGTGCGTCTAATCGATCGTCAAACCTTCAAAGGGTCAAATCGCACAACGAACCCATGCGACGATTTTTCGCGCACTGAGTAAACGCATGTACGAAAGACCTAAATGTTAAAGGTATACTTTTAAAAGATGAAGGTATGATGATGATGTTTGGATTTTTGTGGCGCAAGGCCGACTGAGGGCAAAGAGCGCCAAAGAATGGTTGGGTCATGTAAGTGACACGAATGTAAAAGTAAATCATTTCAGTAAAAATAAACAATGTAAAACACAAGGTAATGAAGATGACTGGTGTAAAGAGCCAGGTTGTCATGATGCATGGTAAGAGATGAGATGTAAAAACTTGACATCAGTGAGGAACTTAAAGACACGCTTGATGGAAAACATGGGCTCGTCTCCTAAAAAGTACGATGGGTGAAACAGGATGTGTTGCCTGTATAGTTGTGGAAAGTGTTTGCGTCGTGTTGTGTCAAGTGCCTTGCATTGAATGAGTATGTGGATTACGGATAGCGCCTCTCCACACCCACTGCACATGGGCCTTGGAGATCCAGTGAGCAGGTGGGAGTGTGTTACATGTGTGTGGCCTATCCGTAACCTTGCTAGAGTAACTTCGGTGTGTCTGTTGTGTGAGTCAGTTGTGTATCGTCCCAAGTGTGGCTTTATTACATGTAGCTTGTTGTCTGACTGTTCACTCCAGTGAGTTTGCCATGTTTTACGTAGTTGTTGTCTAATGGTTGGCTTGATGTCAGTGTAGGGTACTGTTGCTATGTCTAGAGTGTTTCTGAGTGCAGCAGCAGCGGCCCTTTCATCAGCCAACTCATTGCCTGCGATCCCAGCGTGGCCTGGAACCCAGCAGACGGTTACATTCAGGTTTGAGGCATACGCCGACATTAAAGATTTAAAAACCAGATTGACAACGTAATTTTTGCAAGACGTTTGGGATGATAATGTACGCACGACGCTTAGTGAATCCGTGAAAATGATGGAGTTTGCGATATTATGTTCGTTGATGTGATTTAAAACAAGGAGTATACCATATGCTTCCGCCGTAAAAATGCTGGAATTCACATTCATGGTTTTACAAGCACTGAAATTGGGTCCGTGTGCAGCACAAGACACCGCAATGGACGTTTTTGAAGCATCAGTAAAAAATTCTGTTGCCCCGTATTTCGCCTGGAGATACATGAAATGCTGCAAAATTGCTGTTGTGGGCACCGTGTTTTTCTTAAATTGAGTAAAAGACAAATCACATAACACAGAGCGAAGATGCCATGGTGGTACAGAATCAATTACAGATGTTTTGAAGGTGTTTAAAAGGTAAAGGTATACTTTTGTACTCCTTCTTCATGACCGATAGGTGTATTGTCTGATCTATAGAAGCGTCGCTCTTCCGCGATTTTCAAGTAACCGCTCCGACACAATAGAGGCCCGTTTTTACGGACGCGCCGTGTGTACGGGGATCAGAGCTTTTCGGTCGACCAGCCGGTCTATGGGAAAATGCGCTAGTTTTTGACAGGATGCCATCGGTCCCACTAAACAAGCTGTCGCTTCAAAAGCCTTTAAGGCAGTACGTCGATGCTACTTCTCAAAGCCATTGCTCGGCCACATCCATGGTATCATTTGTTCAGAGACACCGGGTGCACGTCGTAGCCCAATTGCGAGCTAGGGGTAGACCGTGAGCTTCTAAAGGCATGTGACGTCATCATTGGCCGATCCCCTTGAGTGCATGGATAGGTGTACATTCTGAGCGGGTATGTTGACGAGTCGAACCAACGTCAGCCTATGGCAAGTGCTGCCATTGTCACTGGCCTATTCACCTAGAGGTTATGTTGGGCTTGGAGAGAAGTGACGAAGAAGGGAAAACGAACATTAAATTTGACAACCAGGAATACCAGGGAGCTAAGTTCTAAGATTACGCCAGCCACGCTCCCAGCACTTGTTGCAAATGACAAAGAGGGACGAATGAAGTCGAGAGGAACCGAAGAAGTGGCATCGCGCTAAGCACCACCGGCTTGAAATGCTCGCAACGTGACTCTTCCTTTGCGGACTCGCGTTCGAATCCAAGCGGAAATGGTTGAAGCCACCGTGAGCATCTCACGGCTCCTGTCATTGCCACTGGCCAATCCATGTGAGCTTGCTTGTTGTTATGCTGTCGCAGCCAATGAGAAGTTTGTTGAAGAATTTTAGCAGTCAGTGGACATCATTTTGCCGGTGTCTCTCCAAGCGAGCCCGGCTTTAATAAACGCTCAGAAACTACATTCCATGGCACGTATTTCCAGACGTTCGCGCGCGTGACACCCGCCATCGTGTTTTTCACTATAATGCGGTATCCTGCGGCTATGTAGGCCAGTACAAACTGAAAGGGGTAATTGGCGCTTGAAGCAGGCGACAGACTCTTTTCGGCCGGGAGGACGCGTCTTTCGTTTGTCATGTCGCGCTCCCCGGGTGCGAGAGTATAGCAGCGGAATCCCGCTAGTCGGTAAATTTGCACGTTAGAAAACGACGCTGCGCTAAAACAGACCGCAGGAGCGCTGGACAAATTGGCCGTTGTGTTCGTTGTCTGTCGCAGAGAAATGGGCCCTAAACCCACGTGGCCATGGCCGACACAGCGCAAGTACAGTGAAGTGATTAAGTTTAGAAGAAAATTGGGTAAACTTGGGGCGCGATATTCCCTTTTTACATAGGTACAAGCCGATCACTTCCGGTGTGATGCAAAACGGTATTTAAACGTGTTGATACACCGCTCTCCTAATCGTCTTAACATGACCCAGAAGATACCAAACCACCTTTATTTACGAAAAATAATGCGCAGAATTGAATCGAGAGAACATTTTACAATTAGAAATCGGCGTACTTACCCGCCGCGGTGGCTCAGTGGCCAAGACATTGTGCCGCTGAGCCCGAGGACGTGGGTTCGATCCCAATCACCGTGGGAACTTTACTGACGGGGGATGGAAAGCGAAAGCCCCCGTGTTCCGAGATTTCATTCCACGCGAATGATTCCCATAGTCAAAAAATTAATCTGGAGCACACCATTACGGCGCGGCTCGTAGCCCAAGCTTTGGCGCGTAAAGCACCCAAAAGTTGAATCATACCGCCTACAGGCTTCAGAGTGCGTGATATTTCCCTTCCGCGGCCTTGCACTCATCCGGAGCCGTGCGCATGCATTAAGCGAAAATATAGCGTTCATATCCCTGTCATTGATCAGAAGAAGAAAAATGCGTGACCTATTACGAGGCAGATGATGTGTAAAAGAGAAAGGCTACGCCAAAGGACATTGACCGCGCACAATGAACTGCGCATGAGTGAAGCGTTTGATTGTGAACCGGTAAAATCAAATTTTGGAGGGATTTGACGCGCCGAAGCTACGCCTGGGATACAGGAGGCACGCCGTAGAGGAGGGCTCCGGATTAATTTAGGCTATCTGGGGATCTTGAAACGCGCGCCGAAATCTCGAGACACGGGCGTTTCCGCTTTTCGCCTCTGAAAAGCGCCCACCGGGGCCCGGATCGTACCCACGTCCTTGGGCTCAGCAGCACAGCGCCGTAGGCAGCGCGCCACCACAGCGGGTCGTGAACCGGTGACTGCTTTTTTTTTTTTCGGTTCAGTTCCGCGCACTAAAAATATGAACGTTTTGATTCATTTTGAGGAAATGTGTTTTTTTGGGTTACAGTTTCTGTTTCTGTTTGGTTTCTGTTCTGGCTCAACAGCTCAATATATCTCAACATTGCGCCCAATGTGCGGAGAAAAAGACCAATTGATGTGTTGGGAATAAAGCGAGAGAGTCGACATAAACCACAAATATATAACCCCGTCCATTGTTTGGAGATTAGAATATGCGTGGTTTGCTTTGTAAGGATTTATTTGTGTCTTATTTTTGTGGCACCATCCACTAAGATCAGGGGTGCCAATATTTGTTACATGAATTGATTCTCCGATATGTTCATTCATGAAATGAGTAAATAGTCACGTTGTTCACGGGCGTAGCCAGTGGGGAGGCGTTTCGGGGTGAGAACACTCCCGAAATTTACGCATGATTAAAATTGAATAATATATTGTTTGGGTGTCTCGCGCAGTCGCTCTCTGTTTATTTTGTTATTTTCCTGGTGGATTATAGTGTAACACCCCGAAATATACTTCTGCCTACGCCACTTATGTTGTTCCTATATCAAAGGCAATCGGTGGCTGTAGTTAGCGGTTTGGGTATATCAATAAATTTATAGTAGACGGGGGCCAACAATCGCACCCTGTACCTAGAGTGCTGGTTCCATTAATTGTGCAATTCATTCATAGTACCATGAAATCTATAGCTCCATTCACTATTTTAGTGCGCCTGGTAAACAATATCAGCCTGGTTAGCGACGGTTTCCCGACGGTCGGTGATGGCAACAATATGGACATGCATTGAATCGCCATATCTGGAAAGGGTTATAAAGGAATGTCCAGTTTTATTCGTGAAGTACGGGTTTGCATTACGAGTCGTGTGCCGTAGTGGACCCCCCCCCCCCCCACACACACACCCACAAGCACGCGCCCTCCACACGTGTGTGTGTATGTATGTATGTATGTATGTATGTATGTATGTATGTATGTATGTATGTATGTATGTATGTATGTATGTATCTATATATATATATATATATATATATATATATATATATATATATATATATATAATTTAAGAAAACTAAATCAGACATTGAAGGACTAAAAATTCACTTAGGCCACTTGTAGACCCCCAACATAAACCGAAAAATACATTTCTAAAGGTATACCTTGCAATCAGTTCCAGCAAAAACCTCCAAAACTAGGTAGAAGCTCTCAAACATACCGAAAAAAAAAATGGGGTCACCCCTTCCTCATTTTTTTTGTCCCAATAGTGTGTTGTCGCTGTAATAATGCTACTAAAACGCTAAAAACGATATTAAAAGGCACGGCCGAAATTGCATACGTTTGGAACAGAATAAAATAAAGAATTAAATTACAGCCCAGACTATTCCGTTCCTTTAGAACCGATCGAGATAATCTACTCGAACAGGTAGGAATTTAGGTCAAAAATGTGACTTGAATGTTCTGCTGCATTACTTCATCTGACAAACAATCCATATTTTCGATGGAACCATACAAGAACAATTCGCAATTCTCGATCGGCTTTCGTAAATACAGTCTAATTAATTAAAAGAACCCATGAAACAGCTTGTTGTTTTGGTTCCAACCCAGCGTTTATTGGTCCGAAATGCTAACATTTTCTTTTGCTGTCAATTATACAGTCGCGCACTCATCTAAATTTAACATTACTGAAATATAATTGTGCGAAATAATGCAAAATAACTCGAATTTCAGCACTTCAAACGCTACGCTCAAGACCGCTGCCCCCAGCCAAAACACGAATACCGCGCCTGCCATTGGCGACAGGCGAAAAATAGTTGCGCATCGGGCGTAACCGCAAATATCAATTTTCACCGGTGTTCTACTTGCACGCACGACTCTGACATGCAACGACGACATTGTTTCACTGACAGAATCAATGCAGTCACTATTTTCACACAAGGCAATTGCTGGGTCCAGCCCGCGAGCCCGCCCAAAAACCCGCACACGCGGTCGCCCCATTGCCAGCAAGGCGTTCGTAACGGCCCGTAGCAAAAACGTTAAAATCGAGCGCGCAACGCGCGATTCCAGCAAATTTATGCACCGACAGCTTCGCAGACATCACCCATAAATGAATACAGGCAATGCGCACACGTTTCATGCTCAATTAAAGTCACAATTTCAAATGGTCCGCTGAATGCCGAAAAGTGGCCAAAACGCACTTCGCGGTCTCTCGCGCCGTAGCATTACATGGGGTGCCAACGGAAAAGCTAAATTTCCGGGCATATATTCGCGCGCCCCGCGATAAAAGGTGGCGTACATGGACAAAAGAACCGCCTTTCAGAGTTTGCCACATATATTTAGGTGAAACAATTCGGAAATTCGTGAAAAATCCCGAAAATAAGAGGCGCCCGAGCGACGGCGATTCCCGTCTTCTCGACGATCTACGTCACAAACGGCCGGGGAGACGAGTCGGCATTTTCGCTTGCCGCTCCTCGAAACGGGCGTGAAACGACACAAAACACGTGCCAAACTGTGCTATATCGTCACCCTGAGCTTCGATGCAAGTTTCACGCTGCAAATCAACCGCTAAGTTGCGAAAAACACGAAAAAACCGATCGTCGCCAGCGGCCAGCGAAGCTGTCAACATGGCGGGTCGCAGCGAAAGTGTGCTTCCCCGGCTATTTTCGGTCGCGTCTCACCCTCGATTCGCGCCGTTAAAATTCGAGCAAATGCCTGAAATATGTCAATGGAACATTGAATTTCATTTTTCGAGACTTGTCAGAGTGCCCGACGCGACTGCGCGTGAACGCCGAAACTCGAACCGTGGAAAACGCACAATCTCGCTGCTACCGGCGTGCGAAAAAACTAAATTTTCGAAATGTTCACCGCTTCCAATCACCGGGAAACTTTGCAACAAGCTGGCCAAATACCTCTGCTAGACAACGGTTAAATTTTAAAAATTTTACCACGCGCCGCCAAAGCGCGCGCGATCGTTTTTATGTCACAACAAACACAATCTCAAATTTGAGCGGCTGTATTTGCGGCGCTCGGCTGCGCGAGATATTGTAGTTTTCCCGGAGGTCCGCGCGCCGCCAATAAAAGCGCCCGCTCTCCGCTCGCTCGTTCATTCGCTCTCTCGCTCTTGCGCAGTTAGCTCGTCCGTTGCTCTTCGCCCCTTCGCTTCGCCGTTCGAGTCCACGTCCGTCGTCATGTCTGAAGCCGAGGTCAAGCCCGCTGCTGCGACGCCCAAGGCCAAGGGTCGTAAGTCCGCCGCCGGAGGTGCCAAGAAGGCGAAGAAGCCCGCGAGCCACCCGAAGTACACCGACATGGTGAAGAAGTCCATCGAGGCGCTGAAGGAGCGTGGCGGTTCGTCTCGCCAGGCCATCCACAAGTACATCATGGGCCACTTCGACGTCGGCAAGGACACCAAGGTCGTCAACACGCACCTGAAGCTGGCGCTGAAGCGTGCCGTCTCATCTGGCCTGCTGAAGCACTCCAAGGGAACCGGCGCGTCCGGATCCTTCCGTCTGGCCGACAAGGCGCCCGCAGCGAAGAAACCAGCCGGAGCCAAGCGGGGACCCAAGAAGGCTGCGGCGGGAGCCAAGCCGAAGAAGGCAGCGACCGCCAAGCCCAAGACTGCCAAGCCAAAGGCGGCGAAGAAGCCGAAGGCCGCCAAGCCCAAGAAGGCGGCTGCTGCCAAGCCCAAGGCGGCGAAGAAGCCCAAGGCACCCAAGAAGGCGAAGTCTCCCAAGAAGCCCAAGGTCACCAAGAAGGCTACCCCCAAGAAGGCAGCGAAGTAGTAAGCCTCCCCTCATCTTCACAACCCATCTTGCCTTCATACCTCGCCGTCATCAAAGGCGCAGTGCATCGTTAACGTCACGTAAGGCGCTACCACTACTTCACCCCTCATGTCCATCGAAGAGGCTCATCCCCCGATCTCTGCCCGAGTGTGCCGGACAACCCACCAGCCGTGCGGACTTGTCATCTGTAAATACTCATCCATCGGACACTCACAACGGTGACATTGCTGCTTTGTCTCACTACCTGTTAAATTAAGCATTCTCGTGCGTTTGCTGCCTTGTATATATCATCGTCCCCCGTGAGATCAAGCTTTTATTACAAAAAAAAAATAAACGATGTGTCATTGTCACCCGACCTTTGTGTTTTGCACTTTATTTATCCCGACGAGACGTGTGCAGTTTGCATGTACCTGCGCAGGGCGGTCGTGTTTGTCGGCAATACAGCAATCTTGTTGGACGCGTCGGGAAAACAGTTGGGAGGGCACGATTCTCTGCCGACAGGCGTGGCTCGGAACCGCGCAGGTTTTCGAATTCTCCCTGCAGCTGTTTTTCATCGCCGCTCCCTTTGCCGACGGTTGACGTCAGCGGGCACGCTGCGCCATCTATCGACTCTGCTATAAAGTTCGCGCCCGGGCGTCGTCTTTTTATATTTTCGTTGTTGCGTGCGCTTGCTGTCTGCGTTTCGCGAGTGCTGTCATGGGCCTAGGAAAAGCGCTCGTCCTGTCTTAGGGGCTTCGTTGGCCGACGGGTACTTGCGTCGCAGGAAAGCCACGATTTCGGGGATGCTCACGTGTTAGCTTGCCTTTCAGTAGCGGTGCGCGTGGAGATACGTCTGGGAGAAACTGAATGCGGTCTTGTCACTGAGTTCTCGACTAATGCAGCGGCCGCCATGTTTACGATTTCACCAGCTATTTGCGCAGTGTAGAAACCGGGCTTTCGAACAAAAACCGTGTATTTGCATCGGTACCGGGACGCATGTATTTGTCTGCAGTGAGGCTTACATATTCCGGAGTTTGGTTCGATCGCACAGGCGACATAGAGCGAAGCCGTCGTCTGCTCTAATATCGACACGCCGCCGAAGGGTCGCTCGTTGGTGGGGGCTGCTCCTGGTGGTGTTTCCCGTCGTCTCCGCGCATTCCGCCTGTACATGTGGCGCCATCTCTGAGGTCTTCCTGCGACTGATGGCTCCACCGCCGCCTCCGCGATCAGCTGCTGGGGCGCCGGCTGATTCATGGCTGAACGAGCGGTGAGGAGACTTGCTCCGCGGATTACCAGAACGAGCAGCAGGTGCTTCGCTGCAATTATTAATTACTAATGAGCCAGCTGTACCGAATGGAAAAGTTACTGGAGCCTGGGTGAAACGGTCGCTAAGGGTGCACAGTCAAAGCTGCCCTGGTAAAACGCGATGGACGGTCGAAGACCAGGAGCAACGGGAACTATCGTCCAGTTTTGAGGTGCTTATGTAGAGTGCCGTGCAGAAGAGGACGCAAATGTCGCGGTTCTGGCGTCGTATCTGACAACGCGACGAGTAACTTTCGCTTATTTTTGTCCAGACTTACCTTCTCTTAGCAGCGATGACGTCGTGGCTACTTCCCAGGCGGGAGCAGCAGTATTTTTTTTTTGCCTGTTCAGAGCAGCTCCAAGCTAAAATGAAGTGATGCTTCGGACACTTGTGCAGTTTTATCGTTAAACATGTTTCGGGACGTTCAGGAAAAGACCGTGTGTGTGTTCAAAATGCCTCCCAAACAATCGTTCACAAGCATTACCACCGCTCTTGTTCGGCAAGATTACTCAAATTTTGTGACTGCTAGAGCGTATACAAAAGCAAGACGAGCGAAATACTCCGACTGTTTCTCGCAACATTTAATTAAATTTGTTCGTCCACTTAATGCAACGTCTAATTTGCAGGAAGGCAAGAATATGCTGGATTCGGTATGTTCATGCTGGGAAATTGCCTAAACGTAGCTCGGTTAGTTCCAAATTTTCTCTTGTGAGGGCTACGATGAATAGCTACTCGTTCGTTGACTAATAAAACTACAATGCTGCGATTTGCTATATCTGCCTGCGCTGGCCTTTCCGTTATGTAACGACATAAAAGATTTGATTCGAACAGTTCTTAATTTGGCACGAGCATTTCATGTGACGGAATTGATGGAATGGTTTAGCCTCTCCCATAGTTAAAATGACCCCATTGAATTGTATCAACGCATGAAGTGCCGCTCAAAGTGGAAGCCAGCAATGTGCATGCTACGGGCACAAAAGTAACCGCGCTACAGTTTTCGTTAGTGCAAAGAAACTGGTAGCTACCATCATCTGTGTTAGCTAAACGGCTCAAGGTTTCATAAAAAAATAACCAATGCAAAGCGGCAAGTGTAAAGAAAATCCAACTTTTATTGGACACCGGTTCTTTTATAGATGCCAGCAAGTGAAGAAAGAGCCAGCGCTTCCTCCGCTCCAGATAATCTTGATCCTTACCCTACTTAAAAGATTCAGTGTAGGCACATGCATATCGAGATAACACAAAAGACTGGCGTATTTAAAAGGGACCGGAACCAAGTCGCTCTCCTACGCGGGCTGTTTCCTTTTTGTATCGCTCTTTGCTCGGAGGTTCTTAAAAAAAAATATGACGTAGGTGCCGTTCAGAAGTTTCAACCGAAAGCTGCCTTCGTAGAGAATGCATTAACTGGATGCATACCTGCCAGGTTTCCCGAATTTTGACGGTTTTGTACGATTTTACGGTCGAAACGAAAATCTCCCGAATACCACACCCGTGTTTGGCTAAACCTTTCTACCAGTCTAGCCACATTGCGCTGGAGCTACCTGACACCCAATAACATCCTACACCACGACATCGTAATAACTTACAAAGCATAGTTGGCAATGCGCGCAAGTTGAACTGGTCAGTACCTGAGAAACGCTGAATGTGGGAGGCAGTTCAGCATGGTAAAACAAAATTGACCCCAGTTACGAGCATCAAGTTCTGACACAATCCGAGCTCAGTCGTGCTCTTTTGCCGAGGTGTAAAAGGAACGAACATTGTTATGCTCGACAGTATTCCCAGGGCTTCTTGAAAAAGGCGGAGTCAGCCGCATCGAAGATGTCGCAGCTGACCAGTGGTGTAGCTCGTTAGTAGTTTGGACGAAACAGTTCAGCTCCCACTCTGTTGTAACCAAATTAGAAATGCATGTAAATGTAAATTATTCCATTCTGTTGCTACTAATTTTTCTACCACCCCCCCTCCCTAATGCCATCTAGACGAACCTGGCAGGTATGTGGATGAAATTCCTGTCTTGACCTTGCTAGTTCGCGCGTATCAATACCAGGGTCACTGAACCTCTCCCGGATCTCTCGGTGACGGAGGCGCTTGAGGCAGCTGGTAAAAGTACGCATTCTAATTTCTTCGCCACCAACTGTTGGGTTCTAGGCTGGAAAGGCCTCCACGAGCGCGTTGCAGTGTTCGAGCAGAGTCGTCGCCCTTTGCTCTTTCCGTCACCCCAGAGAGCTTGACGTTCGCATACGGTCCTGCGAAAAATGTGAAGCATGATCCGGTTTGGGTACATTTTTTTTTGTTTCGCATGTAAGTACACGCGTTTGTAGAAGGGTGGAAACCTGGCCTAGTTGGATACAACTAATGTTTGAAAACAGCGTGTGAACTGCGCAGGTGCTGAACACGTGTGTGCCTGTCCAAGGGCACTCGTGGAAATGGAACTACAAATTGTCTCGTCAGGAGCCAAAGAAGAGCAGCACTGTTTCTTGCAATTTTACTTAGACCACAACAGGGCCTGATCTGACTAGGCTAAATGCAGGTGTATACTCTGCGAGTCACCCGTACATGTTCATTGCCAAGATAATCAGCCAGAAACAGCAAACAGCATCAAATTACAAGTGAAAAGGAGGCAGAAATAGCCTCCAAGAAGCTCTGGCTTAAATTGCATTCGGGGGAAGATTGGCAATAAAAAAAAGTTTAGCACATATACTGAACACTTTTAACTCGGAGATGCAAATATTGCATTGGTAGCGTAATCGGGTGCTTCAGTAAAAACATGCGGATGGGTGAGTTGATTCATGCTGAATGGGAATTGAATTGGCGCAAGGAATACGAGGACGGTGACAAAACAAGGTAAGCGCTGCCTAATAGCACTGACCGGGTGCTATTTGGAACCTATATCGAGTGAACCTCGTGCATCAGGGGCGGTATTCTCGTAACTGTCCCTTTTATCGTGACGTACTTCCGGTTAAGCAGTGGGCGTTGGCAGTAGGTTTGTTGGGCTTGCGTTACGTCACTTCCGGTTGTTTGCTTTTAGCGAATCAGGGCTCACCAAAAAGGGCACTTTTGAAAGACGCAAACGGGAAAAAATTCGAGAATACCGCCCCAGAGCAGGAATAGCGAAGGGCCTGTTCGGGAAACTGGGTGCTAACCTAATTTTTGAGTGCAGTAGTTATTCCGAATAAGCTTACTTAATGTGTGGTCGATGGTATGCATACGATGTGCTCATAAGATTTAATTTTGTTATGCAATTGTTCAGTCCGACAAACTGCGACACTCGTAGCAATTTGTGAAATAACGGTTAGAGAAGCGTGTTCTGCATATAAAAGATTTCAAGACTCGTTGTTTTTGTAGAGCCACTAATTACGTCACGTTCGTTGCAGTGGTGCCCCAAACTGAGGGGCAGATAAGGTCTTACAATTGCGCCGTATAGTTAACGCAAGAACGCTTGCTACACAACTTGTGTGTGCATCTTGATGCGCTTGTATCTACCTACTATGGGGCTCAGCCCAGAATTTATTTAAAAATGAAGGAAACTTTATAATTGGAATTGTATTTGCGTTTCATAATCGGGTTCATTTTGAGAGTTGAACAATATATTTAGTTCTATAAATGTCTAACTGCGATTTTTTATTTATTTCTGTTACTCTCAGGGCCCAAGGGCGTTACAGAGGGGAGTGGGAAATACACAATAATACAGACAAAAGCAGCAAAACAACAATAAACATTACAAATAACAGCTTGTTACGAAAACAGGTTGGCTATGGCTGAGCGAAAAGCAATCTCATTGCCGATTTCAGCTACGGACCCAGGAAGGCGATTTCAACTTGCACAAGTGCTGGGGACAAAGGCATATCCTGAAACAGGTTTGTGCGACCCGATGGATCGACGTGAACCTTGTGCTGATGGTTGATCCGGGACGACATGTAAGATGGACCGGACAATAGCCTGCTTCTGAGGATGGGATTACAATGATAAATCTTATGGAACAAGCATAAACGAAACACTTTCGAGCGATTTTCAAGAAGAGGCAAAGATAGACTTGGTTTCATAGATGTAACACTGGGTGTGCGGTGATAATTTGAAAGTATGAAACGCGAAGCTCGATTTTGAACGCTTTCTAACCCAGAACAGAGGGACGCCGTGTTCGGATCCCAAACAGTGGCCGCATACTCCAGTTTTAGATGAACTAATGTTTTATAATGTTTTAAAGTTTCTCTGGAGATAATACCCTAAGGTACGATTGGCGTTGTTAACAACATAATTGATGTGAGTTTTCCAGGACAGGGTAGATATGTGCACGCCTAGGTATTTATAGGACAGGACATCTTCAAGAGGAATATTGTTAATAGAGTAAGAGAATGCTTGGGTCTTACTTCGAGAAACGCGCATGCTTTTACACTTATTAATATTGAGTTTCATTTGCCAGACCTCGTACCACTGCAAAACACGGTCAACATCGGATTGAAGTGCTATAGCGTCAGAATCACTAGAAATTTCCCTGTAGATTACACAATCGTCAGCGAAAAGGCCGATAGATGAAGAAATATTAGTTGGTAAATCATTTATGTGTATTAAAAACAACAGTGGTCCCAAAACGGAACCTTGTGGAACCCCTGAATTAACTGGAGAAAAAGCCGAATCAGTACCATTAACATTTACAAATTGATAACTGTTAGTCAGGAAACAGTGTAACCATGCAAGTACCGTAATTACCCGATTCTAACGCGCACCTTTTTTTCGGAAAAATAGGTCGAAAAATCGCATGCGCGTTAGAATCGGGTACGAAACCGAAACCGCCGAAACAACGGAGATTTCGTCTCGCCCATCGCCATCTCAAGATGGCGCCAAAGCTTTTAGCAACAATTTTTCGAACGCAGGAAGCATAGGCGCCCAGGCTTTTCTATCGGCGTTCACACAAATAGTCAAATCGTTCCACTTGGGCACTTGATAACAGCAATTGCAGCAGCGGCTCTCGCGCGTTCAAAACGAGTGGTCGGCTGAAGCGTGCGCCTCTGGAGAAGTTCGCAGGATAGGCGTGCGAGGCGTGGGCCACGATCCCATCGATCATGGTTGAACGTTCGTTATGAAGTGTGGCATCGCGAACGCGCTTGACGGCACCAAGGACGAGATGTTGTGGTCAGCGGAGAGCGACGAGGAGGGAGATGGGTGAGGTTACTTCGAGAAATAAATCGCCCGTTTATCTCGCATTCGTTTTTCTTGCTCACAAAGTTCCGTGCGCGTTACAATCGGAAGTGCAAGTTTTTTCGTTTTTTTTTTGCCAGGAAAATAGGGTGCGCGTTAGAATCGGGGGCGTGTTAGAATCGAGTAATTGCGGTACGTTTGGATCTAGGTTCATGCAGATTCGAAAGTTTGAAAAGCAATAATTCGTGAGGGACTGTATCAAACGCTTTAGCGAAATCCAGGAATATGCAGTCTGGGATTGACCCGCGATCAAGAACAGTATGAAGATCATGCGTAAAGCATATTAGCTGTGTTTCACACGAAAACGATTTTCGGAACCCATGTTGAAACTTAGTGAAAAATGAATTTGCAATGAAATGTAAATTTCCAAGAAATTTACAATATGAGAATAAAGTACGTGTTCCACTGTCTTACAGCACAGGCTGGTTAATGACACCGGTCGATAATTATTCGGAGAATGTCTGTCGCCAGACTTGTGCAACGGGACCACCTTCCCGACCTTCCATTCATCGGGAATACAGGATGTTTCAAGTGACTGCGCAAAAAGTTTGCTCGAGATAATAGAACAGTACACTTTAGTATTAGCCAAAAACTTTGAGTTTACATTATCAACACCACATGATGAGGAAATTATCAGTTTACCAATTAAACACTCAAAACCATAATTATCAAAAACAATCGGTTCCATGGAACATGCATGAGTTGAAATTATTACAAGTAGAAAATGCAGAAGAAAACACAGCATTAAAAACATTGGCACACTCTTCAGCAGGAACTGCTGAATCATCTGGATATTTAAGCGTTACAGATATATATTAGGGCTATTAACGATGTTCCAGAATTGTTTGGGGTTATTTATTAGCATATTGGGTAGCGTTATATTAAAGAACGTGGGCTTTGCATCTTTCAGCGCCTCTTTATATTGGGTAGCTGCAGCTCGATAAGAATCCCAGCGTGTTTTACTGTTCGAAATTTTGGCTGAGCGAAACAGGCGCTTTTTCTTGTTGCGCAGTCTTTTCAGAGACTTATTAAACCATGGTTACTAGAGATAACCGTCCTAACCGGAACAAACTTTTCTATTGAAGAGGCAACCTTCTCTCTAAACAAAACCCAGTTATCGTTAACAGAACGCTGCGAAAAATCAATCAAGTAACTGTCTAAAAAAACACCAAGTTCTCTATTCATGGAACTGAAATCAGCCTTTTTGTAATCTCTAATTTTTTTCGGATGGGTTGAACGGGATTCATTCGCATCGAACAAATTCATGCCATCTTATTCATGAGGCAACTGCAGTATTACTATCATTTAACTGCTCCCATAAGAAGAAACCGCATACTTTTATCGTGGGTATGCAAGTTTATACTTGGTGTTCGTTCGTGGGATGAGTACAATATCATTAATATATATATATATATATATATATATATATATATATATATATATATATATATATATATAGTGGCTTTAAGGAAGACCAATATCATTTAATGGTAGTATATAGTAAGCGCCCGCATTTGAAGGGCATTTAATTTCCAAGCACCTTGTATTCCGCAGTGAGGACGTTTTTTGGTACGAAATGCCATGTTTAATGGAGTCGACGGCGTTTCTGGATTCCAAGAACAAACCTAGAGGGCAGTGTTTACAAATTTAATGTTCAGAAGGGCCATCTATTTCCGTCGGCCTACTTTCGCAGATACCATATTGCTGGTTCCCCGTCAATTTTGTTGTCAAGATATTTATATTTATAGCATTTTTGGAAGATACTCTGATAAGTGTGAACATAAAGGAAGAACATTCTCATGTAGAACTTTCAAAGATGTATACTAGATTTTGTTTAATACTTTACTCACAGCAACTAAGTTCTCCTGAAATGTGTTTTGTGCTGTTTGTTAAATCCCAATAAGCTTATTTTTATGCGTTTGTGCTCACGCAAAATTCGGAGGCCTCGAAACTGAATAAATTTATCGCATACTTTAATAAATACCTTTAAATACTTAAAATACTTTTTAAAATTACTTTTTTTTTGTAAACACGGGTGAACCAGACAGGCTTTCTAGCTTGTGTTCACTCATTGTAAATGCCCGGGCATAGTTGCACTGAACTTTAGGCCGGAAAGTGGAATATCATATACACGGGTTTGTTTCGTTGTAAACGTTACGCTACACCACTTCGCATATTCAATCACCCGCAAAAGTAGTGAAGGTATTCTCGCTCATTCGGCGCTGTTCTGGGCAAGTTTCGGCGCATGTAATTTTTTGTTGAACTATTGGATTAAACACTACGGTCTAGTGATAACTGAGGCTGACGGTCAGAATAACGAAAATCAATTCATCACTGTCGCGTCAGCTAACCGGGCAGACAGGACACAGAGCTACGACTGACCTACTAAATCGTCAAATTCACACGAATGACATTTTGCTCCATGAGAAGACAAAACGATTAATGGTACACTGTACTAAATATTCCCACGCGCGTTGTAGGTTCGCGGGGTTAGTACGCTCACCTCAGCGGTCGTCGCTGCATCTCCGGTTGTGGCAATGGCGGTGCGGATGCCAATCCCAGGCGGGCCTTTGTTGCGAAAGCCCAGCCGTCGCCGCCATTAGCCGAAGGTGCGCAGGCCCGGGTGCGTTCCCGACCCGCCTTCGGTGCCTGGCCAGAGCGTCCCCACCCGACAGCTGAGCTTGGTCCTCGTTCCGCAGCCCGTGGCGTCGTCAGAAACCGCAGCCAGTACTCGGCCGCCGGGTCTCGATTGGTTGGTTGGTTGGTTGGTTGGTTCCTTATGTTCCAGGAGCGAAGCCTGGTTTGCGTCCTCTTCTTTCCCTTCGTGATTCCACCGCTCGACATCTTGATTTCTTCTTTGTTCTCTAACCTCACTGTTTCCCGAAATAGAGCTTGGCCATTCTTACTAGGGGTAGCCGAGCTTCTTTCCTCGATCGCCATCTCTTGTGTGGCGGTGTTCCGTTCCAAGACAGGCGAGGCATTTCCTGTTGCGCCAGGAGAGCATTTCACAGCAACAAAAATAATGTATGGCAAAAATTTTAGCGTCACTAGTGCTTGGAAGCCAGGCTGTTTAGGTCGAAACCGGTGACTTCACATCTGGGCTGTTGATGCCGAACAGCGGAGTTATTTTACCAGTTGAACAAAAGAACACAATGAGTGTTCGAAGCGAATCACGAGGCGTCGCTGGGCAACGGAAACAAAATGGTGTTTTTCGGTTAGTGTTGCTTATGTCAATGACATTATAGCTGGTGATGCGATGTTTTGCTTTCCGGCGTCATGCGGGTTGGCAAGGGGTAAGAATTTTTACATGAAAAACATTCGCTAACACCATCAGTGCTGCCACTCCTGCGCCAAATGCGCCAATTTGCGCCAAATGAGGTATCCTGCGCCATCCTGATAAAAAACCACGATTTTGCAAGCAAGTGCGCCAAAAGTGAGCCAAAATTTGTGTTGCGCGCACAAGCACTACTTCACAGTGGTCTCTAGACATGTATAACTAATTCGGGTTGATAACTTGGAACTCCCTAGCACCCGTCATCGTGTTTGCCGCGGTGAGTTTGGTTGGCGCCGTCACTGTACCGCCGATACAGTGTTTTCGTCTAGCAAGTCATTGCAGCGCTGGCGTACCGCGGTTAAAAACTTTCCTTCTTGCTGTAGTTTCCAATAATTCCTGCTATAAACTATAGGTAGTTTTAGGTGGCGTTTATTGCCGGCCCTCTCCGCTCCGGGAGCCACTGGGAGCGCCGTTTCGCGGCATGCGTGACGCGCTCGGCTGCAAGCTCTCGCTTCGCTTGTTGGGCTCGCGGAGGGGACCGCCGCAAGTGAAGCGGGCTGTGAAAAACGGCCAGTCTCTCAAAAGCATGAACCTCATGGAGCGTTTTATGCTCGCGAAAACGCGCCGCGTAAGCACCCATACGCTGCGCGCGGCGCGGCAACATGGCGGCGGCTTCGGCCGCGAAGTGGTGTGGGGAGCTCGAGCGACCACTTTTAAGCGCTCTCTAAAACATCGCTCAAGGCGCGCGCGAAGTTGCTTGTGTGGTAAAGGAGCTTATAATGTGGGCGAAATCGGTACTATAAAACATCATCCGCGTCGCTAGTGAAAGCGGGGTGGTAAGCCTAAAAACCGCCGACGGAGCCAGCCGGCCGTGACCGGGCTGTCTCGAGCGCTTCACAACCGCCGCCATGAGGCACGCGCCTTCCCATTGGGGCAAGTCGCCAGGCTCCTCCCACTGCCGCGCGCGACGCGCGTCATTTTCTGAGCGTGGCAGAAACTGCCGCGTGCGGGCGTGAAAAAATCGCACGCGCAACGCCGACGCGCACGAATCGCATGCAAAAGTGCTCCATGCGCATTTCTTGTGCACATTTCCAGGTAGCTTGGAAGTGCGCACGAGGACTGATAGCAAGCGCCTGCACCTAATAAAATGAAAAAGTAAAACACAAGGGCTTGCCTCAACAATTAATAAACTAGAAAAGAGGCGTGAGAGGCGCGTTGTTTTTTTGCTAGGCAGGTTTGTCGAAGCCTTTCAATATTCATTATCGTGTTGCATGTTGTCTTTTATCCACACCAGAAAGGAACTAAATACCTTGCAAATTATGTTTTGTTGCATTTTGCTATTGGTGGATACTTAGGGGATTTAATTGCATCAAACTTCTCGGGACTTCTAGCGACTGTTTCGAAATAAGTGGAAAAAAAAAACCCCATTGCCCCAGGAATGCCAGGTTGGGCTATAAAGAGCCAAATATGGCTACTTTTTCTTGTGGTTGTAGAACTTTTCTTTATTGGCTATTTCGCTATTCTTGGGCTATTGGGAGAGCTGACTGAAAGCTATTTTTAATGCATGTTTGAGCCTGCCAACTATGAAGCGTTTTCAGTGACTCCTTGAAAAAGTCTTCCCTTAGTAGGGACAAGAAGACCATTATTCTTCAGCTGTGCCGTCCATTTGTGATCTCATTTGTGAAAAGCACCTTGAAGCCTATTCCATGGCGACCTCCATGATACTGGTCAATTTTTAGTGCTGAGAGATGCTTTGGACACATCTAGCAGTTGATGTTTAGTTGCTCCAAGGTGCTCCAAAACTGACATTTAGGTGCTCCAAATTGCTCCAAAATTAATAATTTACTGATACAAAAATTGCTCCAAATCACCGTTCATCAGTGGCACCACTGCACCATGCAAACCTTGGTGTTCTGTGATGATACAAAAATAGATATTTAAATCTTCGACGCACACTTGGTAAGCTCAACGGACAGGCATATTCAAAAACATAATTTAGGTTCACACAAATTTAGGTTCACACCTTCCCTGATGGCGGATGATAAACTGAAGCCACCAGTGTGCTGAACACTTCGCAGGGGATTCATGAGTGCATGGCAATGTAAACTCAGACAACACGTGTTTAGGTTATCTTTTATGTAAAGAGAGCTTCAACCTACTGTCCTATGCGATAGATGAATGATGCGATGTCGAATGTGTGATTTAGAAGCTGCTAAGTTCCATCAACTGCAAATGATTTATTTCTGACACTGCTGGTGTTAACATGATACATGTTATTATCCGCTCTTAAAGATAAATTGCGCGTTCGGCTAGTAAAAATGCTTGTATTAATATAATAGAGTAATTGCTAATGTGAACAAGTAAAAACATAACACTGAAAGAGAATGTCACTAGCATGCGCTACTTTTTCAGCGGTTCTTATTGAGTTCGACTTCATACTCAACGCGAATAAAACTTGCTCGCCCATTGCCCAGCGGACTACCAGTTTTCCATCGTTTTGCCAGGTATATTTAGA
This sequence comes from Haemaphysalis longicornis, assembly GCF_048455015.1. Classification (NCBI taxonomy): domain Eukaryota; kingdom Metazoa; phylum Arthropoda; class Arachnida; order Ixodida; family Ixodidae; genus Haemaphysalis; species Haemaphysalis longicornis. Next base: position 196,677,153 of record NW_027526385.1, on the reverse strand, counting down.
CCCCTTTTTAGTTTAGTTTACTTTCATCATACAAAGCAGCTGAGTTTTAGGGTTTTTTTTTTAAGAAAGTACTGAGCGCAGTCGTTAGCTTAGCTTTCAATTCACCTTTCTTTCCCGTCAAATTATCTCGTGTTTTTTGTTGCCCGAAGTCGAAAAGGCAAACTGGTATTTTTACACGATTCAAGGACAGTTTGTGAAACTGCTCAAAGTTAATTTATTCAATTTGGTCGTTTAAGTTCACTTGTCAATTCACTTGTCAAGTCACTTGCTGTACTTAGCAAGTTACTTGCGACTTGTGCAGTACAACGAATTTCCGTGGTCTGTCTCCTCTTGTGCAGTTCGAGGTTAATGCCTTGCCGTTGCAGTCTTCGTACATCTTGGCTAGCGAAGCTTTGTCGGCCGTTTCTGTTGAGGTATTTATTTCGTTTAACTACCGTATCATTTCCTCAGGTACGCCGTCGCATTGGTCTCATAAATGCCGAGCCGACTGCTTCATTCTACCGACCTTTTACTTTACAAGAATGGTGTCATCCTCGGTATTTCTGGAAGATTTCGGTAAATTTCAATCAGTTGGGTTTAAGTGCAGCTTCGTGTTTATGCATTTGTATGTTTGGGGTTTCCGCCTGTCGAGCTGCAGAGAGAGAGAGAGAGAGAGAGAGAGAGAGAGAGAGAATGGTTTAATGATACTGACGAGGTTTGTCCAGCAAAGCCTGACATGCTACGTCAGGTGAAAAATGAAACGAGTTAGAAAAAAAAAACAAGCAAAGAAAAATAAAAGCAAGAAGGGAAGATAGAAAGAAGGAAAAATCAGAAAAAGTCAAAGTATGATGAGAATTGGAGTCGCAAGCAAGTTCAGTAGTTTGGTAATAAAAGGAAATGTTGAAGTATACTCGAGGAAATGTTAGAGCTGCAGAGGTAATGCAGATTGAACATTTGCAGTTCTCTTTTTGCTGCCGTAAGGTATAGCGCAGAAAAACCACAGGACAAGAAAGGAACCTACACAGCGCTGTACTTGCGTGTTGTTTCTTCACTATAGCTTGAACCAACTACCCCAAACTTCAACTTCTTTTTTTTTGCTGCGTTCGGATTAAAAACATTCTAGCTAATAGCCAAAAATACGCCTAGATGGTGGGGGCATAGTCAAATATGGAACAAGTTGACTTTGTTTCATGTCGATTTGTCAATAAGCTAGACGCGGGTCAGAGTTGTTATTTGGACATTCAGAGCAGCAAAGTACCATATGAACAATTGCGGCAACAATGGTGGTTGCAGTGACTAATATTGGCTAGACAGGTACTAAATTACAGCCAACCTGCAATATTTGAAAGCAGGGATAAACTGCACGCCGCTGCTTCTGCCGCCACCGTTTTTGGAGAGAAGGCGTCCACTTCGGCCGGTTTTCTTTTTATCGGCGTGTTGATGAGGTCGTGCCTTGACAGGAAGAAGATCGATTTCATCTCGTGAAGATCTTGAATATCAGCAGCGCAGAGGTATCGCCGTCTGAGCGCAGACCGGAGGCTTGTGATGTATAGGAAACTGCAATACTTAAAGGCAGGAATTCTTCCCAGCTCCATGCCACCGTCTTTGCGGCAACCACCTCGGCTGGTTCAACATAAGTACATTGTTCTTGTGCGATGTCTAAAGCCGCGTGCAGTGACTAGGAAAATTAAGAAAAAAAAAATAGTGATGTGTGTGAAAATAAGATTGTGATATATCTTCCAGTAGCGGTCGTTGAAGGAAAACTCTTCGCTTTGTAGTTTTGGAAATGAAAGTGTGTCGGAGGTTGCGTCTGTCCACCCAATGGTACGATGCCACACAAATATAAACCTTTGGCAAAGACTATGCTTCTGGGGGCGGAGGTGGGGCTGTTCTCATAAAACAGATTTTTCTATTTTATATGATGCTATTATTGGCTTCGGGTGCTCGAGCATTAGGTCCTTGTTTGGAATAATGCTTCACCTATATGAGGTTTGTTCCACCGCCACTCACCCCAAGATACAACCTAGGAATGCATATTTTTTCATACCATGGAAATGAACATGTTACATATTTTTATTTGGGCCGAACCACATTATTTTGATCGCATTACGAGAGACAAGTGGTGTACGGGCATGCCATGAGTAAAACATATTGTATACTCTATCAGCGTCTTTTGACGAGCCAGTGATCTCTTCAGCATTTTGTTGGCCTTTCGAGCATAGCACAATTTGTAGACGACCGCGCTTTCAAGTGAAGGGTCTTGCAGGCTGAGCGACTCCGCAATGCAGTTCTTGGTGAGGGCACCAGCCAGGCGTTCTGCACCTTCGCTATCAATTGTACAGATCTGAAGTGACCGTGTTTAGAGGGAATGATGCTTTGCGAAAAAAGTAAACCAGGAGTTCCCCGAATGACCGCCCTACAGTCGTCGACTCCAGCGCAAGGTGCCGGGAGGACCTAACGCTGGAGTCGCCTGCAAAACAGCAAACAGGTTAGTCAGGCCAGTCAGGCAGTGAGGGCAAACGAGGCAGGAACTCTGCAGACGAGTGCTTGCAGCCCTGCAGAGTAGAGCACTGCACGGGCCTGATTTTAAGGCCCGTGCCCGGCCCGAGCCCGCTTTGTGGAGCCCGAGCCCGACCCGGGCCCGTAACACCGAGCCCGGGCCCGGCCCGGGCCCGGGCATTCATAAGAAAGCCTAGCCCGGGCCCGGCCCGGGCCCGTCGTCTCAAGCACAGGCCCGGCCCGGGACCGGTCATTTATTTTTGAGCCTAGGGAGGGCCCGCGTGCGTGTGACCAGGCCCGGTCTTAGACGCTGAAGAAAATTTGTTTATTATATTTGGTCCATTGTCTTCGTAGCGGGAAATCAGACGGAGCATCTAGTCTGTACAAGCACGTCCCGAATTGAAACGCAAGAAATAAGAGTTTAAACGTGCACGTAGTTTAGCTCACACCGTTAGCAGTTCACGCCACATCGGCGTAATAATAGCTCGTGTCCTTACACGAGAGACACCATCACCTTTGATGACCAGACTCTGGGCAACTTCACGTGTTTGTCTCGGTCACAAGTTGGTATTGCTGAAATTTCTTGTTCCCCGTTTGAATCCACGAGTATGTGCGTGCGTTGAAATATTTTCCCTGCAGTGGTTGTTAAGCGGTAGCGCTTCTCTAGCACGCGAGTTTGATTTGCAGCCACGGCAGCCGCATTTAGATTGGTTCGACGTCTAAAACACACGTACACAGACATAGGTGCACAGCTCCATGGTGTCTTAATTAATTCCTTCCCCGCTAGGGCATTCCTTGTAACCGTATCTTCTATGTTATACACCAAAATATAAAATCTTGATGCAGTACATGAACTGTTATTAAAATTACAGTATGTAACTAACAGACCTAGCAAAACACGTTTTTAAAACAATGCGTACAAGAAGCGCGTAAAAGTAAACTCAGAATATTCATTTTTATGCTCTTTTCTACACTAAACGTCGGAACTAATAACGACCGGTCCTATGAATTCAACCCCGGCCCGGGCCCATGGCGTCGAGCCCGAGCCCGGCCGGGGCCCGCCGATAATCGACTTCGGGCGACCCGGGCCGGCCCGGGCCCGTGCAGTGCTCTACTGCAGAGCACGACAAGAGTTACCTTCGCATCACCCGGGTGCCCCGGAACACCTTTGCCATGGCGTCGCGAGCCGAATTCCCGACTCTATCTTGTAGGCTCAGCTTCGTCAGACGACGCGACGGCACGCAACAACGCCGAGTGGCGGCTGATTCTGAATACAGCTGGTTGTTCACAGGGGGCCACAGGCCTGCACAGTGTAATCTTGCTCCTTCATGCTGCGATATATTCAAAGGAATGTGACGCTCATTATTTTTTTCTTTTCCCGTTTGGTTTTGCAGCTACTTTGCATTGTTTACATATTCTGAACCTCTTCTTGATCTCTAACTGTGTATCGATGACCCCATAAACCAGAAGCACCAATATGTGAACCTTCTTTTTTAGTGTCATTATTTTTCTTCTTGGATTTGTTGTGTGTACCTGTGAACATGTGCAATTACAGTTGTATGATATGTAGTCTTGTGTACATCTCAATTTTTCTTCAGCCCTCCACGCTCTGCCTCTTAATTGCTTGTGAATTGCTTGTATATTCGGTCCAAACAGTGTTTTGTACATAATTCGTGTTTTATGGAATAAAGTTTCCCATTAAAAAATCATAAAAGAAATCAAGCCTTTTTTCAAGTCTTTTGCAAAAAAGCCCGCGTTTGCTTACATGATAACGGCAAGGTGCGTCGCAATTCTTACTTGGCTGAGTCATGCGATGATTAATACGCATAACTTGTGTACTCGTAAGGAGTACTATCAGTGTCACACGTTTTTAGTTTTAATCGCGTCCTTGTGACCCTTGTGACGCCAGCCGGCGAGACACACTAGGCTGGCCTTTGTAGCGAAAGTTCGTATCGTCCATATACTTATCGCTATTCTGCGATGCACCACGTCATCTGGCCTGTAAATTTGTGGAGGTTCACGGGATATCACCCTCACGGAGGTATATCACGGACGTACGGAGGTATCACCCTCATTCCTAGTGCGAACACCGTGGTTCCAACGTTGGTGCGGTGCCGCCTTGCGTCAGCTGGTTGTAAGCAGTTAAAAAACAGTTTATTGCTTTTTAACTTGCTTCGTTTAACGTGTAGCATCCCCTGTTAGGATATTTGCATTTGTGCTAAGACCACCGCACCTATAGCGTTTCCGGAATGCCGGCAGCGCTGCTGGAGAGGACGCAGGAGGAAACTGCCTTAAAAACGGCTGTAAACGGCCGACTGGAAAGACACCAGTAGCTCATCAGTAAAGGCCTTTACTGCCTTTACCGATAACCGCGTTAGCTTTCAAGTCAGCCGGCGCTGTATCCTGCGCTGTATGAATGCGGGTCAGCTCGACATCATCGCAAAAATACCTCACGCTGTTACGGCCAGAAGAATTAACATCCGAGCGTGTTCCCTGTAAAGTTCGCCCGCTCACTCACTCACCCTTTGCCGCCCAAACACTTGCACAAATTGCGCACGCGTACTTCATCTAAAAATGCGGTGTCTAACAACATACGGAGCCGTGTTGGCAGCGTACACATGGTAAGCGATTGCGTACTGTAGCCACGGGTCTTTTCGAGTCAACTAAAACTCGTTTAGTTATTTTTTCGTTTGCCCGACGAATTCAGCACTCCAACACGTTGGGACATTTCCGTGCTCCTATTTACGCATGACATCTTCCCTGAATCAGTAGTGGAATTGGCAGTGTCAGGCGTCTTCGAGCGTGCACTTGGACGACCTAAATCAGTAAAATAGAGCGCTGTTTCCTGGAACCGTTCTTACGGGAAGCGTTCAAGGGAAGTCAAAACAGCGTGATATAAAAAAGCCCCAATGACGCAAAGGATCGAATTGCTAATGGCAGGGCGCCACGCGTTGTATCCATTACTGGACAATAGGGTCTCAATAATACTTTTGCGCAGAGTATATTTCAGATGGACTTCGGTAGAAATATACGGGCTAAGAACGCTACCTGTACGCGCAGACACCAAAGCGCGTGGGAATCGAGGGCACGTAGCACGCTCGTCGAAGCAACGTTGCGTCGAAGCAGAATTGCTTGCCGACCCCATTGTGGCAAAGCCCGTGCATAGTATGGTGGCGCCATCGTTAACCTTAACATAAAACGTACTGCCGTGGCCTCCGCAATCGGCGTCCAGAGGGTGCTGTCGTCGACACCAAAGCCGGCGAGACTACCTTCGAGAGTGTGCGTGTTGTGCCGTTGACTGTCGTGCAGTCGTGTTAGAGTGAGTCGTGTTGAGTGATGGGTGGCTGCAGCGTATTGGCTGCTCGTGCGCCCTTCGACTTTTGTGGTTTTGGATCTAACAGTTATTGAGAAGTGTGCGTTTGTATAGGGGTATGTAACACATGCATGTGTGTAGGTATGTATATATATATATATATATATATATATGTATCACTATGCGCATAGGACATTTTATCTATGTTGCTCCTTTACTCTTCTTATGTACCTTGTTTTATGTTGTGTTCTATTTTGTGTTCTATTTTGAGTGCTGGTACGCTCGATGTATGCATTAGGCTAGGGCATTTCATGTCCGTCCGTTCCAAAGGGAGAAGCCCCATAATAATCATCATCATCATCAGAATAACTCCGGAGGCAGGAATGCCACGGATCCGGACAAGATGCCTCCTTTCCATCGTACGGCCCTGACAGTTTCATCCGTTTCATCCCAGCTGCGTTATCGAACTTAGGTTTATCGGCGGACGTTCCATCGAAGTTGTTTTGTTGCAAGCGCTTCACCGGATCCTTTACGAAAGGCCAGCATATTTTAGATCTAGTTTCAGAATTGGACTCGTAATTCTCTTGTAGCGGATCGTGCCGCAGATTAGAGAGACTACAAAAAGTCCATTCATGGGGCTGTCATATTTTCTTGAGACCTCTTGTATTGCCACCACAAAGGCTGTTCAGCAGCGCATTCTTGACTTCAGCCTTATGGAGCGGCACTATATATTCTGCAGCAAAGTCCTGCAATATCATTCTGCTAAGTTTTGTTTGCCAATTGTATAGTTGTCCCAAATTGCTTCTGAATTAAAATTACATACAGTATGAAAGAGCAGCATCCCTGAGGTTTGCTTTTTTTTAAGAATAATGCAAAACATTGCTGAACGTGCAACTTTAGTCCATACCCCAAGTAGCACCAAAACATTAGAAGAACGTAATTTTTTTGTTTGGTGTTAACGTTAGAGCAATGTCTTGATGTCATTTTTTTTAAATGTTTAACTAATGTTGTCAAAAACGTTACAATAAGGTTTGGAAAACATTATTTAAACGTCTACAAAACATTTTAAAAACATATTATTAATGTCAGCGTTACATTTCCCTAACGTTGCAGTGAACAATCTAATAACGTTCAAAAAACGTTTAAAAACAATGGAAAACGTTACAACAATTGTCGCCAAACGTCATGCGAACAGTAAGAAAGCATTTCTACAACAAATAAATACTTTTGGAGTTACGTTTACCTAACGTTGCAGAAACCAGCTAGAAAACATTTTAAGAACAACTAAAAACGTTACAGTAACGTTTCGTCAAACATTATTGGAACTGTGAGGAAGCATTTCAACAACATAATAATTATGTTGGATTTACATTTACCTAACGTTGGAGAAAACACGCTTGAAACGATCTTTTAACATTTCAAAACCTTTTCAGAATGTGGACCAGGAACGTTACAGTGACGTTTTGCCAAACGTGTGAAATGTATATCGTTGAGCATTGTTTCTGCTATCCCCGTATACTGGATACGATATATTTTAAAGCATTTTCAAAATAACAAGGAAAAGTGAAATTTCAAATAAGATTTTATTTCATTTTGCATGGTTACATATATATATTTTTATTTACATTCCATTGCTGCTGCTGTGCAGGAGAGGCTATGGATTGTACACTTAGGAAGAGGCTCCATCCAGGGGCTGGCTGCGTCTGTGTGGAAAAAGGAAACAATTTCTACAGCAGTACCACGGCCGCTGGGCGCTCTCATCCAGCGGCCGGGGCAGTACGCTGCAGCAGTAGGCTATTTTTGCGCGAAAAAGTAGTTGCCGCCTAAGGATTTGTTTAGTTAACGAGAGCGCACACACGCACACACTAAATGGAGAGTAAACGAACAAGCAGCTACGCAGCAACTCGTGCTAATCATATGACCAGAAGAAAGAAAGCGCACAAAATTTTGGGTCACCTGACTTCCAACTTGAATCCCCCGAGTTCACTGTTGCTTGCTTGCGGAGTTTTATGTCTTCTGCATGGTCCATATATTTTTATTAGGCAGAGATTAGGATGAAAATCATTTAAATATAAATGCACTATTAAATTTCGAGAATATGAGTTTATTGCTTACCTGGTGGGTTCCTGTAAGCCCAATATTTGCAAAGAGGAGCCAATCACCAAAAATGTGGACCGCTATCGACTGTGGCCTGGGTCACACCCGCAGCAGCTGGAAACATAGGGCGCGACTAGTTATTGACTGCATAGCAGTTAATAAATTGAACTACTAAAACAAATCAAAATACGCTCTCAGAAATTTTATACACTCACCTAATACTACTATGGAACGGATTCTAAGCCTCTCGGACCTTTTTCTTAATTTCTTCCTGTCCAACTGTATATATATATATGACAGCTACCTGAATCGAAACAACAAATCTGAAAATTCGCTTGGTTGTAGAAGCGACGTCTGCTCCTCCAGTCCGGCAGATATTTCACCTAAAAAAGAACACAAATTGTTAAAAGGTATTACAGATGGGTCACACAAAAGAACACACCCATTAAACACGAATGTGTATAATGGCCCAAGTTTACTACATAATAAAGGGAACCAAAGTGGGAACTCTAAACGAACAACTTAGATCCTAGTCTTTCTCAGCACTAAAAAAAGTTGTTTCGCATCTTTTAATACATGCTTGGAGCAGGCTTGGGGAAGAAATGAGGAAGAATTTGAGCATTTTACAACAACCGGGGCATTTTTTTTGCACGAATGCAGGAAGGTTCAGTTTTTCAGTCAAAGCCATGCGCATCATTGCAGCCACTAAATTTGTTAGCGTTCACTTTAACCACGGTTTTTGTTTTTTCACGCTCGGCGTAGTTACTTCGTCATATGAAACGCACCCTGTTATTCGTCACTGCTAAGCATTTACAGGATTTTTCAAAAGTTGGGAAGTGCGCCTTGAACCACGGAAGTAAAAGCCTTTGATTCAAGCTGTTCGAAACCGCACCACCGATGGACAGTACTACTAGAACTAGCCTTTTTGCCAGAAGCATGTCGGTTTCATTTCGGCGAACGACGGCTGTTCATGCTCAACGCGGCCGCAATGAAAGCGTGTTGGTTCCAAACTTCTGATAAAGTACGTGCAGTAGACAAAATTCTGTAACCAGAGTGATCTCTTTTGGGCGGAACGGCTCCCTTTAAAGGGAGTGGGTGAGCGCTAGCATGACCTAGTACCTCCCACACCTCCTACCCCCAATTACCCCCTTCGGATCTTTATCGGCTTAGTTGAAAGTGGCACCTGCCCTGGTCATTCCAGCTCCTGTTGTGCTGTGCGTTATCGATTTAATTCGCTTTTCCATTTTGATTTGCTAACCCGCTAGCAATTTACACAATTGAGCAATATTTACTTACCGATTTCTATGGTTTCAGGATTGGCACTTATCGTCGATGAACACCGCGGCTTTCCCGGTTTGAGGGTATCTTGAAAACCATAGCCTGCAATGAAAGTGAATTCGAGTCTTTACCAGCTGCTATTTACCAGCCTTTTGGGGTGCATTTCTTACAACTCAAGAACGCGCTATGCTGCTTAATGCATTACAAAAATGTAAGTCGCAAACGAACGCATGTGCTCGAACAGCGCACTTTATGCCACCCTCTGTGACACCTTCAGCCCTCAAAGTGCCCCTTTCTGACAAAGTTGGCTGTATAGTCACGCAGGTTGTCTGGTTGCTTATAGCCAGCGAAGAGAGCTACTACAAACGGCTCAGGTTTGCAGCTTTTAACAATACCCCAGAAGTTTGACGAACTTTTTGCGATAGGTACACCGTCATACCGTCTACGTTAACCAGCAGCAAAATAGGCTACCAAGGGGTGCATTCTGACCTGTTCACTTGCATTAGTGTCGACTATATTCCGAAGTAGCTTGCACCTCTCTCTCTCCCCCCCCCCCCCTTTTTTTTCACGTTAAAGAACCCCGGCGTTCCCAAGATCAGTATCGCATTGCCAGGCAATTAAGGACAAACGTAATGCTTTTTTTTCCTTCAAAATTTAGCACAGCGAACTAACGTGAGACGCACATTATTTTGTTTCTCGTGCCCATGCCGCTACCTCACTTGCCAGACTGAAGTGAAAATCATTCGAGTGTGCGCGAGGTTAGTTTTCCGAATTCACTTTGCACAAGGCGCGCAAAAATCGTTTCCATGCAACGAACCCGTAACATCGATTCTTCCATCGATACTGCCTAGTATATTTCACCAAACATATCAGGCCCGTTCACACGTGCGACGAAGCGACGCGATTTCGGAAGCTTTTGCCGCCCGACGACAGTTTTGTCGTTTGGTCTCGGCCAATTTGTCGCCGCGAAAGAAATCGCGTTGCTTCGTCGCAAGTGTGCACGGGCCTATAAGCAAGAAAATACTCATGAGCTGCTCCTGCACACCTTCCGCAATTCTTGTTTTCCTTGTATGTCGCTCACATTGCCCAAACGCCGCCTCTGGCGCTTCGTTTTGAATATCCAGCCATTAAACGGGTCTCGGTTGGACAGACCAGTGAGAAAGATATAACTCCGTCGAACAGACTACGACTGAACAAGCATGTCTACAACTGCAGTGTGCCAGGTAAACGATCCGGTGCAGCGACTGGAGCTGGGTGCGCACGGGGTCCTCTCGGCAGTGGCGAGAAGAGACCCCTTGGGCCCTTGCCCTTTTTTCTTTCCCTCTCATATGGGACGAGAAGGCAGTGGATCTCCAAGCAACTTTCCGCAGCCGCTGTCTGCGGATGAAACCTGTCTGAATAAACAAAAAGCCGTGGGGAGATGCTACACAAAGAAACGTCGCACAATGCGACGGGGCACTTACCCACCCGCCCTTGGGGACAGCGCCGCGGGGTTCGCCTTTTACATTCCCTGCTCGTCTCGACGAACAGAATGAGGAGGACTCGCGAGCAAGATTTAGCATTATTTCATAAGACATGACCTTGAAGTTTTCATAAGACATGACCTTGAAGTTCGAACGAAACTGATCGATCGTGATGCAGGAATCAAGGATCGCTTCATAAACAAACATGAAATATGAGTGGCTACACGTCCAGTTTTATATTAGTCCGGGATGTAGGGAGAAAATTTGTCAGATTTGTCAGATTGTCACTAGTCAGAAATATGATGCTTCGATGAAAAAAGAATTCTGGGCAACTTAACCAGTCCGGCTGGTGCGTACCGAATAACTACTGCTGTGTGGTTACATAACTACAAAAAAAGGTTTTTTTTTTCCGTACATGTATGCTTTAAACAAGCGAGTTACCCTTGCAGCCTTGAGCACTGTTAGCGAACACGATTACGTAATTTCTCGCCTGATCGCCGATAAAGCATGCCTTCGCCAGGAACGCCTTCGCACATGGAGTCCCTCCCCCTCCCCCGTTGAACGGCTCCGAAAATTACAGTCTCACGACTAGAAATAATAGGATATCATTTCACAGTAAATCACTGGATATTACGTAGCACGGCTAGAAACTGCTCTTTCTCTAATGTTTTCTAAAATGTTTTCTGAGTGAATCTAGAGCAATCTCTTCCTGCCCAAACAACCACAACTTAATAGGAAATAAGCCACAACGAGTAAAATCAATCGGCTTTATAATAGGTGTTGCTTGAAGTGTAATAAAGAAAAACATAACAATGGACACAAATCGTAAGATAAACTTTTGAAACGCGGCATTAATAAAAAAATCAGTAAGTGCAGTAAATAGTCTACCAAAATCAAAATACAACAATACGTTCAAAGCAAATAAGGCATACAAGAACCATACAGAAGTCGGTGGCTGGTCCCAACAAATATATTTTACATGACCTGCTCAAGACAGCGCACCGCTGGCGTTGTCTTATTACCGCTGTTTCCAGAAAAAAATGGGCCCATCTCCCCGCGAGGGGGACTCGAGTAAATGCGTCGCATAGGGGGTGGGTGTATTGCGTTAACGTTTAGTGTTTGGGGGGTTGGTGCTATCACGTGTACACCACGCAGCTATCACGACGCTAGCACGCCGCTGAGCCGTCAACGCACGCCGCTGACGACGTAGTTTGAATGAGTCAAGGATATAAGGCGCGTTCGTAGCCTTTGATTCTGTGTCGGTTTTGTGGCGCAGTGGGTAGAGCACCATGTACCTTGCGTTCCGCCCGCAGGGTCGTGGGATCGAAACCAGGCGCCGGTAACTGTTATTTCTTTTTATAGTGTAGGGGGAGGCTGGCTGCTGCGGACGCCGACGCACGGGTGACATCGTTATACAAATGCTCTGCATTTAAAACCAGACCGCATGGCTCCGGATCGGCTGCGTAATAATTGCTTCGGCAAGTGAGTTAATTACTGCGTAACCCCTTGTTTTTGGTGTCAACGGACTCGTAAAGTGTTCGGCTCTCGCCTGGTCAACGGACAGTCATAGGGCCCCATCTGCCTCGACGAACCGGGCAGTAGTAGCCCAGCCGGGTGCTAAGCCTAAGCAGCGCAACGGCGACGCCGACCCCACCGCTGCTGCAGGTGCAGCTGCAGCCATCGGCACCGCCCAGGGAATGCGCTACTACGCCAACACTGCCTCGTTGTGAAGAGCGACCGCCAGCAATGCCTACCGTGTGCGTCACCGCCACTCCTTCAAGTCGGTCATCTTTGCCTCTGCGCAACACGTCGCCTACAGATCCATCGGCGCTTCAATCGCTACAAGACGAAACAGTGTCTTCCATGGAAGAAGACACTTCCACGCAACCCTCGGCCTCTCATCCGGAGGTACAGACCCCCCAAATGAACCCTCAACTTGCCTCAATGAACTTCCAGTGGAACCGCCCTGCAGTGCGTGATCAAGAACAAGTGACCCGTTCTGACAGAGTAAGTCGCTCTCGATACCAACTCGTGCTCAGGCCACTCATTAAGTACAACGCGAATGACATTCCTAAGCACACGTTTGCGCACATAATTGGTGCAAGTGCCCCACAGTCGTATTTAGCTGAACTAGCCTCACACAAATACGACACGACTGGCAACTGCATTTACATTAACGTCTACGACGAAACGCACGCCTCTCGGCTCGTTCAAGTTGGATCAGTTTTCTTTGTACGCCAAGGGGCCCAGCAAAGCATACCAGTAGAGATCAAGCTTTCTCCGTACAAGCCAAACACGACGAGGGGAGTAATCACAATTGAACCCAATGAATCTAACGAGGAGACCCTTCGCTGGTTAAGATGTGAGCAGGCTAAAATACTGGCATGTCATCGCTTGGGACGCACTAACCGTGCAGTGGTCACATTTGACACACCTACCCTTCCCAAAGCTGTTAAACACTACATGGCCATAATCAAAGTTTCGCCTTACCAGCCAGAACGACTTGTTTGCTACAATTGCCATAACGTTGGTCATATGGCCCGCTCCTGTCCGGCGCAAGCTGTGTGCAAAGCTTGCGGCAAACCACACAGCGAGAGTGAAGAATGCGGCCCTAAGATATACTGCGTGGCCTGCAAAGAATACGGACACATTGCGCTGAATCCCACCTGCCCCAGCAGGATCCCAACGCCCCCGGCTAGCCCGCAAAAGGATGCCACCTAAGGGGTGACTTGGGCAGATAGGGCCCGTGGCACTCACACGGATCAGTCGACATCAATCATAAGTCACCCAACAAATGCCAACTCTGAAAAAGAACCGACTGTGGCAGCCATTCTGTCCCAACTTGCTGTCCTCCGGGCGGATGTACAGCAGCTTCGGAAGGAGAACCAACAACTCCGAAATGAAAACCAAGAGCTTAAAGGGACAGACAACCGATTTTTGTCGCGTATATGTTCTCTAGCTCATATGAAAGCCAGCGTTTTATATAGCCCGGTAACCACAAGCAATTTCTAAGCAAACTGGCGGAAATAATTTTAATTTGGCAGCAAACTTCCTGAAAACGGAAAGGTTTAAAAAGTTCGATTTAAAAATTCGATTTAAAAAGTTCTAGGGTGTTATCAGCAAAACCGTTTCTCGTCAAGGTGCTTTAAGTGATGCCCTTTCATTTGGGATAGAGAATATATACTCGGCAAAAATCGGTTGTCGGTCCCTTTAAACGACAGCTAGCTAAAGCAAAACAGTGCCAACAGCAACGTCCAAAAGACTGCCTAACTGCCAAACTCGACCCAGCCGATCCCAGAGCACAAAACGTACCCCTACATCTCGACCAACTAGCGAATCCCCTCTCCAGTTAGCGCTCCAAACCGTCCGCGCAGACATTCACCGCGAACGGCTTGCGCGTCAAGCGGAGCGCAAAAATTCCCTCGCACTTCCCCGAGGGGGAGAGTGTGTAAGTGCGAATGCACGGTTGTTGATTGCGCGATTACGGTGGATATCGTGATCTTGGAGTGGAGAGGAGGCGCCCAACACCCGCAGTCACTGAGCGGAGAGAGGAGGAGGAGAGTAGCGGCCGCCGTTACGGCGAGGGCTACACGAGCGCCCTCACGCGTCGGAATGCGGAGCGCCCGCTACGCGAGCGAGAGCTCTCCCGCCCGAAGTGGAGAGGAGGCGCCCAACACCCGCAGTCACTGAGCGGAGAGAGGAGGAGGAGAGTAGCGCGCGCCCATCTCCCCCCGTTGCTAGGGGAGACGAGGAGGAAGACGAGGAGCGCGCGCACCCGCAGCTGTTGCTATGCGGACGACGGCGGCGGACGATTCAGGCTCGCTTAATAAGTGCATTCGCACTTAAAAGGACCAAGAAAACTTCGACAGCCAGATGAATGAGATGCGTAGTCTCGTTCAGTCCATTCTGCAAAAGCTCCCTTCGAGAGAAAACTCTACGGAACCGCCGCGCAAAGTGTCCATTCGGCCCAACAACCAATCACAATGAACCGGTCACCGACAGTATTGCAATGGAACTGCCGCAGCTACTCCCACCAGCAAGTTATTCTAAAGCAGAGGATTATCCAGACCCAACCACTTTACATATTACTGCAAGAAACCCGCAGCACTGCTCAAATTCCGGGATACATTACTCATGTGAACCCATCTATCGCACCAACCACTCCGAATCAGCAGATAATGCCACCACCTGGATATGTCGCCGTCCTTGTCCGTTCATCTCTGGGAAACCAGCAAATACAAGACCCTGAATTCTCGTCGGCGGATCACGAAGTTTTCTAAGGTGGATTTCAACTTTTAACGTCTCCGTATATAAACTGCACTCCGCTGTCGCTTCAATTCCTCCCCATAGCGCTGCGCTTGCGGGCACAATTGCTGCCTAAATATTTTGATGACTGCTGCTGCGGTCTTGTTAATTTACTGCAAAAGTTATAATGTTTGACAACTGCGTTACCTTTGATGAAACTTCATAAAAATATTTAGGAGACGGAATTGAAACTTTGAAAACCTTCCTTTGCGGCAGACGTAATCAATTCGTCAATTTTGATGCAAGCCTAGGTTTATCCGCCGTGTAAAAGCGCGCACCACGTTGAAATACAGTTACCCGTAAAGTTAAACATGGGTGTAACGAAGATGATAAAAATTCAATTTTTCGTTACATGCAGGTCTTCATTATATGCAAGTCTCGATTTAAGACACGCGTAAATGAAGCAGAAACTAAATCAAAATACTTGACATCAGGGATCGTGAACTTTCCCTTCAGGAATTTATTTCACAGTGAAAAAATGCCCTATTTGCGGCTTCTGCTTTCCCACGAAGTTTTTCGGTACACGGCAGTCCAAAGAATCAAGGTCATTTACCCCTGTATTCGCAAGCGTAACTTAAGTATCAATTTTGCCTTTTGACATTCTTCGCTGCCTTAACCAGTTTCAAGGAGCAAACGTATGCTGAAAGGGCGCCTTTTCGCGTACTTGATGCTATTTAATTGCTGCACTCAAACTTTTTGAGAAGGTGCTAGCTGGGCTAATGTACCGGACGACAACGTTGATCCTACTTGCCGGCGGAGACGGCACCTGAAATTGCGAGCTTGTCTTGAAAAGACAAAGCTTTTCGTTTTCTAGTAGCAGAACTCATCAGCAACGAACCTACACCTCAGAAAGCAGTGCAGACGCGCGACTATACACACCGACAGCTGGGTCTAGCGCCTAACCGATACCACACTCGCATTGGAAACGCACGGTAGTTTGCAGTGCGGGCAATGTTCTCTAAATTAGTGCATATCTCCAGCCAATTTTTCAGAAAAAGTGCAAAAAACAATGGCTCGTCGGCGTAGCAAATTCGTTACATCAAGGTGTAACTGTTGCCATGCCTTCGTTATATAAAGATCAGGTCGAAAACGCATCGTTTTCAATGGGGTTGGCAATGGGGATTTGAAAAACGTTGTTAAATACAGGAATCAGTCACATGGAACTTCGTTACATGCTGGTTCAAATGTAATTGAAATGACTCCTTTTTTCCCATTTTGTGCCTTGCAGACATTGTGCTAACTCAAAGCCAGAATTCTTCACACAGGCCAGGACAAGACGATTAGGAAGTATTCGTTCCTGATAATCAGCCGAAGGGCAATATATAGCCTCGAATTACGCGAACTTCGTTTAACACCTTCAGCTGCGTTTGTTGTTGAAAAGTTGCATACCCATATCTTTCCCATCCTCGTGTGCGGCCCAAAGACACGAAGCCCTCGGAAAATGGGGAGGGTGGAGGGAAGAAGGCAGGAAGATCAAGCCATTCAGCGCCCACTTGGTTGGCGCCTATGCCATCGAGCTAATATGAAACGAATCATCCGATCACAGTGTATCCCTGTTACTGCTATGACCGGGTGTGGGACATTTCTGTGAAGCACGTTTCGGCGCACGGGCTTTCCAATGCACGGACTTCTCGGTTCACAGGCATTTCGATGCCAAAACATTTTGAAGAATAGATATGGTTACTCGTAGCTAACGTGCCACGATGGAAGAAGACAATGACAGTAGAAAACGACGACGAAGCGTTTGAGTACGCAAGCAGTGCACGTGCAGTTTTGAAATTGATTGAAAAACCTTTATTAAGACAGGAAGACCAGAGGTCCGAGCGTGGTAAGGGAAGAAAGGAGGGAAATGGAAGCCAATAACCTAAGCACTTGTCCACATTGATGTCTCGATGAAGTCCAATAGTTGAGGCAGTCGTATACATATATAGGCCGGAGTCTTAATTGTGTCCACTGCTAAATAGTCCAAGCACGACAGTCACCGATGGCGCTCTTATACCAGTCGTGCTAGGCCACTCGTTAGAGAATACATCGCTATTTGTGCGAGTAAGGACGTGTCCAGTAGAGTTGCGTCTGGTTGAGGGTTCGGGGCGGTGAAGGTACGGTGGCGATTGAAGGCTGGACATGTCCAGACCAAGTGCCGGAGGTCGGCTGGGAGGCTTGACTGGCAATGAGGACATCGGGGAGGAAGGTGAGGCGTGTACCATTTACTAACTGTTTCCGGTGTGAAGGCAGTGTTTGTGATAAACTTGTTGATGAAGATGTGGCCACTACGTGGTAAGGGCGGAAGTTTACTTAGGTAGCCGGTAGAGTAAGGTTTTTTAGTCGTTGACGTCTATCCAATTTGTAGCGATGAATCCGCAACGACGGAGATGGTGTAGATGAACGAGACGGTTCCTCGTCTGAGACCAGCGGAGTTTGAGTTAATGCACACTCCTGTGCGGCCGCATGAGCCGCCTGGTTACCAGTCGAGTTTGGCTCGTGGCCAGGTACCCGGTCAAAGCGGACAGTGATGTGGTTCCGTTGAATAATTTGCACTTGGTAGAGAATTTCATCCACAATGGGGTTAGTGGTGGTATGGGAGCGAAGTGCCTGTATGCCCTCGTAAGAGTCCGTGATGAGTCGAAGTGAAGGTGGGAGGGCCGCAATGGAGTCATACAGGAGGAATGATAAAGCGGCGTTCAAAGCGTGCAGTTCTGCTTCGAAACTTGTTAAGGTGGGGTTCATCATGGTGCAATAACCCGACAGAGCAGGAAGTTCGGGGCACGTCCATGCATGGCCAACACATTGAGGGGCCACGCTGGCATCAGTGTATATATCAACTGCGCCTTCCTGTTGCGCCGATTGCATCTGCAGAATTCGTTGTCTAAGCAACTGGGGGTTTCTGTGTCCGATGGGGCGCGAGTGCGGCGCTGTCACTCATGTCCAAGGTGCGATAGGCACTGGAAATGTGCATGCACGTTGTGGGGATTTTGCGTTCGCCCCATGCAATCAGTGACAGCCCTTGGTGGGTCAGCGGCCCCTTGAAGGAGGCCTGTGCTTTGGCCTCTTCGATGATTGCTGAGACATGTGGAAGGGGAACCGATTGCTCTAAACTGTGGATGGGGGTGTGCCGAGGCAGTCCGCTGATCACGAAAGAGTAGCCCTATGTAGTACCTGTATGGTCTGCGTGTGAGTTTTATTGAGGTCGTAAACCAGTGCCCCGTAAGTAAGGGTGCTCAGTGTGACGGCCCTGGCTAACGCCTGTGTGGCGGCTTGAGTTGCTCCTCCATATTTGTTAGAGAGGCGCCGAATGTTTTGAAGCATGCCTTTCAACTTTTTCTTTAGGCGCTGTAGCCACGTGTTAGCGCTGGTCTTCGTTCCAATGGGAAGACCTAGCAACATTATGGGGTCTGTTGAGGCGATTATCGTCTAGTTCGAAATTGTCACTGGAATGGTGGGGATCGATGGAGGTGGTTTGTAGCCGTACACTGCCAAGAGCTCTGTCTTCTCTGGAGCGAGCGTAAGCCCCAACTCGCACAATGATGACTCTAGACTGTGGGCAGCCGCTTGAAGTTCGATTATTTGATCTTCCAGAGAAGGAAAGTCAGCTGCCTCTGTCCATATAGTAATATCGTCCGCATAAATGGTGAAGCGGGCCGCGGTTTCAGTGTCGAGCCGGCGTGCTACCCGGGACATTGCCAAGTTGAACAATAGGGGTCCCAAGATTGATCCTTGAGGGACTCCTCTATCCAGGTAGTAAGTGAGAGGATCCCATCCCGGGTGAGACCCCTGCAGTCGTATGGGGCGGCTTTGCAAGAAATTGCGAATCCAGGTATGGGCTCTGCTGCTAGGATAGGCTTTGGCTAGTTCCTCAAGTATCACCGCCTGGCTAACATTATCAAATGCCTTTCGAAGATCGATGGCCATGACGAGGTCTGGATCTCCTCTGTTGTAATGGGGCCGGTTCATGACCCGCCGTAATAGCCACAGGCTGTCGTGCGTCCCTAAGTTGGGTCGAAAACCAGTCTGGGCAGGATGAAAGTAGGATCTTACGTATTCAAGGTGGTGGATGATGCGGATATTGATGAGCCTTTCGATTAGTTTGCACAATACAGGTGTTAATGAGATGGGGCGCAGATTTTGGAGGTTATCGGCCGTCTTCTTTGGCTTTGGTATGGGGAAAATGAGTGTAAGCTTTAAATGGTCCGGAACAAGACCTTGCTCCCATAAAGAATTAATTTGAGTGAGTAGGTGGGGCAGCGCCTCGGGGGGCAGATTACAGAGGTGCTTCCAGGTCACGTTGTCGTGTCCGGGGGCAGATTGTTGTCGACCCAACCTTATAGCCGTATAGAGTTCCGCCATAGTAAACGGAGAATCTAATTCGGAATCAGGATTGTCGATGGGGATAATGGGCAACGGTGGTGGAGGTAGCGTAGAAGCCGTAGGGAAAAATGTGGTAATAAGCCGTTTCTCCACATCACTTGCTGGTGCCGTCAGTGTGAGGGTCTCGAACAGTGGCTTGCGGCCCTTGCTTTTGCCGCTCAACTTGAGATGCAGTTTCCATAGGCCCGAGAGCCCACGCTCGTGACTGAGATCGCTACACATTGTCGCCCAGGAATCCTGATTTAGTTGTCGCTGATAGTCTGAAATCAGGCGATATTGCCGGCGGATTTGTTGTAAATCTCTGTGTCTTTTTCCTCTAACTCGGTAAGTGCGAGTAAGCTCGTGCACTCTTTGCCAAAGGTTTGCCAGATGATTGTCCATGTGCCCAGTGTCGTCACGGCATTGGATGGTCTCTTGCGCTTGCGCAGATGAAGTAGCAATCAAGTTGCAAAATTCGTCCAGCGATGCCGGTGGGTTGGAGGTTAGTATAATGTGTCGAAATTTGTTCCAGTCGGCCCTGGTCACTGCTTTGGCTACAGTGTACACTGTACTTTGGCTGATCTCACGGTCTTGCTCCTTAGCCTTATGAGGATGGGTAGGTGGTCGCTGCCCCACGTAGTCGCATATGGAGTCCACGCTTGAACAAGTCCGGCAGTCTCCCAAGTGAGGTCGGGCGAAGTGTCGCGTTTAGCAGCGTGAAGGCCGATGCGAGTGATTGCGCCTGGGTCGTTAATGAGATGAAGACCTGCTGCTTCTGCAGCATACTCCAAGGCTTTACCCCTAGGGTGAGTTCTGTTGTAACCCCATAAGGTGTTGGGGGCATTGAAGTCTCCACCCATGGGTGCCTGGAAATCGGGAGGTTAAAACATGCAACCAGGTAAAGGAAGCAGTGGTGGAGGATGAGGTAGTTGGCTTGTAATAGGCGGTGGCCACGCTAATGGGTTTTCCTCCAGGTAGGCGCGTATGTACTGCCACATACAGTTATGCGGCTACAAAGGAAGGCTGTACAGCTTTGGTTAGATACTTCGCAAGGGAATAAAAATACTTCGCAAGGGTTCCGGCGGTTGACTTCACCTTGAGTCCAGCGCCCATCGACATCATGCAGTCTATTTCCCGACTAAACTTCTAACCAGGAGGCTATAGCCGTTTGTAGCGCAAGCGTGAGCGTAGGGTATCATCATTTGTGAGCACTTACGCGCTCGTATAGGCTCGAGGCAGGGGCACGGATGTATGGTTAGCAACCGCCATCAACATGTTATGGAGAGGAAGACGTGAACGAAGATGTATTTACAAGGCGTATTCACACCCGCTGTGGTGGCTCAGTGGCTAAGGCGTTGTGCTGCTGGGCACGAGGATGCTGGTTCGATTCCCGGCCGCTGCGGCCGCTTTTCTGATGGAGGCGAAAAGTAAAAACGCCCGTCCGTACGAGATTTTGGCGCACGTTAAAGATCCCGAGGTGGTCAAAATTAATCCGGAGCCCTCCACCATCAACCGTATTTACAGAACAGAAGGCCCCGCGCAGACCAAGAACGCCAGAGCTTCGTCTACTTCATTTTCAATACATCTCAGAGTCGACCTGAGCGCGCCCAGCGTCTTGTTTTGGCTACAATTAAGCACATGTCCGAGCAGGCTAGGCACTGGCGTTCGTGTATCCTTCCTCTGTGGCTGACGCGCCATAACAATACTGTTGTACTTTATATGGCTAATACGAAACAAAATAACGCGAAACTGCGGTGTCGCAGTTTCGCGTTGCATGCGCAGGGCAACTCTGGCTTTCACTGTAGGTGTGAGTTCGTTGCAAATCTACCAGATCATCCAATGGGTGTTAATTCGATCGTCGCATTGATAAGAAGTAGGTCTCACATTTTTGTTTTCTGCTTCAATAGCGCAGAATTTGCGGTGCAAACGTGACAGGGATGTAAAAATTACACATAAAACTATCAATTCCTATTCATTTTTCCAGTATTGCTGTTTTTTAAAATAAATTTTAGCTTTATGATGCTTACTGAAAATAGTTAAAAGCGTGTTTTCGTGTATATTTGAAGTAACCTGCATTTTACTTGCAAATCGCTGTTTCCCGGCAACAAGTGTGTTTCTCGATGGCGCAAAGCACCTTCTGCTGCTCTGTGTTGTCGCTCTTTCTTGCGCTCGTTGCAGATGACAGACAAGAACAGGCTTTTGACGGACTTCCCTTGCGGGTCTTGAGAGGGGGAGCAAGCCCCCACCCACCGCGCGCACCCGCATGAAACACGCCTTGGAAAACGAGGGGAGGGGCGGTGGGCAACAATAGGACTGGTCATGAATGGGACCGGTTGTTGACGGAGCTATTCGGGCCCTTTAATGTCTCTGATTGAACTGAGGGAACAAAGGCAACTGAGAGGAAAGTCGCCTTCCCTGGGAAATGTTTAGCGCGGACTCGCAGCGGCCAAAAACCACAAGTGGTGCCCGATTGGGGCTGTAATTTATCCTCCTCAACATGCTGGCGGCTGGGCTCATAACACAAAATAAACACGCGCGCATACACACTTACAACCGTTGTCTCAGCACATCTCCGGCGTCAAACTGCAGTCAATCACTGAAATAATGTGGCTGCAATTTTTCAAAGCATTGGCGTAGCCAGGATTTTATACCGGGGGAGGGGGGGGGGGTTGTTAGCCTCCCTTCCCGCCCTCACCCGTCACCCGTAAAGCTTACCCACTAAACTGCATTTCTGTCTCTTCGTCACGATGTCTGCTAAGAACAGACAGTTGGTTTCATTCGCCTAGAGCGTCCTTTTTGTTTATTTCAAGCCTAATTCGAGATAGCTAGGTGATTGTGTATACTCTTCAACCAATTTAACAATGTAACAAGCGGGGACCTTATTTCAGGTCATAACATATAAGTTACGCCAGGGCTCGCGAGTTGAAGAAGTGGAAGGGGTTCGGACACACGAAGCGCGGCACATTTATGCATTCGGAACAATTTCAAACAGCTGCCTCTCCCTGCACATTGACTAGAGCTCTGATCTTTCTAATGTCAGGGGCCCCAAACAGACATCTGTCCTCCTTAATTGTCTCTCCAGTCATCGACCGACGCTTGTGATACTTCATCGAACCTAGTTTCCATGGCGCAACGCATGCTTTAGGAGGGGTGAGCACGTTTCCCCATGTCGCATTTCCCCAGTCGCAGTTTTCCTGCCCCGCCTTCCCCGTGTCTCAAAATCCCGCTGTCCATAATCTCTGTCTTTCTTCCCACGTGTTGCGCTTCCCACGACAGCCCTCTCCTCGAGCTGTGACGGGAGGTAACGGAGGTTGCGTGAAGGCTGCGGAAAAGATTAAAACGAAAAGCTGAGAGAGGCACGCGTCGATCGCGGAAAAGAAGATAAAAAGGTGGCCTCTTTGGTATGAAAAATATATACGTGACTGGCTGAACGAGCATGTAGCTTCCAGTGGTCTGTCAGCTTAAGGCTGGTAATATGCTATTAGGAATTGTTGACCCAAGCTGCCAGAGCTGCTCAAACGAGCCGGAAGTTGGCCGCGGAAGACACGCCAGAGATAGCAGAATCGGTGGCGACACGCCGACGGCACGAGATGCAAAGTTCCATATATGTGAAATAAGGAAATAACCCGAAATATCCTCATCCTTTTAGTATGTCAAAATGGTGAACAGGGAGCCAGAAGAACCGAGCGGTACGCGCTGGAGCCTGGAAGCGTTATCTGGCGCGTGCGATTCACGTTTACACGAAATACCCGTCCTAGATGACCCCCCCCCCTCCTCCGCCCCACCTCCCTCACGAGAAATTTCGGGGGGAGGGCGTGTTTTGACCCCCTGTACCCCTGAGGACTTTGGTAAAAGCCAGTTGTCGTATTGTGCAATTAGTTTGAACATTTCTTTAATGCTTCACGCATAACATTACTCTGCCGTTGTAACTTAAAGGGGTCCTGAAATGCCTTCCGCCGATGCATGGATGTACATGTAACCAAATAAAGCAATGTATTAGCAATCTCCTCCTGCAAGAATTTTGTTAAAGCGATGAGTATTAGCTGAGAAATCGTAAATCAAAAACCGCGAATTATCGTCGCGCCGTATTTCCTCCTCCTTTCAACTGTTTCTTGTTTCTTCGCTGTTGGCCTCCCCTCCCATGATGCTCCGCTCCTCAGCGGTGACGTACTTCCGCTATTGCGCTCCCACAGACTGCCGTCTGCTACGGGCCAGCTCTTTCGGCTTTTTCATCTCTGTAGACACCATGGACACAGGCTGGAAAAGCGAACGAATGACCTGGCCGCATGTGTGCGGCCTGGCCTTGCCCTTTCGCGGTGTACGTAGGTGCAGTTGGTATCGGCGGCGAACTCGCAGCCGCGTGGGGAGAATCGTGCGCTCGTTCCCTTTGGTGCACCGCGCACTGTTTATCCAAAAAGCGCGGTCTCAGATGTGGCCCCGCTGGTGCCGGGTGTTATTTTGCGGTGGTTGTAATTCCTACTACCGGCGGCATGTGAAAAAAGACATTTTCAACCGACACAGAACCCGTGCACAAAACGCGCCGGATCGGATCGCTTTATCAGCGGCGATGAACGTGAAGGCGAAGAGCAAACCAACGCTGCACTCGATCAGCGAGAACCCGTGTTCTGACAAGCTGCACCCATGTGTTGCATTCAACACTGACGGGAAAGCGTTTGTTTGCACTTGTTTGGATAGTCGTAAAATGTCCAAACACTCCGGCACTCCGCTAGCAGATCAGCCGGCGAGACATTTCGGAAAACATTTGACAGATGGCGCCGTATGCATTAGTGTGTCGCTACGCAAAACTGATGAGACGCTCTACTAAAACTCCCATCGCGGTGTCACGTAGCGGGACGCAAAAATTTAGCGTTTAGCGTATGCAAAGGCCACAAACGCTGTACTAAAACTCTATTAGCAGCAAAATAGCGTGCGTATGTGAAACCGCTTGCGTTTACAAAGCTGCACGCCGAGCGCGTACGTTTCAAACCTAGTGACATCGTTTAAATACACTGGCAAGCACAGTGTAACGTAGTCAGATATCAACCGTATGCTCAGGCGACAAGCAAGAGCTTGTTTTATGTGGGGCGGAGATTGCGCATAAAGGCCCGTTCGCACTTGCGACGAAAGCGAGTGAGAGCGGCAGGAATTCCGTCGCTTTGTCGCGCGACGATCGTTTTTGTCGAATGGTCGGGACAAATTTTGGTTGCGCGACAGAATTCCCGTCGCTTTCGCTCGCTTTCGTCTCAAGCGGGAATGGAAAGTTCTGCCGCTGCCGTCTGCTACGCAGCTCGGAGGTAACCGCGCGATCTGCTCGGGCCGGATGAACGCGCACACTCCCGCACGGCAGCGCCCCAAGCGGCAGACGGCCGCGTACATCGCTCCCGGCGCCCGCCTGGAGCCCGCCCTCGGCACACTAGCCAATATATTTCAGGCACTATAATGGAGGAAAGATTTTTTGCTTCCGATGAACCTAGTTCTTTGCCCCTGTGTTTTTAAATACGTGAAGTGGTTAGCACGTCGTCCTCACGCAGCTCTGTATCGTCGTAGCATCGCTGATTGTCCGAACGAAGCTTGCAGCTAAGCCAATGCAGCGACCGAAGCTGTGTGTGTGTGTGTGCATCGCCTCCTGTGTGTTGTGGACGCGTTCGTTTCGCGATGAAATGCGACATTGTACTTCTGCGGGTGGATAGTGCTTTCCATGGTCTGGATTATCTTTCTCGAACGACGTACCACTCAACCTCGCATGGGGTATGTGCAGTGTGCCTGGCTAAAAGCCTTCTCGCTTGCGCGCCAGAGTTGTGACTTGCTGCTCGTCCCCGCAAACCGGGTGTGAGGTGAGTGCCGTATTTACGACGGGCAGGAGGAGGCAACTCATCGTCTGTCAATCGCGGTTCAGACTTGCAACGCATGTTGTGACGTTGCGTTCGTTCGAAACGCATCTCTGGATTGTTTTGAAGTTGAATAAAATGTACGCGTCAAACCCGGGCATACGGCTCAGGGCGTTCTCTGCGATTGCACCAAAGAAGTGCCACGGGACTTTCTTTATGGTACGTACTCACGTAAGATAAAATCCACGTCGTGTTATGGCCGTGTTGCATTCAATACAAACGGTTAAGCGTTTGTTTACACTTGTTTCGTTTGTCGTAAAATGTCAAAGCACTCCGGCACTCCGCTGGCAGATCAGCCGGCGAGCCGACGCTGAGCAGACGACTCATCTCTTTGCCGGAAGTGCGTGAAAAAGCCGCCCAATAGCAGGATGTCTAGCTCATGACGAACATCTGGGAATCGATGATGTAGACATGTGAAGATGGCGGCGTCCAAAAACACGAAGGAAAGGGTGAGAAAAAAGCGACAAACTTTGCAACAAAAGTGTGAGCTTTCCGCTGCGCGTAAAAGAGTAATACTTGGCACAGGTGACGTTGGCGACCCAATCTAGCGATTGCGCTAGTTCATTTAGTGTGCTTAAAATGCCTTTCAGGGCCCCTTTAAATATTATGCTTACGTTCAGATTTATTATGCTACCTGACAGTATTACCTCGAGCATTTTAATAACGTTAAATTTCTAAAGTTACTTCAACGTTATGCCTTGAACATTGTAATAATGTTGCAATTAGGTGTTACCTATAACGTTGCTGTGCGGTTGCTTCCTAACATTATAATAATGTTTACATTTTTACATCCCATTAATGGTCTGCCGTGAACATGCTCTGAACGTTATTATAATGTTTGAATTTTTACATTACTTTGATGTTGAGTCCTGAGCATTGTAATAACGTTACCATTTCTAACATTGGTTTAAGTTGTTTCCTGAACATGCCCTGAACGTTGTTATAATGTTTGTATATTTACATTACTTTAATGTTGAGTCATAAACATTGTAATAACATTAGCATTTCTAACATTGGTTTCAAGTTGTTTCCTAAACGTTAAATAAATGTTGGGAACAAAACGTTAACATACATGTTTGTTTTCAACGTAAAAATAACGTTTCTAACATAACATAAACATTGAATGTTTTTTTAAACGTTACATAAACATTGCCACGTAACATTTAACGCCATTTAAACTTTCACAACTTCCAGATAACGTTATTCTAATGTTCTGTGCTACTTGGGTAATGAGGAACTGGTCCACTTCAGTCCGCTGGGGCTGGCACGGAGGATTGAGCGGAGACGGGCATCGTGGATTCGGCGAGTTGAAGTGTCAGTTGTTCCGAAGAGCTGATGAGCTCTGTGCGCCGAGAAGCTCCAAACCGGCGTTATGGTATCACGGCGAAGAAAGTGGTGGCGCCGATGACTACCGGCGGGAAGACAGAGCTTAGGCCCGAGGTCGCGAGGCCTGCTGACCGAGCTCTGCGTCACCGGTGCTGCGACGCACCGCTCACTCGTGGGCCGGACACCGGCTTCTTTCGGCGGCATCCACGGCTGTCATCGGGCCTACACAGCGACGGATGGTGACTCGGACAGCAGCGCCGGCGAAGGACCTCGGACCGACACCGCGAGGGCACCGTCTCACTATCGCCTTCTCCGGACTACTTCTTCCTTCTCTTCCCCTTCGATGTAGCTTTTTTCCTTGAGCGAGCGTTGCACCATCCGTTCGGAGGATTAGCCACCACACTGCACTGGACCTAAAAGATACCAAACCGTCCTTATTTACGAAAATATTGCGCAGAATTGAACATTTTACAATAAGAAATGGCGCGGGTCTTGAGGCAAAAAGAGAAAGATGGCCGTGTATCTGCACACCCCGCTGAAAATGTAGTCGAAAGATGTTAGTCTTCTGTCACCCCTGCTATGTAAATTCCCCCTTTCTCTTTCCCGCCCGCCTCACATTCAAGGATAACCACAGTGGAGGTTTGGTCCGTTCAATTCATTTTTCCCGCGTTCCACCGCTCGCGCGCCGTAGCAATTTGTTACTGTTGGACTTCTTACAATACCGCCACGAGCTCGAGCGCGTGCGCCTTTTTTGTATTTTCGGGTAAAAACATTGTTTTCGACGCGTATTTCTGTAATTTTCTATCGCGAAAATCAAGCAGTCGTGTATATTTAGCTAAAAGAACACTGAAAATAATACTTCTGTATTGCTGTTTTGCCTCAAATATGTGCAATGTTTTATTTTTCTGAATAGTGTCGACAAGTATGAAATTTGTTCACAGACTTAGCGGTTTGGAAAAATTTTGCGCACGTACAAACTTGGCGTTCCAGAATTTCTTTATCTTTTGGCCGGGTACATCAATTGAGGGACAGACAGACAAACACAAATTTTCGGCTTCAGTAGCCAACCCCCCTCCCCCCCCCCCCCGAAAAAAAATGAAGCACCCATGCATATTTTAATAGAGCAACACTTCAAATATCACTAATGTAAATTACCTCACATTAGCGTAATGTTTTGTTCTTGTTCAACACTGTTGACAAGTATGAACATTGCCACCGGATTTAGATGTTTAGTTTGTCGGCGGGTATAAACGTACTGTGCAGATTCTGTTTCACTTTGCCCGCGCGGCTGATGCGTGTGACAGACAGACAGACAGACAGACAGACAGACAGACAGACAGACAGACAGACAGACAGACAGACAGACGGACGGACGGACGGACAGACAGACAGACAGACAGACAGACAGACAGACAGACAGACAGACCAAAATTTCCGCGTTCAAGTAGCCCAAGAAAGACTATCGTTTTAAGAAAAATAACATCGGCGCTGTTTGGGATTGAATCGGGGGCCTAACAGCGGAATTCTTGTAGCTGCTGCATAAAATAATAGGAGGAGTGTTAAGCGAAACATTAGATGGCGTTGGATGCGCCCTGGAAATGCCAGGCTTGCATCCACAAGGAAACGGAACCTGCCTGATGGGAATCGAGCACAGAACCTCCGGAGGTATGTGATTCGAGCATGCATGATACGTTGTGCCACTACGGCTGACTTGTGCCAGTTGCCTAAAAGTGACCTAGTAAATGGGTTGTGGCCTCGAGACGTGAAACGTGTGTTACAGACATAACTGAGTTCTGCATCAGTTCCTTGTGCATGTCTTGCAGAAGTAGCCATTCGGCGAGCGGCAAGGTACGCGCGCCGCTTCAATGCCCCATTTTCTTGGCGATGAGAACCTGTTCCGGCCTAACAAAAGTGTCGCCATCATACGGCACCCGATTAAAACCTTTGAAACGTGGCCAGGTTCAAAGTTGGAGTAATCTCGCGTTAACCTGCAGAATACCAATTTAATAATGATGCTCTAACAGTGGGACAGTAATTCCGAGAACTGACATTAACTTCAATGAATTATAAATGTTCTAAAGTTAGCAAATCCCAAAGTGACTGCTAATCTTAAGGGGCTGCTAATTTTTAAGTTCACTCATGTCTTTTTCAAACAGGGCATTTCACCTGATTTCGAGCCCGTGGGCTCGGCTGGGTGTTGCTAGAATTTGTTGAAAACATGGCGCACCTTTTTTTACAGAAAAAACGCTTATGGACCTGAAAAATCAAACCACCACGCCGGAACGCACGCCGATCAACGAACGCCCGCGCAGCTCCCCTGCCGTGGTTTGAACCGTGGTGACACCCACCGGAGCGGGCGGAAACTATAATGGCAAACTGTTCGCATGGCGACGCAGTGAAACATCCCCCTCGCGAGGGGCACGATCAAATGCAGAACATTTCCGGGGGCGCACGGCGTTAAGTAGTTTGCGTTACGTTAATGTTGTTGCACTTGTGGCAACTGCTGACGAGAGAGCGCTCGTCAGCAGTAATTTGAATGAGTCAAGGATATAAGGCGCGTTCGTAGCCTCCCATTCTGTGTCGGCTTTGTGGCGCAGTGGGTAGGGAACCATGTACATTAAGTTCCGCCCGCAGGGTCGAGGGGTCGAAACCAGGCGCGGGATAGTATTTTTTTTATATAGTGTAGGGGGAGGAGTGCGGACTACGACTACGGACGTCAACGCGGGTGACATCGTGAGTTACTGAAATGCTCTGCATTTAATATACCGAATCAGGCGGATGGGGCGGTGACGCGGCGGCAGCACCATGCACCCCATCCATCCACCGACACCGATCCACTACACCCCATTACCGTATACCCGCACAGGGAATCGAGCAATGGCGAGGACAGCTGTCGTCACTGAAGTTCGTGTATTCGCATTCACCTCTCGTGACGAGTGCTTAATATAGGTGTCGCTGAGCTTCTTTTAATGACGAAACACATAGTGCCCACAAAGTCGGAAACATCGTTTCTTGCAAAGGGGCTCACCATGCGCTGAGAATTTCATAGGATATGTATGTATGCATTGAGAGACGTCGACCAGGGGCCGTGGTGAAGCGTTTATTGCAGGGCAACGGTGCGACCGACTTTGGTGTGGAACCAGCCAAGATGGAGGCCAGAAACGAACGCGCCCGTCGGCGAGATGATGATGGGGAGCGATGCGTGAATGAAGACGAAGCAGGTAATGGTAGTGTTCCTAGCTGGTGCAGGTTATGGTGAGATTGATTAGTGCAGCACATGATATCCGATAAGACTTAGAGACTGCTCACAGTACGTATGTGTATGTATGTATGTATGCATGTATGCATGTATGCATGCATGTATGTATGCATGCATGCATGTATGTATGTACGTATGTATGCATGTATGTATGTATGCATGTATGTATGCATGCATGCATGTATGTATGTATGGACGTACGTATGTATGTATGTATGTATGTATGTAAGCATGTATGCATGCATGTATGTATGTATGCATGCATGCACGCATGCATGTATGTATGTACGTATGTATGCATGTATATATGCATGTATGTATGTATGTATGTATGTATGTATGTGTGTACGTATGTATGCATGCATGTATGTATGCATGTATGCATGCATGTATATAGGCATGTATGTATGTATGTATGTATGTATGTATGTATGTACGTACGTATGTATGTATGTATGTATGCATGCATGCATGCATGTATGTATGTATGCATGTATGTATGTATGTATGTACGCATTAGGCTTCGTCAAAAAACGCGAACTTGTCCTCTCTACGTGCCCTGGAAAAACAAACAAAGAATGCCCCACGGGGCTCACCGCCTTCGCAACGATGCCACGTCTGTGTATATGAAAGGTCGGAGGAAGCAAGAAGCGTCTAGAGCAAAATAGACCTTTTGTCTTTGCGCACATTCACTGGGGGCGGGCAGCGAATGAGCCCAGGAAACATTACCAGGCATTAGCAGCAGCGCATGGGAAAACTCTTTCGCCCGTAAATGGTAACAATTTTATTTTGTTCGGTACAGACCTGTTAAAAAAATAATGGTTCGGCTTCGGGCTAAGCTCCGGTAACAGAAACTATCCCTGTTTTTAGTTCGGGTTCGGTTCCGGGCCAACACCTCTACTTCGTGGCGAATAATTCAAAACCACGAGCGTCATTGTTACTTTTTGCGCGGAAACACAGTTATCGAGTGTTCTTTCTTTGAGGTGTGCCACATTTGAAACAAATTGTAGAAGGCAATAAATTGAGGCTGTAGGCTCTCGCCAATGCGCACTGCAGCAAGCCCATTTGTCGCCGTAAGACCTATGCCGCCATGTGATGGACTCAGCCGATGGTTCATGGCGTTCTTAGGCGTCGCGGTGGCTCAGTGACCAAGGCATTGTGCCGCTGAGCCCGAGGACTTCGGTTCAATGCTAGTCCCCATGGGCACTTTACTGACGGGGAATGCAAAGCAAGATCACCCGTGTGTCGAGATTTCGTTCCAAGCGAATGATTCACGTAGTCGAAAATTAATCTGAACCACCCCAATAGAGCGCGCCTCGAAGCTCAATTAAGCTTTGGCGCGTAAAGCACCCAAAATATGAATCATATATACCGCCTGCTGGCTTCAGTGTGTGTGATATTCCCTTTCCGCGGCCTTGCACTCATGCGGCCGCGAACATCGGCGGATATACAGGTTAGCAATAGCGGTGCGCATACCTTCCCAAGTTCGTGAGCGAAAATATAGCGTTCATATCCCAGTAATTGATCATAAGAAGAAAAATGCGTGAGCTATTACGAGGCAGATTATCCGTAAAAGAGAAAGGCTACGCCAAAGGACATTGACCGCGCATAATGAACTGCGCATGAGTGAAGCGTTTCATTGTGAACCGGTACATTTCAAATTTTGGAGGGATTTGACGCGCCGAAGCTACGCCTGGGATACAGGAGGCGCGCCGTAGAGGACGGCTCCGGATTAATTTAGGCTACCTGGGGATCTTTAACGCGCGCCGAAATCTCGACACACGAGCGTTTGGAACCGCTTTTCGCCTCCTTCTGAAAAGCGTCCGCCGCGGCCGGGAATCGAACCCACGTCCTTGGGCTCAGCAGCACAGCGCCATAGGCAGTGCGCCACCACAGCGGGTCGTGAACTTGCAACTGCTTTTTTTTTTCGGTTCAGTTCCGCGCACTAAAAAATAAAAGTTTTGATTCAGTTGGAGGAAATGTGTCTTTTCGGTTACGGTTTTCATTTTGGTTTCTGTTCTGGCTCAACAGCTCAATATATCTCAACATTGCGCCCAATGTGCGGAGAAAAAGACCAATTTATCTGTTGGGGGTAAAGCGAGAGAGTCGACATAAACCACAAATATATAACCCCGTCCATTGTTTGGATATTAGAATTGGCGTGGTTTGTTTTGTGAGGATTTATTTGTGTCTTATTTTTGTGGCACCATGCACTAAGATCAGGGGTGCCAATATTGGTTACATGAATTGATTCTCCGATATGTTCATTCATGAAATGAGTAAATAGTCACGTTGTTCACGGGCGTAGCCAGTGGGGGGGCGTTTCGGGGTGAGAATACTCCCGAAATGTACGCATGAACAAAAATGAATAATATATTGTTTGGGCGTCTCGCGCACTCGCTCTCTGTTTATCTTGTCATTTTCCTGGTGGATTATAGTGTAACACCCCCGAAATATACTTCTGCCTACGCCACTTATGTTGTTCGCATATCAAATGCAATCGGTGCCTGTAGGTAACGGTTTGAGTACATCAATAAATTTATAGTGGAAGGGGGCCAACAATCGCACCCTGCAGCTGGTGCCGTTTATTGTGCCATTCATTCATAGTACCATGAAATCTATAGCTCCATTCACTATTTTAGTGCGCCTGGTAAACAATATCAGCCTGGTTATCGATGGTTTCCCGACGGTCGCTATGGCAACAATATGGACACGCATTGAATCTGGAAACGGTAATAAAGGAATGTCCAGTTTTATTCGTGAAGTACGGGCTGAATAGGTCAGTTTGCATTACGGGTCGTGTGCCGTAGTGGACCCCCCCACGCACATCCACAAGTACGCACCCCCCACACGTGTGTGTGTGTGTGTATGTATGTATGTATGTATGTATGTATGTATGTATGTATGTATGTATGTATGTATGTATGTATGTATGTATCTGTCTATCTATCTCTCTCTCTCTCTATATATATATATATATATATATATATATATATATAATATATAATTTAAGAAAACTAAATCAGACATTGAAGGACTAAAAATTCACTTAGGCCACTTGTAGACCCCCAACATAAACCGAAAAATACATTTCTAAAGGTATACCTTGCAATCAGCTCCAGCAAAACCCTCCAAAACTAGGTAGAAGCTCTCAAACATACCGAAAAAAAAATGGGGTCACCCCTTCCTCATTTTTTTTTTGTCCCAATAGTTTGTTGTTGTCGCTGTAATAATGCTACTAAAACGCTAAAAACGACATTAAAAGACACGGCCGAAATTGCATACGTTTGGAACAGAATAAAATAAAGAATCAAATTACAGCCCAGACTATTCCGTTCCTTTAGAACCGATCGAGATAACGTATTCGAACAGGTAGGAATTTAGGTCAAAAATGTGACTTGAATATTCTGCTGCATTACTTCATCCGACAAACAATCCAGATTTTCGATGGAACCATACAAAAACAATTGGCAATTCTCGATCGGCTGTCGTAAATTCAGTCCCATTAAAAGAACCCATGAAGCAGCTTCTTGTTTTGGTTCCAATCCAGCGTTTATAGCCGGAAATGCTAACATTTTCTTTTGCTGTACATTCGCGCAATCATCTAAATTTAACATTACTGACATCTATTTCTGCGAAATAATGCAATATCACTCGAATTTCAGCACTTCAAACGCTACGCTCAAGACCGCTGCCCCCAGCCAAAACACGAATACCGCGCCTGCCATTGGCGACAGGCGAAAAATAGTTGCGCATCGGGCGTAACCGCAAATATCAATTTTCGCCGGTGTTCTGCTTGCATGTACGACTCTGAGATGTAACGAAGATATCGTTTCGTTGACATAATCAAGGCAGTCACTATTTTCACACACGGCAAAAGCTGGGTCCAGCCCGCGAGCCCGCCCAAAAACCCGCACACACGGTCGCCCCATTGCCAGCAAGGCGTTCGTAACGGCCCGTAGCAAAGACGTTAAAATCTAGCGCGCAACGCGCGATTCCAGCAAATTTATGCACCGACAGCTTCACAGACATCACCCATGAATGAATACAGGCAATGCGCACACGTTTCATGCTCAATTAAAGTCACAATTTCAAATGGTCCGCTGAATGCCGAAAAGTGGCCAAAACGCACTTCGCGGTCTCTCGCGCCGTAGCATTACATGGGGTGCCAACGGAAAAGCTAAATTTTCGGCCATATATTCGCGCGCCCCGCGATAAAAGGTGGCGTACATGGACAAAAGAACCGCCTTTTAGAGTTTGCCACAGATATTTAGGTGAAACAATTCGGAAATTCGTGAAAAATCCCGAAAATAAGAGGCGCCCGAGCGACGGCGATTCCCGTCTTCTCGACGAACTACGTCACAAACGGCCGGGGAGACAAGTCGGCATTTTCGCTTGCCGCTCCTCGAAACGGGCGTGAAACGACACAAAACATGTGCCAAACTGTGCTATATCGTCACCCTGAGCTTCGATGCAAGTTTCACGCTGCAAATCAACCGCTAAGTTGCGAAAAACACGAAAAAACCGATCGTCGCCAGCGGCCAGCGAAGCTGTCAACATGGCGGGTCGCAGCGAAAGTGTGCTTCCCCGGCTATTTTCGGTCGCGTCTCACCCTCGATTCGCGCCGTTAAAATTCGAGCAAATGCCTGAAATATGTCAATGGAACATTGAATTTCATTTTTCGAGCCATGTCAGAGTGCCCGACGCGACAGCGCGCGAACGCCGAAACTGGAACCGTGGAAAACGCACAATCTCGCTGCTACCGGCGTGTCAAAAAACAAAATATTCGAAATATTCGCCGCTTCCTATCAGCGGGAAACTTTGCAGCAAGCTGGCCAAATACCTCTGCTAGACAACCGTTAAATTTTTAAAATTTTATCACGCGCCGCCAAAGCGCGCGCGATCGTTTTTATGTCACAACAAACACAATCTCAAATTTGAGCGGCTGCATTTGCGGCGCTCGGCTGCGCGAGATGTTGTAGTTTTCCCGGAGGTCCGCGCGCCGCCAATAAAAGCGCCCGCTCTCCGCTCGCTCGTTCATTCGCTCTCTCGCTCTTGCGCAGTTAGCTCGTCCGTTGCTCTTCGCCCGTTCGCTTCGCCGTTCGAGTCCACGTCCGTCGTCATGTCTGAAGCCGAGGTCAAGCCCGCTGCTGCGACGCCCAAGGCCAAGGGTCGTAAGTCCGCCGCCGGAGGTGCCAAGAAGGCGAAGAAGCCCGCGAGCCACCCCAAGTACACCGACATGGTGAAGAAGTCCATCGAGGCGCTGAAGGAGCGTGGCGGTTCGTCTCGCCAGGCCATCCACAAGTACATCATGGGCCACTTCGACGTCGGCAAGGACACCAAGGTCGTCAACACGCACCTGAAGCTGGCGCTGAAGCGTGCCGTCTCATCTGGCCTGCTGAAGCACTCCAAGGGAACCGGCGCGTCCGGATCCTTCCGTCTGGCCGACAAGGCGCCCGCAGCGAAGAAACCAGCCGGAGCCAAGCGGGGACCCAAGAAGGCTGCGGCGGGAGCCAAGCCGAAGAAGGCAGCGACCGCCAAGCCCAAGACTGCCAAGCCAAAGGCGGCGAAGAAGCCGAAGGCCGCCAAGCCCAAGAAGGCGGCTGCTGCCAAGCCCAAGGCGGCGAAGAAGCCCAAGTCGCCCAAGAAGGCGAAGTCTCCCAAGAAGCCCAAGGTCACCAAGAAGGCTACCCCCAAGAAAGCAGCGAAGTAGTAAGCCTCCTCATCTTCACAACCCATCCATGCCTTCATACCTCGCCGTCATCAAAGGCGCAGTGCATCGTTAACGTCACGTAAGGCGCTACCACTACTTCACCCCTCATGTCCATCGAAGAGGCTCATCCCCCGATCTCTGCCCGAGTGTGCCGGACTACCCACCAGCCGTGCGGACTTGTCATTTGTAAATACTCATCCATCGGACACTCACAACGGTGACATTGCTGCTTTGTCTCACTACCTGTTAAATTAAGCATTCTCGTGCGTTTGCTGTCTTGTATATATCATCGTCCCCCGTGAGATCAAGCTTTTATTACAAAAAAAAATAAACGATGTGTCATTGTCACCCGACCTTTGTGTTTTGCACTTTATTTACCATGACGAGACGTGTGCAGTTTGCATGTAGCTGCGCATGATTCGTTTGTCGACAATACAGCCATCCTGTTTGGCGCGTCGGGAAAACCGTTGGGAGGGCGCGCTTCTCTGCCGACAGGCGTGGCTCTGAACCGCGCAGTTTTTCGAATTCTCCTCCGGTTGTTTTTCATCGCCGGTTCTTTTGCCGACGGTTGACGCCGGCGGGCACGCTGCGCCATCTATCGGCTTTGCTACTAAGTTTGCGCCTGGCGTCGTCCTTTTATATTTTTCGGTGTTGCGTGCTTTTGCTGGCGGTGTTTCGCGAAGGCTGTCATGGGCCCAGGAAGGGCGCTCGTCATGTCTTTCGGGATTGGTTGACCCGACGGGTACTTAGCGCCGCAGGAAAGCCACGATTTCGGGAATGCTCGCGTGTTCGCTTGTCTTTTAGTAGCAGTGTGCGTGGAGATGTCTGGGAACTAAATTCGGTCTTGTCGCTCAGAGTCTGACCTCGAATACCGCAGCGGCCGCCATGTTTACGATTTCACCAGCTGTTTGCGCAGTGTAGAAGCCGGGCTTTCGAACAAAACCCAAGGTGACCGTTTCGAGTGACCGTGTACTGGTATCAGTGCAGGGATGCATGTATTTGTCTGCAGTGAGGCTTGCATATTCCGGAATTTGGTTTGATCGCACAGGCGACGGAGAGAGCGAAGCCGTCGTCTGCTCTAATGTTGACACTCCGCCGAAGGGGCCGGAGGGTCGCTCGTTGGTGGGGCTGCTCCGTGTGTTTCCCGTCATCTCCGCGCCGTCCGCCGGTACGCGTGGCGCCATCTCTGAGGTCCTGCTGCGACTGATGGCTCCACCGCCGCCTCCGCGATCAGCTGTTGGCGCCCCGGCTGATGATCCTTGGCTGAACGAGCGGTGAGGAGACTTGCTCCGCGGATTACCAGAGCGCTCAGCAGGTGATTCGCTGCAATTATTAATTTGTAATCAGCCAGCTGTACCGAATGGAAAAGCTACTGCAGCCTGGGTGAAACGGTCGCTCAGGGTGCACAGTCAAAGCTGCCCTTGTAAAACGCGATGGACGGTCGAAGACCAGGAGTAACGGGAACTATCGTCCGGTTTTGAGGTGCTTATATAGAGTGCTCTGCAGAATAGGACGCAAATGTCGCGGTTCTGACTAAGGTTGGTTTGGCATCGTATCTGACAACGCGACGAGTAACTTTGAAGAATTCGGTTATTTTTGTCCATACTTACCTTATCTTAGCAACGATGACGTCGGTGGCTACTCAGGCGGGAACAAAAGTTTTTTTTTTGCCTGTTCAGAGCAACTCCAAGCTAAAATGAAGTGAGGCTTCGGACACTTATGCAGTTTTATCGTTAAAAATGTTTCGCGACGTTCAGAAAAAGACCGTGTGTGTGTGTTCAAAATGCCTCCCAAACAATCGTACAAGCATTACCACCGCTCTTGTTCGGCAAGACGAGCGAAATACTCCGACTGTTTCTCGCAACATTTAATTAAATTTGTTCGTCCACTTAATGCAACGTCTAATTTGCAGGAAGGCAAGAATATGCTGGATTCGGTATGTTCATTCTGGGAAATCGCCGAAACGTCGCTCGGTTTGTTCCAAATTTTCTCTTGTGAGGGCTACGATGAATAGCTGCTCGTTCGTTGACTAATAAAACCACAATGCTGCAATTTGCTATACCTGCCTGCGCTGGCCTTTCCGTTATTATGTAACGACATAAAAGATTTGATTTGAACAGTTCTTAATTTGGCACGAGCATTTCATGTGACGGAATTGATGGAATGGTTTAGCCTCTCCCATAGTTAAAATGATCCCATTGAATAGTATCAACGCATTGTAAGTGCCGCTCAAAGTGGAAGCCAGCAATGTGCGTGCTACGGGCACAAAAGTAACCGCGCTACAGTTTTCGTTAGTGCAAAAAAAGTGGTAGCTACCATCATCTGTGGTAGCTAAACGGCTCAAGGTTTCATTAAAAAGTATCGAAAGCAAAGGGGCAATTAAAGAAAATTCAACTTTTATTGGACACCGGTTCTTTTATAGATGCCAGCAAACGAAAAAAAGCCAGCACTTCCTCCGCTCAGATAGTCTGGGTCCTTCTTCCCCTACTTAGAAGATTCAGTGTAGGCACATGCATATCGAGATTACCGGAACACAAAAGACAGGCGTATTTGAAACGGGCCAGAACCAAGTCGCTGCTACGCGTGCTGTGTTACTTTTTTGTTTGCTCTTTGCTCGGAGTTCCTTAAAAAAAGTGCTGTGACGTAGGTGCCGTTCAGAAGTTTCAACCGAAAGCTGCCTTCGTAGAGAATGCATTAACTGGATGAAATTCCTGTCTTGACCTTGCTAGTTCGCGCTTATCAATACCAGGGTCACTGAACCTCTCCCGGATCTCTCTGTGCTGGAGACGCTTGAGGCAGCTGGTAAAAGTACGCATTCTATTCTTCGCCGCCAACAGTTGGGTTCTCGGCTGGAAAGGCCTCCAAGAGCGCGTTGCAGTGTTCGAGCAGAGTCGTCGCCCTTTGCTCTTCCGTCAACCCAGAGAGCTTGACGCTCGCATACGGTCCTGCGAAAAATGTGAAGCATCCGGTTTGGGTACATTTTTTTTTCTCTCGCATGTAAGTACACGCGTTTGTAGAAGGGTAGAAACCTGGCCTAGTTGGATACAACTAATCTTTGAAAACAGAGTTCGAACTGCGCAGGTCCTGAACACGAGTGTGCCTCTGTCCAAGGGCACTCGTGGAAATGGAACGACAAATTGCCTCGTCAGGAGCCAAAGAAAAGCAGTACTGTTTCTTGCAATTTTTTTTACTTGTACAACTGGGCCTGATCTGACTAGGCTAAATGCAGGTGTATACTCTGCGAGTCACCCGTACATGTTCATTGCCAACATAATTAGCCGTAACCAACAAACAGCATGAAATTACAACTAAAAAGAAGGCAGAGAAAGCCTCCAAGAACCTCTGGCTTAAATTGTATTCGGGGCAATAAAAAAACGTTTAGCACATATACTGAACACTTTTAACTCGGAGATGCAAATATTGCATTGGTAGTGTAATCGGGTGCTTCAGTAAAAACATGCGGATGGGTGAGTTGATTCATGCTGAATGGGAGAATTGGCGCAAGGAATACGAGGACGGTGACAAGACGAAATAAGCGCTATCTGATAACACTGACCGGGTGCTATTTGGAACATGTATCGAGTGCAACTCGTGCATCAGAGCAGGAATAGCAAAGGGCCTGTTCGGGAAACTGGGTGCTAACCTAATTTTTGAGTGCAGTAGTTATTCCGAATAAGCTTACTTAATGTGTGGTCGATGTTATGCATACGATGTGCTCATAAGATTTAATTTTGTTACGCAATTGTTCCGCCCGAAAAACTTCGACACTCGTAGCAATTTGTGAAATAACGGTGAGAGAAGCGTGTTCTGCATATACAAGATTTCAATTGCAGCGGACTCGTCGTTTTTGTAGAGCCACTAATTACGTCGCGTTCGTTGCAATGGTGCCCCAAAATGGGGCACTAGTGCAGATGAGGTCTTAGAATTGCGCCATATAGTCAACGCAAGAACGCTTGCTACACAACTTGTGTGTGCATCTTGATGCGCTTGTATCTACCTACTATGGTAAAAAGCGAAGAAAACTTTATAATTGGAAATGTATTTGCGTTTCATAATCATCGGGTTCATTTTGAGAGTTGAACAGTATATTTAGTTCTATAAATGTTTAACTGAGATTTATTTATTTATTTGTGTTACCCTCAGGGCCCGAGGGCGTTACAGAGGGGAGTGGGAAATACACAATAACACAGACAAAAGCAGCAAAACAACAATAAACATTACAAATAACAGCTTGTTATGAAAACAGGTTGGTTATGGCTGAGCGAAAAGCAATATCATTGCCGATTTCAGCTACGGACCGAGGAAGGCGATTCCAACTTGCACAAGTGCTGGGGACAAAGGAATATCCTGAAACAGGTTTGCGCGACCCGATGGATCGACGTGAACCTTGTGCTGATGGTCGATCCGGGACGACATGTAAGATGGACTGGACAATAGCCTGCTTCTGAGGATGGGATTACAATGATAAAGCTTATGGAACAAGCATAAACGAAACACTTTCAAGCGATTTTCAAGAAGAGGCAAAGATAGGCTTGGTTTCATAGATGTATTAACTGGATGTGCGGTGATAATTCGAAAGTATGAAACGCGAAGCTCGATTTTGAACGCTTTCTAACCCAGAACAGAGGGACGCCATGTTCATATCCCAAACAGTGGCCGCATACTCCAGTTGTGGACGAACTAATGTTTTATAGAGAAGTAATTTCAAAGAAGTAGTAGCCTGATTACAGTTTCTCCGAAGATACCCTAAGGTACGATTGGCGTTGTTAACATAATTGATGTGAGTTTTCCAGGACAGGGTAGATGATATGTGCACGCCTAGGTATTTATAGGACAGGACATCTTCAAGAGGAATATTGTTAATAGAGTAAGAAAATGCTTGGGTCTTACTTCGAGAAACGCGCATGCTTTTACACTTATTAATATTGAGTTTCATTTGCCAGACCTCGCACCACTGCAAAACACGGTCAACATCGAATTGAAGTGCTATAGCGTCAGAATCACTAGAAATTTCTCTGTAGATTACACAATCGTCGGCGAAAAGGCTGATAGATGAAGAAATATTAGTTGGTAAATCATTTATGTATATTAAAAACAACAGTGGTCCCAAAACGGAACCTTGTGGAACCCCTGAATTAACTGGAGAAAAAGCCAAATTAGTGCCATTAACATTTACAAATTGATAACAGTTAGGAAACAGTGTAACCATGCAAGTACGTTTGGGTCTAGGTTCGGATTCGAAAGTTTGAAAAGCAGTAATTCGTGAGGGACTGTATCAAAGGCTTTAGCAAAATCGAGGAATATGCAGTCTGTGATTGACCCGCGATCAAGAACAGTATGAAGATCATGCGTAAAGCATATTAGCTGTGTTTCACACGAAAACGATTTTCGGAACCCATGTTGAAACTTAGTGAAAAATAAATTTGTAATGAATTGTAAATTTCAAAGAAATTTACAATATGAGAATAAATTACGTGTTCCATTGTCTTACAGCACAGGCTGGTTAATGACACCGGTCGATAATTATTCGGAGAATGTCTGTCGCCAGACTTGTGCAGCGGGACCACCTTCAATTCATCGGAAATACAGGATGTTTCAAGTGACTGCGCAAAAAAGTTTAGTCAAAATAATAGAACAGCACACTTTAGTATTAGCCAAAAACTTTGAGTTTACATTATCAACACCAAATGATGAGGAAATTCTCAGTTTACCAATTAAACACTCACGCCATAATGATCAAAAACAATCGGTTCCATGGAACATGCATGAGGACTTTCGTAATCAGGGTAGCAGTTGAAATTATTACAAGTAGAAAATGCAGAAGGAAACACAGCATTAAAAACATTGGCACACTCTTCAGCAGGAATTGCTGAATCACCTGGATATTTAAGCGTTACAGCTACATTAATGCTTTTATTAACGATGTTCCAGAATTGTTTGGGGTTTTTTATTAGCATATTGGGTAGTGTTTTATTAAAGAGCGTGTGCTTTGCATCTTTCAGCGCCTCTTTATATTGGGTAGCTGCAGCTCGATAAGAATCCCAGCGTGTTTGACTGTTCAAAATTTTGGCTGAGCGAAACAGGCGCCTTTTCTTGTTGCGCAGTCTTTTCAGATACTTATTAAACCATGGTTGCTGGTTACTAGAGATAATCGTCGTAGCCGGAACAAACTTTTCTATTAGAGAGGCAACCTTCTCTCTAAACAAAACCCAGTTATCGTTAACAGAACGCTGCGGAAAATCAATCAAGTAACTGTCTAAAAAAACACCAAGGTCTCAATTCATGGAACTGAAATCAGCCTTTTTGTAATCTAATTTTTTTCGGATGGGTTGAACGGGATTCATTCGCATGCGAACAAATTGATGCCTTCTTATTCATGAGGCAACTGTAGTATTACTATCATTTAACTGCTCCCATAAGAAGAAACCGCATACTTTTATCGTGGGTATGCAAGTTTATACTTGGTGTTCGTTCGTGGGATGAGTACAATATCATTATACAGTCAAACCCGGCTATAGCGAACCCGGATAGAGCGAATTATGCTATATATCGAACAAAAATAATTCAGTTACGGAAATACATGGGAAACATATTCCTTATAACGAAGTTCACATCCGATATATCGAACTCTGGGCGCCTAGAATGGCCGCCGAAATGCATAATCTCGGAGCGGCGATTGAGATGTGGATTGGCCGAGACCAAGGAGCAAGAGTCGCGACTGAGACATTGCGCCTCGCACGGAGCGACGTGACGCCCAATACTTTCCGTAACTATTTCTGACGCGCGGGACTCGCGACGGAACCCGCCCAGTCTGCGAGTCCGGGCCAAGACAGCAGCATCGGTGAACTGTGGGAAGAGCTCGCCAGCGTTCCCGATGATGTCGCGAGTGAAATACGTCCGACGCATAATTATAATGAAGCGCTTTCGGCAGTCGATGTGCTCCGCCAATGCTTATTAGATATTCGAGGACGCGGAATCGAACTGGTGCAAACAATGTTTCGTGTAGAGAATACTATGCTAGTTGAAGCCGCGAAAACGAAAGTGAAAACAAGAATCACCGCTTTTTTTTACAACGTGGGCCATTTAAGGCGGAAAGTAGCTTTATTACTTGCAATAAATGGATTATTTTGCTATGGTACTGGCTACTGTACTGTGTTCGTTTCTGCATACGCGGATGGCGGAGTTGGTGAGGGGGGGGGGGGGCTCTTGCGGATTGCGAAGTCGTAACAATAGGCTTGTTCTAGGCGAGTTCGGCTATATCGAACTATTGGATATATCGAACAAATCGCAGTGCATATTGCAGTTCGCTATAAACGAGTTTGACACTGTATATATATATATACATATATATATCTTGAGAGGACAAGGTTAACCGGAGAGGCCGATGTTCGGGGCGACCGTTTATTCGGAGGCTCGAGCAGGGAACGCCCGAGTACACACCATGATGATGAGTATTCACAGAGATGAGGACGAAGTGCTAGAGCACGTTCGCTAATGATGATGATAATGTACAGATGAAGAGGAAGCACTGATGGCAGTCCGATGATCCCACACCAAGACCGACTGTGCCAACCGGTGCCGGTAGATTGTCCAAGGATGCTCACAATATATATATATATATATATATATATATATATATATA
Organism: Haemaphysalis longicornis; assembly: GCF_048455015.1. Taxonomy (NCBI): domain Eukaryota; kingdom Metazoa; phylum Arthropoda; class Arachnida; order Ixodida; family Ixodidae; genus Haemaphysalis; species Haemaphysalis longicornis. Next base: position 196,634,047 of record NW_027526385.1, on the reverse strand, counting down.
TATATATATATACATATATATATATATATATATATATATATATACAGTCGAGCCCGCTTATAACGAACAGAACGAGAAACCGGAATCACTTCGTTATATCCGCTTTTCGCTATATCTGGACAGAAAATCTATGTATACCAATGGCAACGGGAAACCAAGCTTTGTTCGTTATAGCCGCTATTCCGTTAAAACCGGGTTCGCTATAAGTGGGCTACACTGTATATATATAAACACCCTGCGTAATGGCTTTAAGGAAGATCAATATCAGTTATTGGTAGTATATAGTAAGCGCGTGCATTTAAAGGCCATTTAATTTCCAAGCATCTTGTATTCGGAGTCGAAGGCGTTTCTGGATTCCAGGAACAAACCTAGAGGGAAGTGTTTACAAATTTAATGTTCAGAAGGGCCATCCATTTCCGTCGGCCTACTTTCGCCGATACCATATTGCTGGTTCCCCGTCAATTTTGTTGTCAAGATATTTAATTTATCGCATTTTTGGAAGATATTCTGATAAGTGTGAACATAAAGGAAGAACTTTCTCATGTAGAGCTTTCAAGGATGTGGGTTTAATACTTTACTCAGAGCAAATAAGTTCTCCTGAAATGTATTTTGTGCTGTTTGTTAAATCCCAAAAAGCTTATTTTTATGCGTTTGTGCTCACGTAAAATTCGGAGGCCTCGAAACTGAATAGTTATCGCATACTTTAATAAATACTTTTAAGTAGGTACTTAAAATATTTCTTTAAAATTACTTTTTTTTTGTAAACACGGGCGAACCAGACAGGCTTTCTAGGTTGTGTTCACTCGTTGTAAAGCAAATGCCCGGACATAGTTGCACTGAACTTTCGGCCGGAAAGTGGAATATCATATACACGGGTTTGTTTCGTTGTAAACGTTACGCTACACCACTTCGCATATTCAATCACCCGCAAAAGTAGCGAAGGTATTCTCGCTGATTCGGCGCTGTTCTGGGCAAGTTTCGGCGCATGTAATTTTTTGTTGAACTATTGGATTAAACACTACGTCCTAGTGATAACTGAGGCTGACGGTCAGAAAAACGGAAATTAATTCATCTCTGTCGCGTCAGCTAACCGGGCAGACAGGACACACAGCTACGACGGACCTACTAAAGCATCAAATTCACACGGATGACATTTTGCTCCATGAGAAGACAAAACGATTAATGGTACACTGCACTAAATATTCCCACGCGGGTTGTAGGTTCGCGGGCCTAGTACGCTCACGTCAGCGGTCGTCGCTGCATCTTCGGTTGTGGTAATGGCGGTGCGGATGCCAATCGCAGGCGGGCCTTTGTTGCGAAAGCCCAGCCGTCGCCGCCATTAGCCGTAGGTGCGCAGGCCCGGGTGCGTTCCCGAACCGCCTTCGGTGCCTGGCCAGAGCGTCCCTACCCGAAAGCTGAGCTTGGTCCTCGTTCCGCAGCCCGTGGCGTCGTCAGGAACCGCAGCCAGTGCTCGGCCGCCGGGTCTCGATCCAGGAGCGAGGCCTGGTCTGCGTCCTCTTCTTTTCCTTCGTGATTCCACCGCTCGACATCTTGATTTCTTCTTTGTTCTCCAACCTCACGGTTTCCCGAAATAGAGCTTGGCCATTCTTACTAGTGGTAGCCGAGCTTCTTTCCTCGATCGCCATCTCTTGTGAGGCGGTATTCCGTTCCAAGACAGGCCAGGCATTTCGTGTTCAATAAATAACGTTAATGAAACGGGTCGACATGCCCTAAATGTACCCCACCCCTAAATGTACGTTACATTTGTTACAGGTACAGGTTACAGGTACGTTACATTTGTTACATCTGTTACATTTGTTACAGATAACAAAGCACCATTATTTACGAAAAGGAATGCAGCAGGAGAATATTTTACAGCAACAAAAAGAAAAAAACGTGGGGCAAAAATTTTAGCATCACTAGTGCTCTGAACCCAGGCTGTTTGGGTCGAAACCCGTGACTTCACATCTGGGCTGTTGATGCCGAACAGCGGAGTTATTTTACCAGTTGAACAAAAGAACACAATGAGTGTTCCAGGCGAATCGCTAGGCGTCGCTGGGCAATGGAAACAAAATGGTGTTTTTCGGTTAGTGTTGCTTATTTCAGTGACAATATAGCTGGTGATGCGTAGATCGATGTTTCGCTTTCCGGCGTCATGCGGGTTGGCAAGGGGGAAGAATTTTTACATGAAAAACATTCGCTAACACCATGCAAACCTTGGTGTTCTGTGATGATAGAAAATAGATATTTAAATGTTCGACTAGCACACTTGATAAGCTCAATGGACAGGCATATTCAAAAACATAATTTAGGTTCACACAAATAGTGTGACCTTTCCTGATGGCGGATGATAAACTGAAGCCACCAGTGTGCTTGAACACTTAATTCGCAGGGGATTCATGAGTGCATGGCAATGCAAACTCAGGCAACACGTGTTTAGGTTATCTTTCGTGTAAAGTGAGCTTCAACCCACTGTCCTATGCGATAGATGAATGGCGAGATGTCGAATGTGTGATTTATAAACTGCTAAGTTCCATCAACTGCAAATAATTTATTTCTGATACTCCTGGTGTTAACATGATATATGTTATTATCCGCTCTTAAAGATGAATTGCGCGTTCCACTAGTAAAAATGCTTTATTATAATAGAATAATTGCTAATGCGAACAAGTAAAAACAAAACACTGAAAGAGAATGTCACTAGCATGCGCTGCTTTTTCAGCGGTTCTTATTGAATTCGGCTTCATACTCAACGCGAATAAAAATTGCTCGCCCATTGCCTGCGGACTACCAGTTTTCCATCGTTTTGCCAGGTATATTTAGACCCTTTTTTAGTTTAGTTTACTTTCATTATACAAATTAAGCAGCTGAGTTTTAGGGGTTTTTTTCAAGAAAGTACTAAGCGCAGTCGTTAGCTTAGCTTTCAATTCACCTTTCTTTCCCGACCAATTATCACGTGTTTTTTGTTGCCCGAAGTCGAAAAGGCAAGCTGGTATTTTTACACGATTCAAGGGCAGTTTGTGAAACTCCTCAAAGTGAATTTATTCAATTTGGTCGTTTAAGTTCACTTGTCAATTCACTTGTCAAGTCACTTGCTGTACTTAGCAAGTTACTTGCGACTTGTGCAGTACAACGAATTTCCGTGGTCTGTCTCTTCTTGTGCTGTTCGAGGTTACTGCCTTGCCGTTGCAGTCTTCGTACATCTTGGTAGCGAAGCTTTGTCGACCGTTTCTGTTGAGGTATTTATTTCGTTTAACTGCCGTATCATTTCCTCTGGTACGTCGTCGCGCTTGTCTCATAAATGCAGAGCCGACTGCTTCATTCTACCGACCTTTTGCTTTCAAGAATGGTGTCATCATCGGTATTTCTGGAAGATTTCGGTAAATTTCGATCACTTTGGTTCAAGTGCAGCTTCGTGTTTGTGCATTTGTATGTTTGGGGTTTCCGCCTGTCGAGCTGCAGAGGTAATTCAGATTAAAAATTTGCAGTTCTTTTTTTGCTGCCGTAAGGTACAGCGGAGAAAAATCACAGAAAAAGAAAGGAACATACACAACGCTGTACTTGTGTGTTGTTTCTTCACTGTAGCTTGAACCAACTACCCCAAATTTCAACTTCACTTTTTTGCTGCGTTCGGATTAAAAACACTCTAGCTAATAGCCAAACATACGCCGAGAGGGTGGCCATAATCAAATATGGAACAAGTTGACTCTGTTTCATGTGGATTTGTCAATAAGGTAGACGCGGGTCAGAGTCGTTATTTGGACATTCACATGAGCAAAGTACCATCTGAACAATTGCGGCAACAATGGTGGTGGCGGTGACTAATATGGGCTAGACAGGTACTAAATTACAGCCAACCTGCAATATTTGAAGGCAGGAATAAACTGCACGCCGCTGCTTTTGCCGTCAACGTTTTTGAGGGAAGGCGTCCACTTCGGCCGGTTTTCTTTTTATGGGCGTATCGATGAGGTCGTGCCGTAACAGGAAGAAGATCGATTCCATCTCGGGAAGATCTTGAATATCAGCAGCACAGCGGTATCACCGTCTGAGCGCCGACCGGATGCACAGGAAACTGCAATAATTAAAGGCAGGAATTCCTTCCAGCTCCATTTCACCGTCTTTGCTGCAACCACCTCGGCTGGATCAACATAAGTACATTGTTCTTGTGCGATGTCTAAAGCCGCGTGCAGTGACTAGGAAAATTAAGAAAAAAAATAGTGATGTGTGTGAAAATAAGATTGTGATATATCTTCCAGTAGCGGTCGTTTAAGAAAAACTCTTCGCTCTGTAGTTTTGGAAATGAAAGTGTGTCGGAGGCTGCGTCTGTCCACCCAATGGTACGATGCCACACAAATATAAACCTTTGGCAAAGACTATGCTTCTGTCGGCGGAGGTGGGGCTGTTCTCATAAAACAGATTTTTCTATTTTATATGATGCTATTATTGGCTTCGGGTGCTCGAGCATTAGGTTGCCTTGTTTGGAATAATGGTTCACCGATATGAGGTTTGTCCCACCGCGACTCGCCCCAAGATACAACCTAGGAGTGCATATTTTTTCATACCATGGAAATGAACATGTTACATATTTCTATTTGGGCCGAACTACATGATTTTGATCGCATTACGAGAGACAAATGGTGCACGGGCATTCCATGATTAAAACATATTGTATACTCTATCAGCGTCTTTTGACAAGCCAGTGATCTCTTCAGCATTTTGTCGGCCTTTCGAGCATAGCACAATTTGTAGACGACGGCGCTTTCAAAAGAAGGGTCTTGCAGGCTGAGCGACTCCACAATGCAGTTCTTGGTGTGAGCACCAGCCAGGGGTTTTGCACCTTTGCTACCAATGGTGCAGTTATGAAGTGACTGTTTAGAGGGAATGATGCTTTGCGAAAAAAGTCAACCAGGACTTCCCCGTGTGGCCGCCCTACAGTCGTCGACTTCAGCGCCAGGTGTAGGGAGTACTTTACGCTGGAGTCGCTTGCAAAACCGCAAACAGGTTAGTCAGGCACTGAGGGCAAACGAGGCAGGAACTCTGCAGACGAGTGCTTGCAGCCCAGCAGAGCACGACAAGAGTTACCTTCGGATCACCCGGGTGCCCCGGAACACCTTTGCCATGCCGTCGCGAGCCGAATTCCCGACTCTATCTTGTAGGCTCAGCTTCGTCACACGACGCGACGGCACGCAACAACGCCGAGTGGTGGCTGATTCATACAGCTGGTTTTACACAGGGTGCCACATGCCTGCACAGTGTAATCTTGCTCCTTCGTGCGATATGTTCAAAGGAATGTGACGCTCATTATTCTTTTCTTTTCCCGTTTGGTTTTGCAGCTACTTTGCTTTTTTTACTTATCCTGCACCTCTTCTTGATCTCGTACTCTTCTTGATCAGCCCATAAACCAGAAGCACCAATATGTGAGCCTTCTTTTTCAGTGTCATTATTTTTCTTCTTGGATTTGTTGTGTGTACCTGTGAACATGTACAATTACAGTTGTATGATATGTAGTCTTGTGTACATCTCAATTTTTCTTCAGCCCTTCACGCTATGCCTCTTAATTGCTTGTATATTCGGTCCAAACAGTGTTTTGTACATAATTCGTGTTTTATGGAATAAAGTTTCCCAATAAAAAAATCATAAAAAAATTCAAGCCTTTTTTCAAGTTTTTTGCGAAAAAGCCCATGTTTGCTTACATGATAACGGCAAGGTGCGTCGCATTTCTTACTTGGCTGAGTCATGCGATGAATAATACGCATAACTGGTGTACTCGTAAGTAGTACTACCAGTGTCACACGTTTTTAGTTTTTATCGCGTCCTTGTGACCTAGATTTAAATTCATACCTCATGAGCCCTTTGAGAATTACAAAACACGATGTAATCGACGCGCACTTTAATTAAGGCAGAGGCTGCGGAGGTGCCTTTCTCACTCTGTGTTCAGGCCGTTCGAGTTACCTGAGCCGCCAGATGTATGACGCGCGAGTTATCGTGTTCCACGCCTGCGCCGCAGCGCCATCGAGGACCAGGAGGGTTTCGCCATTTAGGCAGACTGCACTGCAGTTGAGTTTGAGCAACCGATCGGTGTGTACGCTTTTATCGTCGCTCGTCAGCCGGCGAGACACACTAGGCTGGCCTTTGTAGCGAAAGTTCATATCGTCCATATCCGTATCGCTATTCTGCGAGGCACCACGTCATCTGGCCTGTAAATTTGTGCAGGTTCACGGGATATCACCCTCACGGAAGTATATCACGGACGTACGGAGGTATTACCCTCATTCCTAGTGCGAACACCGTGGTTCCAACGTTGGTGCGGTGCCGCCTTGCGTCAGCTGGTTGTAAGCAGTTAAAAAACAGTTTATTGCAGTTTAACTTGCTTCGTTTAACGTGTAGCATCCCCTGTTAGGATATTGGCATTTGTGCTAAGACCACCGCACCTATAGCGTTTCCGGAATGCCGGCAGCGCTGCTGGAGAGGACGCAGGAGGAAACTGCCTTAAAAACGGCTGTAAACGGCCGACTGGAAAGACACCAGTAGCTCATCAGTAAAGGCCTTTACTGCCTTTACCGATAACCGCGTTAGCTTTCAAGTCAGCCGGCGCTGTATCCTGCGCTGTATGAATGCGGGTCAGCTCGACATCATCGCAAAAATACCTCACGCTGTTACGGCCAGAAGAATTAACATCCGAGCGTGTTCCCTGTAAAGTTCGCCCGCTGACTCACTCACCCTTTGCCGCCCAAACACTTACACAAATTGCGCACGCTTACGTCACCTAAAAATGCAGTCTCTGACAAAATACGGAGCCGTGTTGGCGGCGTACATATGGTAAGCGATTGCGTACTGTAGCCACGGGCCTTTTCGAGTCAACTAAAACGCGTTTAGTTATTTTTTCGTTTGCCCGACGAATTCAGCACTCCAACACGTAGGGACATTTCCGTGCTCGAGTTTACGCATGACACCTTCGCTGAATCAGTAGTGGAATTGGGCAGTATCAGGCGTCTTCGAGCGTGCACTTTGACGACCTAAATCAGTAAAATAGAGCGCTGTTTCCTGGAACCGTTCTTACGGGAAGCGTCAAGGGAAGTCAAAACAGCGTGATATAAAATAGCCCCAATGACGCAAAGGATCGAGTTGCTAATGGCAGGGCGCCACGCGTTGTATCCATTACTGGACAACAGGGTCTCAAGAATACTTTTGCGCAGAGTATATTTCAGATGGACTTTGGTAGAAACATACGGGCTAAGAACGCTACCTGTACGTGCAGACACCAAAGCGCGTGGGAATCGAGGGCACGTAGCACACTCGTCGAAGCAACGTTGCGTCGAAGCAGAATTGCTTGCCGACCCCATTGTGGCAAAGCCCGTGCATAGTATGGTGGCGCCATCGCTTAACGTTAACATAAAACGTACTGCCGTGGCCTCCGCAATCGGCGTCCAGAGGGTGCTGTCGTCGACACCAGAATAACTCCGGAGGCAGGAATGCGGCGGATCCGAACAGTTTTTTTTTCACTGCAGTTTAACGGGCGCTCGTTGAAAAATACCTGCTTTCCATCGTACGGCCGTGACAGCTTCATCCGTTTCATCCCAGCTGCGTTATCGAACTTAGGTGTATCGGCGGACGTTCCATCGAAGTTGTTTTGTTGCAAGCGCTTCACCGGTTCCTTTGCGAAAGGCCAGCATATTTTAGATCTAGTTTCAGAATTGGACTCGTAATTCTCTGGTAGCGGATCGTGCCGCAGATTAGAGAGACAACAAAAAGTCCATTCATGGGGCTGTCATATTTTCTTGAGACCTCTTGCATTGCCACCACAAAGCCTTATTGAGCGGCACTATTCTGGAGCAAAGCCCTGCAATATCATTCTGCTAAGTTTTGTTTGCCAATTGTATGATTGTCCCAAATTGCTTCTGCATTAAAATTACATAGTGTGAAAGAGCAGCATCCCTGAGGTTTGCTTTTTTTCCCCGAATAATGCAAAACATTGTTGAACGTGGAACTTGAGGCCACACCTCTACAGACTTTCTTTTTTGTGACACGTTTACCAGCAGGACGATACACTGACACACACTGCCAGAGAGAGAGAGAGAATAACTTTAATTTGAATCCACTTCGAAAGGAGGTTGTACAACTTCTCCTCTTCCTCAGGTGGCGGCCAGGAGTCCGTGGGCCCCAGCGGCACCCTCGGCCAGCTGGATCATTTTCTTCTGGATCTGGGGGTCCGTACACTGCCAAAAAGAATTATCTCGGCATCCTCTTAGGCAATGAAATTTCAAAAAACATTGGCGTTCTATGAAAACACAGCTTTATAACACTCTTGTCTATTCTGGGCTTTGCTATGGAATATTAGAGTGGAGAACATCAAATAAAACTACAAATGGCTGATCGTCTTACAACAGAGTCTTATATTCGCCAATGTTCGCGGACACTATGCCGACTTGAGAACGGGTCCACCATTTCTTTAGTACAGTATGCTTAGGCTGACCAAATTTATTATGAAGCTCTTACAAATTATACACAAACAAAATATTCATGGCAAACATAACGACATTAGCAGTATAGGTCTCGTGCGCTGGTATGGTAGGTCATGGCTGGTATGGTAGGTCAGTAAGCAGAAAATATGGAATATAAATTTTAATCCATCAGAATTTTTTGCTAATAGAGCACAATCTGTGTAATGCGTGGCATTTCCACAATAACGCACAATGGGAGATCGAAGTTAACGCGATGTAACAGAGTAACTGTAGACCATTTGTCGAGTGAAATTAAAAAGACAAACGAAAAAACAATAAAAATGAACTTGCTGTATCGGGAAGTCTACCTTATTCAGAACAATCACATGATTGATAAAACAAAATTATAAAAAAAACCGGAAATACAACCCGAACATGACAAAAAATTTTTAAAACACGCCAAACGCCTTGCATTTGCACAATAGGGCATAATTAGCGCGGTTTACAAATTCGTCGTATAATAGCGCAAGTGTATGTTATTTGTATAAAAAGAACTAAAAATATCAATAGAGCTAAAAATTCACTGATGAAACAAAAAGAAAACCAATTCGCGGCACTCACCTGTTTATTGATTCCAAAATAACACAAACCAGAAAAAGCAAACAAAAAAACGGAAAAAATCAGAAAGCACGTATCTGGCTGCAGTTAAAAGCCTCAAGATAAACAGAAGCCGCGTAAAAATCCCTGCACAGCGGACCTACAGTTCTCTAAATTTCTCGAATTTAGTCGATATTTGATGTACATACTCTCTTGTTTCGTTTCTCTTGTCGGAAAACCCAAAGCGCGTTTTCTTTTTTCTTTGCTTCTGGAGGAAGCTGCTGGAAGGCTGTCTGCCGCTGTTGGGGTTAACACACGGTGGCGGTGGCCGTTTACTTAAGTGGCCACGAGAGCCGAGCAGTAATTGTCCACGGAGTTGCCGCGTACGTGGGATAAGCCATATGTGCGTCCAACGCAGGACGCATAGCAGCAGATACAACGCTTGTTAGCACAACGGGCGCTATTGAAACTCGAACATCGAAATTAGTGTACACATCACCCGAAAAAGTAACCCGTACGAATTCGCTACGTGAAATGCGGTTATGCTGATGTTACTGCATGCGAGGGCAGCCACCAAACTGTAGAGACAACATATGCTCCGACAAACGCTGCTGACGAAGAAAAATGCAGAAACCAAGCGTTGAGGGGACCAGATGGCTTCTCGGAGTGCAACCGGCACTCTCCTTAATAACATTCCCAAAGAAACCAACGTAATTTCTACTTCAGCAATGTTCCAGATTTGTTTTTGTAACTATGGAGCTATCCGCAAATATAAAAGTAGGCAGAATTGCTTATTTTTCGCCCGTATAGGCGCCGTTCTGACACTTCTGTGACACCTCGGCCGCTGGAACTGCTGACCTCGCCGGCCCCGAACGAGCAAAATACGCCGCCGTGGCTGACAGGAGGCGCTGCTTGTGCCGCTCAAGTAGCAGCGCACTAGCCCTATATGCTCTTTCAGGTGTGCCAAAATACATACACCGACATTGCGAACAAACTTCGGCTGGCAGTCTTTTGTTTCAACGCACCAACATACTCAACAAAACATTGATTTCAAAGGCAACAAACTTGTTTCGAGACCAAATTGATTTCAAATGCAGTAAAAAAAGTTAAAACACAGGCGAAAGAATACCTCTTAAATCGGAATATCTGCTTCAATGGCTAGAACTGTAGATATTAAGACTTGTTTAATGCGCAGGTTTTGTAGTTTTGTATAACCTAAAAGCGAAATCATGGTTCTACCCTGATTGCCCACTTGTACTTTATTTTACTTTACCTTTATGAACTCTCATGGACTCTAATGTACTTTACAGTACCTTTTCCATACTGTTCTTTAATGTCTGCTGCTATACATGTTGCTTGTATTTTTGATTACTCCAACATTAGAATTTACAGCTGTTTCATTTTCCTTCTTGTACCAATGGGGGCTGAGGCCCTGTCAGGTTTTGTAGCCTTTAGACGAAGCCTGCTTCCTCGTACTTATGAGGAAGTAAAATCTTTGAATCTTTGAATGAAGTTCTGTGTTTGTACATGACAACTGATGTCCAAAAGCCCCCTTTAACTGCCTTAAAGGAACTTTGCAACACTTGCGATAAACGCTTTCACTCTTTCCTTCACGTCTGTATTGATTGATTGTAGGGTTTAACGCGCCGACGCAACGCAGGCGATGAGGCGCGCCGTAGTGGAGGGCTCCGGATTAATTTTGACCACCTGGGGATCTTTAACGTGCGCCGAAATCTCGCACACACGGGCGTTTTTGCTTTTCGCCTCCATCAGAAAAGCGGCCGCCGCGGCCGGGAATCGAACCCGCGACCTCGTGCTCAGCAGCGCAACGCCTTAGCCACTGAGCCACCGCGGCGGGTCCTTCACGTCTGTAAACGTTGTAAAAGCTTTACTTATCGCCATCACAGAGCGGCACTGCGTGGTTTGCTCGTCTCAGTAGATCCGCCTTCTATTTCTGCTTTGATTTTGTGGCTTTTAACAGAAGAGCTGTGTAAGCCGAGCGCTATCCGTCCGTCGCACCAAAAAACCTTGCCGAGCGGTGACGCCACCCTGCGTTACCTGGCCCAGCTGTGCATAGCTTCGCGCTCGCTTCGCTAGCCTTGGTATATCTCCGCCGAGACTCACCGGCGCCCATCAGCCGTGACGTCACTGTGCAACACATGGCACAAAGGCCATCGGCGGATCCTGAGGGGGAGTGGGGGGTCCGGATGTCCTTACCCACACCTTAATTTTGGATTGGAATTTATACCCCCTAGAAGATGACCCCTCGCGTCTCAGAAAAAGTTGAGTTGATTTTTTCTATTCCTTGTATTTATGGTTTTCCAGAATTTCGGTGAATAAAAAAAGGCTACTATCCTCCTCCTCCTCATCACCAGCATCATCATCACTGATAGGAGTTGAACCGCCCCCCCCCCCCCTAGCTTAGCTTAGAAAAAAACCTGGATCCGCCCCTGATAAAGGCTTGTGTACAGCGTCGTCGTGCAGAGATGGGGCAGGGCAGTGAAACTTCCTCCTATACCATGCAGGGTAAGCGATATTCGCCCGAAGCGCGGGACGAACCCCTGGTGTTTGGTTGTAGTACTGAAAACATGGCGGCGCGTTGCAGACACGCACTGGGGCATGCGGCTAAAAAGAAGAAAATATTCCACGTTTTGATTGGCTCCTGAAACCACTGTCAGTTGGGGACAAAAGCTAGGGACATTTAGGGAATTCGCTGTTGCAGCGAGCAGGCTTGTTGGGGCCTCGCGCGTCGCCTCCTAGGGAATTCCCTGTAAGAAGCTGAGTGCCGGCGTCTAGCAGCAGACGACGCAATGAACAGCGGGAACTGACGCTTCCTTTCAGTTTTGACTGGTGTCCATCTTGACGATATTTTTTTAAAGTGCGAATGCACTTCTTAAGCGAGCCTGAAGCGTCCGCCGCCGTCCGCATAGCAACAGCTGCGGGTGCGCGCGCTCCTCGTCTTCCTTGGCAACGGGGGGAGATGGGCGCGCGCTGCCTGGCCGCTGACATGGCACATACCCACGTGGGGGATTGGCCAGGAATCGGGCGTGAGAAGGGCTAATGCACCCGCTTAAAGGAGTACTGACACGAAATTTCAAAGCTGAGATCCGCTCTAGCAATCAAGTACAACGACAACACAAATAGGTGTCTGTGAATAAATGCATCTTTCTTTCTTTGTAGTTGTGTGTGTGTGTGGGATCTCTCTTTCTCGAACATTGCCGAACCGCGCAAATTCAACTCGTGCATTTGCACTTTCACATTCGTCCCCTCGGTGAAATGCGGGGAATTTTTATGAATGCGGAGCGCGCCTGCCTGACCGTGTCCATGGTATCGCCCCAAGTTTGTCCTACGCCGGTTCCTCTTCTCTTAAAAACTTCAACATTTATTTCTCCTCTGTGTGGCCCTAATATTACTGCTGCGCGCCGCATCAACCAATCATCAGAATTGGAGTACGTCTTCATTATTTCTCCGACACTGAATTACCTCTGCCTTTAAGTTTCTTGCTTCTTTCAAGAACGATGAGAAAATCGAAGGAAAATTCCGTGCAGAGCTGCGAGATTTCCTAGAAGCGCGCGTGTGTACCGGCCGGGGAGAACAGTAATCGCAATAGAACTTTTTTTTACTTGTGCAGTGTTCTACTCTTAAACTAAAAAAATCTTACGATGAGATATTGCCCCTTCGAGTCAGTTTCCAGATCTGGTCATTCCAAAATGCACATTTATTGGCGATAGATAGTAGCGTAGCTTATTTAGTGGCTCTAAGTCTATACAAATTTGTGTTATTGCAAGATGCTTGATTCCCATGACACTAGCCCTTTGTAGTAACCGATGTTGAGCAAGCATTAAATTGCTTCCAACTTACAGGCTTCAAAAGCAGGTGTGAAGGTCAGTACTAAAATATGCAAAATTTTTAGAACCTGCTGTAGTGTAGTGTAGTGTAGTATCTTAATCTTTAATCATGCGCTCTTGTGAAGACCTTTAAAATGTTCCTTGGACAAATGAATTATAAATTTTCAGCTTGAGAGGTACAACTTTAAATGGTTGTGAATATTGGCTACCGGTAGTTCGTTGTTTAAACTGCAGCATAAATACCAGATAAGAGACCAGGGGACGATGACGTGCAAGTGCTCGTGTATTATCCTCCACCTTATTTCCACGTTCCTGCACAATGCAAAAGGAATATACCAAATGAAGGAGACAGTTTTTAGTTTTATTTCTTCCCAGCTCCACAGCCATAGAAGACAGATATCAAAGGTGCCCAGCACAAACGTTGTAGGTGCATCCAGATGATTGTTGAGACCTCTGTCACTCAAAAGTAAAAAAGAAATACCATTCTGAAAACTGTTCAAGCACTACATATATTTCCTTAGGAGCCTCCCATTCAAAATTCAAATGACCAAGTAGCTTAAACACAGTATACTATTATTGTGTTCCTTGCGTGTACGTTTTTAGTATGCGTATGGACACTGACGTTTCTGCTGTATTTTTTTCTTTTTTTCTTGTATACGCTTGACAGAATTCTCTGATATTATTCTTCATTCAATCTGCTCAGGTGTCACACCCCTCATAATTGCCGATTGGGCCATAACGGTATCCTGAATAAGCATAGAACACCAAATACATAGAGCTACTTCTACAAATTGACGTTCCTGTAGCAGTTTAAAAAAATTATAAAATAGATAATAAATTGCACATTTCCAGAAAACCCCTAATACAAATAAAAACACGGCCAACTCCAGCTTTCCTCAGAATTTTGTATACCAGTACGTGTTTTTAAATCAGGCAATAAAACTGTAAACATCTTGCATACAATTTTGTTTGCACGTAAATTGCAGGCAGTAGTGGTCCCAGAGGTTGGTTTTGGAGGGGGCGAATTTTTTTTGTGGGGGGAAGGTAGGGGGGCGAATAAAGAACCGCTCCCCTCCTTGCACCAGTTTTTCGGAGGAGGTAGTGATAACCATGCCGGCTTGCGCGCGTATGCGGGCATGCCGGCAAGTATAACATATTTTAAATCTTTGCATGCATTAGAAAGCTCAGAATAAATACCCTTTTGACACTGGCATAAGCAAGACGCGTGGGCTGACTCGCCATGCAGTTCGCCCCAAACTGCCGACATCAGGGCAACAGTGACTTAACCAACACACCGGCTGCTGATGGCGCACGCTGCACTTTCTTGGGTATCATGTCAGAGTTTTGGGACTGATATCGTGTGGCCCAGGTGCGTGCAACCACGGCCAGCCTGGCTGTGTCCGCTCACTCTAGCGCACGTGTCCAGTCTGACTATGATGCAACGAAAAGAGTGACATCAACAGCGCCATTCTCTCATGGCGGCCACCTGGTGTTGAAGCCGAAACTGACGTGAATAAACAAGGCTCAAAATAATTATTTATTTACCCCAAAGTCGACCATCCATTCTATGATTCCTGGGCTGGTAGGCACCCATAGCAATGGGAAAAATGTACACGAAAATTTCGTACCAGTACTTTTTAAAATATTTACATAGACACATGAACTGCATGCTAATGGCCCTTTCTGTGTACCATTCCCCAGCTGAGCATGAAAGACTGGTACAGTGAAAAGTCACATTTATATTTGACAAGTTTGCAAGCTTAGTGATTCACGTCGAACTTTTTGTGATCTTTCTTGACAAGGATTTAACCTATAACCACTCCTCACTGGCTTGCCTCGTACAATACTTAAGCTTCATGCACATACTGTACTTGGCACAGTTTCATTTACTAAAGTGAAGCTTCCAGCCTCTCCCCGATGTATCTGTAATCCACCCAAAATGCACTGCAGGAAAGCCAACTTTTTCTGATTATGACGATCATGGGTGAAGTGAAAAAACATTAAAACGCTTCCCATGATCTGAGCTGAACCTGGGTCCTTCAAGTTATGGAGCTGACGTCTATCCCATTGCGCCATTCTAACACAGTCGAAGCAATTTGGATTTGCATGGACATGAAAAATTACACAGAAAATGCAGATCTCCATCTAACGACAATGGTTGTACACTACAGAAGGTCATGGATTGCGTGCATCAGTAAAGCTCTAGAGAGCACAACTGCAGTGCAGCAGACCGTACCAATAAGAAACAGGTGCTGCAGTACTGGGCTGGCTAATTTGGTGTTGGTCCTGGTTTTGGAAAGCTTCACATCCCCCCTTTTTGTCGTTTCAATAGATTGGCAGTTGATTTTTTAAGTCTTCCCGCCAGTAACTAGGTCACAGATACATATTTGATTGTCATACTGCCAGGGTGGTCTGCGAGCAGACGCAGTCTGTCTGCTGCTAATTTAGTGTACCAAAAAACGACCCGCTTCTGGAGGCATTCACCTACTTTCCATGGGTACCCAGAAAGGATGTAGACCAAGCCTTGCCCTCCAGGCCCTGCACCAACATCGTAGGGGTCAGGTCCAAGCACTTCTTTTTCTCCACTGGAAGCCCTCCTATGCAGATGCTGCAGGAACAGGATTAAATGCTGTGTCAGGCTAAAAATACATCTTTGAAAAACAAAATGCATAAATGATGGCGACGAGGAATAAGACCACACAGGACAACCCACTAAAAGAAAAAGAACACACAGTGCATCGCCCTGTGTGTTTTTTCTGCAAAAGCAAAACTGGGCAATCTCTGCCGCATTGTTAATAACAAGGATCATCCAAGGAAAGGGAGGAACCAGTGTAGTGTTTACCATGCGCAGCCTTTAGTTCGTTGTACGATTGGCATGGTTCACAAAATTCCGTTGTCAGTCCGTGTATGTGGGCCAGACAGGACGCTGTCTTAGAGTCCATCTCGGAGAGCATTTGTTTACGATAACGAATTCAACGGGCGCAAATCTTTCTGCGCATTATATAAAATGTGGATGTCACTCTTTGTTTGACGAGACTATGGTGTGTCCCTCCTGCCTGTACGCATTATTTGTGCGCTTTCAAATTTTCAGTGGGTTTATGCCCTGCCACATAGTATTTGTCCCATACGCAGCTTCATCCATTCACCTTCATGTGTACACTTTAATGACAGTTGCTCCTGGTGCCTCGTCACAAGGGGACCAAAATGCCACATAACCTTCACAGCCCCTTGGACGATCTGAATCTGCCGGCGTCATTTGGTCTATCCTTTCTCTCTCCCTCTTCCGTCTTTTTTGGCTCACGGTTTCACGCTTTTTTTCCTTTGGCCGCGATTTCCTTACGTTCTCTGTACAGAAGCGACGTTTCGCATTCATCTCCCGCAACGCAACTCAACTGCCCGAAGAGCTAAAACTCTGATGCGTGCACACGACATACTCGCGAGATTAACGCTATCAAACACACGCATACTTACGTTCGAGGCACTGCACCTCACGCATCCAGAACTGCACTTCGGGGAGTACACGCCACCGGTTCGATCAAACTTGAGCAATGTTATGGGCTCCTACACAAAAGGAACAACAACGAGACGCTTGAAACTGCGACCAGAGTGTGTGGGGACATGGCATCGTAATTTGAATTTAGCGTCTGCTGCATACTTGACGAGAAACAGGGACTGGGAAAAGACGAACCACAGGCAAGTGGGCTACACGAAACAGGTGTTGGTTTGTGCGCCAAAGTCTGGTTTGTCTTTTTCCACTGTCTCTGTTCTTCGTATATAATGCAGCTAACGCTAAATTTGAATTCAAGATTATACATAAATTGTTAACGTCACAATACTATCGGGACGAGAATGACAGCTAGGAGAACGAGGCGGCCACGCAAACAAGAATTCACGTAGCTTTAGGTACACAGTAAAGGGGTAAAAACACAAAAAACTACAACTAACATAAAATAACGACGTTACTGACCTTGATGGGAAAATGAGCGCATAGATGCCCTCTTTTCCGCTCTTCCGTGTCTGTGAAAATGCCGGAGACCGGCATGGCTGATCCGGCTGATCCACGCTGAGCGCCAGCCTGCAAGTCTCTCTTGAAATGTCGCATTAGGTATGTAAGACACCTAATCGGATAGGGAGATCGCACCAATACTAGCATTCACGGTATAATCACGCATCTGCACCTTCATTTAGTAGCAATCAACACAAACTGACACGCTGGTTCCAACAGCGCAAACCGTTCACTCGGGGGACACAGGGAAATGCTGCGCCTACTTCAGCGTTGTCCCTAGGCGGTCAAAAACAAGCCAAGTAACGTCACGTTTTGATCACTTGACCCAAGGATTTTTTTCCTCCTTCTAGCCGCTCCGCGCACTGGGAGACGCCATCTCGATGAGGGCTGAGGAGCCGAGCTATGGGTGGGGGTGGCGATTTATTGCCAACTTCAATTGGGATTCACAAGCAAGGTAAATTGAGTGAGTGGAAGATATTCAGAAAGCGAGCGTGCGACCATCTTCCTGTTGCGCAACCCGCCACATGATTACAACGGCAATTGTTGCGTCCTGATGGATGAAGCTTTGAGCGTGCACTTATTCTTGCACCAGTTATTCTGAGTATGACTTTGTTTGTGTTTACTTGCACGCACAAACTAGACAAGAATAAAGAGCAGAGTTTTTTAATGTTTCTTCCTAAACGTACCATTCGTTGAGTAAAAACACAACTTGAACATTTTACGCTTTTAGTCGCATGGCGCATGCCCGCATGCTAATAAATATCAAACCAGTGCACATAGTCTCTGTGAAGGCTTTTACAAAAAACAGCAATAACTAAACACATGTTCACAGCACTTACCCCAATATAAAATCATTCAATGAGTAGGACAATAAAGATATTACGGCATCACCGCACCCTTAAGATTTGAGAGGAAATGTATAGAAAAATCGTAAGGTACCGGAGTTGGAAATTTTCACATTTTGTACTCAACAGCAGATTTTTATAAAAACTTGAGCAAAAGTTTACTTTTAAAATACCTGCCACAAGTATCAGGAATGATGCATTTGCCACGGCCGGTGTTCTTCGCGTACCATTATCTGAGAGTCCCATCAATATGCCATGCCTTGTATCGTACTGTAGATTGTCATTCAAATACATTTCGTCAAATATTAATGTGCGCGCACGAACCGTTAAAAGCCATTCCCGAGTAGCTTCTTCGATGGCTTCAATAACGGTTGGAATAACTCCGGGCGTCATTGCAATATTGGAAAACCACTGTTTCAGCGACCTTACAGTTTACATGTCAAAATGTCTACTCTTCGGGTCCTAGAAAATACAAGTTTAAAGCGAACTGGCGGTACTCGGGCGACCACCTCCTTCCTCTACGTTTCACATCATTAATTTTAACTTGCGCCTCAAGCAATTTAACGAATTTCTTGTGGACGTAGGGCTTGATAGCATTCAACGCATCTGACTTGGAAGTCTTTTTAACTTTTTTCTTGCCAGTTCTTGACAGTGCCTTCCAAAGAATTACGAAGAACAGTACGAAGAGTGGGCACAAAGTCAACAGGCCACACTACGCAAATTCACCACGACAGCAGCCACACCCTACATTGACGCCAGGCTCTCCGAACTGTGGGCAGCCAGACACTCACTCACTCGGAGGTGGAGAAAACAACGGCGCAACAAGAGGCTGGCTAAGCGTATCGCTCTGTTAAACAAAGAAATAGCAGCATACGCCGCCAAGCTCTTAGTAGTCCAGCCTGGTGCCAACAAAAAGACCAGAAGCCAGATCACGGTGCAAGTGGATGGAATCGTGATCAAGCCAATACAGCAATGCCGAATACGGGGCCTACTGCTCAGGAGCGACGGTAGAGCAGACGCGGCCGTATCCAAGATCTTAACTTCATCTGAACAAGTCCTCGGCGTGCTGCGACGAGTCGCCAGGAGAAACAGGGGAATCAAGGAGGAGGACGCGGTACGCTTGGTCCAAGCTTTCATAATATCTAAGATCACATACTCTGCACCATACCTCCAAATGACCATAACTCGGAAAGAGAAAATCGACACCACTATTACAAAACCCACTAAACAAACTCTTGGGCTTCCCATCTACACATCAGCCAAGAGACTGTACGATATGGGAATGCACAACACTTTGGACGAGCTCGTGGAGGCGCACCTCTCAGGCCAAATAATGCGTCTCAGCAACACCGAGCATGGCAGGAAAATTCTTCAAAAGATCGGATGGAAAATAGAGCCCAGACCGACAAACATGCCCATAACCGACGAATGGCGGGACAAAATCATGACGAGACCCCTTCCACGCAACATGACACCGTGAGAAGATGAAGAAAGACGGAAAGAAAGAGCAAGAGCCCTAGAAACTAGACTGGAAGACAGCCCCCACGTCCTTTACACAGACGCATCAACAGTACACGGAAGTGACAAGGCGGCAACTGCAGTAAAAACCAAACACAATCTAGTCAACGCAGCATCAATCAGGGCCAAAGAAATCGATATAGCGGAAGAAGCGGCTATCGCCATGGCGTTACTCCACAAAGGAGTGAGGACAGTGGTCACCGATAGCAAGAAAGCGTACAGTTACTATAGAAGGGGAGTGATCTCCTCCTTGGCAGCTAGAATCTTACGAAGCAGGAAGCCACCAGGGAACGCGGTCGAGCTCATATGACCCCCTAACACTCTTCGTTAGTCGCCAACGCAGTGGCTGACTACCACGCCCGAGTGATGGCACGCCGGGCACACGATAGGGACGACCCAGACGCGCCTACACCCGCGACCGGTTACAAAGAGATAATTTCAATGTACCGGGAGAATAGACAGACACTTCCGGAGCCGCACCGGTCGCTAACTAGGGAAGATCAATCAATTCTAAGACAAATCCAAGGAGGCTCATTAGCACACCCAACCCTAATGCACCGTATGTACCCAGAGCAGTACAAGGACACATGCCCTTTCTGCCAGCAAGCAAAAGGAACGCTGTGTAATGTAATTGCTGAATGCACCTCGATAAAATCACCACTACCCGTTATACCAACACCCTCCGCCCCAACCTCAAAGGAGCGATGGGAGATGCTCAGGTCCAGCCCCTCCATCAACATCCACAAGGCCATAGTGGCCCGTGGACGGGAGGTGTTGGCCTGGTTTGGGCCCTGAGAAGAAGGGACCACCCCCATCGGCGGCCGGCTCGAGGCAGCTACTCTTGTCAAATAAAGTTATACCTACCTATCTACCTTCCAAAGCCGTGAATTTATGTTTGTTTAAAAAATAACGAATTCACAGTCTTTTCTTTCAAAAACACTAATAGCTTTTAGGACACAACAAATGAGCAAGCAATAAATCAGACAAGCGCTCTTCTTGTCTTGCCTTTCGGTGGTTGATCGCTGTTTCTCGTCCCCCAGCAATGAAAAGGCTTGCCGAGGTGACACCCTACAACATTTTAAGATCTGTTAAAGACTATGTGTATCATTAAACGCCAACTGCAAGGCACTAGTTTATGTGGAATTATTTCAAAGAGCTTAGAAAGGAAAATAATTTGCGTACATGAGGGCTCAGCCTGTTGAAATTGTTCTGTCAGCGGGCATCGTACTCTTTTTCGCGGGCCGAGGGGAGCCTGTGAAAAGAGTGTAACGTAGCACAGATTTTAGCTTAACATACACAAAACTGGTATTGAGTCATATTAAACAATTATAATTAATTTCCTCCCTACCACTTGGGGCGTTCATGCGAAAATCTATTCTCCAGCCTAAAGATGGCTCATAGTATTTAAAAAGGCGTAAACCTTGCGTCACCTTTCACATGTTTCAGTGTTTAGTGATGTACTAATTCAAGGTTAAGTAAGGAAGCAAGGTTAAGTAAGGGCCTGGTAGGCTTAAAATGAACTCTGGATGTACTAAATAAGACTGCATTACTAAATACGCATTAACAATTTAAGAGATTTTGAAAAAGCTGAGAAAGTAAAATAATTTGTGTACATGGGGGCTCACCTTGAACTTGTTCGTCGGCGCTGTGAGCGGGCGTCGTAGTGGTATTCGCAGGCCGAGGGGAACCTGTGAAAAAAGTGTACAATAGCGCACATTTTAGCGTGACATTCATAAAACTGGCATGAAGCGTTACATTAAACAATTACGATTAATTTCCGTTATAATACTGGGAGCACTCATTAAAAAAACTATTATGCCGCTTAAGGGTGGCTCATGGTACTTAAAGAGGCATAAACCTTGTATAAAGCAATAAAATAATCCCTAGTCACATTTTGTCAGTGTTTAGTGCTGTACTAATTTAAAGTTAAGTAATTCATACATCTTGTTCGCTCAAGGTCCCTGGTAGGCTTAGAAGGTAGTCTGGAGGTGCTGAAATGAGACTGCATTACTAAGCACGCATTAAAAATTCAAGTGGCCATTATTATAGAGCTCATAAAGTAAAATGATGTGTACATATAACGTACTATCAGTCGTAACGCGGTAATTACTTTGTCCAAGCAACGTCATGTAACATCATGGTGCTTGTATATGTACAAAGTCCTCGTTATTGGACATAATATAGTGGCGTCAATAAATTAGGAAAGGTAGCCACAAACTTTACAAACTGCTATATTTTTTTCACGCATTACGTATGAACGTACAGAAGCAATGGCTCACTTACACAAGCAAGGCTCACTTACATAAGATATTCGCAATATTGGAGCACACACAACAAAAAAGTGCTTGTTTGTTGCAAAGCGAATAAAATAAACCAAACTTTTCGAAATTCATAATATTGTCCTTCACTTTGTAATTACAATTATTGGAAACGAACGGAACTAAGATTTGTTTTTATTCAAACGATTAAGATTACCCTAATTTGCACCTTGGCAGCACTTTCATACACAGGACACATGCTGTGTCACTCTGGGTGTTTTGTCGCTATTAATTTGTCTCTTCACTTATTCTTTCTCTGTACCAGTCATATAAAAGGTGTAAACACAACGTTAAAAGACAACGTTACGTGTCACTCACTGAATATATGGGGGTCCCAACTATCGTAAACAAAGATGTTAATAATCTCAGTGTTATGTACCTAGATCAGGTCTTAAAGGGCCACTGAAGTTATTTGTAAACATTGCGGGATTACTGGCAAAAATTGTAGGAAGGCCATGTTTCTAGAACTCTCGCTGCGTTTACGCCACTTTATTCAGTACAAAAATCAATTAAAAATGCTGTCCTCCTCTCTGCATCCTCCTTGCCGATTTCTATGACGTTTTGCATGATGTCAAAAAAGATGGCTTTGCGCACTGCGCAAAGCACTGCGCTACTGCACGGCTCGCCGACCGTTTGACAGAATCAGTCGGCCCAGCGTTTTGTCGGCCAGCGGGTCGTCGCAGTTCGTTTGCTCAGTTGACACAAAGCCACGACACGATTTCCGCCTGGAGAAATAAGCTTTTAGTTTGTTAGTTTGTAGACTGTATCAAGCTCCGAGTTCAAGTAGCTCCACACAAGCAACGCCTCACTGAGTGGTACGCTTGTAGAAAAATCTAAGGCCAATTAAAGGCGGTGGAAGAGTGATCGAAGTTAACACAGGTACTAGGGAAATAAAATAAACCGAATATTTTACCGTAAAGCGTAGAACCAGGGTGCAGGAAGCACTTTTTTGCGCTGGGGAAACAAGTACAGCGGTCAGCAGCAAGACCACACATCTGCGAACGCTTTTGCGTCTAAGAAATGCAGTCGCTAGACATGAGATATTATGGGAATTTGGGGGGCTTTCTGCACGAGCGCTATACAGGTAGTCATCTAGGCTGCTTCAAGTGCTAAAACTAAACAAAAATGTAAAGTGGCTATACGTTAGGCTTTATATTTCCGATACTTGCAGCGCTGGCTCGTGGCCGAGTGGTTAGGAACGCTACGTATGTTGTTTTGAAAGTTCGAATTCCCGAGAGTGCATGCTTTTTTTTGAAGTTGATTGGTTTAGTTTTGGCCGATGTTTTCTATACTGAACGCACCATTTTTGCGCTGTAACGTGTATTGCTCCACGAGTGAGTTCGCAGAATGCGCGCAGACTGACATTGACGAGCTAGCGAGTTCTCGTTGGCATGCTGT
Source organism: Haemaphysalis longicornis (assembly GCF_048455015.1). Taxonomy (NCBI): domain Eukaryota; kingdom Metazoa; phylum Arthropoda; class Arachnida; order Ixodida; family Ixodidae; genus Haemaphysalis; species Haemaphysalis longicornis. The sequence goes on along the minus strand of NW_027526385.1, from coordinate 196,611,076 downwards.
TGCCATAAGCACCGACTGCTTGAGGGCAGTGGGCACAGTCCCGAAACAGCTGACCCTTGGCCTGGTGCAAACACGCTTTTTACGATAAAGGCATGAGCCAGGCAAACTCCAAAGATGGGGGAAAAGCGCATCGCATTTGAGTGTCTGTGGGGACGCGGAGGGCGTTCATCCACTGCGTACCCCTCGGCCAGTGATTTCTACGATTCCAAGGCGTGCTAGTAGGCTTATATGACGCATTTTACAGCCGACAACATGGCAGAAGTGCGGTATGCTGATTACTGAGATGTCAAGAATCCCCATCCAAAGGTAACGCAGGATGCCAAGCATGTTGTTTCACAGAACCTAAACTTGTTTGAATTTTAATCTTGGACATCAACCGATCACGTAGCACCTTTACTCACGTCACTGCTGTTAGTTGGTGCGGCCGCTGCAAACGGCGCATGGTAGGTTTTCTTCTTTCAGGCTTTATAAAACAAATACTGTCTTATTATCTGGATGACCGATTAAAAGTGTGTTTTTTAAGCCAGTCTACGCAGTGCAAGCAAAAACAGGAGCTTGACAAATTCACTTCAGTGTTCCTTAACATCGTGGTGCCCGTGGTAGCCTATAGCGCGTAGCCGTATTCTTGTCATTTACGTTTAATCATCCCATCAAAAATTTATTATTGATTTTTAATTTTAAAAACGACTTTGAACTGGAGTGCCGTAGATCGTACTTCTGAACGCCCATTTCAGTTGCTCCCATTCTCAAAGCTGTGGTGCAATTGTTAGCCGCCACTCACTCCACATGCTATGCAGCGCACGATCGCTGATAACGCGCTACACGGGGTAGTCTCTGCAGTTATATCATTTTCGCCTTGCCGTAAAAAGTTGCGCAGCCGGAAAAATATCAGGAACAAGTGAATCAGATTCGATAAGCTTAGATATAGAGCGTTCTGACTGGGAAGCTTGCTGAAAATTTAACAAATGTGAGGGCGGCAATTTTTTTACTTGCCTAGCTATATTTACCAGCAAAATTATGTCGGTGAATTCATGGCTGGTGTGTACACCGTGCGTTGACATTGCTGATGTAATTTGGGTGAGAAGTTTCAAAATACTGACTCATGATTACTAGGACATGGATAGATTGTTCTGTGAATAGATGTTGCAGGTGTGAAAGTTTGTGCTTATGTTTTTCAATTTACAGAATTCCCAACTGGGCTCTCAAAGTGTGTCTGCCCATCGCCAAAGATGGGGGCTGATCGCACAGCAATCATAGTAGCCGTGTCTGTCCAGGGTCCGCGTAGTCTCCGCTGGTGAAATGGGTAGGGCACAGTAAGCTGCTGTAGATCTGACGAGATGGTAAATGAGCCAGGTCCTTCCTTCTCGCATACTGCAGCGAAGCGCGAGAGCTGGAACATCAACGTGTACGTGTGTAGTGCTTGGGTGAATGGGTACTAGCTTTGTTTCTGATTTCAGGCTCACATAAGATAGTTTTGAGTGAAAACTGGCATCTATATTCAACATAAACGTTATTTGATATATTTTAAATATTTTTTTCTTAGTTTGATTTTTGCTACAACGGTGACTTATGACAACATCAATAGTGAAGGCAAATTTTAAATTAAAATCTGCCTTTAATATTAAGATACACGAATACATGTTTCTATTTTTGCTACTATAATGTTCAGCGGCATTGACCCACCCTTCCTCCTAATCTAAAATGTATTTCTGTAGTCAATAGCTGCCATAAAAAGCAGGACCTCTATACAATTATTCGTGCATATATATACTCTCGCGCACTGCGTATTCCTCAGGTATTCCTCTGGCCCTGCAGTAATCCTGTAAAAAAATACCTTATCGAAAAACCTGCAATAAATTACTAGCACACGTTAAGCCTACATTGTTTAATTATTTATCGGCCATAGCTGTAACTGCATTCTTGTGAATACATTTTGATTGTACTTAAAGCTGAAACTCGAAGCACGGAACTGAAGCGTAAATTATAAATTATAAGTATTTTAATTTTGTAATCATGATTAATATTATAAACTGTATAGTAATTGCTTAGTTTATATATTTATTGCTACAAAGTCCCCCTGCTATATGCCGTGGATTCACGTGAAGCCAAAACGCAAAACACCCAATTGAAACGCAATCACTTATATAGCGCCGGTCTAAACTCACGTTTCAGTAATTTATGTAGTCACTACTTAATAAACACAGTGCTAAAACACATGCTATGGAGAGAGAGAGAGAGAGAGAGAGATAGAGAGAGAGAGAGAGATAGAGAGAGAGAGAGAGAGAGAGAGATAGAGAGAGAGAGAGAGAGAGAGAGAGAATAGTCTTTAATGATACTGGTGAGGTTAGCCTGGCCAAGGCGCCTAGCTTGCTACACCAGATGTATAAAAAAAAGAAATCGATGAAGAGATGATGATAATGACTGTGATGTATGGACCTATGGACCCTCCTTTCGAGCCAAAAGTCTATGGAGATGCCTTTCTCCAGCTGTACACAGAAATAGGTTAATAACTATAACAATTAGCCAATAAATCAATCAATCGATCGATGTTTATTAGTACGCCGAGGAACAGCCGGGGGCCTTTGTGCTGGCGCACGAGAAAAAGAAAGAAAACAAAGCAGGCAGATGTGCACGTCTCACACACACAAAAGAAAAAAATTATATTGGTTACACTGAACAAAAATTACACGCTTTGACACACACACACACACACGCACACACACACACACACACACACACACACACACACACACACACACATACACATATATATATATATATATATATATATATATATGCATACATCTACATATACATACATACAAGTTGCAGTGCGTATAGCAATAATAATAAAAATTAGTGCCCTTCTACTCTGTGAAGGTGGATGACCTGCAAAGCGGGACGCAGTCTACGGATTGCACGATACAAAACAGGTTTATGGTAAGTTGTGATGGAGCATATTTCGTAGCCAATTAGCTTAACGAACCTCTGACGGATCTAAGCTTTGCTCTTGCAGATAAACATGGAACTGCCTTTGTCCCTCCCGCGTCGTAAGCATCTTACTTATTGTGTAAGGCCGGATTCAGACTGTTGCCGCAACTGTCGTAATAACTTTAAAGGAGCCGTGAAGACAAAATGCAAGTTGGGTTTATTAGAAAGACTGCTTAGTCCCGATAACAATGATACCACTATCATCGCAATCTTTGAACAAATAACGGAGATAATAAAGAAAACGTGTGAAGCAGTCGCGACCCCCTAGGCAATTTCCCGCAACTTTTATATGACGTCACGGAACCTTGTTTGTGCGATTGGCGGCCGCCTAACTGACCTGTCGCGACGACACATGACTGGACGTCTGTAATGGGGCCTCTAGTTCCATTTGACCGCATCACTTGAATGCTAACGTGCAGTTAACGCACTGAAAATTGTGTTTTATTGTTTGCCCGTATGACGTCATTCTTGCTTATAACACGTCGCTGTGGCGCAAAATTTGAAAGTTTTTAAATAATTCTTGCTTTTTTTCGTTAAAAACATCTTTTGTGGCTATAATGGAGCTTACTGAGATACTGAATCCTAGTTCTTTCAAATTAAACCAAGTTGTATTTTCTCTTCATGGCTCCTTTAAATGATGACGTCATTTCACGTCTCAGCCAACTGAACTGCGTGACATGACATTTTTTACGTTCATAGATCACAATACGGGCTTTGCGTCGGTAATCTGAACATAGCCTAACGCACAAATCCAATCCTCTCTAACACTAAGGACTCCGGACAGGTCCCATTGGGTCGTTTAATGTCCACGTTTAAATCTCGCACCAGCACAACGGACATGCCATCCATCAGTACGGGCATGAAACCTATAGTTGTGCGTGCACGCCTCCCCTCCTCCCTCCCACTATTCTCCACTACAAACCTGCGCATGCATAAACCGGCAACCGGTCACGTGCGCGTACTTAGAAGTGACAGACGCCGACGAAAATATCCTCTGAAAGCCCTCCGAAGAAGTGATATTCGCTCACGCCGCCGTTCCGAGCGGGCAATTTGCTGTTCATCCGGGAGGGATTCGCCGCTACTTCATGAGCTGAACTTGCGGCGGTAACGACGGTGCCAGCAGTTTTCCGTTCTTTCTACACCCATTCGCGCTTGTGTTCGGGCCAACGCTTCAATTCTTGCTCTTCTTCCTTCAAACTAACGGCATGCATCCGTCCTATAACGCTTTAAAACCTGGAAGCCCTTGAGTGCTATTCTCGCGTACAAACATGTGGCTGTCTGTTTCGCTTCCCCCTCGTATGCATCTTACTGTGTGTGTAAGAACCCACATCGAACCGCTGGATTAAGGAGGAGAGCCGACTAACCGCATTGAGCCATGTTTTTTTCGACATCTAAATCTCCCACCAGCACAACCAGCATTTCATCGGTAGCAGCATGAAGCCTAGCTGTGCGTGCACGCCCCCCTTTTTCTACCGTGCACGCACATTGCGTCTGGTGCAGGCCTTCGTGATATCAAGGATACCATACGCAGCACCATACCTGAATTTCAGAAAGGCAGACACCGTATACCTAGACACTTTAATCAGAAAAGCGACCAAACAAGCCCTGGGGATACCACAAAACTCGTCAACAGCGCGACTTCTACGCATGCGAGTCCACAACACGCTTGACGAGATAGTAGAAGCCCACCTTACGAATCAACGAGTTTGCCTCAGCAGAACAAACGCCGGAAGAGCTGTACTTAAGAAGATAGGATAGCAAGAAGCGCCACACGTCACGGAGCGAGACCAAACCAACCCCAAAGAACATGGACCCCAACAGAAACAAAGGAAGAAGGGAGGCGAGAGTAAAAGCAATTAACAAACTGTTGGAAGAAAAGAGACATGAGGGAATACTCTACACTCATGCTGCCCTACCCAAATTCTCCAACAAAGCAACTATAGTAGTGACCACAAGAAACGAAATAGTGAACTGTGTATCATTGTACACCATGGAGCCAGAGAAAGCGGAAGAGGCCGCCATAGCACTGGCGCTAACGCAACCGGGTACAGCGACAATTCTCACGGACTCAGTGAAAGCCTACATTAGATACAGAACGGGACGGATATCAGAAACTGCCGCCAAAATCCTGACAACGGGAAACCCCCGGAAACAAGAATTGAACTCATTTGGGTCCCTGCGCATTCCTCGATCGAGGGCAACGAATTCGCCCATCGACAGGTCCGAGACTTAAACCTCCGGGCCAAAGAGGAAACGGAAGAAGGGACGCACCCAATAACGAAATATGCAGAAATCCAGAAACATTACAGGGAGAACAGAAGAAGCCTTCCGCGCCCTCATCCTAAACTATCCAGGGAAGAACATTCAATAATTCGACAGACACAGGCAGCCTCTTTCCCACACCCTTTACTCCTCAACCGCATGTTCCCAATCAGATACGCAAAATAATGTCCCCTATGCTCAAAACCAGGCACCTTAAAACACGCCATCGGAGAATGCACAAAACTCAAGTCCCCCCAATTCTTGTTGACTCCGTCAGCACAGAGGATGAGCGATGGGAGATCTTGTTGACCAGCCCCGCCCTGGAAGACAACTTCGGCTGATCAACAGGGGCCAGGAGGCTCGAGAAGCATATGGGAACCTGTGAATAAGGAACCACTCCTACTGAGCTAAAATAGCTCCACCGCAACCCTTTTTCTAACAATAAAGTTTATTCTCTCTCTCTCTCTCTCTCTCTCTCTCTCTCTCATAAACCGGCAACCGGTGATGGCGCATGCTTAGGCGTGAAAGACACCGGTGAAAACGTCGCTCGGAAGGCCTTCCAAGGTGAAAAAAAATGTGGCCTCAAGCCGGCGTTCTAACTGGGCAAGTTTCTCTTCTACCAGGAGGGATTCACAGCTACTTGGCGAAGGGAATTTCTGAAGAAACAGCGATTCGCCTGCTTCGGTTGTTTTAGGGGGCAGCAGTTTGGCAGCCCTTACCTGGGCATCGCGGGAGCGGCGCCTGTTTATGTCCGCGTAACCGAGTGAGTGAACGCAGCAACGACGAAAGAAAGAAAACGGAGAGGAGCGTCTAGTGAATGGCGAAGTGGAGTACGACACGTGCGGCTACGGCATCATCTCTCACTGCATTTCCCTCATACACGTTTCATGTGTCGCCACCAAGGAGCACCCTCCCCGACACATTCCCCAGACGCTGTTCCATTCTCAGCTAATCCAAACCACGTGACGTTTGCGTGGGAGGTTCAGACACGATATGCAACATGCTCGCTGCTCCCTTGTGCGGGGCTAATTCGAGTCACATGACATTTGCGCGGGAGGTTCAAACACGATTTGCATCATGCTGGCCGGTCGCGGTGGCGCACTGCGAGGTAGCAGCAGAGTAACGCACGCCGCGGTACGTTGGCTGATCACGCGAAAACTTCCTGAGACGCAGCAGAAATGCGCCGTGACTGAGAAAACTGCAGCTCGCGCTGCGCACAAATTTCATATTAGGGATTGTAGTAACCGTCAGTTCATTTTTTAGGCCGATCCGTGCTTCTGTTTATTTTTCACAATCGTCTGATAACCGCATACTGCCGTTAGCTGCCGGTTGCGCAACTTGCCAAAGGTGCATCGGTGGAGGCGATAGGGAAAATTGTGAAAGAGGTGTCAACGGTGGTGAGGAGCACCGGAGCGGCGCCGAGTAAATCGATGACACTGAAATAAAAAGGGGTGGGTGGGTTAGGCATATACTGATTTGCAGTAGAAACGTCCATCGCGTTATGAAGACGGCATCTATCCGGTTGCGAAGCTGTTTGGATTTGGAGAAGGGTGCCTGGACGTGCAAAATTAGACAGGAAAATCTTTCACGTAATGCACCCTATTGTGTAAATGCTATGATGATCCGTCACGAGAAAGTTTCGCGTTCAACCATCGTCGTCGTTAGGCGGAGGGGTGCCTGATTTTTTTGTGCAGTTAACCGACGTCATCAGACCTTGGGGGCTTATCTCAGCAGTCTTTGCTGATGCTTGCTTGCAACTGCGCATATTAATTCTAATTGGGATAAAGAACAGGCACGGTGCCAAAGTGAGACTGAATCGAAAGTGTTTCAATACATTGCTTTCGAAAAGAACACGATGGTAAGATAATGCTCACAGCGCAAAAAACAGACACAGAACAGAACATGCAAGTGCTGCTTGTTGTGAACACCATTATGGTTTACCAACTAGCTCGGCTCACTCAAGTCCTAGCTGGACTAGATGTGGTGGGGCGCCAGACACACCTAAAAAACGCTGCCTACAAAAGGTCAGATTTAATGCGACTTCATGCTTTTAAAAACTTAGCTATGGATTACAAGCGCATCGTTTTATAGCACTCGCTTCCGTGGATATTGCTGCTGTCTGAAGTGAGGGTCCGGTGCTTTTCAACGACATATCATAATCGCCATGTACTTTTTTTAAAGTGGATTCTTATTGTGAGTGCGTCAAAACTTATAAAAGTGGTATTCAGGCCTAGCACTTGTGTAATATGTGGCCTTGAATACATGAAGCTTCTCAACAAAATTGTACAGAACACAAGATCTGCTATGATGCCAAAGGGGGCACTGGCAGCCGGATAATCTATGTCACCCCTTACCCTAATCTCAAGAAGGGGGAAAAAGAAAAAAAATCAACAATATGATTAAAACGGCATATAAACGAGCTATTGGACTGCCAATGTCAACCCCAAACGACAGGTTCGATGCCTTGGGCCTTCACAACCGCATCGACGAGCTCATAGAGGCGCGGCAAATCTCACAATTTGAAGGGCTCTCCAAAACTCCTACGGGGCGACAAATTCTAAGAGAACTTTGCATTCCCTATGGATCGACACAAGCCGAAGAAGTTGACATACCCGCTACGCTACGAGAGCTTATACGCACAACTCCACTACCCTTAAACATGGATCCGACATATAATAAGGCCAGGAGAACGGCAAGAGCACAAGCTCTCACAAAACAATACGGCAACAACCCCGAAACAGAATTTGTAGACGCAGTGGACTATCCCAACAACAACGCCATGGCTGTGGTGGTAGTGGACCACAAAGGACAAACGCTCTCCTCGGCGACAGTTCTCACAAAAAATACATCTTCAGAACAAGCAGCTATCGCTCTTGCGATTACCGCAACTCGAGCCAGTTACATAATCAGCGACTCGAAGGCAGCCATACGTAGCTACAAGAAAGGGCGGATATCCCAAGTCGCCGTAAGAATGCTGCAACAGCTGCGAGCACCAAATTACCGGTCAACGAAACTTATCTGGACTACTGCGCATGAAGGGTTACAGGGCAACGAACAGGCCCATACAGCTGCTTGCGAGATCGTCACCCGAGCAGCAGTTAACCCCTTCCTGCAGTGGCAACAGAGCACTCAGAGAAATTCGACAGCGTCAACTCGTACAAAGAGATAACAAATTACTACAAACACAGCAGGGGCGATTTTCTAGCCGCCCACCGCACACTCATCGCTGCGCAGGCCAAAGCATGGAGGCAACTTCAAACCAATACCTACCCGAACCTGCTGGCCTATAGTCACTTCCATCCAGAGATCTTCTCGAATAAGTGCAAACGCTGCGGCCACCGCGCAGACCTCACTCACATTATGTGGAAATGCCAAAGAAAACCACGGAGCAAGACTCCTCTACCCCCCATAGATATCAAACACCTAAAGCACTGGGAAACCCTGCTGCGCAGCTCTGATCCTCTAACGCAGCTACGCCTTGTCCAGATGGCCGAAAAAGCCGCCAGGGACCAAGATCTCGTGGCTGACTAACGCGGCAAAGAGAGTCCAAGCTCTCTACTTCTGGGCAAATGAAGTTCTTTCTCTCTCTCTCTCTGGCAAGCACTTTATCACACGAGTGCTGGGTGTGCCACATCTTTCCTTTGCAGTTGTTCCAGCTACACTGTTCTTTTGTTGTGCGGAACCAACACACCCAAATGGCCACTTTTGTACATTTCATCACACAATGTGATATGCGCCTGACTCCTGCCAAAACATTGCCAGTGCATATATAGTGTGTATATCGTGAAGTTTTTCTGTTTCATGTGCTCTCCATACTGGCGGATCGGCTAGAGCCAAGACCAAACACTTCAAAAGTTAATCTAGTGCAAAGATGTCTTATGAATTCAACCTGTTCCTCCAGTGTAACATCACTCTTAAGGGTAATGCTATTGTAGTCATCACGGTCTGTGCCTTTAGACTTATTTCGAAAGAGATTTGATTGATTGATTCTGGGGTTTAACGCACCGACGCAACGCAGGCGATGAGGCGTGCCGTAGTGGAGGGCTCCGGATTAATTTTGACCACCTGGGGATCTTTAACGTGCGCCGAAATCTCGTACACACGGGCGTTTTTGCTTTTCGCCTCCATCAAAAAAGCGGCCGCCGCGGCCGGGAATCGAACCCGCGACCTCGTGCTCCGCAGCGCTACGCCTTAGCCACTGAGCCACCGCTGCGGGTTATTTCGAAAGAGGGTGTATCCCTCGTGTAACACACGAAGCTACTGTTTAAAATTGACAAAAAGTTTCAAAATATTCTCTTGACAAAATTGTTTTCGTCCTATCTCAGCTCTCATCAGCAGTTTGTTCAAATAAAACACAGTCTGGATCAGTTGCAGTTAATTTCGGAGTTCCCCAGGGGAGTGCACTGGGTCCTCTTTTATTTTTGTTATATATAAATGACCTACCAAATCGTGTCACGGTCCCGATAAGGTTGTTTGCCGACGACTGTGTCGTTTATAGCGGAATCGAGACTGAACATGACGAAGTTAACCTAAACAACAATATTAAAAAAATAAAGGATTGGTGAGAAAAAATGGTAAATGACTTCGAACGCAGAAAAAACAGTCTTTATGTCTATAACCAGGAAGAAAGCACCTCTAAATACAATTACCAGATTGACAATGCTAGCCTGAGCGCGTACAAAACTATAAATATCTTGGGTTATGGATTACATCCGACCTCCGGTGGAACAGTCATTGATTATGTGTGCTCCAGGGCTACCAAGGCATTGGCGTAACTTAGGCGTAACGTTTATAGCGCCCCATCTGATATAAAGTGCCTAGCTTACAAAACCCTAGTCAGGCCTATTAACGAATATTCTAAAATTGCCTGGGACCCTTACACACAGTCAAACTGCAATAAAATAGCAAAAATACAGCGACTTAAAGCGAGATTTATTTTTAATAAATAACGGCATCATTCACCTACTGAACTTGGTAGAACAGCGGGTCTCGATAGTCTAGAAATTAGGTCGAGGATTGAGCGACTGAAATTTTTTTTAATTCATAATCATTTTAAACTAAACTATTCAGATTTCTTCCGGGTCAACACACAAGAACACTCCAGACATTGCAATAGTACGTACATACCACCCCTAGCCCCACGTAACGACTGCTTTAAGTTCAGTCCCCACGTGCTATCGAAGATTGGAATATGTTGCCGGAGTCTATAATTGGTTGTTCCTCGCTTACATCATTCGAACAGTATCTAAAACGGCTATTTTCTGAATAACATTGACAAATGCCTTTCGTTGTGGGTGTGCGTGTGTGCTTTTTGTTGGTAGCATGAGACTCCAATACTTGTTTTTCAAGTTCAAATCTTCAGCGCGGTGAAAGAGTGCCGCCACAAATGCATCATGTACTGTTCTGCGCGTATGTATGGCATCGCATGTGTGTTCCACTTTTTTGTTATGTATAACTTCGAGAATAATACCGAGAAATTATCTCAAGACCTCTAACGTACTTTTTTTCGCAAGTGATTGTTTTGTATCTCCCCCCTGTAACGGCCCACTTCTGGGTTAACAGTATTAATAAATGGAATGAAATGGAACGAATCCGGGAATTTTTGTATTCCGTGCGTGAAATAGCACAAATATTAAGCGAGTAATTACACAGAATAACCGTCTTTCCTGTTGGTGAGCATGGCGTTAGATCAGATAAATGCTGTATGATAAAAGCTCTGTTCTCACCTTTTGCATACGTGCGATGATTGAAAGTGATTTGAAATTGTTTTACGAAACAGCAAACTTCTGAGAGATTCACATATGTAGGAAGTAATTACACACTTACGTGAGTTTAGAAATTTCGTGTCACTACTCCTCTAAATGACTTTTAAACTTCGCAGGGGTGAGAAAGGTGGCACGAGAGCTGCTCTCGACATAGGTGCCTTCGTGACGTTACTACGCTCTCAGCAGAAAGGAAAGGCTAAACACAAATAAACTATTTCAGGGCACCATGAAAAGGGTCATTACGATGTACAGTGCGCGTCAGGCTTGTCTAGGGCAAGCGAGCGCGCGGCTGCGGGGGACGCCGGCGACACCTGCTGATAGCGGCAGGGTTGCAGACAGCTGTAACTGCGCGCGCGCGCCCCCGGATAGGCTCGGTCATAGAGTTTCGTACTAATATATACTACAGGTAAATCTGTCGCGGCAGTCGCGGGCCGCCGTGGGCGGCGCCATTGCCGCTAGCGACGTTCCTCGCCTACTTGGCTTAGCTAGCCATATGGCTTCCATCTTGTATCGAAGCCAAAATATAAAAAAAGAAACATTTTTTTTCTTGTTCATCGTGCCTGAAGCTTCTATATAATCACTGACAAATTAATCTTTTAAGAGGTTCAATTTTGATGAAATTTTACAATGATATTTTTGATTTTTTTCTATCCTGAGCCAACTTTTCAGCCTGTTCATGGGTCATGCCAAGGACTAGTGGAACGTGCCTGCCCGGTACATGACGGAATGCTCGCCGAAGCTCGGCTCCCCTGGACAGTGGCGCTAGATTTTCCTACAGTATATATTAATATGCAACTCTATGAGGCTCGGTCTGATCGTCGCATGGCATGTGCCCGTCTAATTTACAGACGCCACCAGCCACGAGGAGCGCTTGCCTCGCGTGGTGCCAGCCGTGAGCGATGACGCGGGAGACTCGCGCGTCCTTTGACGCGGAGCGATGTCACCGCAAGGAGTTACGTAATCGCACAAAAGGTTCGACCGAAGGCGTCGCCGGACACTATCGATGCGCTCGTTTCGTTTGCTACGCCTGATATTTCAGTAAAACAGTTTCAATAACAACATCTGCAGAAATCAAGAAAGGGAGAGAATCGTCAATTCACACGTGGCTTATTTATGTCGCTTGCCTACATTTGCAGTTCTTTACAGACAGAGTTGGCTATGAGAAGCCAAAACCCTGTTATTCTGTTAATGTTTTCCTTTGTTTCTTTTCACCAGCAGCAGGAGGAGAAATAATAAACGTTTAATAGGGCAGTAAATTATGTAGATTTACACCATGCAGTTGATTAGATACATTTACTTTTCCAATGCCGTATTTTAAAGCAAAGCTTTTTACCTCTACCCCCCAAGGGTTCTTTCGCGACCGTTGGTGTCACCAGAAAATTCCAGCGAACAAATAAAAGAATTTACTGGCACCGCCGGGAATCGAACCTGGAACTAATAAACTAACAAAGCGAGAGCCCGTTGTCTTACGGATTTAGCTACGAGCCCACGCGAAGAAGGGGAAGACAGTTGGTGTACTCACCGAGCACACCTACGGGTTTACCCCCTGCGTTCTCGCTGAATGCCACGTGAAAGCGTCACGCGGCCACTCACGCCCGATTAGCGGCCCTGTGCGCACCTTGCTCATGTGCTAAGAGTTACGCAAATTAAAGCAAGCCCACACCAATGCATGACATCTCAGATCTAGTGCGCCAATGTGCTAAAGCTTGTGGCCTCCAGTGTTCACGTAAAAAATCACAGCTCCTTGTCGTCCGCCCTCACGCCAAATCAAGGAATACATTCAAATACACTTTGATGGCCAGGCCATCACTCCAAGCCCCAGCATCAGAATCCTGGGCCTACATCTCGAGGCTAACACCAAGAGTGACGTCTCCTTGCAGCGCCTCAAAAACAGCATTAATCAAATCATACACATGACCAGGCGAGTTGCCACCAAGAAGCGAGGCCTAAAGGAATCCGGCACCTTTCAATTAATTGAAGCTTTTGTCCTCTCGAGAGTTACTTACGTCAACCCCCTGTCTTCTTCTCGACAAGGAAGACATAGAGATGTTTTATATAATGATAAGAAAGGCGGTCGAGCAGGCCACTGGTCTTGTCATGAGTGGGTCCACACAGAGGCTGCTTAGCACGGGGCTCCACAACACGGTCGAAGAGCTGATAGAAGGCCATCTTTCTAACCAGAAGGTCCGACTCAGAACTGCGGTGGGTAACCGCATGCTTCACCAGATTGGCTGGGCAGCCCAAAATGTCACTCCGCCTGACATACTCCCAGATTCTTGTCGACTAAAACTAAAGATGCTCCCTTTGCTTAGAAATATGAACCCCTCACATGACGAAGGTCACCGAAAAGCACGGGCTCAAGCGCTAAACACCACCCTCGGTGGGGATCAAGCAGTTTATCTACACAGACGCTTCCAAAAATTGAAGGCAGCAATACGCCATCATCGTGGCTACCTCCAGAACCAACCTCCTTGGTGTTGTTGTTTGAGGTTATTGGAGAGGAAAGGAGTGAGGAAAAATCCCGGTAACTGTCTCTCAACTTGCGTGTACCTTGCTTAGGACCCAAGAAATGACGGCAGCAGAAGAGGCAGCCATCACCCTGGCTCTTGCTCAACCAGGGGTTCGGAGGGTAGTCACCGATTCCCAGCAAGCCTACTGGAATTACCAGTCGGGTGGGGTGTTCTGACCTGCACTGCGCGTACTAAAAAAACACTCCCCAAACGGTTCCATTCAGCTCATCTGGACTCCCCCTCACGCTTCAATGGAGGACAACAAATACGCCCACCCAACAAGCCTGCGCTTTTACCTCCCATGCTATGGAGCTGCACGAGGACAGTCACCCGCTTGTCATGTTCAGGGAGACAACCCAGCATTATCGGCTTCTGAGACAGACCGTACCTTCGCCTTACCCTGACCTTTTCAGAGAACAACAAACTACCCTGCGGGTCATACAATCCAGGCTACTTCCCACAGCCTGCGCGTATTCACTTAATGCATCCGAATCGCTACGACGCTGAATGTAAATTTTGCTCAGAAGTAGGAACACAACGCCCCGTAATCGGGGCGTGCGACTTTAGCCCTGAGCACCCTCTCCTCTTTCCGTCAACTACCCAACAAGAGCAATAGGAGGAGCTGCTGTCCAGGCCCTCTCTACCTACCCAGCTTTAGCGGGTGGACAGAACACAGGCCGCGCGGACTGCATATGGGTCACACAGAAGAAGGAATAACTCCCCAGGGCTACACTCTGGGCCGTTAAGAAATCTGAACAGAAGTATTTATTCCTACTCGCCCTCCTTCTCTGCCGAAAATGTCGTCGCCTCCGTCAGCGGCGCAGAGGCGGAGAAGCCAGATCGTCTAACACCGGTTTGGAGCTTAGTTTAATTTTATAAAAAAAGTTTCACTCTCGTGCTACACCAATACAACTCAACCAAACACCGTTCATGCATTGATTTAACCTTACCAAGAATATCTCTTTGAAATAATAAATGGTGTGGTTAAGTGAATTTCACTTCTCTCTGGTTTTACTACTTGTACAGCGATGTGAGTGAATTTAAGTGACGTCGCATGGGTAATCGGTACGGGTGCCGTTTACAGCTTTGCTTTCCAACCACATTCACGGGGTGGATTGGCGCTAATTTTTTCCTGCGGCGAAGGCGTGTGGCTGGGGTTCCTCAGTTTTCGAAATTTTTTTTCGTGTTTTCTCTTTCCGAAGCTTTTTATCTTGGTCTTGCTTATTTGTAGGAGATGCATAATATGCTTTGTTTAATTTGCTGTGTTTTTTTCTATTTATTCATTTTTTGTTTTTATTCAAAATGTCGTATGAATAGTTATCTGTATTTGCCATATTGTGACGAAAAAATGTGGTACTTCCGCCAAATATGCATTTTGTGGAAGGACGTGGGTTTGGTTCCTGGCCGGGGCAGCCGCTTTTCTGATGGAGGCGAAAAGCAAGAAAAAACCCGTGTGTGCGAAATTTTGGCGCACGGTAAAGATGCCGAGGTAGTCAAAATTAATCGGAGCCCTCCACTATGGCGCGCCACATCGCCTGCGGTGCGTCGGCGCGTTAAACCCAACAATCAGTCATTTTTGTGGAAATGCAGGACATTGCATGGCCGTGGCTTTCGGGGTAACTGCCAAATAATGCTAAGTATACAAATCTGGCGAACATTATTCTTAATTTACCGTATATCACTTTAATGCTTACAGAATTCCATATTAGGGGAAGGTTTTGGTTGGTTGAAAAGAAATAGTCATAGTGCGGTCATATCTGCACACACGGTGATTAGGAAAGTTAAACGCGTTTACGGGGTGGAAACGCTTTTTCGGCATTTGGGTATTTTTTATAAGTGCTATGCTTCTTCAGAACAAGTAGAGGCATTTCAGCGTCACATTTAAATTGTTTTGGTCAAAATAATGAAAAAAACGCCAATTTTTCTGCCTCCAGAGGGTAAAGACGATGCGCACGCATTTATTCGTACAGCCACGTTCTTTGCTGCATTTCATATCCGCCACCTTGCCAATTGCATTTAATGTGACGTAACTGGTTCGGTATGCGTGGAAACAGCGGAAGCGGCCACCAACATAAATTTTCGATGGCCGATGAAAGAACGATTAGCAAGCAGTGAGCAAGCAGAAAGCGATAATTTGTGCCCGAAGGTACAAATACGAAAAGCAGGCCTGCATTGGTAGTTCGAAGAATGGCTCCTTGACTTGCACATGAAAAACGCCGGGCCATAGTTTTTATGGGACGCACCATGACGCAAAGAAGAATATGCGCAGCAACACAACGTCCAAATGCCATAGTAAGAGGTGTGCTGCAGGCCTAT
The DNA here is from genome assembly GCF_048455015.1 of Haemaphysalis longicornis. NCBI lineage: Eukaryota > Metazoa > Arthropoda > Arachnida > Ixodida > Ixodidae > Haemaphysalis > Haemaphysalis longicornis. The sequence continues at coordinate 196,595,232 of NW_027526385.1, read as the reverse complement.
TTACCGCGAGGGCCGAATATGCGACGCACCGCGTGCAAGCGTCGGAAAGAAAACGACTGCCACGGAGGACCAGCTTATTGTCGGAGCGGCATCTGAGAACCCCTTCATCAGCGCACGTGAAATTCGAGACGAGGTGGGACTCGGCAACGTAAGCGAGTCTACAATTATAGACGTCGACTGTATGAAGCAGGACTGAAGAACCATATGGCTATGCAAAAGACACTGCTGGAGCAGAGCCATCGGGATCAGCGAACGGAGTTCGCATCGGTATAGTGGAGTCCTGGACGCCGGAAAACTGGTTCGCGGTCATATTTACGGACTAGGCTTCTTTCTGTACCCGCTGGGATGAAGAAAAGAAAGTTTCGCGTCCACAACGCAGTCGGTAAGTTCAGCAGATAATTTAGCGCTCACGAAGGGCTGACACAGCATAAATATAAATATAGTACATTAGCTTGTTTGCTTGTATTTTATTTCTCTCCCCTTTAGTGTGTAAATTTTATGGGCTGTTATACAGAGTACTGGTGCTTTAATATTAACTTACAGGACATTGTAAACATTTAGGGCTTACCTGATATTTTGCAGCTTTTTCACTGATTATCATTCCATACAAAAATTACTGAGCATGACGGCTCGGAAACATTCACTTATGACAAGTTTAAATAACGTAAATAACACCTAAACGTTCTCTAATACTAAGGAAGGAATAACTAGTGGTTGAAAAGGAATTACACTTCCAGATGTAACCAAACTGTCGGACTCACAGGACTGAAAAACATTTAATTGCTTCTTGAAGTCAGCTAGCACGAGGTGCTGTTTTCTCTGTGTTTGATGGGGCCAACCAGGGAATATTTTTCCACGTAGTAGTCACAATTTTTCTAATATCTCCCTTTTTCAGGAATGGCCTGCAGTACACATGAAAGGACCGTTTGAGCTGTCGTACGTCCGTACTCGTGTGGGGTGCGTCAAGCTATGAGGGCCTCAGACCTCTTTACGGGTAAATCAGAAGATGACGCCTGCTACGTACTCCGACATAATCCAACACATTCTCCTCCTCCCCTATGTCCTCAATGGTCCTTTTCAAGACGGGCTGTTTCACCTTCAGCAAGACGGAGCCCCAGTCCACACTGCAGGGGCAGTGCAGACCATGATTGAGAATCTGGGCATCATGACGTTGCCGTGGCCGTCAAGGAGCCCGAATTTAAACGCCATCGAAAACGTTTGGGGCCTCATGAAAAAAAAAAACTTGGCCAGACAGCCTGGGCTTAGCGTAGCGGCGGCAGAAGAGCTGTGGGCCGCCATTGAGGCCGAATGAAACCGCCTCCGCCAGTTTCCGGACCTAGTGGATTCTCTGTACAATTCACTCCCAGCAAGAATTGCGAACGTCCAGGCGAGCGGGGGAGATCCCATTGACTAGGAAAAGCTCTATGAGCCACAAAAATTCCGGTTTCCATAATCAATAGGCTTTGATTAGATTTTTTCTTCGTAAATGAACACGATATCAGTAATTGAACTGAACAAAAGCACGTAATTACGTTTTTTGCTTTCACAACGCACACTGAGATAATCAGCAAATTACTGAGCAAACGTTTGGGCCCAGCATTAACGATCTTAATTAAAAAAGGCTGGGTTTAAGGGTGCTTTTAATAAAGTGCTATTCACCAAGCGACTTGCGCTGGCATTCTCTATCACGCGTAGCAAACAAAACGATGCTGATGATAGTGTTTTGTGGCGAAAGGGCTTCTACGACAAAGAGGGCAAAAAAAGGAAAGAAGAAGCAAACGAAACAAGCGCATCGATAGTGGCCAGCGGCGCTTTCGGTCGAACCTTTTGTGCGATTACGTAACTGCTTGCGGTGACATCGCTCTGCGTCAAAAAACGCGCGAGTCTCCCGTGTCACCGCTCACGGCTGGCACTGCGCGAGGCAAGCGCTCCTCGTGGCTGGTGGCGTCTGTAAATTAGACGGGCATATGCCAAGCGATGACCGGACGGAGCCTATCCGAGGGCGCGCACGCGCAGTTGCGAGCTGTCTACAACCCAGCCGTCATCAGTAGGTGACCGTGTCGCCAGCATCCTCCGCAGCCGCGCGCTCGCCTGCCCTAGACAAGCCTGACGCGCACTGTACATAATGTTTTGTAGTGAAACGTGAAACAGGCGACATCGGTGCCAGAGAAAGATGCTTCGAGGTTGTTTTAATGTCAAATGCAGTTTTCTAGAATGTAGTAGTGATTAGCGGTATTTTAAACGTGACAGCATGTGATTGTTGCACTTAATTGAGTACGGAAATAATCAAATCATCAACGCATATGAAATATCACCGCAGCTAAAACATTCTACATAATATAATTTTGATGTCGAGACAGTGCTGTTGTCTGACGCAATGGGCTTGGAATATCAGCTTGTGAAATGAGACCACTTTCAGTAAAACTTCACGGAAAGAAACACTGAAGATAAACTGGTTTTCTGAAATCCTCTTTGACTCGATGCTTTTTTCCCAAGAAATTTGAGTGCAATAAAGTCTTTGCCCAAACAGCCCCATATCGTTTCGTTTTTTTGTGTATTATGCTAACTTATTCCTCCACACTGTTTTCTCTAATGCTCAATATGGATCTGAAGGATGAAAATAATTGTGAATATGCAATGGGAAAGCTGACAATTGATTACCACAAAGACAGAGCATACACAATAACTACGTTCATGGACCCAAGCTCAGGAGTCTAACTACACCTGCAAAAGAATAAAGGAGATGTTGAAGTGACCAAATGGCTGAAGTGCAATATATCTAGAGCAAGAAAGTTATAGCATTGTGCTAGATGTAGGCACATATGGCAAGATTATTGCGAGTGATCACAGGATTGAGGAGCAGTATAAGGCTTGGTTTAGAGAAAGAGCAAAAGTGCCCAAGAAAGGAACTGAACCTGCTGTCTGAGACGTGATCACGAAGACTTACATTCGGAGTGACTCCACAAAACAGATTTTGGGGGTTGAAGAAAAAGAAAACATACATGATGATCAATATGTTCACAGTGCTTTTTCACTGTTAATAATAGACAGATAATGCAACACGGGCACTTTGACAGGACAAATTGACAATAACAATCTTAGGCAGTGCAAGGTATTAAAGAGCAAAAAACCTTTGAATGATAAAGAAAATGAGAAAAGAAATCTGACTTTATCAAAAAGAAATTAAACTTTTCGACACCACAATAGCACTATTGCTTGGATCACACTGGCAAAGGTAATTGAGAGATGGTACCTATCAACCCAGATCGTACGACGTCTTACTACATAGGTACATGACTTAAGCCAAAGTTAAAAAAATGTGATAAAAAGAAAAAAATACGCCCATGCACTCTGTACCTATGGTTATAAGGTGAAGAAAGGTGACAAAAAAGAATGTGCCCTTGCACTCTCTACAAATGGTTAACCAGCTGTACCAGGCAACCAGCGTTTTTCTGTGTTACTCTTTAAATAATTCGCTAAAATCACTCTCATGTGTTACGTTTGTGGTATTTTCTTTCATTCATGATCCTGCTCGCAGTGTCTGCGATTGTAAGCTGCCTGCTCTTCAGAAGTACTTGTAGCATGAAGCCTACCCATTTGAAGTAACATGCAGCCAGTGTTTGCCATTTCCCCGCTGACGCTGCTCCACCCACACTGCCAACCATAGCTTACTGCGCCAGCACTCTGCTGCAACAGATAAACCCAGCCACACTTTCCTTCACTCCTAACTCCTCTCCAACCTAGTTCCAGGCATGCTCATGGGGTCATGCAGGATGAGTTTTCTGCGTACACAAGACTGCTGGGTTTTCCTGTTGCCTACCCATATTCTGCCCCTGCCTTTATTCAGAAGTGTGTGCTATGACCCCACGCCGACGATGATGACGAAAAAGTGGCCAGCGCCAACCTTGCGTGGGCTCCATCATGGCTGCCTTGTAAATAATGGAAATAAATTGCTCATCAGACTCAACCACGGTCCCTGTCACTGCTGTCCTGCCGCCACATAACAATTTAATTTAATTGTTGGCACTCTCAACCATTTGTGGACCATTGGTAGGCCCTGCCCAAAAACACGGAGCAGTCCGTTGTAGGGTTCTGCCCGAATTGGGTGTTCAAGGTCAAATTTCACGGTTTTCCTTACTGCGATAAGCGCGTATTCTCTGTATACATGATGCGACACCTCGAGGAATAAGTGAACTTTGTTCACTTTGCTGTTCAAGTTTGCTGTTCAAGTTTGCTGTTCAACTCTGTTCAAGCTTGCTTCTTTTTGCACCAGGGTGCAGCCGAAAGTTCAGTACGGGCCTTCTAAATGCTTTCTCATCCCGTGCTTTTATAGTGTTGCACTTAGCGAAAGCAATGATGACTTCAATTAAGATGAGAATAGCGTGCCTCCATCAAATAATGATGACAGCGACTCGACAGAAACGAGTGACGAAGACCACGACAGCAGTGGAGACAGCACTGTGCAGATCATTACTGTGCGAGCTACGCATTTTGTCTACACAGTGAAATGGTGGCGAAAGCTCCTGCTTTATTTCCTATCTTATAGGGGTTTCCATTGTCAATAGTTTTATTTTGAGGCACACACAGCAGCCGAATCATGGCAAGAAAGAGTAGCGAAACCTGCAATACCGCTGCAACCTCATCCAACACCTGTTGGGTGACCTGAGGGTTCGAGCCAAAAAGCAGGACCTGTCAGCACATATGGTGCGCGAAGGAAGAATCGATGGGATGAGCAATTTATCTACAAGATCCCAGGCGGAAGCAGCAAGGACTACTGTTTGTAGTGATAGCAAAACAAAAGGAGGCTGGAAGGAAACTTTTTCTGGAAAACCTGCAGTAACAACCCTGGCCTGCACACAGGAGAATGTTTCGAGCAGCTTCACACGCTGCTCAAATATTGGTAAATAAGTTACAAGCACAATGCAAGGAAAAATAAATATCCTGTGAGTTTTTATTGCGCAGTTTGTGTTTTTCTTTGTGGCACCGGAAACTTGCAAAAGTGTTTCGGACTGGAGCGGCCGGAAAGTGGGCAAAAGCTTTGGACCGGAAAGGGTTAATCCCGCCACCTGCTGCGGTGGCTCAGTGGATAAGGTGTTATGCTGCTGAGCCCAAGTATGTGGGTTCGATTCCCAACAGTGGTGGCCCCTTTCTGATGGAAGCGAAAAGCAAAGCTGCCTGTGTGTCGATATTTCGGCGCATGTTCAAGATCCCCAGGTGGTCAAAGTTAATCCGAAGCCCTCCACTATGCGTGCCTTGTAGCCGAGGTGTAACTTCGGCCCTTGAAACTCCCCAGTCACAATCAACCCTAATCCCGCTCAACTTGATTCGACAGGGCTACAACTAGAAAACTTGCAAGTAAACTCCATGGCAATACATTTTTCTTCAAGTCATTGAGACTGTATGCCGCTGTGACAGCGGTTAGTCTTCGTTCTCGCACAGGTAGAAAAGAAATTCTCAGCTGCATGTCTTTGAATGCAACTGTGCGCACCAGCTCCAGCTTCTATACTAGCACCAAGAGCCGTAGTGTGCTCCGAAAGGAAGCCAGAGCTTGCATAACTCCAACTGTGCCCTCCTCGAGCTCAGCAACACAATTGACCCTCTTGGGCATGTTGTATGTTTACGAGTGCCACAAAATCCCATTGCACTGGAATCTACTGTAGTACATTATCTGCGTTAGTAGGAGCCCCAGGTAGTTCTCCAGAGCAACTTCAAGCCTAATGTCGGGGCTAGAACAACTCTGACGCTGGTAACCAACTACGTCCACAGGGAGCACAACACCAGTCTTGCCAACCGTTTGCCGGCCAACCATCCTTTCAAAGAAGGACCTTTCGTTTTCCTCCTCGATTTTTTCTACCCAGAGACACAGGTGCTGCCACCAAACGAAAGTGCGAGCAATCTGCTCTCCAACGTGCTGCGTTCCCGTAAAATAGCCCAGCAGAACTGCGTTTCGTCCCTCAAAGGTAAAGTACGAGGTAGGCCAAAACGGGACGCAGGTTTCCACCGAGTCTGCCAAGTGGAGCAGCTGGTGTACATTGTAAGACACATTTTGTCTGTGTACAGCTCGCCCATCTCGTATGTCCTGCTGGGTGATCTCTGATTTGAGGAGCACGCACACAATAAGAAAAAAGAGTAAAATGTTTGAAGTATGCGCGCTGCAAGAACGGCTTGAAAACGACATCGCCATAAAACAGCAACATGGCCTGCAGCTCCGACGCCTTCTAATATAACATGTCCTCAAACTTTCTTGGGGTGCGGGTAATCCCGGTTGGAGGAGTTATTGCAAGCAGCAAGCTAGTAAGCTCTGACGTACAGTCGCCAGAAAAAGTTTGCGGGATGTGCAGCGCGCAGCCGAGCGGCGCAAAACTGCATCGCTGTGCCATCTGCGGCCAGCGGGTGCCGGGTCGAGGCTCAAGAAACTGGCGTGCTAGGTGCGCTTTGCGCATGCCTGTCCTTTATTAAAGACGATAGTCTTTCTTGGGCTACTTAAACCCAGAAATTTTCGTCTGCCTGTATGTCTGTCTGTCTGTCTGTCTGTCCGTCTGTCTGTCTGTGACTCGATTCAGCCACCCGGCCAAAGTAATTCAATGCCTGCGCAATAGTCTTATATAGTCATAGCTAAATACGCCCGTCTAAGTCCGGTGTAATGTTCATACTTGTCAATATTGTTGAAGAACAACAAGACATTACGCATATATAAGACAACATATTGATACAGAAGTGATATTTGCAGCGTCCCTTAGTAAAAAATCGTACATGTTTGATATTGGCGAGATTAAATACTTCATCAACTGAAGAAGAAAATATCACTCCGCCGTCGCCTGATGTCGCCCGAGCCATATAGTTTCTGGCGGCATTTGAAGAAATCAAGTGGCAAGAGTTACGCAAAGTTCCACTAGATAGGTTCCACGTTCTGCTTGCAACGCACGTGGAGTAGGGAGACGCGGTTCTATAAACGTTGAAGTAGAGCGCCTCGATTAACGCGCGTCTTCGCCGTACGGCAGCGTTCGCATCGAGACACCCGGTTTGGAGCAGTGGAACGCGGGAAATTTAAAGTGATTTAAGCAAACCTTTGGCGTCTTTACCTTGGGAGGAGCGCTACGCAAGAGGAACAACATGAGAGGTGAGCAGGAAAGCGAAGGGAGGCATTTACTTCGCAAAAGCCGATAAAGACTATCGTCTTTTTTTGTTACCGGACATATCTGATCACTCGCTTTCCCGTGGCATGCTTTTGATATTCGCGGCCGCCGCTGGGGCGCCGCGTGACCACCGCCGTCGTTCTCCTATCACTGGTGCTATAAAACACGTAGCCCGCGGCCGCCGTTTGTGCGGCGCAAAACGTTGTCTGAACAAATCTGATCTTCCACAGGCACTGTTGGTTGAGCACGAATTATATTCTAATTTTTAACCTTAGCGCCGATGAACTGTCAGCTGACCCAGAATTGCCGTTCGCAGCTCTTCCCTTTAGTTACCGCAATTGATGTTGTTGCGTGCTCTGGGACCATGCCACCTCGCGTTCTAGAGGACCAAAGAAGCAGTTGCGCACCCACGGGGGGGTTTTGGGGGTTGTAACCCCCCTCCCCCCAGAGGTCCGTCGGCCCAAACCCCCTCCGCACGCCTCTTCCGCCGAACCGAAACCGAAGTTCACCGAGCGTAGTGTGTAGTCTCGGAAGCTTTTATTGTTGGACATTCGCAGTTAAATCTCGAAGAAGAATATTGTATGGCCGGCATTAAAAAATAAAAGAAAACTAGAGCACGAGCTTTTAGGATTGTGCTTTTAAGACTGTGGGGACCAACTTGCGTATATAACTTGAAGTATGTTGAGAAAAAGAATGAGAAAAAATTTTAGTGACACAAAAAGTGTCCGGGGTCAGGAAATTTCTGAATTCTTAGGAATCCCTGGGGTTTTTATATGATTCCGTAGCCCCCCTCCCTCCTACGGCACGCCTCATAGCCCACGCTAAATCGCAAATAGTAGCACAATTTTTGTAGGGCCAGATTATACCACTTTCTGAACTTCTGTCCGCAAATTCCATCACGAGATTTGAATCAGTCGTCGTCTTCTAGAAAAAAAAAGACGCTGCAATTTCTCATAGGTTGGGACTCAGTATTGTCGAGCTTGCCTTCTGACCTCAAATCAAATCTAACAAGATCAGATCGAAGTTATTTTATTTCATTTGAAAGCTTAAACAACTGTTTTTCCTTCAATACTAAGCACTGTGCGAGCCCTCCCTCTCTCGTTGAATAAAACAAGGTTCGGTTTTTCTTTATATATATCGCCTGAGTTTGCAACATTATAGCGAGGAAGGCCGCAACGCTACGTGCGCAGTTACGAAAACCTCTGATCACGGATAACAATGATGTTGTGTTGAATAGGCTTTCAGAAATGTGTGTTAATGTGACTGTTCAGTGCAAATTGCGCCAACCTATATACGAACAGATTTCGTTCACTGCAGATAGATCGAATTTGAGTAAACTTTCACATTCAGACATATTTTAAGTTTGGGCCCTGTCTTTGTTCCTCGAAAATCGCTTCACTATGTAAACCGTATTTTGCAGTTGGTAGACAGGCGAACAGTCCTTTTTTAGAATTTGGTATAGCAGCGAATAGTTGTTGCGCAGCCCTCTTTGCGCTTGCTGTCTTTCCGTGTTGTTAGAACTACTTCGGGCGTCAAGGCCCCCGTTTTACTAAGAAACGCATGTAGCCTGTGTCTGCGCGCCGACTGACCGCGGCTATTACTGGGTGAGGAGATCGTCCTGACCGAGTGTCGCAGGGGATCGGGTATCCGCGTTGTAGAAGATTCCGCACTCCCTGTGGTGTTCACTCCGGGCTCCGAGCCCTCTCTCTACTTCCAACGGCCGTTCCTGTTCTTTCCACTCTTTGCTTCCCTGTTCTGTGTCAACTATTTCGTCTACGCCAATAATTCTTTTGCCGGAGCGTGCGTTTTCGGGTTCAAACTTTGTGTCTGTTAGTGTTGGGTTCCTTTGTTGTTGGCGGGACCATGGTAGATTGACTGCGGAAAATGTGCCCAGAATGCACTTTTCTTTTCAATGACCTGGTCGAAACAAATCAAAGCCCTGTCCGCCGGCTTCAAGGGGAGCAGCTGCCGGCGCCGGGGTCTCACTTAAACGCTGCCGCCCGTCGTTAGTCCACACCCTCGCCATCAGCTATGTTTCGTTTAGTACTCTTGCTCTTGTTGCGAAGCCCCCCCCCCCCCCGTTCAATTTGCTTTTTTTCTACTTTCAACTACTTCTTCGGCTGCCAAGGCACAGGTTTTCTAAGAAATGCATGCGGAGTGTGTCTTTGCGCGCCGACCGACCGGAAGAAGCGGCTGTTACGGGGAGCCGTCGGCCCAGCTTGGGTAACAGCGCGGCAGCGGCGTTCCACACCCCCCGTGGCGTCGGCACTGGCCGGTTTCGGGCTCCGGGCACTCGGTCTAGTTCAGACGACCTTGCTGTCTTTTCCACCGTTCACTTTGGTGTTTTGCGTCAATAATTCTGCAAGTGCGCGTTTTTCAGTGCAAACTTCGTGTCTGCGTGTCATTGGTCCTTTTCTTTTTGGCGGGAGCATGGCTGATTGGTGTTCATAAGCGTCTCCCGGATTGGCTGCAGAAAGTGGGGCCAGAATTTGCTTTTTTTCCACGGATCCACTTGAAGTAACGATAAACCCGCTCCGCCGGCTGCAAGGGGGCCCTGCACCAGGAAATCATTCGAGAAATGCTGCCGCCCGCCGTCCGGCCCTTTCGCGAGGAGACCGCGATCCAGTTAGCCATGCCCCGTTAAGTACTCTTGCTCTCTTTACTGGTTTTCTCATTTAATGTAATAATTGTATTGTTTCAAATTTATATGTGTTCAAGATCAGACAAGGTCATCAGTAAATTAGATCAGTAAATTAACGTCTCGCCTGCTTCACCGCTCGACCAACATGCTGTCGTAGCGGCAGTTATTGGCCAAATTTTGTCGCTACGTACACTCTCTTGACTATTTTCTCGTTTCATGTAATAAGTGTATTGTTTGAAATTTGTATGTGTTAATGATCTGCCAATGTTATTAGTATATTGAACCAGTTAACTTAAAAATACTGAAACTTCTCGACTGCTTCCCTGCCGATCACCATGCTACCGTCCTTACATAACAGTCGACTGTACTGCGAAGTTTTTTCTCTCTGCAGTTTTGTAAGAATAAACGTCACGAGGAGACTGTACGTGCTTTACTTTTGGCTTTACTTCATCAGTGAAGGAGGAATTCAGGAATGCTTTAATTCTATTTCCTCCCTGTTAAGTTCGGGGGTTGCATCACTTAATGGCTAAGGCTGGCTTGCACTGTTTTTTTTTTCTTTCATTTTCGTAAAGGCTCGGACTCAGTGTCAACTAGCCGGCCTAGAGGGGCTAAGGGGCGCAACGCGCCGCAGATGGATGCACTTTCTTCGAGTGCATTTTTTTGTCTTTCTCTCGGGGCGGCGGACACCGCTTAGCGCTTCGGCGGCAACTGGGAATCGGTCGTCCCTAATTCTCGGAAGCATGCGAGGGGCGGGGGCCATGCGGTTTCGCACCGGGCGCGTTGAGTGTCTGCGCTGCGGTGCGGGACCGGTAGCGGCAGCACAGCCGCCGGGTCGACTCCTCACGAAGACGCGGAATGTCAGAGCGGCGGCAGCGCCGGTGACGGCTTTCTTTGAAACTGTAACACGTTCGGTTTTATTTTGCAATGGGTAGTTCGGGGATGACCGGAAACGGAGCGACAACAGGACATAAATTCTCAGAACCGTTGGCCGCGGAAACGGGCATGGTGAGGCGGCGGCGACCTGTGGCAAAGAAGCGGCGACACGCCGCATGTGTTTGTTGGCATGTGGTGTTCGGGGAGTGTCGGCCTTGTCGGGTCCTTTGGGGCCGCTCCCGAATCGGAGTAAGAACGCGTGAGACTTGGTTAGTTTGTTTGTTTTTCGTCTCACGGCTACCGGTGCGAAGCATTTCTGAGTATTGACGTCTAGTTTGCGTGGGAATGGGAAATAAGTTTGGGACAAGGGGTGCTCTCCGCCTGTGGCGGCTGTGTGGCCTATAAATGGCCAGTTATGTTCATTATGTGTCCTTCTCTGTCTCTTTGGTTCCGCCTTCCTTGGAAGCGTTTTTCTTTATAAAACCAAGGTGTTGGTTGTAGAGTGGGGTGGAGAGAGCCCCGCTTGATGCGGGCTCTTCTCGAGCTCTCCTCGAGCAATGGTACTGCGATGTCTGTTGTAACCTAGCTGTAAATATTGTAATAAAGTGTAAAGTTTGTGGAGTAGACCGTCGTCAGTTATGTGCCTTCGATCAGCGGGCCATCTTCGAAATCAACATCATCATCGACCGACTTCATCCATCCTCATAATTTCAACTCTCCCCAACCTGATCTCCCGTCATCCCTTCCTTCCAATTCTACTTCCAAACCTGGGTCCGGACTTCGGGCAATGGCAAAAGGCTTCGCGTATCTTTTTTTTTTATGTGAAGGTGCACCCATTAATATATTACTCCTGCAGGCGAATTTATAGGTTATGGCGGCTGATTTATTGGTTAATTTTTTCGCGTAAAAATAATAAAAACTCGCCTACTCATTATAGCTTTATATATTTTCTGCTTTATGGCTATTTATTTTTATTTATTTGTAATACTCACATTTTTCTTTACATTTGTTCTTGTATATTTTTACATTTATATATTTATATATTTTATATTTGTTGTCAAATTTTCAAACTCCCCCCCCCCTCCTCCCCCAGACAAAAATCCTGGGTGCGCTAATGCAAAGAAGACATATCGTCCGCCGGTTTCTGGAAGGGGTGCCCCAAAAGGAAATATGCCGCCTTACGGGGCGGTCTAAGTCGGCAGTGACGCGTGCAGTAAAAGCATACAAAGAAAATGAAGGCAGGATTGTTGACGCCCCCCGCAGTGGACGGCCCAGAGGCACCGAAGAAGCAGCAGCTCATCTGATCATTGCCGCTGCCATGGACGATCCCTACTTGACCGCCTAAGAAACTAAAGAAGAGCTTGGCCTCAACGTATCTTGCGACACCATTCGAAGGCGCCCCAAAGAAGCCGGATTGAAGAATTGCGTCGCGGCACAAAAGCCTTACTTAACCGACAAACAGCGCCTGCAGAGGTTCGAGTTTGCTCGAGCATATGAGCACTGGGCTTTGGATGACGGGCCAAGTCATCTTTACCGATGAATCGACGTTTTCCACTTGTTGGGACCAGCAGCAGCGTGTTTGGCGGCCTGTGAACTGCAGGTATGGCTCGAATGGACGTCTTTGACACAACTTTGTAAAAATGTGAGATAGAAACTAGAACCTTAAAATGAATAATAGGGATCCTCGTTGTGCCTTCGGCGAGCATTTTAATGCAAAAATAAATATTAAGTAAATTACCGCTCCATTTGTTTCACCAACCGTTAATGAGAGCCATTTACATACTCCTTAGGAGCACTGTTGCTACATATAATTTTTTCTTTTACCATAGCAAATGTTGTCAGTAGCACTTGTTTTTCGATACAGTAAAGAGCCATAACAGTTTTAGTGTGTACCGTTTCGTTCACACACCCCGGCTTGTTATAACGATTATTCTCTTTGAAGGTAAACGCTTTACTGTCTCCCATGTAATGTATAGTAATTCTTTCTTCGCTCTGTTCTTAGGTACCGACCGGAGTACACAAAAAAGTGTTCTGTCCAGTGGCCGCTGCAACGTCTCCATCTGGGGAGCCATCAGTAAAGAAGGACTTGGCCCACTATTACGAATAATTGGGAACTTCAATGCCCAGTCGTACTGCGACATTATCAAGGACAAGTTAGGGCCATACGCACTCGACGGCCCCTTTCCGGATGGTCTCTACTGGCTGCAGCACGACCGCAGTCCTGTGCACATGGCGTGTGCGGCTGAAGCCACTCTGGACTCTTGCGGAGGGATGAGGCTGATGATGATGATGATGATGGTTGGATGTTTATGGCGCAAGGCCAACTAGGGCAAAGAGCGCCAAAACAATAGTCATATATGAGGGGTGAAACCTTAAACACTACGAACAGTCAGCAAAAACAAAAGTAAAATCACACAACGACAATGAGCATGGCTGGTGTATAGGGCCAGGAGTGATCACGCGTGGTATGAAATGAGGTCTAAAAATTGAACTTCTTCTAAATATTTAAAAACGCACTTGATAGAAAACATGGGATCATCAGAGAGGAAAAACGCTGGGTGTGGTGGGACGTGTAGTCTGTATAGCTGTGGGAAGTGTTTGCGTCGTGTTGTGTGAAGTGCCTTGCATGTGATTAGTATGTGCACCACGGATAGGGCATCTCCGCACCTGCTGCACTGGGGTCTAGAAGATCCCGTCAGCAGATACGAGTGCGTCGCATGGGTGTGCCCTATCCGCAGCCTACCCAAGGCGACTTCCGTGTGTCTGTTGCGTGAGTCAGCTGTGTACCGTCCCAAGTGTGGCTTTATTACGTGTAGTTTGTTGTCTGTCTGTTCGTCCCAGTGTGTTTGCCATGTTCTCCGCAGGTGTTGTCTTATGTGTGGCTTGAGGTCTGTGTAGGGTACGGCTGTTATGTCTACAGTGTTCCTGAGTGCAGCAGCAGCAGCCCTCTCGTCTGCCAACTCATTCCCAGCGATCCCAGCGTGTCCTGGAACCCAGCAGAGGAGCAGCTGATGCTTCTTTGCATACACAGACATGATAGTGTTAAATACAAGATTAACTATGTGGTTTTTGGGGGGTGTATGCGATGACAGTGCGCGAACAACACTCAAGGAATCTGTGTAGATGATAGACTTTGGAATTTGATTTTCAAGTATGTGCCGTACAATCAGCAAAATCCCATACGCCTCTGCTGAAAAAATTGTTGTGTGGACGCTCATGGTTCTGGCTGCACGGAAATTCGGACCATGAGCAGCGCAGGAGACCATAGTGGAGGTTTTAGACGCGTCACTGTAAAATTCTGCAAGTGGGTATTTAAACTGCAGAGACAGAAAGTGCTGCAGTATTGCAGCCTGCGGTACCCGATTTTTGTCAAGTTTCATAAAAGAAAGGTCGCACGACACAGGACGAACTTGCCAAGGCGGTAAACTGTTTGAAAGGGATGACCTGTACACATCCAAAAACAAAGCACTGAGATCCGAGGCTCGCTCTTTCACTCTAAGTGAAAAGGGCAGAGGAACGGATGGGCGATTTACAAAGAGCAGAGATGTGGATGTGTCGTTAAAGACAGGATAAAAAGGATGATTATTCAGCGATGAAATTTTAAAAGCATAAAGCAAGTCCATGTATGTTCGTTGGTTCTCAAGGCTCCACTTATTACACTCAACATAAAGACTCTCAGCAGGGCTAGTGCGAAAAGCACCCGACGAAAGACGAAGGCCCAGGTGTAGAACTGGGTCAAGAATTCGCAAGGCTGTCTTAGTCGCCGACCCATACACCACGCTGCCATAGTCCAAACGAGACCCAACCAAAGCAGTATACAAGCGAAGCAAGAGTTCTTTGTCGGAACCATAGGATTGGTGGGAGAGAACCTTAAGTATATTCATTGGTTTGAGACATTTATTTTTAAGTTCCTTGATGTGGGGAATGAATGTGAGTTTGTGATCAAACACCACACCTAAGAACTTCTGCTCCTTGTTCACAGGAAGCGACATGCCATTAAGAGTAATGTCTGGGTCCGGATGGACCCCGCGCTTCCTGGAGAACACAACGCAGGAGCTTTTTGCAGGATTCAATTTAAACCCATTCTTGTCTGCCCAGCCGGCAAGCTTCTTGACGCCGAGCTGGACTTGACGTTCCCAGATGGACATATTACATGATTTAAAAGATATCTGTACGTCATCTACATACATGGAGTAAGAAATTGTAGGCGGCAGTGCCTTCCCAAGGGAGTTCATTTTTACTATGAAGAGAGTGCAGCTTAGAACTCCGCCTTGCGGCACGCCATTTTCTTGCACGTGTACCTTTGACAGTGCAGAACCAACTCTGACGCGAAAGGTTCTTTCAGACAAATAGCTAGCAAGGGTGTTAAACATATTACCAGAAACACCGAATGACTTCAGGTCAGTAAGGATCCCATAACGCCAAGCGGTGTCATAGGCCTTTTCTAGGTCGAAAAACACAGTTAAACAGAACTGTTTATGAATGAAGGCATCCTTAATATATGACTCTAGTGCCACAAGTTGATCATTCGTGGATCGCCCTGCCCTGAAGCCTGCCTGGCAGCTCTAGAGAAGGCCGTTATACTCCAAAAAGTACACGAGCCTCCGGTTTATCATCTTCTCGAGAAGCTTGCACAGGCAGCTGGTCAGGGCAATGGGTCGATAGCTAGCGGGAGAAGAAGGGTCCTTCCCTTCTTTCAAGAATGCTACAACTATGGCATCCCTCCAAGACTTTGGAATGTGCCCCGAAAGCCATATCTTGTTGAAAAGGTGAAGAAGTGTTACAAGAGTGTCTGTGTGTAAGTTCTGTATCATTGTATATGTAATGTTGTCTGGGCCTGGAGCTGAAGGTTTACACGTGCTCAGAGCACCCCTCAGCTCATGAAGCGTGAACTCGGAGTTATAAGAGGTGGCTGACCTGTCATTGTCATGTAAAGGTTTCTTTTCGGCCACGAGTTTGTGTTTCATGAAGGTGTTTGTGTAGTGTGCTGAACTAGAAACGTGTTGGAAGTGTTGTGCGAGTGTGTCAGCCTGGTCTTCGAGTGTGTCCCCTGTTGTACTGACCAGAGGCAGGCTGTGTGTTTGATGTCCCTTGAGTTTGCGTATTCGTGTCCATACTTTCCGTGTGTCTGTGTACGAGTTAATTGATGTTATGAATGTACGCCAACTCTCTCGTTTTGCCTCACGGCGCACACGTTTTCCTAACGCCTTGGCCCGTTTGAACAAGAGGAGGTTACTCGACGTGGGGTACCGGCGAAGGATACCCCACGCCTTGTTCTGGGCCTCTCGCGCCCGCCTACAGTCCTCATTCCACCACGGCCTCCGCTGGTTGCGCGGGGCAACAGAGGCGTGGGGAATGGACCTTTCGGCGGCGTCGAGGATGTGCGCCGTGAGGAGTTGGGTAGCTTCTTCAACGTGTAGGTGTCCTATGGATGTGTGGTGTAGTTTGGATGTCTCTGTAAATGTGTTCCAGTTAGCTCGTGCTTCATTGAACCTATTATGGGAAGATGGACTGCTCGGGCCTTTACCTATATACGTTAATGAAGTGGGGAAATGGTCACTGCCATATGGGTCCGTGCCCACACCCCACTCGAGAAGAGGAAAGAGAACTGCGGAGCCAATAGCCAAGTCAAGACATGAGTATGTGTTGTGACCTACGTTATGGTATGTATGCTGTTTATTGTTGAAAAGGCATGCTCCAGAGGATGTAAGAAACCTCTCTATCAGGCGACCCCGGGCATCCGTACGAGAAGAGCCCCAAAGAGAATTGTGAGCATTAAGGTCGCCTGTTAGAATGTACGGTTCGGGCAGCTGGTCAACCAGCGCCTCGAAGTCAGAGCTCAAAAGTGTAACATCAGGAGGAATGTAGATGGAGCATACCGTTATCAACCTATTAAATATTATTAAGCGTATTGCTACAGCCTCAAGGACGGTATTTAAGGTGACAGGGTGGCATGCTAAGGATTTTCGGGCGATTATGGCCACACCGCCAGAAGAGTGTGTGCAGCCATCCCTGTCTTTCCTGTATACCAGGTAACTATTCAAGAAATTTGTGTGTTTGGAATTCAGATGTGTTTCCTGGACACACATTAAACTTGGCTGGTTGGCATGCAGAATCTCATGCACGTCGTCAAGATTATTCAGAAGGCCTCTGCAGTTCCATTGAACTATGTTTTCTCTTCCCATTATGATGTGATAGAGCTACTGGAGAGTGATTATGTAGGGTCTTTCGGGGCTTGCACTCTTGGGAGGGGCTTTCTGGCCTTCTCTACTGACCTGGACGTCGCAGCCCGTTCCTTCCGCTGCGATGAAAGCCGGAAGGGCTCGACGTCCATGTCGTCATCTGATGGCAAGGGGGTGCCCAGCGGACTGGGCCCCCTTGACGTGGTACCCTTTCGGGCGTTCTTTGCCTGCGCTGCCAGTGCCGAAGGCGTGGGGAGCACGACAGATGGCACAGGCAGTGAGGCAGGAGAGGGGGTCACTGCGACTGCCTCCGTCTCCATCTCGTCCGGGCCCTTGCATGTGCTTCGGGCCGGTGGAGAGGAGGAAACGGTGGGTGCAGCAGCATCCCCACCGGACGTGGATGCCACCACAGCCGCTGCTGGCTCAGCGAGCGGTGCGGAGGCGGGTCGGGCTGCAAGAGGCAACCCAGGGGGGGGCGGGGGCGGGACCAAGTCCGACTCTCGGTACTGGGTCCCCGCCGAAACAAGACGCCGCTCCGCCCCCCGGCGAGCTGCGTCGGCGTACCTCCCCAGGGGAAAAGAGGCGAACCTCTTCCGCGCCTCTGGGAAGGTGATGTTTTCAGTGATTTTGAGATTTATTATTTTCTTTTCCATCTGGAACCTTTCACACGTGCGGGAGTACGCAGCATGAAGTCCATGACAGTTGCTGCACATTAATTGTTGAGCCTGGCAGTTATCTGTATCATGATCTTGGGATGAACATTTTGCACACGTTGTTTTGCCGCGACAGGAGGTGGTGCCATGCCCGAACCGTTGGCACTTGAAACAGCGCCGCGGGTTCGGGATGTAAGGCCGGACAGAACAGTGAATGAAACCTGCTTTGATGGATTCGGGGAGTGTGGAACGGTCAAATGTCAAGATTATATGCTTTGTCATGATTTGCTTATCATCTCGCCGCATGGTGATGCGCCTCACTGCCGTCACGCCCTCGCCTTTCAGACCTTCGAGCAGATCGGCTTCCGTCTCATTTATCAGATCTGGCTCAGAAATCACACCCTGAGAGCTATTGAGGCTACGGTGGGGTGTGACTCTGATGTCCAGATCTGCCATGCGATTCTGGGTAAGGAGGCTTGTGGCTTGCTGGTGAGTGTTCACCTCGACCAGAACTTCGCCGGTTCTCAGTTTCTTGGCTTGGAAAGACTTGCCAAGGATGCCTTCAAGGAATTTGGTGATAAGGAACACTGACTGGGAGGAGATGGGATTTGACTTGTCAAGAGATTCAACAATCAAGAAGCGCGGATAGTTATCTGGCTTTTGGGATGCAATTGTTGGCAAGGGTGGGAATGAAGCTTCGGTGCGGCCCCTTTTCGGGGGCCGATCACGTTTGGGGGGGGGTTTGGAAAATGCCATATGATACATTGGGAAGCAGGGAGACGGGGGTACTTTCTTCTTTGACCTTACCCTGGTAGCCAAAGAGGTCCCGGAGCTCCCTGCCTGGTGAACAGACAGGGAGCCCATCCGCCGGAGCTTGACCTGGGCTCCGACGGCCACCGTTCATGGTTTCTAACCCTTCACCTATAAACACATTGCCACGGTTGGATCCAGCGTATGTTTGGGGGCTCGGGGTCCGCGGTATCGCCAGTACCGTCACCAAGATTGCTCAAGGTGCCCCGTGCGGGGGGAGGGATGAGGCTATCATGGCCTCCGCGCGGCGCGGACCTAAACCCGATAGAGAATGTGTGGGGTTTGGGGAAAATGCGTCTCGCTGCCCGTAATATGCGAGTCCCAAACGCTGATGCTCTGTGGCATATTATTCAAGAAGTATGGGAGGCACTGAGCTCTGCGCCTGAAACTGTTAGGGCTCTGTACGAGTCGATGCCGCGGAGAATCGCAGAAGTGATTTCTGCAGAAGGCAACTTCGCCAGGTATTAATTTGCGCACAAGGTTGTCGGCCTATAAATTTTTTTTGAGCAAGGACCTCATTGTAAATATATAGTTTTCTCCATCAACTATTGTTTGCTTCTTGTTTACACCTGCGGATGCCTTGGTAATGCTTCACGTATACACAATCATCCTTGGGTGCGTAATGTCTACCATCTCACGTTCGGCGCCCCCATGGATGCTCAATGGCGTGTACATTCTGCATTCAATAGGCAAGCATTATGGCACAATAAATTACAGTAGTAGCGCTGGCACTTTCCTGATAGCGGAACGCAAAAAGGAACCATGTTTCGTACGATGACAGCAAGTGGAAGTAAATTACGGACCAGGATGAGTGCAAAGCACGTTTACGGGCCTCGACTATAACAGAAAACAAACTCACAACTATTGAGTGCAGAGCAAACACTCCAGTTCGTACGTAAAATGTTTCCTGTGAGGACAAGAAGCTGCACCGATTATAAGCGGCGGAACACACACCTAAGTTTATTTGAAAAGAAATGGGAAAAAATTTAGAGCCCTACCACGCTATGGTGAAGGACAAGTCGAGCTAGGCGGAATCCAAGAAGTTCACAAGAGAAACAGGTTGTTTGTAAGAGGGGCGCTGACTTCCTAGTTTTTCAGATGAATGGAGTAATACGGACTAACGTTCTATTCCACAAAACAAACACGGGGCTGAAACTCGGTCGCGAAACGTTGTAGTCGTCTCAGTGGCTAATTATCACGTAATTTGTTTTGGGATAGTTCCAACAAAACAAGAGTTACAGCCGGTTTTCGTAATCATACCTCCTCCTCAGACTGTCATGTATTGAAAGCAGATAGCAATTCTGCAAAATTTAAAGCTTCACTATAAACTAACTACGACAAGTAAATGTGATTCGGTGTAATGCGAACGCCGTCCTCGCATCCCAGTTCAGTATAATTTTTTTAAATGATACCTACGTTAGATTGAGAGCTGGATCCTTCACCTGAAAGTTTGCTTTGCCGCAAGATTGTATTTGGGGACGCGACTTTTTTATATTCAACCTGTCGACGCACGCCGTTTTCGTCAGAAGGTAGCACAAATAGCTCCTGTAAAATAAATTTATTCTTCGACCATCATGTCACCTGGAAGATAGGATTTGTTCAGGCAACGTTGCGCACCGCGCAAACGGCGGCCGCGGGCTACGTATTTTGTAGCACCAGTGATAGGAGAACGACAGCGGTGGCCACGCGGCGCCACAGCGGTGGCCGCGAATATCCAAAGCATGCCACGGGCAAGCGAGTGATCAGAGATGTCCGGTAACAAATAAAGGACAGGCACGCGCACAGCGCGCCTAGCACGCCAGTTCCTTGAGCTTCGACCCGGCGCCCGCTGGCTGCAGATGGCGCAGCGATGCAGTTTTGCGCCGCTCGGCCGCGCGCTTTTGCTGGCGACTGTACGTGTGCCAATATACCAGTCGCAGTTATTGTTTGTACTCTTAAGCCATAGCTTGAGCAGTTTTCGCATCACTCCAAGGCAAGCACAATTCTGGTAGTCGGTGATAAACCCGTCAGTCACATCATAACGGGAAGGGTGATAGCAAGGCAGGGACCAGTCACCCCTTTACAAGTTGCGGAAGGTGTGCCCCTAATGGCATCTGCTACATGCTTGCGAGCCGTTCGACGCTGTGGGGCAGTGTCCAAGCACTCGCAGGACTTCCCCCCCCCCCCCGATGATAACACTAACTACACACATAAAAAGCATTAAACTTTTTACAGTTTCGGACTGCAGAACGAGCTGCTGCGTCCACTGAGTTTCTCCTAAGCACAGAGGAGAAACCAGTGTAAAGCTGCGGCAGTTCTCTTGTAAAAGGTGTTACGAGTGTAGTCATGTTTGGTTTGGAAATGCCAAACCACAGGGCAGGCATCAGCATGTTCTGCTTACGTGCAGCAGGTTCCAGCTGAACTATCTCGCACTGCACGGGTCAAATTTGAAATGTTGATTTTCAAACACTCTTATCCCATCTGTATTTCAAATGAGAGAAATGTCGTCGCTTGAAAAATCTGCACAAAATCTAGCATGTTCAATGCCATCAAACATATGGCGGATTGTGTCTCCTCTAGCTTTTTGTGGAAACCACTTCAGGTTTTTTCAGCAAGAATCCTTTGGATCTGGTCTTTCAGAGGCACCACCACAAAAAACGAACAGAAGGCAAGATCTACAAGAAATATGCATGCGTTTTCAGAATATCCTGCTCTAAGGCTGCTTGACGTGCAGTGGCGGTGTGTGTTGAGAAACATTTTATTTGAGTCGATATATATATAAAAAATTACGCCCACCTCCCCTCGCGTGAACCCTTGTGTGATGCAACGCATCTCATGGGGGGTTCCATTGGCATTTTCCATCGTATTGATTACGCCTATAGCAGGGATTCTCACGCGAAGTGGAGGTGGGCGGACGACCGTCGACTGAGACCGCCGGAGAGCGGCATGCCGCTTTATATTCACAGCGCCGGAAGGAGAGGAGAGCACCGAGAGAGAGAGTACTGCACATGCGCAGCGCCGAGTGCAGCGCCGTTCCTAGGAGTGAGCGCAGCGCCTAGCAACGGAGTGAGAGCGCGCTGCGCCAACCCGCAGCTGTTTGGGAGAGTGTTCGCTATCGGAGAGAGGAGAGAAGAAGAGGCGCAGCTGTGCGGACAACGCCGGACAGACGCAGGAAGGACAGAGGGGCGAGCATGAGATACGTTGCATCTCAAATAAAATTTCATGACATCTTCTCATTGTGTACATATGCACATGTACTATTTTTTTTTACTGCCTGTACGTGCATGCGTGCAGCTCTTGATGCATCTAGTTACTTTTCAAATTGCAAGCAAGAGAGTTGTGGCCGAGCCAATGTACTTCTTGTGTGCGAGGTTACAACAGTTTATCATTTCTAGAAACAAAATTTTTATACAGGGCGAACTGCGAACGCATGCCCTTCCGACGTGCGCTTAAAAGCGTACGGGTACTTTTTGGTGATTCTATTTTGGCATCCAAACGGACGACAGCAAAGGAAAAAAGGCGACGATGAAAGCCGTTGACTTGCACCTTCCCGCAGGGCAGGCAGCATACGCACGCGGAGCTGCCTTGTGGAGAACTTCTGTCGTGATGTCGCAGCGAGGAACGAAAATGGAGAGCAAGGGTCAGTGACCACTTGCCCCCCGAGTTTTCCCAAAAACAACAAAACAGGCCAATCAGCTAAGCGCATTCCGCTACGTGCGTCTGCCCGGACATTAGGGAGCCCAGGGGGAGGACACGATCGAGGTGTTGAGCAGGACAGAAAGCCGCCGAACGAAGGATTGTTGCTTCTCGGCTTTCGGGTTACAAGCGCTGGCCCATAAGGCAACCACTTCCGATTAATGTTAACTTGTTGATTTCTAATCTTAATATTAATTGTAGAATAAAGCAGATTATTGAGGACACGTTGGGCTCAATACATGTGATGGAGTCTTTCAAAGCCATGCCAAACATTCTTTTAATGTGCACGCATGCACCATGCAATTTTCCGCGTATTTAGCACCACCTCCCAGAAATCACATTCAGCCGTTTAAAAGGCCACTTGCCCTTGGTGTCGGTAAAGTTAAAGCTAGGATTCCTTGATTAGTTGCGAGTGGGAAAATCGATGCCAATATCTCCTGACGCTTGCTCATGCGTAGTGTTGAATTCTGGTTGCCTTGCTTTATATTGTGAATGAGATCAAGCAGTGCAAAAACGCTTCGTGTTCACACCGCTTTCAAGACCAGAACATAACCATTTACAAACATAAGTACAAGAAGGCATGCATGGTGAATTCTATCGCCTCAATTACACTCACAACATGGATGTGTGTTTTACGCCAGTGAAGAGTCTTTGTCACGCACAATGATATATTTCTTTGTATGACAGCCTGCTAGCGAACCGTGTTGTAAAAAAAGAATGCGTGAGCACCGTGTCGCAAAGTCCGATTTCTAATTAGTGTGTGAATTTTTTGTGACTTCCTGTAAGTCGAGAAGGGCAGCTATAAGGAAAGCCAGGATAATCTGTCTCTAGACTATGGTGTAATATATAGTTTTAGGTGTGGACACAGCACTCCAAAAAGCTGTTAAATAGAGTTGAAGTCAAGGGTATGGCGGAAGCCCATCTGGTCGGGATGCATTTTGAAGAAGAAAGACCAGGACGCTGACCACGAGTTATTTCGAGGTTAAAAGAAATTAACGTTTCGGCTTCCACACGGAAGCCTTGGTCACAATAAAATCTTGAAGGGAAATAATCGCTTTAGGTACGTTTCACAACGCCGCGCAGACAACTTGGGTAGATTGGTGGCAGAGATCCGGCGTTCCTATTCAGCGTGTGTTCCGTCGTCTGTTTGTGAAGCGATTCCAGTAGCAGGCGTGAGGTAGCATTCCTTTCTTTTGCAAAGCACGTGCAGCAGACCATAGAGTTGGTGCCATCACGGGCGCTGCGAGTGGACCTTGATTGGAAGGTCATGTGGTGGCAGAACACCTTACTTCGCAGGCTCCTTCCTACCACGGCTTCCGCGATCGGCTGCCGGCGGCGCGCCGTTGCTCCGGCGGTCCCAGTCGCCCAGAGAGAGCGTAATTCCAAAGATGCCGTTTCGCCGTTTTCCGCTGCACCGCGGTGCGTGGAGCCGATGGTTGAAACAACAGCCGTGTAATATGGTCCCTGGAAAGATTTCTAGGGACTATACGGGTATGCTGCAACGCTCCACGAAATGGCGTTTCGTCAATTTTCGCTTCGTTTCGCAATAAAAAGAAAGCATAGCTGATGTTATGGAGGCAAAGCGACTTATAGAACCTTGTAATGCATTCATTTAGCCACGATTGCAGCTATGCGACATCTTTAACATCTGCCGCATGACGTTCTCAATGCACGGACAATATTCGCTACGACCAATGGAAAATTTCTGACGCTTAAATAACGTTCAGTTCGCTAAATGCCCATTATTTTCCTGGTATTTCCTATCCAGGCTTACGTAGTATATACAATATGGATGGTCAATGCAGTTCAGTAGAGCGCGGGGCGCGATCGCGACATACCCACGCGGATGGCTATGATCTTACCTAGCCTTCAAATTAATGCCTGTTGGATGGAAGCACCCGTACTATTTTTATGGTTAACACGTTTAAGGAGCATTAAGTTCAGCGAAAGGCGCAAGGATGCGGCAATCTACTCTACACATGCGGATTAAGCAAGTTACAGTTTCAATTTCAGTCGCAACAAATAAAAAAAAAACTTGAAGTTAGATGCACTCCGATTTCATTGTATACTTACTTCTTAAACGTATTTAGAGGCCACAGGCAACCCCAATTTTGCCTATTTTGGAATGAATACATAAGATATTTAAATTTTCAATAACTGATTTCAAAAAAATCCATGTGTTAAGCAATGATCACAGCTTTCCTGTTTGCTGTGGACAGTTATAAGTACACACTAAAATTTGGAAACAAAATGTGCACTGAACACTCGTCCAAGAGCTGCATGATTTATTGAACATCTGTTTACAAACTAGACTGCACTTATTTTCACAAATGTATGCTTTCAAGGCATCTGCATGTCTTGGCAAACGGAACAGTTCGCGCACAAAGCACTTTACGATGCAGGGGCCTGGACACCAGTTTGTTGAGGTATATATACAGCCTTGTCCGTGACAGTTGCACGAACATTGGCAAGCAGTGGCCTAACTAACTTGGTCGTCACAATGAATATAGTGTTTGCAGCACGTTAATCCCTCGCTGGGCACGTGAACAGAGGACAACGTTCTAGATGAGGCAAAATCAGTGCTTTGTACGCACAAGCAGTACTCGCTTTATTAGAATTGACGATATATAGAAGCCAGAGCTATTTTCAAAGAGGCCCGTTCTTCCTTCACGACAATATCCTAGACTTGTCCGTCTGAAAAAAAAAACTGTGGCGACAACAGTGTTTGCAAAATCATTTTAGTATGACAGCACAACCTATCTTGAACTCCTCATAAGATTTTCTGCGTTTTGGGGGCCACCGAATGCTTGTAAAGCTGCTTTCTTTGGATAGTGACAATGTGCATCTTATTTACAGAAAACTGCATGAAGAATGAATTATACCATCGTAAACGGGGGCTAATTGAGTTGCATCCCGCAAAAAAAACGAATATAAATTAAAATGTTGTCTTAAATTTAAAAAATCATGTGCGGAAGAATATACATAACAGGTGTTCCCTGAGCGAGGTATCAAACAAAAATATACAAATGTTCAATTTTTAAAAATAGCTGGCAAAAATCAAACATGGCGCCAATGTAAAAATGCGATCACTGCGCTCGATTGTTGTCCATAACCCATCCTACGCGGAAATAAAAATAAAACGGCTGTTCCAACAAGGAAGCACCCGATGATTCTGTCGCCGAAAAGTTTTCGCACTCAAATGTCCGCGCACCTGAATGTCCGCACCGAAACATCCTGCGCCGAAATGTCCAGCACTGATCACAGCGCAACAATCACAGCGCGATTATAAGCCGCACCTCGGTTTCAGTGCTGATCCTCGAAGCTTCTGAGAGAAGCAGACTTTATGAACTGTCGTTCGGTTGGTCAGCTAAACAAAAATAAAGCTGCAGCACAGTTAGTCGAATTCTGCCAGCGAAGACACGCAGCAACTCAGGCCCCGCGAAGCCGTCCAGGGGAGTGCGCAAGCGACCGGTGCAAGCGACCGATTGATGTTGCTATTGGTTTCCCCTTTGTAGCGGGGCGATGACGTGCCGTCTTATCAATCAAAAAGACTAATATTCCTGTGTTTTATACTCTTGGTTTATTACTACGGCTGCTGACGGTAGGCCCAAGAAACTCATTAGGCAAAAAATACTTTTTTCCTGTTACGGGTGGTAACTGTCCTAGGCAATATTCCCCTCTCCGCTTTTCATCCACCAGTATTCTAATCTTCTTTTCGTCCCCTGGACAGCCTTGAAGTTAACATCCTCTGTGCTACCCTTAAAAAACTAGGGCTTCTGGAAGCCGTATATATCCCTCATGTAGATTTGAATAGATACCCTCGCATTCTAACACTATGGGCCGCATAGTTTCTGTTTCTTTTCCGCAGACCACGCATACGCCATTATTTTGTGAATACTTCCCCACAAAACTCTTAGTTCGCAGGCAGCCTGCTCTAGACTCAAAAAGCAAAACACTGCCCTGCGAATTATCGTAGAAATTTTCCTTTCTGATGTCCAATTTCTCAGCCCTGTACATCTCTAACGACATTTTAGCTTCCATTTTTTCTCTCCATATATATCCGTTTCTATCTGCCTTGCCTCTTTTTTGGTTACCTTGGCTATTTTGGATTCTGCACTAGTCTTTCCGTATTTCATCGTCTTCCTAGTCTTCCTTAACCACTGCGTTTCACGCCTTTCACGTATAGGTTCCTCAACAGCTTAGCTGCCCAACTTCGTTGATCCATTGCCCTCAACCTCATCTCAAAGCATATTTTACTCTGAACTTCTCTAACTTCAAACGATGCCCAGCCCATATCTCCCTGAACTGCTTCGTTAGTTGTTTTTCCATGCGCACCTAAGGCTAAACGGCCTACTGTTCTCTGGTTCACTTCAAGGCCTGATAGAATGTCTCATTTTTAACAGAGTACAGCATTCGCAAATGTGAGACCCAGGACCACTGCTCCTTTCCACTTTCCTCTCACTACTTCATATTTGTTATATTCCCACAGAGCCCTATGCTTCGTTATAGCTGCGTTTCGCTTTCCCTTAGCCTTAAGTTGCTCCTCGTGATTTCTCAAGTAGTTATCCCTTTTATCCCTTAGTTTATCCACACTCCAAAATATTTATATCCCTTCAATCTGGGTAATTAGCCATTCTGGATAGACACTGCGTCAATGGTAGTGTCATGAAAAACCATTATTCCATATTTTTCTGCGCTAAAATTTAAACCGAGGTCGGTGGCTTCCTGGCCGCTAATATTTAAGAGCCATTGCATATCGGTATGAACATAAGCTAAAAAAATATTGTCGTCTGCGTATAACATTCCCGGAATACGCTGTTGTACCACTTCGCCTTGCAGCGTATACGTTAGGTTGAACCCTACTTGACTTTCTTCCACTTTCTTTTCTAACCCTGCCATGTAAAGCGTAAACAGTATTGGGCTCAAAGGGCATCCCTGTTTCAGTCCCCTATGGGTGTTGACCTGCGGGGCGCATTTCTGTCGTCCCAATGTAGGGTGCACTCTATTATCCTTATAGATTGCTATAAGGAACTGTATTATCTCGTCATCTAATCCATGGAGCTTCAGCATTCTCCACAGCAGTTCTCTGTTTACGTTGTTATATTCTCATTTAATGTCCAAGAACGGAATGCCTAATGGTCTATTCTGCGCTTTCGCAATTTGAATGCATTGCGTTATCACGAACAAATTATCATACAATCGCCTGTATTGTTTAAATCAATTCTGCAGTTCCCCAAGGATTTCATTTTCTTCCATCCATGCTTGAATTTCTGATTTTATCGCCCGCATTACGAATCTATACACCACTGACGTTACTGTGAGTGGTCCATATGAATCAATACTGGCTTTGTTGCCTCTGCCTTTATATAATAAATTCACCCTGCTTTCTAGCCAGCCCTCCGGTATTTGTTTTGTTGGTATCACCTTATCTATTGCACTCATAAACGATGCCCTACTTTAGGCCCAAGCAGGCTTATCAGTTGCATTGGTATTACGTCCGGCCCCACTGCTGTCTCGGGGAAAGCTTTTGCTCTGCTTTTTCCGATCAAGGTTACTCGAATTTCTTTCCCTTTCCGCAGTCTTCTGTGACGCTTATGTTATCGGTGCAGGCGTCCCTACCTCTATTTTCCTGAATCTCTCACTAATCACTCGATAAATATGCGCCAACGCGTGCTCTCCTTCTAAATGTTTCCCCTCCTCATCAATGAAGAATTTTTGATGGATATCGTTTTTCGACCTTAGTAATTTTACACGCTTCCTAAACTTCTTGGATGTGCTTTTGACCTTCTTTGGTATTTCTGCCCATAATTGTTCGCTTTTCTCCTTGATCTTTGCTTGTATCATTTTCTGCACTTCTAGTTTTTTCCCCGGTAGATATCCCATTTTTCCTTCACTACCTCCAGTTCCATACCAGTTCTTTTTGCCTTTGTATGTTCTCTCGACGCCTTTTTTTGCTGGTAAATAGCCTCTTTTATTTCCTCATTCCCCCAGCTTCTCGGCTTTCACTTTCCTTTCTATCGTTTTCCTTGCTTTGTTTCATTCATCTTACCCTTTATGAACGCAATCATTTCATTGTAATCCCAATGTTTGTCTGGGTATTTATTAATTTCATCTTCCATCATATCAGCGATGATCTTTACCAGCTCATTGTTCAAATTAGTTCCTCCGGTCGTACCTATTTCTAAATATGTCAGGGTTGCGCCTCAAAATTGCAAGGTAAGCCGCTAGTGGTCGCTTCCTAAGCTGTCTGTTCCATTTTCATTTATTTTTATCTCCCGCAACCTTTCCTATACTGTCTGGGATACTAGCCTATATTCTATGCTGGACTATCTGTTACCGCTTTCCCACGTTATTTGTCCGTCACACTTGTTTTCCGTGTTTACTATTACAAGCCGGTTTTCCTGACATAGGTCTACCCTTGATAACCGTTACGGTCTGTGTATCCATTCAAACCTTCCATGTTGGCATTCATATCTCCAACTAAGAATATTTCACCCGAATCTTTGAACTCGTTTATCATCGGCTAACACCGCCACCTCACGGCGCGTTGTGGAGTTAGCCAAATTACATGTTTTTGCTGGGGGACGTGCCGAATAAGACGGCCGGAGCAACCAACGTTACTGGGAGCAACGGCGCACCACCGGCAGCCGATCGAGGAGGCCATGCTCCTAGACTTCACGCCGCTCCACCAGATGGTGTTAATAGCGACTATCCGAAGTGAAGTGGTTCGCATTAGAACCAGCGACATGTGTGTAAAGCGATATTATTCTGGTTGTTTCCCCTAAATGGGACCGCAGTTTGGCCGCTGCACATTTGTTTACATTGCTCCGCCCACCAGTCACCGAAGACTGCCCCTGGCAAAGCAAAAACGTCTGCACGCGCCCCTTTTCAATCAAGCTTGCGGGGTGGCCATACGGGATCGTCTGCTTCGTTACCGAGCCTGTTTTCGTTGCTGTGATCGCTTATAGGCTGATATTGCGCGCGCGAAACGGAAGGATTTACTCTGTAATAGTCTTTTTGCTGTTTCCTAGAACTAAGAGAGATCGTCGGCCACTGTATAATTGGCGCGTAACACCGATAACGGGTCGGTTCAACTTGATCTACAACGTTGTTTTGCACATGCTTCCAGCACGAGGGCGTGGGAGAAGGGCAGAAGTCACGTTTGTAACTCGTTCTCCATTGAAGTCGTGATCACAACGTGAGCCCACAACGTCAATGAAACTGTTGCTCCTAGTCTTCTAGTATCGTACTTTTCATGACATTCTGCTTGAAAATAAACGAGGAACCGTGAAGTGCGCAACGGAAGCGATGAGACCGTTGAGTTAAAGCCCATGCTATGCACAATATATAAAACATTGTTTACTCGTCAAAGCAGGAACAAACAAAACAATATTCTTGTGAAACAAGAAAGCCTTCAATCTGGTTGATTTCGAGGACGGGACGGGACGACCTCCGCAGATTGTATTAAAAAAGGTACTCAACTAATTGATGTATCTGCAGCATGTCAAGTTAAACTAATAAATAAATTCGGCACCAAGATGAAAAGCTTGGTGAGTTGATAGTGGTTCATGGTGATAGAAAACAACCAGCGCAAGAGAGACGAGGACGAGGAAGACTACAGACACAGCGCGGTACTCACAACTGAATTTTTATTAGAAAAGAAAACGTATATATATATACAAAAACACCGCGCTTGTCAAAACAGTTTAATTCCAGGAGGAATCACTACGCAAGCCTGCAACTCGTGAAGTCACAGGTTCTGGAAGATAACAGACTTCGCTTCTGTGCAGGGTCGTCACAGAAGGTTGGCTTACGCAAGCTTCCCAATTTTTTGATATGAAAAAAGCCTCTGACACTTCCCTTGTATGCTGGTGAGTGTGTTTGAACAACACGGTTGTGTCAGATAAATCCGGTGTACACTGTGTACACGTGTGGAAATGAGAAGCCAAGTTAGAAAGGGAAGAGTTCTGGTTGGACAGATAATGCTCGCGCAGTCGTTTATTGACGCAACGACGGGTTTAACCTATGTAGCAAAAACCACAAGACAATGGGATATGATAGACGACGCCTACAGCACACGAAACGTAATTGTACTTGTGGTTGACAGCGCAATTGTTAACAACAGACTTTATATTGATATCTGTTCTTTTGGCAACCAGTGGACAAATTTCTGATAATTTATTTGGAGCTTTGAACACCACGTTAACACCAAAGTCGGAACCTACATTTTTAAGCCCGTGGGCAATCCTGTGCGTGTAAGGAATAAATTTTTTTTTCTTCTGTGGAGGATCACTACTCGAGTTACGTTTAGCACGACCTTTTCCAACTTTTATTAACTTATCGGTGACAGCCACGAGTACACTAGAAGGAAAACCCGCGTCTTGTAGTCGGGCTACTTGCTTCGCAAAGCTAGCGCCTAATAAATGTTTGCAGGATTTTTCTAGTGCAGATCTTAAACAGGAGAAAGCAATGCCCTTTTTTAGTACTTTAGAGTGGGCTGACCTGAAATTAGGATTGGTTTTGCTGAACGTGGCTCATAACAAAAGCCAACGTGACTACTTTTAAAATGTAAACTGAGGTCAATAAGTTGCAGCGAGGTATGTTTTGGCACCTGAGAGGTGAAAGACAGACCCATTCCTTCGCTCTTAAACACTGCTAACACCTTATTGACAGCTTTAGTCAGCACAACGCGTTCTTCAACCTGCACCAAATAGTCATCTACGTATCGAAAGATGCGCTTCACGGCTCCATTTAGACATCCTTTCACACAACGATCAATTTTTGCAAAAAATATTTCGCATAAAACAGGCGCCACGCACGAGCCGATACACACACCTGATCGCTGAATGAGGGTCTGTCCTTGCCAACCTACAAAAGTAGAACTCATGTAAAAGGTAAATAACTCCAAAAACGCTTTAACAGAAATGAAACTACGACTCCTAAAAGGAAGGTCGTCATTTCCTGAGTAATACACTTTTGAACGCATTGTAGCAGCCCATTGGTTGGGATAGAAAAAAACATGTACTCGACATCAATGCTGAACCCCTTGCTAAACCCCTTCTCGTAAGAATTGTGATGATCGTTGGATGTTTATGGCGCAAGGCCAACTGGGGCAAAGAGCGCCAAAACAATAGTCGATGATAGGGGTGAAACCTTAAACACTAAGTAAAATCAGCAAAAACAAAAGTAAAATCACAACACGACAATGAGCATGGCTGGTGTATAGGGCCAGATTTCATGATGCGTGATAGGAAATGAGGTTTAAAAACTTGACGTCGGACAAATACTCAAACACACGTTTCACGGAAACAATGGCATCATCACCTAGGAAAAACGATGGATGTAGGGGGATATGTTGTCTGTAGAGTTCTCTGAAGTGTTTGTGTCGTGTTGTGTGAAGTGCCTTGCATGTGATAAGTATGTGCACTACGGATAGGGCCTCTCCGCACCTGCCGCACTGGGGTCTAGGAGATCCCGTCAGCAGATACGAGTGTGTCGCATGGGTGTGCCCTATCCGTAGCCTTGCCAAGGCGACTTCTGTGTGTCTGTTGTGTGAGTCAGTTGTGTACCGTCCCAAGTGTGGCTTTATTACGTGTAGTTTGTTGTCTGTCTGTTCGTCCCAGTGTGTTTGCCATGTTCTGCGCAGGTGCTGTTTTATGTGAGGCTTGAGGTCTGTATATGGTACGCTTGTTATGTCGACAGTGTTCCTGAGTGCAGCAGCACCGTCCCTCTCGTCCGCCAACTCGTTCCCAGCGATCCCAGCGTGTCCTGGGACCCAGCAGAGGAGCAGCCGATGCTTCTCCGCATACACCGACATGATAGTGTTGAATACAAGATTAATTATGTGATTTTTGGGGGGTTTATGCGATGATAATGCGCGAACAACACTCAAAGAATCTGTGTAGATGATAGAATTGCGAATTTGATTTTCAAGGATATGTCGTAGAATCAGTAAAATTCCGTACGCCTCTGCTGAAAAAATTGTTGTGTGCACGCTCATGGTTCTGGCTGCATTGAAATTTGGACCATGAGCAGCGCACGACACCATAGTGGAGGTTTTAGAAGCGTCACTGTAGAATTCAGCACGTGGATATTTGAACTGCAAAGAAAGAAAGTGCTGAAGTATTGCAGCTCGCGGTACCCGATTTTTGTCAAGCTTTATAAAAGAAAGGTCACAGGACACAGGGCGAACTTGCCAAGGCGGTAAAACGTTTAAAGAGGATGACCTGTACACGTCTAAAAACGAAGCACTCAGATCCGAGGCTCGCTCTCTCGCTCGAAGTGAAAAAGGCGGAGTAATGGACGGGCGATTTACAAACAGCACAGATGTGGATGTATCGTTAAGGACAGGATAAAAAGGGTGGTTATTCTGAGATGAAATTTTAAAAGCATAAAGCAAGTCCATGTACGTTCGCTGGTTCTCAAGGCTCCACTTATTACATTCAACATATAGACTCTCGACAGGGCTAGTGCGAAAAGCACCCGACGCAAGCCGTAGCCCCAAGTGTAGTACTGGGTCAAGCATTCGCAATGCTGTTTTACTCGCCGACCCATATACCACACTGCCATAGTCCAAACGAGACCCAACCAAAGCAGTATAGAGCCGTAGTAGGAGTTCTTTGTCAGAACCATACGAATGATGGGAGAGAACCTTCAGGATATTCATTGTTTTAAGACATTTTTGTTTTAGTTGTTTCATATGAGAAATAAAGGAAAGTTTTTCATCAAAAATTATACCGAGGAACTTGTGTTCTTTTTTGACCGGAATCGAGACACCATTCAGTTTGATGTCTGGATCTGGCCTGATCCCACGCCTTTTGGAAAACACAACACAAGTGCTCTTGACTGGGTTCAGCTTAAAACCGTTCTGATCTGCCCAGCCTGCTAGTTTGTTGACACCAAGTTGGACTTGGCGTTCGCAGATTGACATATTGCATGATTTAAAAGATATTTGCACATCATCTACATATATTGTACAGGAAATGGTTCGTGGCAACGCCTTTCGAAGTGAGTTCATCTTGACAATGAACAATGTGCAGCTCAAAACGCCGCCTTGAGGCACGCCGTTTTCCTGCAGGAAAACATTTGAAAGGGCAGTGCCAACTCTCACACGAAAGGTTCGCTCCGCCAGGTAGCTACGAAGTGTATTAAACATATTTCCCAAGACACCGAAGGCTTTTAGGTCGCAAAGTATCCCGTATCGCCAAGCGGTATCGTAGGCTTTCTCGAGATCAAAAAACACCGTAGCACAAAACTGCTTATGGACAAACGCATCCTTGATATACGACTCAAGGGCGATGAGTTGGTCGTTTGTGGATCGCCCCACCCTGAAGCCGGCCTGGCAGCTCTCGAGAAGACCATTGAACTCTAAGAAGTACACAAGTCTCCTGTTGATCATCTTCTCGAGAAGCTTGCCCAGGCAGCTTGTGAGGGCGATGGGTCGATAACTGGCGAGAGAAGAAGGGTCCTTACCCTCCTTCAAGAACGCCACTACAATAGCCTCCCTCCAAGATTTTGGGATGTGCCCCGAAAGCCATATGTTGTTGTATAGGTGTAGGAGTGTTTCAAGAGTGTCCGGGTGTAGGTGTTGTATCATGGTGTATGTAATCTTATCTGCGCCGGGAGCTGAAGGTTTACACGTGCTCAGTGCAGCCCTCAACTCATAGAGTGTAAATTCAGAATTGTAACCAGATTTTGACCTGTTATTGTCATGTAGGGACTTCTTTTCACAAGTATTTTTATGTTTCAGGAAAGTGTTTGTGTAGTGTGCAGAGCTGGAAACGTGTTGAAAGTGTTGTGCAAGAGTGTTAGCCTGGTCTTCGAGTGTGCCCCTGTTGTACTGACCAGGGGCAGGCTATGTGTATGTTGTCCTTTAAGTTTGCGTATTCTTGTCCATACCTTGTGTGCATCTGTGTATGAGTTAATGGATGTAAGGAAGGTGCGCCAACTCTCTCGTTTTGCCTCACGGCGCACACGTTTGCCGAACGCCTTGGCCCGTTTGAACAAAATGAGGTTACCCGACGTGGGGTACCGACGAAGGATACCCCACGCCTTGTTCTGGGCCTCTCGCGCCCGCCTACAGTCCTCATTCCACCACGGCCTCCGCTGGTTGCGCGGGGCTCCAGAGGCGTGGGGAATGGACTTTTCGGCGGCGTCGAGGATGTGCGCCGTGAGGAGTTGGGTAGCTTCTTCAACGTGTAGGTGTCCTATGGATGTGTGGTGTAGTTTGGATGTCTCTGTAAATGCATTCCAGTTAGCTCGTGCTTCATTGAACCTATTATGGGAAGATGGACTGCTTGGGCCTTTGCCTATGTATGTGAGTGAGGTGGGGAAGTGGTCACTGCCATATGGGTCAGTTCCCACTCCCCACTCGACAAGAGGAAAGAGAACTGCGGAGCCAATAGCCAAGTCAAGACATGAGTATGTGTTGTGACCTATGTTATGGTATGTAGGCTGTTTATTGTTGAAAAGGCATGCTCCAGAAGATGTAAGGAATTTTTCTATCAGGCGACCTCGGGCATCCGTTCTTGAAGAGCCCCAAAGAGAGTTGTGAGCATTAAGGTCGCCTGTAAGGATGTATGGTTCGGGCAGCTGGTCAACCAGCGCCTCGAAGTCGGAGCTCGTAAGTGAAACATCAGGAGGAATGTATATGGAGCATACCGTTATCAACCTATTAAATATTATTAAGCGTATTGCTACAGCCTCAAGGATAGTGTTCAAGGTGACAGGGTGGCATGCTAAGGATTTCCGGACGATTATGGCCACACCGCCAGAAGAGTGTGTGCAGCCATCCCTGTCTTTCCTGTATACCAGGTAACTATTCAAGAAATTTGTGTTCTTGGAATTCAGGTGTGTTTCCTGAACACACATTACACTTGGCTGATTAGCATGCAGAATCTCATAGACGTCGTCAAGATTATTTCGAAGGCCTCTGCAGTTCCATTGTACTATGTTCTCTCTTCCCATTATGAAGTGTTCGGAGCTACTGGACTGTGTTGTTTATGTGTCGTCTTTCGGGGCTGTGACTCTCGTCTTTTTTGGCTTGTCGGGAGGCTTTGGCGTCGGGACGCGTTCCTTGCGGTGCACCGCAGACAAGAACGGACCGACGTCCATTTCATCCTCGGATGTCCTCGGAGCGCCTGAGGGATCAGGCTCCTTGGACCGCGAACCCTTTGGGGCGCGCTTTTCCTTGCCCGCAACCACCGAGGGGTTCAGGAACGCCTCGGATGGCACAGGCGGTGCGGTGGGGGTGGGAGCTGCCGCTGGCTCCCCCAAGTCCATCTCCTCTGCGCCCTCGCCTGTGGCTTGGGACGCTGGAGTGGAAGTGGAGGATGCAGCATCGCTTCCACCAGACGTGGTTGACCCCACAGCCGCTGCTGGCTCAGCGAGCGGTGCGGAGGCGGGTTGGGCTGCCCGAGGCAACCCAGGGGGGGGGGGGGGGCGGGACCAAGTCCGACTCGCGGTACTGGGTCCCCGCAGAAACCACACGCCGCTCCGCCCCCCGGCGAGCTGCGTCGGCGTACCTCCCCAGAGGGAAAGAGGCGAACCTCTTCCGCGCCCCTGGGAAGGTGATGTTTTCAGTGACCTTGATGTTAATGATTTTCTTTTCTAATTGGAACTTTTCACATTTTCTGGAGTAGGCCGCATGTGGGCCCTGGCAGTTTACGCAAAGAAGTTGTTGAACGTTACAGTTGTCAGACGGGTGGTCGTGCTGGGCGCATTTTGCGCAGGTAAGTCGGCCGCGACAGGAGTTTGTGCCGTGCCCGAACCATTGGCACTTGAAACAGCGCCGCGGGTTCGGGATGTACGGCCGGACTGAACATCGGATGTAACCTGCGTTGATGAATTCTGGAAGGATGGACTTGTCAAAGGTTAGGATGAGGTGCTTTGTCGGTATTTGTTTATCGTCTCTGCGGATGGTTATGCGCCTGACCGCTGTTACGCCCTGACTACGAAGGCCCTCCAGCAGGTCAGCTTCAGATTCATTTAGCTGGTCATACTCGGAAATCACGCCCTGGGAGCTGTTTAAGCTGCGGTGGGGCGTGACTCGGACTGGCAGATCGGCGATGCTGGTTTGAGCAAGAAGTTTATTGGCCTGATCCTGGCTACTGACCTCGAAAAGAATTTCACTGGTTCGTTGTTTTTTGGCCTTATACGACCCTCCAACAATACCGTCAAGAAACTTTGAAATGAGAAATACAGACTGTGAAGCAACAGGTTTTCATTGGTCTACAGATTCCATCACGAGGAAGCGAGGATAGTTGTTCGGTTTCGGAGGACTCAAGTTAGGAAGTGGTGGAAAAGAAACTTCGGTGCGGCCCCTTTTCGGGGGCCGATCACGTTTGGGGGGGGTTTTGAAAATGCCATATAGCATAGTATAAAAGCAGGGAGACTGGGGTACTTTCTTCTTTGACCTTACCCTGGTAGCCAAAGAGGTCCCGGAGCTCCCTGCCTGGTAGACAGACAGGGAGCCCATCCGCCGGAGCTTGACCTGGGCTCCGACGGCCACCGTTCGTGGTTTCTAACCCTCCACCTATAAACACATCGCCACGGTTGGATCCAGCTTATGTTTGGGGGCTCGGGGTCCGCGGTATCGCCAGTACCGTCACCAAGATTGCTCAAGGTGCCCCGTGCGGGGTCGCAAGAATTGTACTACTGCCCCCGAAGTTTCTACTTTGAAAGGATCCTGTATCTGCAGCTCCTTTAGGTTGCTTTTTAAATATCTGGAAACGATCTTTTGCCATGAGTCTCGTTCCGTAATTATTGTCTGAAAAGGCAAATTAGGCATATGGGTTTTGATAGTGAAGAACGAGGTGAGTTCCAAACATTGGACCTGGGCAACAGAAGAGTATGACCTCTCAAGGTTCAGGTCTTGCAAAAGAGCCACCGTCATATTCCTCACAAAAACACCCGACGTAAATTCGGGTGTTCTTTATGGGCAAAGTGTAAGGTTGGACTACTTGATGTCGGTGGGGATCTGAAGCTTCGTTAAGCAAAAAAAAAAAAACAAAAAAACGCAGACATTCCTACATAAAGACAACACGGGCCCGTTACGTCTCTGTCTAAGTTGTCTGCCTTTTTTGTGCTAAACGCAGATATATGGGTTTGTTTTCGAGCCTTTTGTTTGAGTGCTTTAAAAATACTGACCTGGGGTGTTACACACCCTGTGCTAGTAACCATGCAGACGGGGGAGGAGCAATTCGGCTGCTATTCTGATGAGAAATGGCATTAGTTCACAGACGGCACTGAATTGTTTTTAACCTGTGCAAAGTATGTCTGTATTTTGCACCAACTAATTGCTACGTCCAACCGTTATCTTTGTCGTGTGTGGATGGCTGGCGGGCGCTGTTCGTCACTCTGGCTTTCTTTCCTTCTCATTTTTCTCTTCCAGATTCTCAGTGCAGATAAATGCACAATAACCAGTGCCGGTAGGCTAGCAGTTGAAAGTTGATTTGATTGAATGTAGGGTTTAACGCGTCGACGCAACGCGAGCGATGAGGCGCGCCGTAGTGGAGGGCTCCGGATTAGTTTTGACCAGCTGGGGATCTTTAACTTGCGCCGTAATCTCTTACACATGGGCGTTTTTGCTTTTCGCCTCCATCAGAAAAGTGATCGCTGCGGCCGGGAATCGAACCCGCGACCTCGTGCTCAGCAGCGCAACGCCCTAGCCACTGAACTACCACGGCGGGTAGAAAGACCGAAGTTGTACAGTTATTGCTTTTTAATCTAGCTCGTACATATGCAGCGTTCGGCGAGTGCATATTCGCACGAAGACAATTATGTCCCAAAAGAAAATATGCTAGCTGGTTTCAGCTGGTCCCAGCTGGGACCAGCTGATATTAGCTCATCTCAGCTGGGACCAGCTGAGTTGCCTTCCAGCTGGCAGCTGGGACTAGCTACTTACCAGCTGGTCCCAGCTGCTACCAGCTACATAGCAGCTGGTCCCAGCTGGGACCAGCTTACTTTCTTTCCAGCTGTCAGCTGGGACCAACTATGCAGGAGCTGGTACCAGCTGGCACCGCCGTAGTTGCTTTTCAGCTGGCTGCTGGGACCAGCTCACCTATGCTGGTCTCAGATAGGACCAGCTTAGCTGCTGTCCAGCTGGCAGCTGGCACGAGCTGGTTTCAGCCCAGCTGGAGCGAAACTAGCTTGTTCCATCCGAGGTGGTTTTACTTCATTTCACGTTATTTGCGTTTAAAGCATAGGTAAAAAACTACTTAGACCTGTAGCCAAAGGCAAGTGTAGGGTTAGAAGCCAGTGGCCAGCCGATTGGGTTGAACAAGCACATAACTTGAAAAACTTATCTCAGCTGGTCTGTTTCTCAAACTGTGTGCTTATTGTCGAATCGTACAGCACGGAAACCTGAAGCACACCCCAAGTCGTATTTCTTATTTTATTATGCACCATCCAAAGAAACTACGACCTCGTAATGTTACATTTGGCACACATTAGAAGTACAAAAGAAAGCACAACACAACCACATAATGTCTGCATAGCTTGAATGGGTGGTTTAATTGCCCACTCTCCACACCGTGAATGCCGAGGGATAGTAGAAAGAAAGCGGTACTGGCACACAGCTACATGACACCATGTGCACAGCCTGCACCACTGGTGTACTCCCTACTCCTTGAAGAGTCACAGGAAGTGATTTTCACAATGACATGCACTCTGTACACAGCCAGCAAGGTGGCCTGTGCAAAAACCTTTCACGCTGCACGTACAGCAGAACGCAGGGAACAAGTGATTTCTACAAACAGCACAATTACATACACTATGTGCACAGCCTGCATAGCTGGTATATTGCAAACAACTTCTTCGAGTGTAGACACAACAGAACGCAGGAAACAAGTGATTTCTATAAATAGCACAATTACATACACTATGTACACAGCCTGCATAGCTGGTATATTGTAAACAACTTCCTACAGTGCAGATACAACAGAATATAGTGAACAAAATATTTCTGCAAACACAATGACATACACTGTGCACATAAACTGCATGGCCGGGACATTGCAAACAACTTTTCTCACCGCAGAAACTGAAGCATAATGGAAAGAAATATTGCCAATAAACAGCAGTGATATACGCTATGTATAAAGCATTCCTGGCTGATGTGCATTATGCGTTGGTCATACCTTGTAGCACATACGTAGGCAGCATTGAAATGTAGGAATGAAATTTAGGGCTAGAAAAAATAGCATATATTATTGACTCTTACAGATGGCTTTCCCAGCTAGAAGAACAAAGTAGACCTTTCTTTCAACCTTCATGTATATACAGGGCATGATGCCGTGAGCTAGGTCAATGAGAACTCTGTGATTGGAAGGCCCCTGCCGCACTTTCATAATGTAGGCAATCCTGTGTCTGTGTGCAGCCGAAAATTTAAGGGAAACAGCAAAGACCGTTTCATTTCCAACTAGATCTTTAAATGAGAGTATGTGATCTGCTCTAAAGCACACATCAGAGGGCAACATTGCAGCTGTGCTGTCGGTCTTCTTTGGTCTTCCATACTGCTCGCTGGGAAGCAAAATGTGGTGCACTGAATGCCTGTCACTCCAAAACTGGCCCACTGATGATGTCACCAATCTGGCTTTGAGCGATATGCAAAATGGGTGGTGACACGGTCCGTGGCTTGCCAAGAGACGCAACACCCAAGCAGTACAAGCATGTACGGCTAAGAATGAGCTGTCCATCTCTGGCCGGGTAATTTCTGCTCGGCCGTTGCTCCATCAGAGTGTAAAGCCCGTACTCAAAAGTGGGCCTTGGCCGTGTGCTGAAAGTTCCTTGGTGTAAGCTGAACAGCTGATCACCTTTGACCAAAGCATCGCCAAGGGGCCTACAACCGCCCTTCGGCCGCCAGACTTTGCCGTCGTCTTGCCTTTTTTTTATTGGCCGGTGGCCATTCAACCTTTAAGAACCCACGGCCGTTCAACTTTTACAGACGACGGCTATTCATCCTTGCTTGGGGTCCAGCTATTGAACCAGAGCCGCTCAGGCATGGTTAAACTTTAGCCATGCAACATACTAGTCCGGCCGTTCCACTGCAGGAGGCATATTAATTGTGGTGCTGCAGCTTTCATCCAGCCCTAGAATGGGTATAGTCGAGCTGTTTCTGCAGCCAAGTGCAGAATTTATAACCTCGTAACAGCAATCATTCGTGCTTTTAAGTAAGCAATTAAATTCGGCAACTGACAAAGACTCTTGATCACAAAATGTGGTGGATTTATTTTCTCAATTGCTGCTCCACAGTGATGGTGCTTCCATTTGATGCACCGCTACTGTGGTCATGGACAAAGTTCCAATGGAAACCACAGCTGCCATGCTCAGGAACACCTGCAGCACAAAACAAAAAGAAAAAAAGAACAAAATACAGCTCTGCACACCTCTCACTGTCACCAAACTAAGAAACGCAGTTCGAGGCACCTACAGATATGTACACTGCTAATGTGCAATGTATCTTGCTTGAAAGGGACCCTACAACTCTCTTGGAGCAGTGGAAGTACACCTGCACGACGTTTAGATTACACTGCCAGGAATACTTGAGCCAAATATTACACGTGCACGTGAAGCGGTGGGCGCGCAAACCACTGTGAAAGACGCCGAAAAACGAACCGCACTCTCTTCAATTTTGCTCATTATGCACCCATGGCATGGCCTAAACAACGTCAATACGGCCATGGCTGTCCTATTTCCTGCCGCTGGTCAACTTCGCGGCTTATGCCCTGTTCGTCGGCGCTGTGTAGCAACCTCGTCCAAGAGTGAACCTGTACGTAGAGTTTTGGGGGTTCTGTTGTGTTTGGAGTGCGCAAGGAGTTTCAGTGACCGACTAAATAGTTCCCGTTCAACGAGATCACTCGACAACAAACGTTCATTACGGTGAAAACGCACTACCAGACTGAGCACGCGCTTGTGACTAGGCAGCGATGCCTGTTTTTTTGTGGCACCAGACGGGAAATAGAACCCTCCATGTTGCGCAGAAAAGAAAAAAAACTCTACGGCCTGTGATATAGCGAAGGCCCCCAAAGAGAACACCGTGAGCCGCGCCCCACTCAAGGTGAGAGCGCACAACGTTCGCGCGTTGAGCCGAGTTGCTCCTGAACTACAAATTGGTAAAAGAAAAGAAATAGTTTCCAAAGAAACAGAACCCGAGAAAGCATTAGGAAAGGTTTTCAGCCAGAAATCAGATAAAAATGAAAATGGGAAAACACTTTTATTGCAGAGCTCAGATGTTCAAACTATTCCCGTGTTTTCTTTTTTCTCAAGGGAAGTTTTAGCTCCGAAAAGTTGAGCAGTCGCATATTGTATTTCGCCTTGTTCAAAGTGGCCCAGCTATCGAAGTCACACGATAGTGCGGTGAAACCGCCCATCCGACAGGTTTTTAAAAAAATAGGCGCTTAGATTTACGCGAAGGCGACCTCTACAGTAAGGTTATGCGCCCAGGGGGACACATAAATAGGAGATAAATATTGATTTCTGAGGCTTAATTAACTAAAATTAACTTAATTAACTTTTTAGTGGCTACAGTAACCAGACATATTGGGAAGTTAGACGCAATCATCTTTCTAGGCAGTTTCAATTGGTAAAATTCTTCTGGTGCATGCGTAGTCCGAGATATCAAACGGCGAAGTTTAATTGCCGTTTGCATGGTTACGCATGCAAGACAGTCTGCAACGGCGCAAAACTCTTCCCTTCTGTGACGTACCTGCTGTGTACGGTGTTTAGTTCGACAAAGGGGCGGAGGCCCAGGAAAAAGTGATAACTGGCACCCATTCATTCTTGGTTGGCGGTATTGCAATCTTCTGTACTCGGAACCGCTATCGAAAAGCAGAACAAAAGGGAGGAGCTGTGCGCTGGTCTTGACTTCTAGCATGCGTAATCATGCGAACGGCAATTAAACTTCGCCGTTTCATATCTCGGACACCAGATGCGCTAGAAGAATTCTGCCAATTGAAACTGCGTAGAAACACGATTGCGTATAACTTTCCAATACAATCATGCCTGGTTACTGCAGCCATAAAAAAGGTAATTAATCAATTTTAGTTACTAACCACCTACATCAATACTTACCTCCTACTTGTGTGTTCCTCTGGGAGCATAACATCACTGCAGAAGTGTGCTTTGCCTAAATATAAGCGCCTATTTAAAAAAAAACATGTCCACTTAACTTTGATCACCCTGTAAAACAGAGCTCGTGCGATAAAAACCTGCATACCGTACAAAACACCTCCATTCCTCACGATGTCATCAAGAGCACCGGCAATTATTTCAGACTTCCTAACCCCCTCCGCTGCGCCTACCACCTGCCCATCAGAAACGCTATGCATATCGAGCGTCGTCAGCATCAGTAAATTGAATTTAGCTTCCGCGAACCACACCGTGAGACTGAAGCGGAAGCGGGGAATCCAGCCGTAACACGTTTCTGCACCGAACATTAGTCGCGCAAGAAAATGATCAGCAAAAATGAACTTACCGAACTTTCTTTGTCCGGGCACTGGAAAACGCCGCCATTTGTCGATCGTTTGCAGCAGCATTTCAGCTTATCCTTAGCCTCACGTGTTTCCAAAGTGGCAAGCAGGATATCCACAAAGCGCGAACACATGTGAACACAAGACTGAAAATGTGCCTTTCCAAATATACCACTAGCAAGCCATTATTTTGTCTTCACTATCCATTATCTTTGATTTAGCGTATTCGGGTAATATTTTTGTGTCCTCGTTCATTTGTCCATGAGTGCACATGTATATTAGCACGCTGTTCGGTGGTTGGGCGGGTGTCCACGCATGACCTTCGGAATTCCGGTGATTGGGCACGGGTGGTGCTAGACCTGCGACAGACGTCAGCCGTTCAGCTTTCCAAGAGCAAGAGCGTGCAGATTCATAAGCGGACCTGATAACGTACGTTTCCAAAACAACTTTTGAACAACGGCTGCCTAGGAAACACGAGTACTCTAGAACTGGACAACAGCCATTCATCATGTGTTCCCCTGCAAGCGGAAACAAAGCGGTCGCCTGGTGGCCGTGAACAAGCTGATATTCTTTTGGAAACCCGCTTTCAAGCAACAAGCGAGTACTCGGCGGCAAGGAACCTGCCGCCTGTCTTTTGATTGAACGTTGCTGGAGCAAGTGCCGTTCATCGCCGGTGGTTAATCGGCCAGATAACTTCTGAGTAACTTTCGCCGTGGGGAAACCATATTGACGGTTGACGAGCGAAAGCTGGCCAACTTAAGAACATTGGCTGCCGAAACCGTGCGCAGAGGATGGTGGTCGTATTCAAACCGTTTATCTAATGTTCAACGCTGGCCAGTTTGTTACCGATGGCCGAGCATTCCGGAGAACAGCCGTAGGTTGCCGGGTCAAGAATCGGACTTGCTGTGCTGCCTGGGCAGCCTTTTGGTTCGGGACACTGCCTCCACCTAGAAATGCTTGTGTTGGGAGGCAAGCCTCTGCTTTAAGGTCAGCAAAGGAGCTGCACAGAGTGAGGCGCTCCATAATCTGCATTGGAACGCCTTTTGCCGATGTCACCAGGTCTTTCACCTGACCAATGTTTGACTCAAAAGCAAAACAGGTGGGCCCAGAGGGGACCGGGATGGAGCACACTCTTGGGCAGGTGAAGGAGGTGGTGAACATTAGAGGTCATTGCCACTTTCTTATGGGGAGTCACGATGTCAAGGGCAAATTGGAGCATGTAATAGTTGCTCTCAGAAACATCCTCCTCTGTCACTGTCTTGGAGCAAAAGAGTTATTTCTCTTGCCAGCAAAGCAAAGTTCTCCAGATATAGTGGCTTTAAGATTCCGTGTAAACACGGCAACGACAAGCATAGAAGCCACTGATTCCACATTGGCTTTCCAATACTTTCGCACAGAAAGTGATTGCTGCAGCCAATGCAAACATGACGGCGGCTTGATGCTACATAGCCTTTTGTCGAGTTGTCTGAGCAAATCTTTACAGCCAATATAAAATGGCTTTCCCACACTGGTTAGCCATAGATCCAAGAGCTGACGTGTCGTGCCAACAACACAGAGTGCATGTAGTCTAGGGTAAATAGCCATACCACATCGAAATGATCAAGGTTCATCAATGGTGCTGGTCCCTTCACTCCCAGGACAGGCTTGCCAGTAGCTGCTTCAATCATCTGCGCCAGTGCTACATCTGTGTCTTTTTAAGGTACAGGGTCGCAAACAGTGTACTTCACAGTCCCTATGAAGAAGTGCAAAAATTAAACTCCAACATTGGCAGCAAA
The DNA here is from genome assembly GCF_048455015.1 of Haemaphysalis longicornis. Taxonomy (NCBI): domain Eukaryota; kingdom Metazoa; phylum Arthropoda; class Arachnida; order Ixodida; family Ixodidae; genus Haemaphysalis; species Haemaphysalis longicornis. The sequence goes on along the minus strand of NW_027526385.1, from coordinate 196,551,019 downwards.
GTCATCAAACTCTTGTACAGAACTTCACTGTTCACTCACAGCACTTAACACCAGGGACAAGTTATTGACGATTATGAAGTAGAATACCAAAAATCTTAACACATTTGTCACATACTAAGCATGTCATGGTTCTAATAACTGTGCAGAAGCACAGGTGCAGTGGCTCACTAAACAAACGCACTATTGTTGTCAGGAGCCTTAAAAGGTATGGCTTCTGGAACTGGTGGTGTTAAATTTTATGTGTGCATGCACAAGTTTATGGGGTTTAAACTGCTGTGATGCTTGCTTCCCTTCATACTGAAGTTCGCTTTTAAGAACCTCAAAACCCTCTTAAAACTTACTTTGTTAGCTTTTGTGCTCAAATGTAGCAGCGATATATATACGTGGCAAAAATACTATTTACAGCTTTTTAAATCTTCTTGAAAAGGCTCATACCATCAATCACCTCTCCAGGATGGAGGTACCACCCACAGCCATAGTGCCCATTGAATTGGTACATGTTCTGCATGATGGCTTTGGCCGGGGAATCTGCACAGCAGCTGAGGCAGTAAATCTGCAGTAGAAACAAAGCATTTAGAAAATGTAAGAAATAGTTGCGTAAACTCACTCCACTGTAGATTGACATGATCATGCAAGAAATGCTGGTACACTAGAAGTCTTCAATGCGAAATAGTACTGAAAGACGACCTCTTTTGGAAATCTTGAAGTTTACATTTAATATATGCTCAACGTGAAAGGGATACTTACCTTTTGTAAGGTATTTTATGATACGGGTAATGCTAATGACAGTACTTGCGCAAGTACTTTCGTTAGCATTAACCCTGTACTTCTCAGCTGTGCACTAATTATGTACAGCAGTGACATCTTAACACTGCATGCAATGTATGTTGGATGAGAATGCGACTGAGAAAACGCTTAAGCACGATTAATAAATATTTTTGTTTCAAATTAAAGTGCACCATGTAGAAGCTTGCGTACCTTTGACTGGACAGTTTGTGCCAGCATTCCAGGTGATTCCTTCAGCTGATAGGTCCTCCATCTGTTCCACAAAGCTGCTGAGCAACAGTTATATGCGGATGGGTTTGGCCATACCATAACATGGAAACCATGACATTTTTGTGGCGGAGATGTCCAGGCAGCTCATTTATCATGATTTGAACACACCAAATTGAGTACTTCGATGATTTGAAGAGTGGGCTATCATCAGCGTTGATGGTCAGAGTTAAGTCGTGAGAGTTCAACTTCTGACACACTGCCGTGTACACTGACCCATCGGTAATGTCCGACAATACCGTGCTGGTGCCAGGTCTACTATTTGTGTCTCTCAGGCGATCGCTGAGGGCTCTAGACACGTCGTTGGCCACCGTCACACATTATGCCGCAGCCAGGACATTTGGCGTGGACGGCATATCGGTCGGCAAGCGAGCCCGATGTTTCCGCTACTACTTGCATGCAGTCATCACAGCAGAATTGAAACATTGTCGTTCCCCAAGCAACACCAGTCTTTTTCTTGAATAAGTATTTGGTTGCCGGCACATGAAAATCATTGTAGAACATAGAAGATCAGTTTTTGAAGGTCTTCCGTCGCGCTCCAGGACAGGCTCTGTTGTATCACGAAGCTTACAGTCAACGGAAACAGGTCACTAGGACCTAACTCAGCATCATCCTCTGATTGCCAACCAGCATTCGAAGAAGTCTTTCTGAAGATGTGCAGGCTCAGAAAGTCCATTATCATCAATGTGGAAGTCATCAGGCCGTAGCAGCAACAGTGGTGTATCTGCGTCAACTGCGCTCGCAGAAGCACTGGGCATTTGGTAGGCACTGCATTTTTGCTATGTGAGATCTCTTGCAGCAGCTTTCTTCTCGTGGTGTACGGAATCCAGGGTCGAGGTAGCGCTTCCGAGGACGCATTGTCATTATTTTAAATGCACATTGTAACGAAAGAGACGCGAATATGGGCCGATATCAACACAAACACGTAGAATTAACTACGGCCAGTAGCCGACAGGAGCCAAGGCAATAGAACCTGAAGTGATAAACTGAGTAGAAATTACAACAAGACGCTTTTTCGTTATCCAGGGTTGTTTTTTATATAATTTTTATTAAAAATATTTTTATTTACACTGATTCTCCCATTTTTGCGTCGGTATTTTGAAAATTGAGCTTTATTTGACCGTCGCTCTATTGAGGAGCTGAGCTGGTTATTTGCACATCAGCACGCGGTATTCTGGCCCTGTGGCTTGTGCTGTGCACGTGCTTGTGGGTGTGAGTAGATGTTTGCGCTCGTGAGATTTCTCCACGATCCCAATAACAAACGTACACCACATGCTGTGCCGGCAATCGATGTTGAGGGCTACGACCGCACGACCTCGTACAGCGTATACTACGAGGACACCAAAGGGAATGGGGAAAACACGGGTTCCTACGATGCCCATGTGTTCCTGCTCGCCGGTAACTTAATTATCCTTATAACTCAGTTGTATTTGTAAGGTTAGATATTATAAATATGCAAAGGTGTTAGCCCTTTTTTTAGTAATCTGCAGCCTTAAGCGATAAAGCGGCCCGGCTAACTGCAGCGTATCCCCTCGTGCAGTAAAAAAGCTTTTTAACTCAGTTTTAAAGTGCCTGTGAAGCACATGAAAATTTTGATTGCTAGTGAGTACAACCGGAAAGATTATCCGTGCCGTGGGCTTCCGGAATTTAAACTCGGTCACACATGGACTAACATATATTTGCCAAAAGGCTGTGTCTAGACAGAGCCACAAGAAGTGCTAAAATTTTCTGTAGGCGGAATGTCAAGTGTCACCAAAGTTTCATCCAGAGGAAACAACTCGAGTTGAGAGCAGTGTTTCGGGATTTTTATCCGGCGAGCCAAACCGCTTCCGTTCACTGACTAGCCAGAATCACTGTTAATTCCTACAGATGATCGGACTAACTCTCAACCATACGGAACTCCAAACCTCTACCCCACGCCCGCTTCACAGTATTTCAGCGAGAGCAGTTGGTCTTAATTTTTACCCAATGGGCCAAACCCATTTCGCTCAAAGGATATCCAATCAGTGGTAATTAAATATTCACTGTCAGTAATTACTGGAGATCGGGCGTGCCTAGCGGTGGCTACGTCGGCCTTGGCTTCAGTGAGCGGTAGTGGTTCGTCCGGTTGAGTGAATATCAAGACCGGCTGCTCTCGCTGAAATATTGTGAAGTGGGCGTGAAGTGTAGCTAGCTACAAAACGCTAGCCTCGGCCACAAAAAAAAGAGGCTGGGGAGAATAGTACCCGCGTGTACAGCGTCCGTAAGCAGCGGCGTAACCACTACACCAAATTACAGGACAAGAAATGGCGTCTAATCGGCTGGTTTTGATTTTGCCTTCCGCTTGGATCGAACTTTAACCATTGCCAGCGTACCGTCTGGGCAGAACTCTAGCAGTGCTTAGCGTTCCATGGTTGACCAACTTGGGGTAATTAGGGCAAGTTCTGCAGTTTTTCTTTAAATTTATAGGCTGCCATTTCGTAGTTACCAAAATAAATAGGCTATGCTGGATTAACCTATTTTTAATCAGGGTACCTTTTGCTTTTTTTCTCTAGAAACCCAGGAAGAACTCGAAAAAACGAGCCTCAAAGAGAGTTGCCTTCCCAAAAACTACAAATCACGATGAGGTGAGCTCGGATGATGGCGAACGGCAGTGAAAAAAAAAAAAGAAAAACCGGTAGTGTGGCGAACACTTTAGGGCGAGTTCTTAGTGTTGATAAATGTGCACATTGAGTTACATACGAAATGATTGTTGCGGCTGTTTTTGAACCAGGCATTATAGAAGACGATACGTGATGGAAAAACTGCTGGATAAAGCCGTATCATCAAGAAGCACCTGAAGCGCGCTCATGACAGGGCTCAGAACGAATTGTCGAAGAACTTGACCCGCCACATTGAAGTGAGTAAATCGTTGCATGTGCCTGCAACAGGAAACTGCATGTAATGTTGAATGTTTTGACTTTCATAACACAAAGAAGTCCCGGTGGAAAACGATAAGCTCATCGAGCGACGATGAATATTGTTGCTAATTGTCCGAGCTGCGGCAAGCACATGCCGAGGTACAAATGTGGAAATAGAAGGCTAAGAGACTTGAAGACAGAGAATTTTTGAAGGGGGCAGGTGTCTTCTTTGCAGTGATGCTTCGAAAGTAAAATATTTGAGTGTAAGCATGAATTTAAGGAATCTCTGCACAGATGTTCTTAATATTCGTTAGCGAGAGAGAACGGTAAAAAAAGTGGGAGCTGCTACATATATAGCACTTGCAAATAAGTGAGGGTTTTCAGTGTTGCAATAGCCAGCCACTATTGAGAATTGGAATTTTATTTGTCTTTAGCTGCAGTGCATCAATACCCAGTATGCTTGTCAGAGCATAGACCTTTCGTGACTTCTAAGCCAGTTTGCAGGTGATTGTTTTTATACTAATTGTGTTTTAATTCTGGAATAAACGGCTATAATTTTTGTCACTGGTTGTTCTGTTGCAGTGGAGAAAGGAAACCCAAACCAGGGCCAGCAATGCGTTGGTAAGTCTACAGTAAAATCTTTGACTCTGTATACAATATAAAGAACACAGTGCTTTGCATTTGAGGCACTGGTGTCTTAATTAAAGAACCAAATCATAGAACTGATTAACAAGCATTTATTACTTTAATGTATTCCAGTTACAGATGCTCAGTGCAGTGTAACGGCAGGAGATGGCACAGGTAAGCTGGTCGTGGCATCAAAGGCTAATCTGTAGGCTACAATAAATGTCTATATCCTTGTGACGTGATACATATGATTTCTCTACTTAACATGCATTTTTACATTACAGCTGTCTCTACCCAACAGTGTGAAAGTGCACTAGATTCACCCTTAGAAGAGGTGGAACCACTAAATTGCCCGGTTAGCGTTTTGTTTCTCAAAATTAGAAAATGTATACACACGACGAGTTTTGTTTGGCGGTTTGAGGTCAGTTTTTTTTATTGTTTCTGTCTACATGTTTTCGTTTGCTGTAAGGTACCCAAACTGCGAACGTGCCAGGGGCCCCTCCTGCTGCATCCACTGTGGAGGATCCAAGCGGAAAGGCCGACCCAGACACCCGTTCTCGTAAGGCGATGGAATCAACTGTGAGCGAGGCAGTGGGCGCAGCTTCGTCTTCTTCTTTACCCCACCTATCGCCCTCTGCCTGCGCCCATCTCATTTATTTACAACACACTCCCCCCCGGCCAGAAAGGCAAGGACTGGCTTTCAAGCTGAGCCTTCTAATGCAGCGCCTGAATATTGTCCCAGTGATCAGGCGAAAATAAATGATGTCGGACTGTTCACACGGGCGGCACTTTGAGCGATGATTCTCATCTGATGTTGCGTCCTCCAGTTGCCGTGATGTTCCGTGTGCATCAGGATGACGCGCTTCGCACCGTAGATCTTGGGGTAACCGCCGGGGTCGTAAGGGAATCCGATCAGTTTGGGTGGCTTGAAGTGATTCTTGATAACGAGCCCGTTCCAGAAGGTGCACTGCTTGGTCGGTGGGCAAGCGACTGTGGCTGTGACAAACAGAAGGAGTCTAGTATAACTCTTGATGTCGGGCTGCCTGCCATCTCCGGTTCTCAAGCTGTGTAGTTGAACTGATGGTGATTTCGCGCTGTGCCGTATTCGACACCATCGGGGGAGGCGCCGGATTCGGAAGCGGGATGCCGGCCGGGGCAGGTATGTGCAGACACGCTGAAATATCCGGTGGCTAGCTGAGATGCGTTCGCGGTTATCCGCCAGATGACCCAAGGCGTGGCTACTCATCTTCCTTCTGGTTGGTGGGCATCGATTCAATTCCTTCCTTCGCGACTCCAAACGGGCGGTTTTACGATCTTTAGGAGCGTCATCTAGGTGCATGATGAGGGTCGTGTCACCAGGCGACGATATCTTGGGCTGGAAAGGAATCCCCCTGTGCTTGCTCTCGCCAGAATCACTGAGCTCCTTGATTTGGTGCGTACGCGGATATGCCTCACGAAAAGGGGTGAGGGTGTGGCTGTCAGTTTTCGAAGGGGACGGCAGGAACGCGTCTGCCTCATCGTCACCCAGCGCCTCATTCCAGTCGCTCGAAAGCAGCGTGCTCTCACTGTCGGGGAAGACGGTGAGGCTGGTACTCTGAGGGCAGATCGGGACAGTCATTTGGCGCTGGGTGAGGTCCTCTGCTTCCAATGTGCACGGTTTCGTTACTGGAGACTCACTGTGAGTGGCGTTGACAGCAGAGTCACCAGGCGCCATCCAAATGGATGAACTTATGTTGGCTGCGTGTTCGTCGTGTATGGTGGGCTCGAGCTGCTGTTGGCGCGTCTCTGGCTGAACCATCGGAAGAGAGACAAAGTGGGTGTTTTGCGGTACGATGGGAACACCCATGCGCTCTCGATTGTCACTCCTCCAGGTGGTTCGGACGTAGCCACCGGCGGCTGAATTCACAGCGGCTTTGCCAACCGGGTGGAGCAGCACGCGCGTTTTACAGGAGCGCATTTTGTCGTCAAAATGCTGGGATACGGCAATGTCTTCCTTCAGCTTGTCGCCGGTCAGGTTTCTTTGAATTGCAGCGTCGAGGGCCCGTATCTCGCTCGGCGTGTCGTGGAAGTGGTAAATGTTGGCGGTCAGATCGGTCACGTGCGGAGCCGGGTCCTGGAGAAGGGCGTCGATTGCCGTAATGAGCCCTGAGATTTTCTCTCGCAGGAGCCTGCGGCGTAGCTTCAGGCGTTCCAATGGAAGGGGTGGCGTAGAAAAACGAGGGTCGGCTTGGGCACGAGCCATGATGGGCAGCGGTCGAGGGCAAGGCCTCCCGGAACAAATAGCGCGAAGGTTCCAGGCCCCGCGAGCCTCGCAGCCGCTGCGCCGTCAAAGTCAGGTCCGCTCGTGCCTCGAATCCCGGGTTTCACGGCACCAGCGTGTGGAGGATCCAAGCGGAAAGGCCGACCCAGACACCCGTTCTCGTAAGGCGATGGAATCAACTGTGAGCGAGGCAGTGGGCGCAGCTTCGTCTTCTTCTTTACCCCACCTATCGCCCTCTGCCTGCGCCCATCTCATTTATTTACAACATCCACTTTGGACATTGGCAGTCATGCATCTCCTTCTTGTAAGTTCATATCACAAAATACGTGCTTTTATTCATCGTTACAATTGCCACCGTCTTGGGGTACTGAAAATACAGCAAAAGCGATGGCTGCAGCTTTCTTTGCTTTAGACTAGTCCTGCATGACAAAGGCACTGATTACGTGAATGGGTGCATTGAGATTTTTTATTTAGTAGGATTCACGCCTTTCTTCGCTTTAGTTTATCGGCATGCAAGCAAGTTTCGACTTTGTCACTCACATATGCGGCATTTATTTAACAATCAGTGTAGGGAGCCTTAACACAGGAACTATGCTAGAAATGTCGGCATTTTCTAAGGTATGTCTGAAAGTTATAAGGTCTTGAATTTTCTATTTTTTATTTCACCCTGATAAGCTGACAGTTCATAAAATGCGAGTTAGAATACACGTACCTAAGGCAGAACTGATCTTATGTTTTTGTCCTTTTATAGTGCCTGAGGAATTCACGCACCTGTACGATGGATCTGTAAGTATCTGTTTTGGTTTTTATTTGTTGATGATAATGTTATGTTTTTTGTTTCTCCTGGTCTCCCACAGGGCTGCTGGATATGCTCCCGGTAACTGGCATACCCAAGGATTTATTCAAAAGGATTTGGATAACTGAGGGTGGTTCTTGAAGTTAAACTGATGGGACGGAAGAAAACCAGAAATTAAACCTTGAGACTTGCACCTATTTTTTGAACTTTTGGAGAGGACAAGAACAACAATCCAAATTACCAATTTTGTTGCATCAGTTTTTTAATTGGTAGATTATTTGTCAGTGGAACCACTTCTGTCTTGTGGTGGTGATAAATTTAGTAAAAGTAACGTTTTGCCCCGGCGAAAACGGCCGTGTGTTCGAGATTTCGGCTCACGTTATAGACCCCAAGGTGGTCAAAATTAGTCCACAGCCCTCCACTATGGCACACGTTATTGCCTCCGTAGCGTCGGTGTCTTAAACACTACAATCAATCAATGATTTGCCCCAGTTTTTTGCTTGTTGGCACTGCCTTAACCCGCGTTAATTTTTAAAGCAGCTTTCACCATTTCCAAAAAGAGACTTCGAGTCATGTTTGAATGACAACTAGTCGCTTGCCTTAGTTTGCTTGTCAATGCGCTCAGATGTGTGCTCTGATAGGCCCAGATGGAACGAGCATGATTTTTTTTGCAATTTAAAACATATTATGTACGATGGGTGTTACTGCAAGCCATAGATTAGTTTTCTCATTACATTTATTCAGTTAGAACAACAAAAAGTTCCAAAAAGTCATTTTACCTCTCATGGGCGTTCGTGTTACCTTTGCCAAATTGGCAATATGCACTTGATCTGGTCAAATTAGATTCACCATTATTTCTATTTTTCAGTTCCACCTCACACAGGGTGTGTAGATCAGAGGTAGCCAGGCGACCAAGATCCTCAGCATCAAGAAGCCCTCACTTGTTGTCAAAGACATCGCCAGGCAGTGTGGGGCATTGAGGTGCTCGCCAACCGGACCGTCAGCGGCACCGTGGCTCCGCAGCATAGGGCTCTTGGTCAGCTTCCCAAGCCACAATTGACACTAAAGAAAGTCGACGTGTTGAAAGGTGAATCATGCTTTTATAACACTCCCCTAATTTTGTAAGGCGAGCTTGTGATGGCCCTCGTAGCCTTCTTATTGTGTAATCCATATTCATTTTATTGCATGAGGCACCCACTGCAGTGGCTAAGCCATTGTGCTGCTTAGCCCAAGAACATGGGGACGGTACTTGGCCACGGCAGCCACATTTTATATATTAATGGCAAACAAATCCCCCGTGTCGATATTCCGGCACACATTAAAGATCCCCAGGTGTCCAAAATTATCCAGAGCCCTCCACTATGGTACACCTCATAGTGCCTGTGCGGCTTTATTGTGGTAAACTCACACGATAAAAAATATCCTAGTGGCTCAAGGTAGAAATTTGTTCGGCCACGTGGAACAGATTTTGCTTTTCGAACCATCATGCCGACTTTTTTACAATTAAGGGCTTTAAGCATAGCACAGGACCAAAAAGGTGAGACTGTGGTGGACACTAATTGTTTCAGTCATGTCTGCGCCATGTGCGCTGAAGTATCAAAAAAAATTCCGACAGGTACTCCTGGACTTCTTACCTACTATAACTCCAATAATCCCCCCTTACAATTCATGCAGGCTAACTAACCACAGATCTCCCACATTACATCATAGCATGCACAATATATGGCAAATTAGTTCTTGTTTCTTTGCAGTCACAGTCAACTTCTGGGGCAGGCAGCAGCAAGTGGACGTCACGCCCACTGTCACCTCGATGACTCGTTTGCTCACATAAAGATTCACAATGTGCGGATATCACAAAAAAGCAGCCATGCTAACAGACATAGCACTTCATGAAAAATAAACTGCTTATTCTTTTTTCATCTTATTATTGTGCATAGCGTTCTCGGAGCAATTACTATTGATCCAGTCATACCATATAGATGATGCCAATCCGAGCTTGAAACCAGCTAGTGCTAGCTGGTCCCAGCTCAGACCAGCTAAGACCAGCTGGTCCCAGCTGCTACCAGCTTCTAGCTGGTCCCAGCTGGGAAGTTAACCATAAACCATCTCAGCTGGGACCAGCTTGTACCCACCCCAGGAGAAAATATCCCAGGTGGTACCAGCTGGTCCTAAATTCTCTAAAAAACCTAAATTCCTAGCTGGGACCAGCTTGTAGCTGGTCCCAGCTGGGAATTTAACCATAAACCATCTCAGCTAGGACCAGCTGAAACCAGCTAGGATATTTTCTCCTGGGGTGGGTACAGTTTAGTGCAGCGAAGACAAAGAAAACTGTGCAGCATTTGTTTTATTTGCAGTGAGGCTGCATGCTCGATGGAGACACACACACAAAAAAAAAAAACACGGGGACGGGGAGACACGACACATGGGTTACTTCAAAACAGTTCACGAAGACTGGATTCGTTGGCCGGGTCTCCTGCCCTTGAGAAGAAAATATCTGCACTGGTTGTATCATTGCTTAGTTGGTGGGGCAACGGAAGAAAGGCTTGCCAAATCAGAGCAGCTGCCCGCGGTGCTCTACATGAAGGCGCCAGTTCTACTGCTCGCACAGTCGCGACTCTTTCTTGTTTCCGCTCCTCTTCTCCGCTTTCCTTTCTTTTTCCTTGCATTACTGTCGCATCCTTATCATTATGTAGTACCACGAGATTGTGGCCACCGCGTTCGACTTATGCTTGTAGCAGGGGAACGTATTGCCCTGCTCAAGGGTGTGGTCTACGGTTCCCCAAAACACGTCGGTGTCGTCGGCATGCTAGGAAAAGTAATCCTCAGCTGTCCTGACGACAGTGTACAGTGCGAAATGTGGGTGCGTAAAGCCTCCCATTGTCTTAGAATTTACGAGAGCCGCCTGCGTCACAACACTGGCGGGCACAGTTGAGCAATGTCTGCAAACCGGACAAGAGAACATCGTGCGCAGTCTGCGGCTAAGGTAGCCAGTCACGTAGTAGATCACGCACTCTGTCGTGTCCGCACAGGTCCCTGCAGCAGGTAAGATGTCATCGCACTCCCATGCATCTGTTTCAATGAACCCATGCAATTTTTGGCGGATGGTTGCAAGCTGCATCTGGGCGACATTTTTTACCATCCTGAAAGCATCCCGAAGGGCTGTAAAATCAAGAATGGGTGCCTCATTCTTACCCTCCTTATTTCCAAAATTAGACGGCTTCAGTAGCGTCTGCATGCTGAGCATTCGGTACACATGCGAAAATGTCAACGTATCTGGGTGGTCATTGCCACCCGCAGCATGGCGGGCTTTCCCAAAGAGCCGTACCAATGGATCCTGGTTGAATTTGCTGGTAAGAACGTACTTAAATTTCTGTTCAGTCAGCAAGTATTTGCAAAGGTCGACAGTCAATTTCAACGTCACCCTGAGGCCGTCAGCTGTGGTTTGTGCAAGGAAAACTTTTGTTCGGTTATGTGCCCTCCTACAAGCTGCTGCTCCTAGGTGTCAAGCAATTCTAGGCCTTCTTGCATGGCCCTGAAGTCGCTGCTGCCTTGTATCCCTTTATCAGGGTGTCGCCGGTTTAAGACATCAAACAAATCATTGAGTTTTCTTGTGAACTCAATAGTGCCATCGCAGCCCTGGAGATGTCGTACACCTCTTTTCTGATAGTAATTCAAGCCAGAAGCCACCCAGTGGCTGAAAACTTGCGTAGCGAACGTAAGGCGCATTTTCTCCATATTAGATGGGTAAATGTGTCGTTGTGTTATTCTAGGGCACACCTTGGCAGCCCCTGCGTTCATTCCGTCTTGTTTCAGCGCACACGCGTAATGTGACCACCTGACCAATTTGTTGTTGACCTTCAGGAACTTTTGCTTCATTAGCCGGTTTCAGACACATTTGAAAAAACGAGGAGCGTCAGAAAACGTACACCTTTCGCTCTGCTTCTACGGAATGCGCAAAGTAATGCCCGCCGTTGTGCATGTCACCACTTACACCAAGAAGCTTCCACATTCTCCTATTTGGGCTGGCCGCATCACACACCACACCGTCGACAGCAGCGCCGGCCTCTTCCAAGAGGACAATTGCTTCCAAGAGAAGCTGACAAACGACGGTTCCACGGGTGGCGTTCTTCGAAACAAACACGGTCACCGGCTGTGCGTAGCTCTCAGCGAATCGAGAAAACGAGCTCGGCGCTTGTGTTTTTTCGTGGTCGACTAAGCCGGCGTAGCTGAGGGTCCTTGAATTTAGGCGCTTACATTGGCGCACCTGCATCTCGTCCACCAAAAGCATACCGCGCCTACAAAATTCTGGCTTTGGTCGGAGTTTCCTTTAGTGCAGAGAAGAACGACTAGTTGAACCCGCAGCTAATTCCAACCGCATAAATGTATCTCCGTATGGTCTTGATTGAGGGCAGTGGGAGTACATCATTATCACGCAAAAACCTGTACCCTGCCGGCGTTCGGATGTGGAAGAGCAAGCACAGTAACAGCCAGTTATGGGTGTATTTTCCCCCTTTAGGTGATTCGTGACGCGCGGCTGACAAGCACTCTTCCAGGAGCATTTATTGGGCTTCTGGAAGGCTTGCCTTCTCGACTGCGTTCCACAGCGAGCTCTGTGTGATCGTCTGTAGATTGTCGCGACAGGAAGGTAGCTCGGCGGCCAGCTTCTTTTTGGTTTTTAATAGCTGCTTTTCTGACCTGTAGAAGCAATGCGTTGCCTTCTGAGAGCATCAACCTTGGGCTTAGAGCGGGGACTGAGGGATATTCTCAGACGTAGCTCATGGCGCTTGCTCTTCCTCAACTGGTGCGTTCGAAGGGTGTTTTCTAGTCTCGCGAAATAGGCGCATCGTCTGTCGTCAGCTACGATCGGGCACCGGTTGTGCCTCCAAACAGTGGTTGGATCAACGTAGCTGCATTCCAGACGCACATTCCTGTATTTTTCATGTGCTGTTCCTCCGGGCCACATTTTGAAGTGATTGACTGCTTTTAATGCCCAGCTCACAATGTTCCAGTCGTCCCGTTGGCGCAAGTCGCAGAAGTTTGGAATGGCAGCAGTGGAGATTTTGGTATTCAGTGCGAACACTTCAAGGCTAAACTCCGTTCCCTGCACCTGTTGCACAATCACAACTTTGCAAGAGACAGGCATTCCGGAAGCGGAGAGCACTGTTTCCATGGAACAGAAGCTATGCTTGTCGTCCTGAAGCATCGTGTGGTGATTCCACGCAGCATTGGGCAAGAGGGCCGCTGAGGCCTCTAAACATGGTGTTAGCACAGCAGAATCTCCGAGAACACTTGGCGTGAATATCTTGGCTACTGATTCATTTTCGGCTGGCTGGTTGTTTTCTTGACCACTGGTTGTATACTCGCCGGCAGTGTCATCCCTTCCAGCTTCCGTTACCTTTCTGGCTGTCTTTCGGAGTGACTTCTTCGCCAGTAGGCGCTTTCTCTTTGCTGGTGGTGTGGTAGGTGACGAGAAGATCGATGGCACGGCATCGTCTGCAAGGGCGCACCTCTCCGGTACATCGAGCAGCACTTCCCCTCCGAACTCCAAAAAGTTACTTTGTCGCAGAAGGGAGCTTTTAGGGAAATGCCGACTGCAAATGGCATCTTTTTCTGTCAACGGGCGGTGAGTGTGTGGGTCTGCTGCAGCCCATGCATCCCTTTGTTTGGGATCGCGCGGAACATTAAATAACGTCACCTTTTACTGACAGTTCCGTGACCCGGCGTTGCACTGTTTTATAAAACATTTGCGTCCCATGTCTTTCTTTGCCTAAGCGTGAAGCCTCCCTTACCTCAGTGTCCTACTGCGGAACACATGCACCCCAGGTTAACGATACATAACTTGTTTAAAAGATACTGTCCCGAAGCGCCTGCACAAAACAGGTTGGAAGAGCAACCTGGAGCAACTACACCGAATGCGAAAGCGCGAAATGATGCACGGCAAATTATCGTCTGCTACTCCGCCGGAATCGATTGATTGTCGGGTTTAACGCGCCGACGCAACGCAGGTGATGAGGCGCGCCGTAGTGGAGGGCTCCGGATTAATTTTGACCACCTGGGGATCTTTATCGTGCGCCGAAATCTCGTACATACGGGCGTTTTTGCTTTTCGCCTCCATCAGAAAAGCGGCCGTCGCGGGCGGGAATCGAACCCGCGACCTCGTGCTCAGCAGAGCAACGCCTTAGCCACTGAGCCACTGCGGCGGGTTACTCCGCCGGAATCGGCCCAGCCACGGCGAGCAGCCGACCGCTTACGAAAGCTGGCGAGAAGGCCCGTCAGCTTAACGTTACATAACTTGTTTAAACGGTACCGTCCCGAAGCGCCGGCAGAAAACAGGTTGGAGGAACAACTACATGCAAAGCGACAAGCACGAAATGTCGCACGCCTAATTATCGTCTGCTCCACCGCCGGAGTCAGCCAAGCCGTGGCGAGTAGCCGACCGCTTACGAAAGCTGCCGAGAGGCCTGACGAGGATCCGAAAAGATCCGAAAACCTCCGAAGCTGCTCGAGCTGGTGCTCGAGCAGCTTCTTTTTTTTCGCGCAGGAGGACGCTGCAGTCAGCAGTCTCGGAGGTGCCTGTTTTGCGGCTTTATCAAAACGAAGAAAAATCTTTTGTTTTCCGGGTGTGTTCTCACCTTAAAGTATATCTCACACCGTGCTGTGGTCGAAACGCAGCGCCTGTATCGACCCCCTTCCTGTGTCCCCGTCTACAGTGCTGTTAAATGTGCGGTCAAATGTAAATGATTTCCGGGAGTCCGCCTGCAAGTCATTTTTAAACGATCATCTCGGATAATTTTTAGATAAAGTCTTTTAACTGTTCTTCATGGAACAAAACATCCATATACGCAATGCGTATATACATGAGTTATCAGCAATGCGTGTTGAGCTCACGCAACACGGCACTATTTTGTAAATTAGGGCTTGGTGGAATGTACTGAAAAGAGTATTAGTAATAATAGAAGTGTCGGGATACGTGGGCTGGAAGCGAAATATCGAGATGCATTTATGTTTGATATGACGATATAACCGAGATATGCCTTAGTCAATGCACACGAAAATGTTTGCGGAATGCAGATACAGGAGTTTAATAAAGATGCATTTCTTACCATACTTTGGGCAAGGTGGTTCAGGAACAATATTTGTGAATTCCGCATTGAAAGCAAAATATCACCTTGATTAACAAGGACACATGCATTCTTCATACATAAACGCACACTCTAACGATAAAAGTACCATAGCTTCATTGGAGAAGCACCACCTACGTAAGAGAGGCCCTGTTATTCCTGATATAGCGGCAGTCACAGCTCAACCAGCAAGTCGCGTAAGTCTTTCTACGCGTATATTTTTCCGCCTGTAATTTTATGTAAGCAAGAGGTCGCATTGTATCAACATTGCGCCCCGTTAGCACTTAATTTATGAAGCGTTCACTTCAATCAAAAAGCCTCACAGCAGCGCCAAAGTTGGAAGAATTAGACATACCCGCAGGTACAACCCATTCGCATACTCGCCATAATGTAGAAAGAGAGAAAAAAAGTAGTTCGTGCGAATGCGGTAGAATAAAATAAAAATGTAAATACGTTTTTTAATGAAAAAAAATTTGTGTGTGCAAGCGTAGGCATACATACTGGTTGAATGATGGCATAGTACCACGTCGTTTTGGGCCCTTGCGTATGCGTAGTGCATTGAGAGCACATGTGCATACGTGTCAAAGTTGAGTGTAGTTGTTATTTTCGCGGGGGGTGTACGTCATGTGGGTATTTCAAACAAAAGTCCCTGTGATTTTGTCAAGAAGGCCGTGTCAGTTATGTGGATTGGTATCCCCTACGTAGCCAGATTATGTTTAAGCGTAACACATTTTATGCCACAGGCATAGTGGGAAACGAGCTTTAGCGCACTCACAAGAGCATCGCAATCACTGAAATGAAAACATACAGGATCATAGCTTAGAAATTAAGAGCCAATAAGAAAAAAATTATGCATATCTCGGGGCGAAAATACCGGTGGCCCAGCTGTAGCTAGGATCCTGAGAACTGTTTTCTACCGCAAAAATCTCTTAGAATGCAAGTGAGGACCCGTTGTTTGAGTTTCAAAGGTAAATGCTGCCTTAAGAAATTTTGTGAAAAGCAGCGGCTTCATCTGCCCCGACAGCAGCTCTTCCCGAACTTCCCCGCCTCAAAACACCTGATAATTACACAAACATATTCTTTCGAAGAACAAATTATTAGAAGCAGAAATTTAACCTAGCGCTAATTGTTTCGGAAGCAGCCATTCACTGATGTGTCCGCAGAAACTCCACAGAAAGTTCTTGCACTGCGTGGACAGGACTTACTTAAACAAGTTTTTTTGTATTGTCCCGAAGAAAGATTTTTAACCTCCATTATAGGCTCAAAGCTTACTATTTTAACAAGGGAGACGAACAAGCCGGCGATTTTGCAGCCGTAAGCCCCGGCCTCTGAGCCCGTGCGCGGTGTTGCAGCGTGCGGTCAATACAATCCAATCCAACCCTAGCCACCATACCAGTACTGTCTCCATTTTTGCTCATGATGGATAAGTACACACTGGTTAGATTTACTGAGGAGAGCTTAGCCGTTGAGTCAGTAACGCTAATAAAAGACTTTGATCTGATTAGAAAACCTAACTCCAAGACGTGGCCGGTATTCAAGGGGCCAACACAGAAACGAAATTGGGTAAAAGTGAATTGGCCCGATGAAGACAAAAAAAAAGAGAGCAACCGGAACCACTAGCCTTCTACCAGCCCAGCTTGTGAAGTTAAGTCGTAAGTACTATTTTATGTCAGCCTTGTTACCTGACAGTGACAAAACTTCCAAATTGGATCCCTGCTGCTTTGAACAAGCGTCTAGATCGTTGTTTATTACACTGTACAACTTGAATGAGGACAAACGGCCGCAAGCGACACAAACGCGCGTGTTTGTTTCTTCGGTATCCTAATCTGCATGGGCTGTTGAATAAAAATAAATGAGTGCGTCCAGGCTGATCATTCATTCCTTTGTATCATTATTGACCACATGCGAAATTTAGGGGCATACCCTAGTTCTAACCACATAGAAGCGGTTTTAAGCCATGTGATATCTTAGTGATGTAATCATTTTTCTTTACTTTATAACACCGCGTGCTTGCATTAACGTGATGCTGTTTTTCCCTTTTGTTACGATACTTTTATCTGCAACACATGCGATTTATGGGGGGTTTTGTTACGTGTGGTTTATTAATGACGAAAAAAACTGCTCAAAAGGCGAGGTACAGGGAACGCGCAAAGAGGACAACGCTACTTGCAGCTGCGAAGTATATTCCGAAGACAATTATAAGAACGCAGAAAAAGCCAACAGTACGCACTGGTATGCACAAACTGATGTCTCAAGAAAACGCGATAAGCGAGGAAGCGGTGGTGGTTGTCTAGATAATCGTACTGCGAAGCTTGTAACTTGCTCTTCTGTCGTTATGTGCTTGGTACCGAAAAGGTGCGGTTCTGTTTATATGGGACGAAGTGTATTCAGCATGTATACATACGTTTGCGCAAATTCCGGAATAACTTGAAGGCAGTATAGATGCGACAGACATTGTCGACGCTAAGATATCGTGTACTTTGCAAGCAGAGTGTACTTTTACGTTTTTTCCCTCCTTATATCCGTTCACCCTGTACATTCACCATTAATTTTAGGAAAGTCGACCAAGGAATGCATAAACATAAACAGGTTTTGTAGCATGAGCAGTTTCGCGTGGCTCCTGGAGAGCCGTGGTGCGCATGCGCGAGGAGCACTGACGTCACATGGCAAACAGAGCGTTGCTTGCTGCCCGGCGTCTCTCACGCGCCCAGCGTCTTCGCCGAATTCCGTTGCGCACGTGACGGCCCGGTCCACTTGATGATCATGCGAGGGGTGGCCGGGTGTGGAACCGATGGCTCGTGCGTCACAGCAACACCGTCGTGCGCCTGTGGAACCAGCTGAGCGCTGGGGCGATTGGTGATGCTGCGCGGGAGCCGCTTGATAAATGTAGGTGTCACATAATGCTTATAGCGTGTCTGTGTCATTGAAGCAGCAGTAAGCATGCTAATCTAGCAAAAAGTAGGCAACCAGGAAAGCTAAGAATAACCAGCTGAACCTTAGCTCACGTTACGTATATCCTGGCATAGCCGAGCTAAGCCACTGCTAATTTTTGTGCAGTGTATTCACGAATATGTGTTATGCGTTCTTGTTAGCGGTTCGGAGCGAACTTGAAAAGTTGCTGGAGATGTTTCAAGAAACTCGGGAAGACGTTGCAAGAAACTCAGTAAGACCCTAGGACCACGAAGACTGTCAGGGAAAGAACCTTGCTGTTCTTAACGTACGGTACACGAGAGCTGTATAGGATTCGTTTTTTTTCATTTACTGTTTCTTTTTCTTTTTGAGTTATGTGTAAAAGATGTGCCTGCTCTGCATAGACAATGAATAGCTTTCTCAATGCCTCGAAAGTCTGTATACATCAAGCCATGCAAAGGAAAGCCTGAAAGCTAATTATAGCTTGCATGGGGGGATGCGGATTTTGAAGACCTCTTATGCCACGGATTTAGCGGAAACTTGTGAGCCGAGGTGCTTTTGGCACATAGAATAAGCAGTCTTTGATGAGAGCACAATGCTGGTTCTGTGGCAAAAAAATTGCTGCTGGCACTTCATTTGCCATGCACGTACTTAATGCCAAAGCATTACTGCTATAAGGATTTGGCAAATTGGCCAGGAGCCTCTGATGGCAGCTGTCATCCTCAATTTTTCAGTCCCCATGAGTGAATATGTAGGAATCGTAGATGGGTATCTTAATGTCGCAGCAACTTTGCATCGTGTGAATTCGCCGTGAATTTTGTTCGGCAGCTGTGATCGTTGTTGGCCTTTAAGTGGCTGGGTGTGTAGATATGCATAGAACTGCATGGTTAAGGACTATGAATCGACATTATGGTAGCCTCATGGAACCAGCATGGCTCACATGTGGTGCAGCAGTTAGGTATCATTAGGGGAAACCATATTGCCTGGCGTTCAAAGCATGCGAGCAGGTACCTCAGAAGGTGTTTCGTGTTCGGGTGTAGGTGTAGTGCTTAAATCACTTGACTCTCACCGGATGTACCTGGGTTTGAATGTTATTGCAGGTGTGGTCCTTTATTTTTTTAGTTGCAATGATTTTTTGGGATTCTCTGTTCCCAACAATGGCAGGATTTTCGCATGGTGGTACGCATAATTATTTATAAACAATTGCACCTTTTTACTGCCCTCTCTTTTCGGCAACTTAGCTCTTGCGGAATTCCTGGTGACAGCAGGTGTTTTTACGATACAATAAAAAAATTTTGAACCCTTCCCTCCATGGTGCACCTCATATCGCAGGTGTATGTTCAGTGCAGAAATCTTCAATTATTGCCTCTGCTATCAGCATTTTTGCGTATTCATCACACCCTTTCATTTTTAATGTCAAAACAACCTGTATGGAGTATGCTTGGGTTGGCGCTTTTCAGCACGATAGCCTCACATATTCAATGCTAGAAGTTATATTGCCGGTGTCCTCTATGGATTTTAAAAAAGTTTTACAGTATTAAAAGTATTTGTTACTTTGTTAAACAAGGAAATTCAATAGTTTTGTCTCACAATTTCACAAAGTATATTTTCACTGTGTTTGTTTTTGCATCACTAAAGGCCTGGAAACGAAAGGAAGTGGCCTTAGAGGACCGGTTCTGCACCTACTCAGGCAGGAGGTCAACGGGAAGGTACTGAAGCACATCAGGATGTATTTTGTTTTACTGAAGGTACTTCAGCGCACTAAAGGTTTGATGTTGCATATGTTTTAACTGCTAAGGTTCTGATTAATTACCAAACCCCTTTTTGCCTAGAAATAAATGCGGGGAGGGAGAGGGTTATGCCCATTTGCGAAATATTGAAGTGAATAGCCTTGAATTTCCTTCAAGTGACATTGCGTCGACAAAATGCAAGTTTGGTCCATAAAGAAGACTGCTCTGCCCTGGTAACAATAATACGAATTTTATAGCAAACATTGAGCAAGTAATGGTGATATAAAAGCAAACATGTGAATCAGAGGAAATTTTCTAGCAGCTTTCAGGCAACTTTTCTATGATGCCACATAATCTTGTTTGTGTGGCTAGTGCCCGCTAAACTACTAACCCTTCGCTAAAGCTCATGACCTGGCAATTGTAAAGAGGCCTCTAGTTCCATTTGATGACATCACTTGAATGCTAACAAGCACTGGTAGCCATGTTTTTACTACGGGCCCGTATGACATCCCTCCCGCCCATAACATACCACGGTAGTGCAAAATTGGAGTTTTTTATACTAGCGTTATTTTGCTTATAAAACTTTTCTGGGCTGGAATGGAGCTGGCTGAGATACTGAAACCTAGTTTTTAAATTATGCAGCTTTATTTTGTATTCACGACCCCTTTAAAGAATCTTTTGTGACAGAGACAGAGGAATTTGTTTTCCAACACAAAGAAAGCCTCGTACATAAAATAAAAAATCCTGCTTTGTCTTATCAATTTTTACTAAAGTCATTGTTACCCAGCCAGCACAGCCTTAGTCATGATGGTTAGTTCTGCATTGCTGCCATGAGAGCCAGTGAATAGGAAAGGTGGCTGGTGATACAGGATTTTAAAACGTAAGAATAGCGCATGGATGAGACAAGTGTATACCTGCCAACTCTCTCCAATTATCCGGGAGTCTCACGAATTTCGATCACATTTCCTAATTGTACGAATGCTATCTCTAATCCCCCCAAAAGTGGTTGCTTAATCACGCGCGTGCTTGTGCATTCCGTGCTGCAACATCTGCGGTGCTGGGGGAGAGTACTAGCCACATGCTTTTTCTTCCTTGAAACCATACCTTAGAGTACCGCTAAATATATTCTGGGCGCAATATTACCGTGTGCACAGTGCATCTGGCAACTGTTGGAATGTTGGTTGTAGCTTATATAGGCTGGCCCAAAACTGCGCTCGCCACTGTACTGAAAGAAGGTGAAGGAAAAGGCATCATAACGTTTGCGTTTGTCTGTAACATGATGCCAAAACAAAGCAGCTCAAAATAAACACCCTTAACCCTCTGAGATAACAGCCAGAAATGTAAACTAACAAAAACACCTCCTGCCATATGCTCCAGTCTCCTTAATTTTCATGGAGCTTGTTTGGCAGGTCTGCAAGTGAAGGACAGCACTTCACTCATTTTACACGATCATGCGATTTATATATTTTAAAAATCGTAGCGCAAAATGTGTTATTAATACTTTTTGCATGGGAATGCTGAAGCCAACAAGCACTGGTGTATGGGAGATATTAAATGCCTATTTAAAGAATGCTGTGGACATTTTAATAACCTCGCTGCTGTTGATGTAATCCACATGTGCTGGTAGTGTGCAGCATGTGTAAAGCACCACGATTGCATATAGGGAGTGTGTGACACATAAGGGGGGGCACTGCTTTACAGATGTGCCTTTACGGATGTAGGCGGGAATGGCTGCGCCGTTGACGCCTAGTAGACAGGCGTTCTAGGCAGGCATTCGTCATTGCAAACGACATATTTCAGTGATCTGAATTTTTTATATTGGCAGCTCTGGACTTTTTACTGACACAAATTAGGGGAAGGGCATGAAAGTTCTCAAGAGCAACTACACTTTTTACGTGTCTGAACAATGCGGCGACTCACAGAACTGCACTGTCAAAGGTGGCTGCATCCAATAAGGAAGCGCACTCTGTAAACAAGGGGTCTTACACCATTTCAATCCACGTTAGAGCAACTGCTTGAAGCAAGGCCTTGCCTGACAAAAAAAACTTGAAAAAATAGACGCGTTAACGGAGGTTAATTCATTTTCCCACCCCCCGCACTTTTAAACCAACACATGCTTACCTCGGAAAAAAAGAACATGCTCAAGTTTTGAGGAAATTGTCTTAACAAATTCACGGTCTGATGTCAACAACATCCTCATTGAAAAAGGTGTTTACTATGCACGGAAATCCCAGTCGAAAAACACAACAGGAATTTCTGTCGCGCAACAGAAATTTCTGTCGCACGACAGGGATTTCTGTTGGGACTACAGGATGGTCTGTCGTGTGACAGGAATTTCTGTAGTACAACTACAGAAAATCTGGCGTACTACAGGCATTTCTGTCGCACGACAGGGATTTCTGTTGAGACTACAGGATGGTCTGTCGTGCTACAAGAATTTCTGTAGTACAACTACAAAAAATCTGTCGTACGACAGGCATTTCCGTCGCACAACAGGAATTTCTGTTGGGAATGCAGGATGGTCTGTTGTGAGACAGAAATCTCTGTAGTATGACGACAGAATGTCTGTCGTACGACAGAAATTCATGCAGTACAACAACACACATATCTATCTTTGTAGTAAAACTACAATATGTCTGTCGCATGCGACATTTCTGTTGTATTACAGAAATTTCTGTTGTGCAACACCCTGTAGGCAATACACAAAAAGCCTGTTGCACCACTGTCCTTCAGCCGCTACATCTAGCATTCCGTAATTAATATTAGTATCTGTCGTGCGACAGACCATTTTGTAGTCCTGCATATTTTTATTTGGGTGAAACAATTTTAGATTCATTGCAAAAGTGTCACATGACAGACCGTACAGTATTGCTACAAATTCTCTTGCTTACCCTGTCGGAAAACTCCGCGTTTTCCAGCATTAGTAGAACGACGGAATACGCCAGAAAGAACGGAATACACTGGAAAATGCCGAGCTGGACAACAGCAACGCGGGGACCGCATTTTCCAGAATTAGGAGAGCGATGGAATACGCGGGGGACAACGGCAAACACTGGAAAACGCCTCACTGAACGACAGCAATGCGGGGATGTTGCTAGAGAGCATCGAAAAACACGGGGACATTGCCTTTGGCGACAGGGCTTCAGCCAGGATGAACGGGATAGCAAGAACAGGATAGTACCTGATAGTACGGGATAGTGTGTGCCGCTGCTTGGCTGGACACGGGAATGCCGCGCGCCGGTTAAGGGGCGGACTGGTTGTATTCGAGCACCGCGATTTATTTATTTATTATACCTTACAGGCCCATTGAAGAGCATTGAGTTTCGCGGCACGCAGATGCCGCGAAACTTGGTGTTTGCGGCCCGTGCGGAGCCGCAAATTCCCACTTTTTAGCGTGCGCTGCACGGAAACAATGGTGCGTGCAAGTGACAGTCATCTCGTTCACTTGCATTGCAAGCGTCTGTTGTAATGAACGTTTGTTGCATTGCTGCCATTAGCATTCTAGCCGTGTTAAAAAAAAACCTTCGCTACAAATTTGCAATTAACAACGAAACTTAGCACAAATCACTCTAATGTTGGAACATCTAAGCGTAGCCCCATAACCAAAGAAATGGATACATAAAGAACTTCGCAAATTCCTTGACTTCTTTGAGTGAATCGCAATTGCATATATTGCACTGTGGACAATCTTTGATAAAGCAACGAGGCAATAAGGGTAGCCCGTCGGCAAAACGGACGCATAAAGGACAAGCAAGACGTGCTTTTTGAAGACGTGGTGTAATAATTGCAGTGCACATTCTGGCATGTATTTCGGGGTGTCCTTGAGAGCCCCATTGTTTCAATCTGCGTGCTGTTGTTTAATTTTTTAGCGAGCAATTTGTTTATTTTAACGCGAACCATGTGTCCAATCAAGCCTAAATAGTTAAAATAAGATTTTAAAACCAGCTAACCAGTTGCCGCTACATGTGTGAAAAAAAAAGAAACGGCGCCAGTGAACCGGTTGCATTACCACGATGTGTTAAATAAATGTAGAAAGAAAGAAAACGCACGCCTTCGCTCTAGCCCGGCCCTTCTGAAGAAGTTCGGGGAAGCATCGTCACCCCTGAAGGCATGTCATGCGACAGCACTCGCGGGGTGGGGAGACCACAATACGAAGAAATGGGAAGGGTAGGGAGGGGTCGCGGAAACAAGTTCTCGTGATCGGCCGGTTCCCTCCTTACCCTTCCTTTGTTCCCTCCTGCTTTTCGTCTTTCGGTCAAAATTTGGCACTGGCTGCGTGGCCGAGTGGCTCATTCACATTTACCATCGGCGCTTTGCCTAGCTGAAGTTACGCGTAACTTTTTTGTAAAAACGTGCATCTTATGTCTCCGCGAAGTATCAGCAGCAACATTTGAAGCTTCGGAAGCTGTGGTAAAAGCAAGATCAGTGGTCCGGATTTCAAGCATCTCGAAGTGAGGGCTCCTCTAGCGACGACTAACCGTGGTGCTTGGGATTATTGGCACATTGATGCGAGTGAATACGACGAATTTCGCAGGCAGTGTTATTTCGAATACGTGCGATGTGCTTCGACAACCGACTGAACTTGCAATGACCCCTGCGTGACTTCGGCAGGTATCGTGCGTGCATACTCTTCGAGATATTGCAGCACCACAGAGACGTGCGCTTTTCGCCACAGGATTCCCTGCCACGTTTTGCTGTGCGAATGCATTGTCAACGGATCAAGGTTCACCAAGGCAAGCATTCCAGCTAAAGATTGACTTGCCATTTTAATTCTCTCACGTTCTCTCGCGTTTTGCTGTTTAAATAAATCAGGTTCAAGAAATTTTTGTTTGCTTGTGTTTTAATGGTCCTAACTAATATAAGGAACGAATTTTCGAACGGGTATTGTGCATGCTTGTTTAGTAGTTTTTTTTTCTATCCGGGAGAATCAATTTGCTTTCATGAACAGATTGAGCGTCATTGACGGAACGCGATGATGGGACGCGATTTGGCCCTGCTTCTAGCAAAATTTTGTAGCGCTAATTAGGTGTCACTGAAGGAAGGACTTCTGTATTTCTTGTTAACAGCTACGCGGGTTTGTAATTACACGGCTATTAAAGAAAAAAGGCCTAGCGCGAGCATCGGCCACGCTATTAGCTGGAGACCGCCTGGTCTCCGGCGTGTTTCAGCGTTACGTTCCAGCGGCTGCCGGATCCACGAGTTTCCGCGTGTGCAGTGTGCGTGTGCACGAGTTTCCGCGACTGCACATGCATCAGGCATGTGCAATCTGCGTAACATGAAACTTTTGTATTGCATGCATAAATGTACCACTTGTTGCATTGCTTACATTGCCTTTTGGTACAGCTCTCTGAATTCAGTTATTCAATTAAAACAATTTTCAGCTTGTTCCAGAAAGGCAAGAATTCCCCCAAATGATTATGTTTGTTGGTCATATTTTTTTGAAAGTGTTAAGCATATCCTGCATACTTCAGGTACCTAATAGAAAAAAAACATCAAGGAAAGTAAATTTCTTTTGCAAAACAAGTTGAAATTTGAGACATGACGGGATTTACTACGAAAACAGACATGACAGGATTTACTACAGACTACAGGACAGGATTTACTACAGACTACACGACAGGATTAACGACAAACTACAGGACAGGATTTACTACAGACTACAGGACAGGATTTACTACAGACTACAGGACAGGGTTTACTACAGACTACAGGACAGGGTTTACTACAGACTACAGGACAGGATTTACTACAGACTACAGAATGTCCCATTCCCTCACAAGATCATTCTGTAGTATTTTTCTGTTGTGTTTTTCGACTGGGATTGAAAAAGGTGGCTGGTGTATTCTTCCTGCTACATCCGCCGCGTGCACTTCGCACTAAAAAGAACATCAACGCTTCCGTACCAGTGTTCCTGCATTTGTTCAGTTGTGCGCACAAAAGCTGTTCTTGCTTTTCTGCGTAGCGCATTGCCCTTGGGCGAAAAAAATTCGATAGACACCAGGACAGGTGGCAACCACTGTGATTGAACGCCATTTTCCTTTTTTACATGAATTACTTCCAGGGGTAAATTCCTTGAGCTAAGCTGTCGATATTGCTGTCCAACAGTTGTTCTCATTTTATTAGTTTTGGAAGCTGCTGCGAGCAATAAAAAAGCGCAACAAAAAATAATAAAAAATCCAGAAAACCTTCTCAGCACTCATTCAGTGCAGTTTTAATGGGAACAAAAAAGAAATCAGGTGAGGTAGCAGGTCGGATACTCAAAAAAATAAGCACAAATCAACACGTAAATTTTGATCATAATGTCATCTGCAGGAAGTTGCAGAAAAGTAGGATTGCTCAAAAAATAAAATCGCCGCAGTGCACAAGAATCCAAAAAGGAGGCGACATGAGTGGGCATAGTTGTCAGCGAAATGCTCTGTTATTTCTCCTGCTTGGAATGTCTAACAAGATTTGAGGGCACGAAAAGAGTTCTGATAAATAGCCTCATTGTGATCAAACCTATTCTGGAGGAGAAATTCGAGATATGGCTGTGTATCCGTGGCTTTGCGGAAAGCACCTTTTAAAATTGGTATTTCTGTATTTTGAAGGTGGCATGATACTGCGTGCCATGTCTTGGCCATTCAAATCCTTCGGTTGCTTTCAGGGTACTGTGAACCCAGGGATCTGGAGCATGAAAACGAACCAGAGGCTGCACCAACCACAGCTGAGGCACGAGCTTAGGAAATTGCTGTGGGAGGCAAAGCCTACGCCACTGCAGCCAAGACCACTACGGAAGCCGTCGTCAGGGTTGCGGAGGCTGAGGCCAGGGCCGCGGATGCAGAGAGGACGGTCGTGGATGCTGAGGCAAGGGCAGCCATGGCTGAGGCCGGGGCTGCTGATGCTCAGGCCATGGCAGCTGAAGCCTGCCAAGACTGTTGGTGAGGAGAACTCCCGCATGGAGATGTTAGAAGCCCGAGTAGAGGACGCTGAGCCTAGGGCTTTGGCAGCAGAGTCGAAAGCCCTGTTTCCGGTGGAATCATTGTACCCACTTTTGAAAGGTATGAATAAAAAATTGCCACCTGTTTTTTCTTGGGAATTTCCTGTCGTGTTAGCTTATAATGGCTTCTAACAGCCACTTTCCTGGTGTTCTCTCTTGCCCTGCCCCACCCGCTAGCCTTTCCGCATGTTCCCAGCCTGGATAGTGTCCACCTGCCAAGCAGGCCGCTTCAAAGAAATTATGCAAAGCAATTTACTCCGCTTGTCTACCATTTGCCTTTCACCTCCGTGTTTTGAGCCTGTAGGACAGCTACTTTGGTCTCTCACGTGCCGGCAGGCATGTCTCAGGTTTTCCGTAGTGCTCACATTCGAAAGAGAGCAGTAGGACTTTACAGCTTAGTTCAGTTCTGTAATATATTGGCGTCTGTTCAGCAGTTTTGTTTGGTTCAAATGCGGCTCACATGCCTTGCCTGCATATGCCATACGGCGTTGCAAGCCCGTTTAGTTACGAGATAACAGTTGTCCCTAATTGTTTATTCAAACAGTGGCCTGTCAGGTGAATTTAAACCTAACAACGGCATCATGGTCACCTGTAGTTACAGAACTTGTAATTGTTGTAGAATGTTTGGCCATGCCGTTGGGCCACACTACTGTTAGGTTATCGTGACCTACAGCTGGAATGTGCACGAGGCACTCATCGTGGTAAAAGTAAAAGCAGGATTCTTTGGTAGTGAAGAAAGAAGAATAGTTTTGCAGATTTCTTGTCGACTTGTGCTGTAATTTTCCCGTGGATACGGAACATTGAACCGAGACCGGCATAGCTGATAGCGCCACAACATTTACGCAGACACATGCGCTGGCACTGGAATTTTGGGCGTTACCCTCGTCGTAGTCGCAAAAATACAGACACAATAATGTTTATTGGGTGGGATTATTGCGTACGCACACCTTAGCGGGATCCAGTGGGTCTTAAGACACGAAGTCGCTGATTCCAGCAGGTGGACAAGGCCGTCTCATGACTGCAGATGACTTATAGCCACTGGCCTGACATCTGTGACGGTCAACGAGCTCCAGCTGCTTTTGACGGTGTGCGGCAGATAAAAACGGTTTTATTACAGCTACAAAATTCTCGAGCCTGATATCGAGAAATCCCGTTCGAATAAATAGGCAATTGGACAAACTGCAGTATTAAAAAGGCGCACTAGCGTTGTTGGCTACTACGTGCTTGACTGGCTAAATGGAGGCCTGGTTGCAATATTCGTACAGATTCAAGTTCATTTAATTTTACTTCCTTTTCGTATGTTTATTCGACCTTTTGGGTAACGATTTCTCTTTTACAGGTGCTGGCTTTCTTTCCCAATGGGTGATTTAATGTAACGCAGTGATGCTGCCAGGGTAATTGGCGCATCACTGGTACAAAATATTCTTGATATCTTTGTGATATGAGGTTTAGAACACATATGTAATGTTTGGCCATTTACATATGATAAGTGATTCACAATTTCTCAGTTTGCACTCTGAATGGCAGTGTGTTGTTCAAAAAATCTGTAGTGCACCAAATGTACAGCAGGTTTCTTTTTAATACGTCGATTGTGTTTGTTTTCTGGCATTGTACATGGTAAGTTCCGGAAATATCTGCTATTTTGTTTATGTACGGATGCTTAAAAGGGGCACAAATGCTGAGGTTGCTCATTGAATGAAAGCTGTGTGATGTACAGTGGATCACAGTGTAAAAAAACCGCTTTGTAATACGTCGAATCGTAGCGTCAGAGCAACAATTACTTGTATTGTTTAAAGATGCCACCTTGAAGGTTTGCTAGAAGAGAAATGACACAGCTCGGTTAAATAGAAATGAGAGTACAAGAAATAAATGCGTGAAAAGCAGAGTACTGGTTCGGGCGAGTTGGTACATAGTGTCACGAAGTCAAAGACGACGCAGCTGTCTTCAAAGAAAACGAGTTTATTGGAGCGAACTTGTGCTCCCCTAACAACTAAAAAAATACGCAGTCGGCGAGACAGCAGTCAAGAAAGTGACGTGCGTATAGGCCTCGTGCTCTGGTATGGTTGCGCCACTGAATTGCAACCAGTGGCGCCCCCTCCGGCACAGCGCCGCATTTTTTGCGCGTACCGCCGTCGCCGCCGTTCCGTGCAACCACGGTGTAAGAATATTCTTACACCGTGCGCGCAACGCAGCTCGGCCAGTCTTTCTTAATGGCTCGGCCGACTCGGCGCGAGGCCAGCATGACGGCGCCAAGCGGATCGTGCGTGCTGTATTGCGGCGTTAGAAAAATAGAGAGCCCTGAGGAGTATTGCAAGGGCAGTTGCTTCAGGCGCGGCATCAAACTTTACGCCAGCAACCACGTCTACGGCGTTAAAGAAGAAATTCTCAGCGAGACGGCGCCGTCTGAAATCGTGGCCAGGTGCATCCCTCAGATGAAGAGCAATTGCTACTACGACGTGCGGCTGGAGGTGAGTGAATTGTATTGGGGATACCTTTAAGTGTTTATTTCCCGTACATGGTGATTTGTTTTGTTTATGTAGTTGTCGCCGAACCCAAGGCGCATTTTGCGAGGCAGCTGTTCCTGAGGCTGGCTGCCACGGTTGGTGCAAACACGCGGCGGCGGTGGCCGTTTACATAAACAGCCACGAAGAAAAATCCTGCACGGAGTTGCCGCGTGCTTGGGGAAAACATTCTGCGCGACCGACCATGGAGACGAAGAAGGAGATAAAGGAACTGTTTGCAAGTAAGCACGAGGCGCGCTTTCTTGAATTGTTCAAGTTATTCAACTTTGAAGTACGAGCGCTTTTTTGTATTGCATTATTCAACTTGAGAATGAGTTGTGCAGGTCCCCCCTTGCCTGCACCAGTGCTCAAACCACTCTGCCCGAAAACGGTACATGCACAATTCCTGGGCGTGAGGTGCGCGTTCGCGGACATGATCGCGTGCGAGGGCAGCAACGACGAAAATGCAGATTCAACCCGCGCTTCGACGGACGCTGTAGACGAAATTTGTCTCAATCTCGGTGTCGAGGTGGTCAGATCGCTGCTCGGAGAAGTGCGAGAGACGTATTCAACCATGCAGGTGGCGAGCACGGTGCCCCTGAAAATAAACAGGTGTAACCTGCTCGCTATGGTGGAGCAGAGAGAGGAAACGTTTCACAAAACGTTTGTTGAAAAAAGCGTGGAGGAGTTAGCGGAGATCGCGCTTTTAACGCGGGGCCAGGCTGCTGTAGACAGGTTTGTTATATCTGCAACATTAATATGCTTCACAGCGTGTTGTGCGTTTTATAAAAAATGACATATTTTGTTGCAGATGGCACCAAGAGCGGAAGTACCGGATCACAAGCACGACGGCCCACCGCATCAAAACAAGGAGGCAAGCATTTGAAGCACTTGCAAATGCACTCGCTGCACCTCGCCCATTCTGGGCGCAAGCCACAACTTACGGTAAGGATTCACGTATGGGCTCACAAGCTTAAACATTTGCTCTATCCGTCCCTTCTACTTGCAGTAAATAAGGTTCCTAAATGCACGTGAATAAACTAAATTTCATGAAAGAGGTCATATTACCAAGAAGAGGGAAGTTTGTGGAACAAACTCTCTCACGTTGAAACTCCTCAGTCCACATAAATACATTTCTTTTTTTTTTGCAGGCAGAAACACCGAAGCCGAAGCCAGGAGGGAGCTGTCAATGGCCATTGAACTCCCTATACATGAGGTAATCATTCCGCGCACTTCTCAACAAAATGTGAGCTTATCTTGCCTCACTTTCCTCGGCAGGTTGGACTCGTGGTCCATCCAGAGCAGCCGTAGTTGTGTGGCAGTCCCGATGGGCTCGTTATCACCGGTGAAACAACCGGCCTGGTCGAAATTAAGTGCCCATTCATTTTGCAGGACAGCATGCTCATAGATTACGAGAAAGGCATCAGCCACGTAAAGTTCATTCAATACGTGGGCGACAAGCTGACACTTAAGAGCAGCCACGAATATTACACCCAGCTCATAGTGGTGCTGTACGTATTGAACCTCACTGATGCCTTGTTTTTTGTATATTCCAAAAAACAAAGCATCACCGTTGAAGTTAAACGAAATGACAAATTCCTGGCCGAATACATTCCCAAGCTG
Organism: Haemaphysalis longicornis; assembly: GCF_048455015.1. Lineage (NCBI taxonomy): Eukaryota > Metazoa > Arthropoda > Arachnida > Ixodida > Ixodidae > Haemaphysalis > Haemaphysalis longicornis. Next base: position 196,520,543 of record NW_027526385.1, on the reverse strand, counting down.
GAATGTTTTTATTTTACGTACCTTCTAAAAGCCCTTGCAAAGAAGTAAAACCAGACGCAGGGAGTAGATTGTGAGGTTTAACGCGTAGAAGCTACACCTGGGCTCTGAGATGCGCCGTAGCAGAGGGCTCCAGATTATTTCCGACCACGTGAGGATCTTGAACGTGCGCCGAAATCTTGACAGACGGGCGTTTTCGCTTTTCGCCTCCTTCAAAAAGGCAACCATCTCTGTGTGTTCAGTTTTCTGCTGCTGTAGCACACTTGATGTTCTCTATCTTGTCTTTTTATAATCATTGTATAACGTTGCTCCTGTTCTCATCTTTCTTTTTTCTTCTTTGATTGTAATGTCAACTGTAGGCGTAGTAGACCGTTGTCAGGCACAGTACGCCTGCCTGCGGCCTCTGTACGCCAGACTACTTCTGTCTGAATAAAGTTTCAAAAGTACTTCAGCCTATTCCTTTAAAATGCAAGTACCGCTTCAAGCCTCGGTACAGTGGTTTGATGCGTGGTCAGCGAAATTGAAAACAAAAGTAAATAATCACAACACCTGAAATGTCGTCCTACACCTCGGTGAGTTTATTTGACTGAATGTATTATACACAACATTTACTGGGGCAAAGTGTGGAAGTTTATTCTGGTGCATGCATGGTCAAGCACTGTTTACATTGTCGAGCTTGTTAGAATTCAGGATTGGTTGCTGCAGATTGGCGAGAATGCAACACACGCGCATTATGCTGCCCATGTAAGGAATTAGGTCCACAGAAATCCTATTGTTCAAGACGTTGTAGATCTTGATTCGTTGAATGACTCTCTCAACATGTATTCTCACTTGGGCGATGTGGTACGTTTGTTGCAGTTCCTCATATGTAAATTGTACGTTTCACTTTGAGAAGGGCGGCAGAACAACAATTCCTTGCTGGCCTTCCGCTGGTGCTCTGATTCCAAGGAAACCCTTGTCTGCCAGTATGACATCCTCAGGCTCAATTCGGCGCAGAAATCCGGAATTAAGGGTAATTTGTGTGTCCGAAGTGCTGCCACCATATGCGTCTGACACAAACATAACTATGCCACTCGGCAGAATTTCTATCAAAACCTTCAGAGTATAACCCCCCTTATAGTGAGAGAAAAGAGCACGGCGTTGTTCAAGAGTGGGTGGCTCCTCTGTTCTTAGTTCGGTGCAGTCTATGATATACCGGCAGCGAGGGTAGTGCACCTTAAAACATCCAGGCATTGATGCTTGGACAGTGCCTAGGGAAGGTTCAGGAATCCACGCTTTCATCGCCATCAACAAATTGCTCAAAGCAAAGAAAAGTATGCGGCTTACAGCCGTCCTATGCTGGCCAAAAAGGACACCAAGACTGGCAAATGATATTGCTAAGTTTAGTTTCATCAAGAAAATCACAAGCTTCTGTGAAACTGGGACATCAATCTGCCTGACAGTTACGGGGAATAAAATGGCCAGAAGTAACGCGAACACATTTGCGCTCACACCGCACAGTTTCCTGAAAGAGTCTGCTCTGTTGCTGATCGAATCATATCCAAGAAATACACAAGTCCGTTCTTCTGGCCCGGTGCATGCAGTTGGCTGTCGCCACATTCGTCTGCGTGTCACTGTCCACGGTGTCGGTGTGGCGTACTTGGGTCGACGCTGTTCCGTGACATGCCACGGAGAGGAATATAGTGAAACGGCCTCCGGATGAGCGCTCATCTGTCTGAGTACCCTGCAAATATGCGTGTGCAGAAACAGTGAGTTCATAACGTTATACGTACTATAATGTCACCGACAAAGGACAAATTACATATATTAAGCGCTGTGAAATTGTCTGACAGTGTGAAGCACAACTGCACTTACAAGCAAACATGAAAAACGTGGGACAATAAGTCCTTCCAAACATTTACGTTGTTTCAGTTGTGTGGATTTATAAGCGGGGTGTGGTTTTTGTTTTTCATGGGGATTTGGGTGAAGGGGGATGGCATATAATATGAGGCATATAAAATATGAGGCATATAAAAGCGCATCTGTACTAGAATCACTACGACTGAACAGCCGCACTTGTATCATGCCCTCATTTCCTCACTTGTGTCGTTATTGTTCACTTCACACACTAAGAAGAAATAACGAAGAGCTGGCAACTTCTACTGTTACACCACATGTAATGCAATTTAATGTTACATGAGATGTTCGTTTTTCTATATGACAATTTGAGTTGATTTCAAATTCAGTGCATTAAGCACTGTAAGTACTACCTTAACTCGTGCTTAGAATACGACTGAATATCGGGTAAGTGCACTGCTAGTTGTTACACTGGGAAGTGATCACAAAATACAAAAGGCATTCAAATTCGAGAAATTGCATTCTGCTTTAGTGACGCAAAGTGCTACACATATGAACTATGAAGTAATCTGCAATGTAGTTATTACAAGCGTATACAGCACAAAAGTGTACCATATCAAAACAATTTACCGAATAACAAATTGCACTAGGTCACTTCTCATGCAAGTGGAGCCAAGCTCTCTCCCTTTGTATTGTTGCCCTAAAAACGAGATACCAATCATTTCATGCTCACTTGCTCATTTTTCATCATTACCATCTAATCATTACCCCATCTTTCTGCATTGCAGCAAAATTCAGTGCAGAAAGTTTGTTTCTAAACGTGTTTAATTCTCTCTCTCAATTCGTTTGCGCATGGTGAAAGCACTTTCGTTTCACAGAGCCATCAGTGAATGCTCGTGACAGCAAAGGTATTTGTACTAAACGATCTTGCCACACGGTTAATTCAATCAGACCAGCTGCTCACCGTGGAAGCAAATATGGTGCAACTTCCTGGCGACTCTGGCGGTGTGATGTCAAAGGTGGTCGGCGGCTCTTCTGAATCTGCAGGTGCTTCAGGCGTGGCGTCCGACGCGAACGACTTTGCCGCGACTGCCGAGACACTCCGACGGTGAACACTGAAAAACATTCACACGAAGGAATATGCATTGCTACGCAGTTAACCACAGCAATTTCGTTACAACTAATTTTAGGGATCCAAAACAATATAATGTTGCATGACGGCGGTTCGCTGCGAAAGTCTTTGCCGACGCAATGCGCGCACACATAGCTACACGCGCACAAACCAGAAAATGTGCACTTACCGCTGATATCTCCCGAGCTTCGTTCCTGCTGTAACGCCGTCGCCTCTCCCGTAGCACGCCGGAAAAATGGACGGCACATACGCAGGGTGACCGGCAACCGAGCTCTTTGCGTTGCCAACAAAGTGAGCGCTGCGAATTAAGCTTCTGTCTCTTACCGGCAGCCAAACGCCTCCGTCTGGGCTAATAACCAAAGAGGGAAAAATTTACCAGGTCAAATATGGAAATAACGTCAGGTACAACACGCAATGGACCAAAAGAGAGGCCAAACGCGCTTGTTTACCTTCCACGACGAATAGCTCTAATCCAGCGCAGCCTGCGCTCCTCTTCAACGGCTTCCACGGAAACGAAGAAAAACTGATTTTGGGCAACTTCCCAGCAGTGTTGGTGTAGCTGTTATGGCATCCGTAGACGCAACAGTACATCGATTAGCTTTTTTTAGCCCGCACAGGCGCCATTCTGCAACACTTTGTTACCGGCGGCGGCTGACTTCGCTGGGCCCCGTAGGCGCAAAATATGCCGCGGAGGCTGCCAGGTGGCGAGGGACCTTAGGCCAAAGCAGCAGCGCACGAGCCCTATAGGCGAGCGTCGAGAGTCGAATGCCGCGGCGTCTGCTCTGCAGGCTGTTATCTTTCGGCGCGAGTGTTTCTGGAACCGTCGATTTACATCCAGAACATTGTAGATCAAAGAAGATTATTCTGGGCTAGTGACGTTAGGGCGAAACAGTCTGCATATCTGTATGAGATAGCCCGTGCGGCATAAAAATAAAGAATGGAAGACGCGCTTCGCTTGGGACGCAGATAACAGAGCCTGGCATGGCCGGGCACTAAAAAAAACAATAAATAAACAAACCCATACAAGGTTCGCGGCAATAGCGAAGTATCGAAGCGCAGCACAAGACGAGCAACAGAGAGTTTTAGCTAACCGTTTTCGACGGTCCGCTCCGATATCGGCGGCACGGTCAGCGCAACCGGAGCCAATGCCGTTCGCGGCCAAGCGGGCCAGGCATGCGCAATGGCGCTCCGGCTTGCTACCGGAGCGGAGCGGACCCTGAAAAACGGTCAGCTAAAACTAGAGTTCCTGTATATCGCGTAGCGGAAGAGTTGCGCGTCTGATTGCCGCATGCCGCGGGTTCCAGTTCGGCAGGAAAGCCCGCTTTCAGTGCTGCGCACAAGACCCCGTATTCAGTCAGTTTTGCTCAGCTGAGCATCGACGGTTGTGGAAGCAGCGGCAGCGGCGGCGGCTCATCTGATAAGCAGCCGAGAATCGTGCGCCAGTTTTTGTCCGGCCGCTCCTCGCCACTCCTCCTCGCCGCTGCCGCTGGCCCGGTGCCCTGCGGCAGCTTTTTCACCCGAGAAGGGTGGCTTTCCCGCACGACCTGGAACTCAAGATGGCGGATGGACGTGCAGCTCTGCTACCCAAGGGGAGCTATATATATAGGGACTCTAGCTAAAACTCTCTAGTAGCGCTCTGTCGTCTTCTGTGTTTCTGTGTGCTGCGCTTCAATACTTCGTGAAAAGCAAATGCTGCAACATTGGATTCGCCGACGATCGCATGGCTGTCACTTTGTTGACGGGTTAAGTGGCATTAGTGTACACTTTAAATTCATTGCTGAGCGCAAAGTCACTCGAATAACCTTTATTCCTTTAAGAACCCTGCGCCGTCCTTGGCTACGTGATGACATAACATACACGATTCCATTGAAAAAACATCAACGTACCTGCGAGGAATACACTAGAGCGAACACTGGAACGTTAAAATAACAGCCATGGGACAATGCCACAAATCGGAGAGAAACCAAATACTGATAGCTTATCGTTCACACAGGGTCATGGTTTTGGTGCTGTCGCACTGAATCACTCGCCATTGTCCTGGTATAGAGACTTTTCACAAACCCAGACATTACATTCAGACTGCCCTGATCATCATCATCGTCGTCGGCTTGGAAAGACGGCACAACACCGAGCTGCAGAATCTACGCTCTTCCTACTAGGTCATCGACGTTGTGACCTGAACCGTCCAGATCACACTATTCGGCAAGTCTCGTGGATCATTTTCGTGCCTCAATTGCCGCATTTGACCGTTTTTACACTGCAAACCGACCTTCCGAAGGCAGCAGTCATGCCCGACGTCCGCTAAGCCTAACAACGGAGTTCCAATCTGCTGCCATGGCAACGGCGCCATCGCCGCCACCGCCGCCGCTGCCACGTGCCGCCGATGCATCTCCATCCGAAGCACGCGCTCGGCCGCACGCTATCGGCCCCACCATCGTCACCGCCTCGCGGGACATGGCCTCAGCGATGGATACGGAGTACGAGCCCGATCACGAAAGCGAAGAGCACCAGAATCTCCACTTGCAACTGGTCCAACGAGACGGACGCACCGTCGTCGCGGTCCCCGGCGAGGACCTACAGGCGAGCGACACCGCGGGGTGGACTCTCGCCACGAGACGCGCGCAGCCGCATCGAGAAACCCCACCGCTGCGTGCTAACGGTGAGTCTACCGCCAAGAAGCATGAACCACGATCTTCCCAGGTGCAATTCGCGCGAAGAGTTACTGCAAGCATGACGAAGGCCGCCCGCATGCCGGCGAATATTCCCAGAGAAGAGCATAAAGTCATTGTACGGCCCCGAGGTGGGCTCAATACCGGCCGCGTGGAAGCTTCGGCACTCATGACGGCAATCATGGCTGCAACAGGCACACCACGAGAGGAAACCCTGCAAGACACAGTGTGCGCTAACGTGGCGCAAAACATTGTAGTGCTCAGCACCCCAAGTGAGCAACGAGCAATGAGATACGCTCAACTACGCACGCTTAACATCGGAGATCAAGTATTTGAAGTCAATGCCTACGATGCGGCACCACACGGCACCGCTAAAGGAGTAATTTACAATATTGCAGCCACGGACACCCCCGACGACATTAGGGCTAACGTGGTCAACACGTGCAACCCCACGGCAATTGACGCCCACAGAATAGGCGACTCCAACGCGGTGATCGTCCTATTTCAAGGCCACAAGGTACCTGCAACAGTGAAGTATGGCGCCGTGCTCGTGCGCTGCAGCCTTTACCGCCAACATCATCAGGTGTGCCGACAATGCGGCAAGATAGGCCACCGCCAAGATGTATGCCCACAGCCGCAGACGAAAGTATGCTTCGCTTGCGGCAAGCCAAATCCGGGCGAAAATCACGCAGAAGAGTGTAAACCCCATTGTAAACTGTGCGGTGGACAGCACCCATCCGGAGCGCCTGGCTGTACCAATCGCTTCAAGATGCCTTACCTGGTTAAGAAGCGTCGCTGGGAACGAACCAAGCCGACGTCACCAAAGCGAGCGCATGTTCCGAGCAGAAATCCCGCCAATTTTCCGCTCCTCGAGCCTCAAGGTCGCAGAGGACGAAGCCGCAGCTGCACGCGGCCAAGCTCCGCCCACCCCGATCGAGAGACATCGAGGAGGCGTGAAAGCAGGAGCAGAAGCAAACGGCGCGCCAGCGCAAACGGTCGCAAAGAATCCCGCTCCCGCGAAAGAGTCACGTGGACCGACGTCGTCATGAACTCGAAGCAACGCCGGGATAAATTGTCACAGCCGAAAGACGCGATGCAAGCCTTACGAGAAGAAAACGCCAGCCTCAAGGCAGAAATCAGGCGCCTGGACCAGCGCCTTGAAGAGGCGCTGAGACACCTGAGTAACCCGCAACAGCAACGCGAACGTCCGACGCCGCCAGCATAAACCCAGCCTACGTGGGAACAGGGCCGAGTTCCCCGCCCCCAGTCGCTGACACCACGGCATCAGCAACAACCACAACAGGCAGCGACGCAACCGGTAAGCCAACCGTCGAATTCGCAAGCTCCACAACCCAGCATGAAAGCACCGAAACCCGAGGCGAAGACTCCACGATCACCCTCCCCCGAAATCGACATGGAGGAGCAGGAAGACGAACCCCCACAATCGCCCAACGAAGAGCAGGAACCACGAGCAAAGAACGGAATCAGCTTCGCTGTGCGTCTCCGCCGATGTACTGAACGAATCGTCAGACTCGAGAAACGGATGGACGCCTTCGAGCACCGTGTAAACGCCCGCTTTACCGCCGTCGAGCGCCGTCTCGACGCACTCCAAGAATTTCTCTACCGCAAGCTTGGCCGCGACGATGACGTGGCAAACACCTGCAACCCCACCGCCCAACCGCGTCCACCAACATGGCCAGCACACCAACAACAAGCCCAGGCCTGAAGATCTAGCACTGGAACGCCAATGGGTTCCGGTGACGGAAGGCGGTCCTGCAACAACACCTGCTAAGCATCGAACAACCACCGGACATCATCATGATTCAAGAAACCCACACAGAAAATACACCGTCCTTGCCCGGCTACCGTGCACACGCCAGCCCCCCAAGCGTTCGAGATTGCGGTAAGGGAGCGGCGCAGGGCGTGTGCACTTTCGTGAGAAAGGGACTCACCTTCATCAAACACGAGAACTTCTTCGGCCGTAGCACCGTCGAACACTGCGCCACCGAGGTGGTAATCGGCAAGAAGCGGCAGGAATCCTTCCTGCTCGTGAACGTCTACAGCAACCCCACGCACAGACAACAGAAGTTCAAGGCTCTCCTGCACAAAGCGACACGGACGGCTCCGAGCCAAACAATTGCTATCTGCGGAGACTTCAACGCCCCCCACAAAGAGCTCGGATACAGTCGCACAACAGTCAAAGGGCAGGACCTTCTCTACGAAGCCACGAACGCCGGCTTCATCCTCTACACGAACCCGGCAACCCCTACCCGAATCGGCACATCCACCACGAGGGATACCAACCCGGACCTGTCCTTCGTCCGAGTGTCAGACAGGACCAAGGGTGATGTCAGGTGGAGCAATACAGGACATAACCTGGGCAGCGACCACTATATTCTCGAGTTGGTGCTACCGACCGCCAGGCCCCACACAGCAGAACAAAGGTGCAAGCACAGGCTCACGGACTGGGCCCGTTTCCGCTCGGTCATGGAAGGCACGCAACAGGACATCGCAGACATCGACGAATGGACCTCAGCCATCAAACAGGCAGCGTCCGAAGCGACCACAGAGCTGGACATTGATGATGACATACAGCAAGTGGACAGCAAGCTGGCCCACATGATAGAAGCGCGACAGTCGATGCAGCGTCGGTGGAAGCGCCAACGGCACAACCGCAGGCTCCGAAAACGGGTGGCGGAGCTTGGACGAGCCATCGAGAAGTACAGTCAAGACCTGTGTACCCAGAGGTGGTACGCGGCATGCAGTGCTGCAGACGGCCAACTCCACAAGGGTCAATCCTGGAAACTCCTTCGACATCTCCTGGACGACACGTCGACCCGGGGATACCAACAGCACAGACTGTCCCAGACCATGCTCACTGCAATCAAAGAGCTAGGAGAGGATGAAACGGGCAAGCGGATAAACGCTAAGTACCTGCCCAGCACAGCAGCCGAACAACACGAAGAATACCAAGGCGCGGCCAACCCGACCCTCAATCAAGACATCGAAGAATGGGAGGTACGCGCAGTGCTGCAGGAACTCAACTGCAAATCTGCTGCCGGCCCGGACCAGGTCCCCAACAAGGCCCTGCGAAACCTCAACGACGGGGCGGTCACCGCCCTCACAAAGTACTTCAACCGATGCTGGCAAGCGGAAAACTACCCCCACAATGGAAGACGGCCCGGACGGTCCTGACACCCAAGCCCGGCAAACCACCTAGCATTGAGAACCTGCGCCCGATCTCTCTTACATCGTGCGTGGGAAAGGTCCTTGAGCACGTTCTCAGGAACAGATGGCAACGCTACCTAGAAAGCTACCCCGACACCATGCTAGGGTTCAGGGAGAAGCTCAGCTCCCAAGATGCAATGCTGTTGCTGCAACACGAGATCCTCGACTCGTCCGTCCCCACCCGCGACAACAGGGCGGTGCTGGGCCTCGACCTCCAGAGTGCCTTCGACAAGGTGCGCCACTCAGCCATCTTGGCGCAGGTCTCCAGGCTGGGCATGGGACGACGTTCGTACAACTACATCCGGGACTTCCTGTCTGAACGAACCGTGAAGATCCAAGAGAGAAATTTACAACTGTCAGAAAGGGCACTGGGGAGCGTCGGTACTCCACAGGGCTCCATCATATCACCACTCCTTTTCAACCTCGCCATGATCGGCGTGGCCAACCGACTGCTCTCGGAGGTCCCACAAGTCCGCTATACCATCTACGCGGACGACATCACGCTGTGGGTCCCCGGGGGCAGTGACGGCCACATCGAGGAGACGCTGCAGTCAGCAGTGAACGCCATCGAAGACCACCTGGACGGTACGGGCATCAAGTGTTCGCCGCAAAAATCTGAACTGCTGATCATCCCTCCATCGGGAAGGTACCGCAAACAGGCAACGGAAGACTCCGCGAAGATCACTCTTCACACGAAAGACGGCACCGTCATCCCCAAAGTCAAGACGCTCCGGGTCCTCGGCATGTTCCTGGAGGCCAACAGAAGCAACGGCACCACAGTAGACCGACTCATCACCAAACTCGGGACGGCCACCCGTCTCATAAAGAGGGTAGCCACGAGACACCACGGAATAAAGGAAGCAAGCCTCCTCCGACTGGTCCAGTCCTTTGCCACCAGTCACGTGGCGTACATCGGTGCGTTCCACTACTGGAAAGTGCAAGAACGAGACAAAATCAACGCAGCAATTCGCAAAACCCACAAGGCCGCACTGGGGCTTCTGAACTGCACCAGCACGGCCAGGCGTCTCGAGCTGGGGGTCAACAACACCCTCGAAGAGATTGCAGAAGCTCAACGAACCGCGCAACTAGAACGCCTCTCGACGACCAGAACGGGCAGGAGCATGCTCACCCGGCTGGGCTTCGCAGGGGCAACAACACCACCCCAGCAGCAAGAAGCCGGAGTCTTACCGGCGGAAACCCTACAAAGGCTCAAGATAACACCGCTCCCACGGAATGTCAATCCCGACAACAACCCGGGGAGACGTGCCGCAAGAGCCAAGGCCCTTACAGACACGTACGCGAGCGACACCGGCGCCCTCTTCGTGGACGGGGCCAAGTATGCAGACAGAAAAGACACTTACGTGGCAGTGGTGGTCAAAGCCACGACCGGTGAAGTGTACAGTGCCTGCAGCATCCGAGCACCGTCGGCATGCCAAGCAGAGGAAGTGGCCATTGCGCTTGCCCTCACGGACCGTCGGTGCTCGACGATACTGAGCGACTCCCGCTCGGCAATCAAGAACTACGCCCGCAACTCAGTATGTGCCAGTGCAGCGCGCGTGTCACATTGCAGTGCAGTGAACGACTCGGTGCCGGCCACCCATCTGAGGTGGTTCCCGGCGCATACAATAACTACAGGCAGCGCAGCGGCAGCAGCAGCCATCCCAACCGCAACGAGACGGCGGACGCCGCCGGGCGAGTACTTACCAACCGCGCGGCCGCCCCCACCACCCTCGCCTCGGCGGAAGGAGCGGACTGTGAAGACTGTGATATGTGCAGTGATGACGACGACGAAACGGACCCACTACTCGGGTATGCGGAGGTGCTGTGCTGGTACCGGTACGGTCGCCGAACCATGCCCCCGCCCCACCCGGGACTGACACGCGAACAGGCGGTGTTATACAGACGACTTCAAACTATATCCGTGCTCACGCCGGCGCTTGCGCGTTACGTGTGCCCGGAGGTGTTCGAAAGTGAAGTGTGCAGTGTGTGCAAAAGGGCTAAAGCAACTTTGACCCACATCCTCTGGGACTGTGACCTACATCCGGAAGAAGCGGTCGCCTCTCCCGGGCGACTGCCGGAAGACATAGCTCGTGCAGTGTTATCGCAGGACTTGACAGAACAATTGCAGGCCGTCCAGCGGCTCGAGGTGGCTCTTGCCCGACAAACGCGTGGGGCTGAGCCGGCTGGAGACCGGGGGTATAAACCCCACAGGTCGACAGCGGGCCGGCCTAGCGGGAGTCGGGCAGGCAACACCCCGAAGACGCCTTAACTGCGTCGGGTGGCGGGTGACCCTGCGTGGTCCTCCCCGCTACCTCCGCCGGACATTCTCAATAAAGTTTACTTCTCTCTCTCTCTCTCTCTCTCTCTCAGACTGCCCTTTGGCCCTTTTTATTCCTTTTTTCTAAACGTACTCAAGATATTTGGTATGAGCTCTTGCTCGCTGCTGCTGAGCAGGAACTTGTGGTGATTTTTGAGACACTGGCAGCTGAGGGTTTCTTGTGTGAGACTGTTTTGTGATTCCAGGCGCGCATTGTACAAGGACATGTTCTTTCTGTCAGGGTACTGCTGAATTTCCTGTTGGTCAGCGCCCCTGAAGTCGGAGAGTCAATGGAACGTCGGAAGCACCACCGCGGCTGAAAAATAATGGTTTTCTTCTCTCGGCATTTTCCAAAGATCCATTTTATCCAACCTAAAATACTGCGTATGCCGACCTGCTCTGACGAAGAGTGTTATTGATCTAGTTTAGGGGCCCTACTGGCCGCAGACGTTCTTTTGGAGAGGCAACTTGGTCGTGACGAATGAAAAATTATCTCATTGAAGCTCAGCTAACAGTTGCTTTCAGGGGCTTGCCCTAGCCTTAGCTACGCTGGCCAGCTAGCCTGCCCACTACTTGTAGGTTAGGTGAGGGTTGGGACAAAAGACGGGGTTTGCTGACATTCCCGTGCCACGTGGTAAAGGGTGCTAGGTTGCAAACCAAAATTAGAGGTTGTGAAGTAGGGTTTGAGGTACTTGGCATGAAGGAGAGTGCCGTGGGGGTAGAATTTTGTCTGCATCCAGCGAAACGCGGTCGCCTTGGATCTGGCTAGGTGGTGGTACAGTGGCGGAAATGTCGTCGTTGGTAACAGTATTGGGCAACGCTGTCGGTGTATGACGTAAGAGGCTGGGATGTGCGAAAGGACTGCATGTCCTTGCCTTGTAGTCTTGAGAAAAAGTCCGGTGGGTACTAACGCAATATGTATTTTGACGATTGTTGTAGCCGACTGCATCGTAGAGGCTCGCGTAAAGGGTGGCACCGGTGGCATGTTGCTATGAGCAACTCGCAATAGGATAGGGAGGGCGCGCTCACTGTGGCGTCACCTCGACGTATTTTTTAAAGCCCAAGAACCTAGCTGCTAAAGTATCGTTGCCAAAACCTCTGTGTGATAAACGTGAGAGCATGACGGAGAATATAAGCGCGACAGCAAAGTTGTCATGCGCAGGCAGGAGCGAGAGAGTAAAGCGCGCTCAAACTGGAGTGCCTATTGATGGGAGAGTTCGAGGAACAATGTTGAAAATAAAAGCGGCTTCCATAAATTGCAAACATTGCGTGCAGCACAAGTCTGTAAAAGTATTCTTTAATGCAGTCGAACGAAGGAGGCACAAGTGACTTGTGTTTGTGTGAGCACAATCTAGGCAGCCCCATAAGAAACTGAACTGCGTGGTGGACAAAAACCAGTGAAAGAACAGTTTCTCTTTTTAGTTTTACTGTACTGATGTCAACAAACTACAGGTTAAACAAGGCGTTTATTTACTTTATGCTGCGGGAATTAAACAAGCCATAAAATATAATTCTTGGCCTAACATAGTTCCACCTGTGCCAGATTTCTCGACGCAATACACACTGAGAGCCAATATAAGTTAAGAGTAAACGAAAAAGCAGAAGGTCTGTAATGACATGCCTTTATTTACATAGAAAGCGTGGGCTTTTGAAAACCGTAAAAACAATGCATCTGTATCATAAAAACCGCGGCATCTGAAACGTAGTGGCTTCTATTAGACGACAATGCAGGCGGCCAAATCTGACTGCTGCTTGAAGCGGGTTTTGAAAAAAGCTAGCACTTTTCCTACAGCTTTAAAGGGGTCCTGAAATACCTTCCGCCGATGCATGGATGTACATGCACCCAAATAAAGCAATGTATTTGCAATCTCCTCCCGCAAGAATTTTGTTAAAGCGATGAGTATTAGCTGAGAAATCGTAAATCAAAAACCGCGCATTATCGTCGCTCCGAGTTTCCTCCTCCTTTCGACTTACTCTCCGCTGTTGACGGCGCGCGAGCCTTGCCTCCCATGATGCTGCGCTCCGCAGCGGTGACGTACTTCCGCTATTGCGCTGCTTAGACTGTCGTCTGCTACGAGCAAGCTTTGTTGACACCATGAATCCCGCACGCACTCCGCTCAAGGCTGGAAAAGCGAACAAAAAATCTGACCGCATGTATGCGGCGGCCTGGCCTTGCCATTTCGCGGTGTACGTTGCTGGCGGCACATGACTTTTTATCGGCGGCGAACTCGCAGCCGCACGGGGAGGGTCGTGCGCTCGTTCCCTTGATGCACCGCGCACTGTTTATCCAAAAAGCGCCGTATCAGATGTGGCCCCGCTGGTGCCGGGTCTCATTTTGCGGCGGTGGTAATTCCTGCCGGCGGCATGTGAAAAAGACATTTTGAACCGATACAGAACCCGTGCACAAAACGCTTCAATCATGTGACCAGTTCAGCTTGGCGCGACGCGTGGTGGAGAGCGGCAACGTTGGCAAAACATTCTCCGCCGCGGCTCTGAGCTTTCTAGCGCTGGAGCGAGCGCCATTTCTTTGACAATCTCAAACATCGGTTGTCTTGGCAACAAGGCACAAACCGCTCCAGAAGTCAGTTACGGTTCCGTGATCCCGGTTCAGCTTGGGGCCCCACCTCGCGACATGTGGGCACTGCAGGCGTACCACCCACTCCTATTGGGAAGTGCGAGATGCGTTTGGCATTACAGGAGGCGATGGTGTGTGTGTTGTGGACGCCTTTGTTTCGCGATGAAATGCGACGTTGTGCTTCTGCGGGTGGATAGTTCTTCCCATGGTCTGGATAACCTTTCTCGAGCGACGTACGACTCAACCTCGCATGGCGTATGTGCAGTGTGCGTGGCTAAAAGCCATCGGCTTGTGCGCCAGAGTTAAGTGACTTGCTGTTCGTCCCCACAAACCGCGCGCGAGGTGAGTACCGAATTTACGACGGGCAGGAGGCAACCCATCCTCTGTCAATCGTGGTTCAGGCTTTCAACGCATGTTGTGACGTTGTATTCGTTAGAAACGCATCTCTGGATTGTTTTGAAGCTGAATAAAATGTATGCGTCAAACCCGGGCATGCGGCTCAGGGCGTTCTCTGCGATTGCACGAAAGAAGTGCCACGGGGCTTGAACGCTTTCTTTATGGAACGTACTCAGGTAAGAGAATATCCATGTCGTGTTATGGCCGTGTTGCATTCAATACAAACGGTTAAGCGTTTGTTTTACACTTGTTTCGGTTGTCGTAAAATGCCCAAGCACTCCGGCACTCCGCTGGCAGATCAGCCGGCGAGCCGATGCTGAGCAGACGACTCATCTCTTTGCCGGAAGTGCGTGAAAAAGCCGCCCAATAGCAGGATGTCTAGCTCATGACGAACATCTGGGAATCGATGATGTAGACATGTGAAGATGGCGGCGTCCAAAAACACGAAGGAAAGGGTGAGAAAAAAAACGACAAACTTTGCAACAAAAGTGTGAGCTTTCCGCTGCGCGTAAAAGAGTAATACTTGGCACAGAGGACGTTGACGACCCAATCTAACGGTTGCGCTTGTTCATTTAGTGTTCTCAAAATGCCTTTCAGGACCCCTTTAAGCCTTGAAAAGGTTTCGGACTTGTTCTGTGAAAGGCAGGCGCCCGAGAAGTCGTCGTAGTCGACGTCGTATACAGCAATGCCCAATGGCGTTGATGGGTGGCGCTCCTTCACGGCACAAAGCTGAGGATTGAGAAAACGCAAAAAGTAGTTCATTTAGATTTAGTGAGAGTACACTGACACAGGCTCCAACAATTTGCAATACCAAGAACTGTAACGAACCAGGCATGAAGATTAAATGCAATTTATTCCTAAACAATGGTGCAAATTTTTACGAAAGCTTCGTACCACTACTTCTTGTCTACTACAACTTTCTTGTCATGTCCTTACGACGTCACAATAATTTGCGCGACTGGCTGCCGGCGCCTTAAAGGAGTACTGACACCAAAATTTGATGCCTAAAAATATATAATTGGCTTCAGTAGTTTGAGTAGAAGCCTCACAGACATTTTTTGCAGTGATCCGAGGCTGGAATCACACCGAAAATCGAAAATGTTGTACCTGGCGAAAATCGACAAATCGGCAGCACTATCGAAATCGCTACCGGTGTAACAAAACATCTTCCGGCGTGTCTAGCCGGTTGAGGAGGACGTCACAAAGTCCTTTTCGGAACCGGAAACGATAGCCTGCGCTGCTGTTTTCGGTGGTCTTTGTTTAGGCAGGAGGCTTGGGTGTATTTCTGTGACCAATGGTGGTGAACGTTGTGCAATTTCCGTGTTCGATGTCTTTGCTCTTCATTTCGTGGCCAGCGCATGGTGTTCCCTTGTACTGGTGCGGAAAATTGTGCTGTGTTTTATCTGAGTGGCCTGTGCTCGTCGCCGAGCTCACCAAAGTATGGCACGCTCGCGTAATGTGAAGTGCTGCTCAGTGGAAAGCCTGTCCGAGCAAATCGACGGACGCCAAGGTGTATTATATTCCACGTGACGATGTGCAGCGCGAAACGTTGGTTGAGTTCGTGTGCGGCTGGGCCCCAAGAACTGGTCGCCGAAGCCGGCGAGCAAAATTTGCTCGCTGCACTTCTCGGATGACGTCTATCTGCACAGCCCGCAGTTGACGGATGAACTGCAGTAAAAGCGGAGTGCAAACGATATGGGAAAACGAATGCTAGATTATACACCTGGGAGTTGAAATGATAAGATAACCAGAACCAAGAAAGTTCGGTGTGTTTTGTGAAATAAAAGATAAGGCACGGATGTTGTGCTCTGTGCTCTCCACTTTTGCACGGGGGCGGCATACAACACTACGACTGCGGCGTGAACTTCGACGGATCCGAAAGCTCAATAAATAAATATGGTTTTCGTCTCTCCCGTCCGACCACTGTGCCCGCACGACCAGCCCGCTGCGTGTTTCTGGTTTCAGGCAGCATTGCGCGCCACGCCCGGAGCGCAACTCGTCGCCGAAACCCGAATACCCGGAGAGCCCGGGAACCGAACGGACAGACGCACGCAGTGCGGGCGGGCGGCCGCATGAGGCGCAAAGAACTACCGCTTGCCTGTCACGTGATGGTGTAATGATGGTGTAACTTCCATGAGTTTTTCCGTTTTATTTTTTATGACTAGGATTCACGATTGTCACGTGGCGCTCCCTCCTAAACTTTTCTTTCCTCGATGCTGCGGCCGGCCAGTGTAGGCTTAGCATTGCGGCAGGTATCTGATCGCCGCCTTTAAAATCAGCGCTGATAATAATCCTTAGCACAATTTTCGCCACACTAACATCTACTTTCTCGAATATGGAACTTCTTTTCAGCGATCAGATTGATTCGGAAGAGCGGCGACAAGCTGCTGCTACCATTGTCATCCGGTACAAGCTGCAGCGATATTAAAAAAAACGGACGACGGCGAAGATGTCGCCGGCATAATCGCCTCGGCAGTGGTCAAATAATGTTCTGTATGTCTGTCTGTCGGGTAGCCGAGACTCATCCGAGTCTGATGATTCAGACGACACGTCGACTGCAGGGGCAAGTGCGGACCATGTGTAATCGTAGCAGACGATGCGGCAAACGTCCCTGACGTCACGGGTTTATGATTGACGGTAGCACCAGCAGTTCTTGCGGCCACAAATCTGTGACGTAACACTGTCCATCCTGCATTTGAACAGCCATTTGGCGCGCGACGACTGAATTTGAAACTTATTGGAATTAATGTGTTGTAATTCTATGCTGCGGGTGACCGCTTTTGGTTTGCTTTTCGTAATTACTGGACCAATAGGTATTTGCTACAGCATACGAAAGCGAGAAATTTAGTGTCACTACTCCTTTAAGCTACCCCCATGAATCCTCTAACTACTTCTTACTCATTAAATATTTTCTCTATATCCCTCTTTATCTCTTTTAAAAAAAATCAAAATGTTCAGCACGGCCATGACGGCCATGACCAGTTTGAATACTCGCACTATCACCTTCTCATCTAAAGTGTCCAACACCACGTAGCCGGAGCATTTCACGCACACATAGGCCACACAATCGTAGATGGTGTGTGTGTCTTTTCTGTGCCGCGGCGACTAAATCCATTGCGCATAGTCTTCCGCACTTCACTTTCTTCCAGTGTTAGGCAAGCGGTACCCATAAACGTAGCAGTGCCATTTCAAAAAGGTCCCGCAACGTCGAACTAACGCTATCACGTCGTACGTCTTAAGACCTAAACGTATGTGTCATCTGCAACTTTTTTCTTGGCCTTTTAACAGCTGAGCTTTTGAAGCTTTTAGTTCTGCCGTCTAATGTTACCAGAAAAAATACCAAAAATACCAAGCGCACGTGAACGTGCGCCTCCGGAGAAGCGGCCGGCGTCGGTCAGCTGGACCTCCGAGAATACTCGATCTCTCGCGTGCTCTCCTCCTCGCCAGTTCACGCGCGCTCGCGCCTGAGGTGGGGAGCACAGACGCCGAGTTCGCGAAGCCGGTTGCCGCAGGTTCTAGGGCGTGGAACGCGGTCTACCTTGGCAGAGGTGTGCGAAGCTGCTAAAAGAATTTCCGAACTTTCCGCTGAAAGTCCATAACCCCCGAGGCAGCAGCTCCTTCTTTACCTTCTTTACAAAGCGATCCGGGCCCGCCAGCCATGGAGAACTTTCAGCGGAAAGTTCGGAAACCCTTCTTAGGTGCAGCAGCCAAGTTTCCAACGAAGACAGACGGGTCGCCAGCTCTGCTTTTTCTTCAACCTTGCACCTCTAGTGCAAGCTGCGGCAATAGTTTTGACTGGTAACGCAGGATTGCGGAACGAAAAACTTGCTGTTACAAATGTTTTGGGCAGGAGTATAGTTGAGCTATGCATGAAAGATCCGTTTATTCTAATTAAACAAGGTTGTATTTTGTTACTCATATGTAAAAACCCCGATGGCTTTGCTGGGGTTTCATGCTGCATTTTAGTTTCTTCCAATTTTCTACGTGTGCATATTGAAGTGTTTTATCTAAATCACTTTCCAGCATTATATTTCGTCAGAGTTCTTTTGAAACAATGAAAGCAGACGTGTGCGCTTAGCCTCAATTAAAAATATTACAAGCAGGCCTGAATGCAATCCTCTTCTTAGTTAAGCTTCTTAGTAAGCTGTTAGAAGACGCACACTTACAAATGTTCATAACCAGCTTCGCTTTTAGCATAAAGAGTTCAGAGTGCAGGGGTATCGGGCTAAGTTACAAGACGGGTGCCTGAATGCTTCAGAAGTTACCTATGTTAGTAGCCAAGTACGAACGTGATCGAAACATGTGAAATGACGAAGGATATCTTTTAAGGCGCAAACTGCGTTTCGAATAAAACATTTTCAAGTGTCTGGTCTTTTTTTACTTGGGAGATGTTTAGCAGTCCCTCGTTAACTGAAAGTCGGACATCTCGAAATATCGGCCAAGTCGAAACTTTTTTTTGCCTTGAATTCACCTTCCACAGGCGCAGTGTATTTGCCCCTTTTTATCTCGAAACTTTTTTTGGGGGACCACAGATATCTTAAGATACTGTCAGATAAGACATCAGGCAAATTTCGCAACAGGCAGGTCTCTATTCGAGCGCTTAGCTATCACTACGCGCCGAACTCGGTCGGGAACGGCGAACTGACGCGGACGCGCTGTACGACGCCGATGTCCGCGTTACCGGAACGCTGTCCGGCGCCTACATCGTTGAGATAACTGTAGACGACGGAGCTGATCATGAGGACGAGGAGGAGGAGCCTCCAGAGTTGCCTAGAATGGGAGAAACATGGAAGATGCTGCGTCTGCTTCGCAACAAGGTAGATTGCAGCGGTGGCGACCAACAATTTTTGCGATGCATTGAGCAGCTCGAGAACGCTTTTCTGGGACCAGATGCGAACACGAAACAGGCGAGCATCGCGCAGTTCTCACTTCTAAAATACTAAATTTTTTTTTCCTGCGAATCATCCTGACTTTAGAACCCCCCTTCCCCCATTTTGCAGTGTAGGTTTTGTTACCAACGCTAGCTCTCATTTCAGTGACCTGCAACAAATTGTTGGCATTTAACTTAACTAAAAACACCGTTTATAACGAAATTTTTAGCGCACTTTACGACCTCAAGTTAATGAGGGATGACTGCGTTTGCAACATCTATGTACGTCAGCCGCAATGATCGTTCGCCTTGCGTGTGGATTTCTACTGTAAGACTCAGCGATTCTACAGTCAAGGTACTCAACATGAATGCCACTGTTTGGAATCAGCGTGTGGTAAAGAATTGCAACCTGCTGAGCGAGCAGCGACACCCCACTTCAGCGCTCAACCGCAGGGCAATTTCAATACCATAGGAAAGTAATCAACCACCGCAGAGCTTTCTACCGAAGGTTACCTTTTTGACGAGACCCTTCTCGTCGTCGTAGGAGAAGACCTTGTTAGCATGGTAAGTTTGCATGGCTTCCTGTTGCGACACGTATTGTAAGTTGTGCTTGTAATTAGCGTCGTTGCATACCTGCGGCGTAAGGTCGAAATGGATGTAGGGGCGTTGTTGAGAGCTTCCACATAAGGCGCTTCTACAAACGATAGTTTAATAGACGTGCATTGAAGGTTATTCGACAAACCTATGCTTCATTAGAGCGAAGCCTTTATGTATCACTGATGGCCGTTCCGCCACCAAAACGTACTGAAGGACAACCAACTTTATGCAATAGTATTTAAAAAACAATCATGATAAGCGAAGTCAGGCCAAGCGCATAAAAATAAACTGCTTCTCGTGGTTGGAATCGAAGCTGTAGGGTCCCTGGCGCTATGAAGCCGACATCTATCTGATTGTGAAATTTTAATTCGGTAGAAGCAGTTTGAGTTTCGGACTTGGACTCAGGTTGCATGGGACAAAGATTCGCGTTTTACCCATGTTTATCTTAAGAAAGAAGCCTTGATTTTTGTTCATGCTTGCGGAAAAAAAAACAGTCGTCGCTGGGCGAATAAGCATGTTAATCTCACCGAAAGGTTGCAAAAAAGGTGTCGATGGATGACGCTAGAACATCGTTCTCTCTGATACCCCTGCTTCACTGACGTCTAGAATTCCTTCGAACCGAATCTCATTAGACTCAAATGCGAATGTTATGCTGCTCCAATGTGTTTTTGGTCCAAATGTGCTTCGAGCCTAATTGAGCCGAAGGCCCAACGCGGGTGGTTGAAGCCCCTAATGCCCTCCAGACGCAAATGTTTGTAGCCTCATCCCCGTCCATTCCCGCAACTTCCTGAAAATTGATGTTTGAAACACAAAAAGGTTACATCGACATTTTTAACTATTGTGTCATGCAGTTGAGTTTTCCTTAATCTAAAATACTGTACTATCGCGATAAATTGAAATGCGAACAGTGCAGCGCGTGGCTTTTAGTACATGCCGCGAATCCTGGCGAATGGCCGCTTATGCGCAGTGCAAACAAGTTACGAGAGTTTGTGTCCAACGTTGATATGGAAAGAGCGCCGTTCGGTGTGTGAGAATTTTGTTTTGTCTTCCCACCGCGTTCGGCGCCCGCTCGCGCGAGCGTTATTTTGTTACTGGGATGAGTGAAAACGGCGCACGCAGCTATAGTCCTTTACTCTTCTATTTCATGCTGAGGGCCCAACGGATGATGGAAATACGACGGTCTTTTCATATCAAGGTTGGTACTGAAAGCAACGCGCTCCATTGTTCGTATTTGAATTTGTCACGATAATAGCAAATATTACTATTTTTTAATGTTTATCCCAGCCAGCGGAGATTAAAAGCTTTGCAGTGGTTCGCCATTTTTGAAAGAAGAACATTGACTTATTGCTTTCGTAAGAAGTTTTCAAAACGGGTAACGATGTTTTTATTGCTATAAACTACCTATGATTGTAAATGTGCCTTTACTGCATGAAAACAACGTGAAGGCAGCAGCTCCATTGCGGAGTACCGAGTCAATGTCAAAGCTTTCAACTAGCATCGAAATTATAGTGGAGCACTGCAAATTCCCAATGGCATTCGAGGCCCCTCGTTTCAGTCGAATTGTATTGGGTTCCAATGCAATCGACATGTCAGTGTAGCAGGGGTATCAGCCCCCCTTTAATATACTTTTTGCACCTACACACATTTATTTCTTGTACTAAATTCCTATTTAGGTTAGGTTGCCTTTTCTGAAAGCTGAAATGGTAACCGCATTGGAAGAGTTGTTTTCTGTAAGTAACAAAAAGTGGAGCACTATGGAAGTTTGTCCGCAATTTGTAATGAGTGAGACACAACGACATGTCACGAAGGAATGTGTTTCATTTATTCATAGCGCACACAAAAGTGATTGTTTATGCTTATAACTTGTACAATTTTAGACAGAACAAAACACATTTGAGCTCGCTCCAATTTGAAGTTCCTGCAGACATTAAATGGAAATGGCATTAAACTCAGTTTCGCACGAACGGATGAGTCTCGCTTCATACTTCCCACCTCACAGAGGCCAACAGAGTTACGAGGTGTTCACATAACGGTATTCACACTTGTGGGATACTGCATCGAAAGTGCCCTAATGGACATTGCAGCATAGCTGCTCCGCAGAATAGACCCTCCGGCAGTACCAAATTATGCCGCGCTTTGGTTTGCTCCACGGCCGTCACTGTGCGATAGGAGTTACAGCAAACGAGAAGCACAGGCTACCGCTATGTGTGAAATAAAAGTGAAAGACATCGGTGCACCGAGAAGAGTACTCGACGATTACGTCCACAGCAATGGTGGTATTGTAAGAAGGTTCTGCGTACGCAGTTGAAAACAAAAGATCTAATCAAAACTTAAGTGCAGTGTGTAAAAGACAAAATATTTATTCAAAACAAAGGAAGCGACGATGATGATGATTGCTCCTTGTTGTCGCAAGGCAAATAATGTCAAAGAGCGCCAAAAACGTGGTTAAGAGAGATGCAAAGGTAAATACTAAAATAGGCAATCAAGAGCTAAAGTAAACCAATAAAATACAATAAAAGTGGCTGGTGTAGAAGGCCGGGGTATTATTATTGGTGATATGAGAGGAACTGCAAAAATTGAATATCTGCCTTAATATTGAAACCCCGCTAAGCAGAAAACATGTGATCGTCGGCTGAAGAGCTGGATGGGTGCAGTGGAATGCTGTGTCTGTACAGCTCTGAAAAATGTTTGCATCTTGTTTCCTGGAGCGCTTTGCATTGGGGGAGAGAGGGAGCGAGAAATTTTGTTGAAATGAAAAGACACAGAAAAGTCGGCCCGGTGGTATTAGTTCTGGGGCCAGCTATTCTGTGCGTGGTAACGGAAAAAGAGAGCGTGAATAGAGAATGAGAGAAGATGGGGTAGGAATGATATTGTAGTGGCAAGCCACAGCGTTAGCGGCTGCAGCGTGAAGTAAGCCAACGAGCGTGCTACACCGCTGGAGGGCTCGCGCGCCCCTGGCATCAGTAGATGGAGATCCCACTGCGTTCAGAATGTATGTATGTATGTATGTATGTATGTATGTATGTATGTATGTATGTATGTATGTATGTATGTATGTATGTATGTATGTATGCATGCATGCATGCATGCATGCATGTATGTATGTATGTATGTATGTATGTATGTATGTATGTATGTATGTATGTATGTATGTATGTATGTATGTATGTATGTATGTATGTATGTATGTATGTATGTATGTATGTATGTATCAATAGTTATACAGAAAAGGGTTGGCCAGTGGCAAAGGGGGGGTTATTTGAAGGGGTTGCAGGGCTCCTCTAAGCCCTAAATTCTTCGGGCTACACCTGACTCTGGCGAACTCCCAAAGGGAGAGCAATGTCTCCTTGACATGCCTAAAACCGGCTTTGCTACGAGGTCTGGTCCTCTCCTTGAATGCCTCCGTGGCATGCACTCTACAGTTGGTGACCCGGACGTGATCTCCTCCCCCCCCCCCCCCAGCAAAGTTGTAGAGCCATGCCCAGCAACGACCATGACCAGCGAACACCGCAAGCAGCCGGCAACGAGATCGTCGCCCTGGCTATCCACTTGCCGCCGTATTGGGAGCACAATCCCGTCATCTGGTTCCTCCAGGCCGAGTCAGTTCACGCTGTCTAGCATCACCTCCCAAGAACTTAAGTTTCACTACGTCTTGAAAGCTCTACCCGTGACTGCTGCGGAAGAGGTTGCGGACTATCTCGCCTCCTTCATACGCAACCCACCTGCAACGGCCTACCACCGGCTCGAAGCAGCTCTTTACGAACGTACAGCAGCATCTGAGCGCACGTGCATACAGCGCTTACTTTACACCGAAGAACTTGGTGACCGCAGACCTAACCAACTCCTGCGGCACATGGCCCACCTCCTCGGCTCACATGCCCGAGCCATGGACGGCGAATTTCTGCGCCGGCCCTTTCTGCAGCGCCTGCCTGCGAACGTGTAAATGGTCCTCGCTACCGCGTCATCCATGTAACTCCCTTTTCTCGCGTCCCTGTCCGACAAGGTAATAGAAGTAGTCAGCACAGCTTCACCTGTAGCTGCTGTGCCCGTGACGCCAACATCACCCGCCCCTCGCACGACCCCAGTTCCTGCCGACGAAGGTGCGTCTGCGGCGTCTGCCAATCTGGACCAGCTGTGCGAACGACTGGAGCAACTCGTCGTCGTGGTGACGAGGCGAAACAGCTCAACAAATCCTGCCCGCCCGTCACGCCGACGTGACCGCTCGTCTTCCCGATGTCGTGATGCCGTTCGTGGACGCAGTCCACCGTCATCTCCCGGTGTATGCTTCTACTACCGCCGTTTCGGCGCTGACGCTCGCCACGACCTCTTGCCATGCTCATGAACGGGAAACGGCCCGGCATACCGCTAGCGCCGACGAGCGGTTCTGGCCCCATTGAAGAATGTCGTCTGTTTTACATCGTCGATCAAACCACTCGAGAAAAGTTTCTTGTCGTCACGGGGGCGCAAGTCAGCGCCTTGCCAGCTTCACGCCACGACCGCACCTCCAGTGCAGTCTTCTAACCTCCAGGAAGGGAACGGCACTCGCATTCCCGTGTTCGCGCAGCGATCCCTTACTTTGAACCTTGGTCTTCGAAGAACTTTTCGGTGGATTTTTGCGGTCGCGGACGTTCGCTCTACCATCCTTGTTGCGGACTTCCTTACCAAACATGGCCTCCTAGTCGACGTCAAGCAACGGCGACTTCTAAACGCGACAACCCCCCTCTCTCTCTAAACGCGACAACCCCCCCCCCCCACTCCTGCGATTTCTGCAGCCCAGACAATAGTTCCAAACTGCCTTGTCTCGAGCCTGATTCTTGCATACTTTAGCGTTGAGGACTCCCGTAACTACGGGGTACTGTGCTTTTTACTTTAGCCATTGCTGATTCCATATATTCATAGAGGCGTTCCACTACCTGGTCGTCGTGGCTGGATGTGAGTGAGTAGCCCGGTACCATTTTGAGCTTGTACCTCTTATTTAGCATAATTTCAAAACCTCCTGCCCTTTCGTTAATGCTATTGTATTCTATGTTGCCAGCTATGCTTTTATTCGCAAAAAATCCCACTCCCAGTTCTCTTCTGTCCACTAGACCACGGTAACATAGGGCGTGCCCATTTTTCAGCCCCGTAAAGGATTCACCTGTCCTCCTAACCTCACTAAGCCCTGTGACATCCAATTTAATGCATTTTAATTCCTCGAACTACACGTCTAGGCTCGCTTCACTAGGTAAGGTTCTCGTGTTAAACGTTGCCAGGTTCAGATTCCATTGCCGGCCTGCCCGGGTCAAGGAATTCTTAGCACACTCTGCTGCGTCACAGGTCTGCCCGCCGCCGTGGTCCGTTGGTACGCAACCACTGGAGACTGAGGGGCATGGGTTAACTGGCGTATTCATGGGATGTTGTGGCTATTGCTATACCAGGGTGGCCAATCCTGCTCTGGTGAGGGAGTGCGTTACCTGTAACGGTCGCCCGAGTGAGGCCGCAACGTAAGCCTCATTCTGAAATTCCATTAACACGCGGATTCTTTTTTCTTTTTTAAAATCCTGTTGGAATTATCCGGCACCGGGATTCGAGCCAGGGTCCTTTTGCACGCGAGGCGGATGCTCTACCTCTACGCCACCGCTGCCTCGTTTTTGGGGGTAAGAGTTTGTTAGTAGTTGTCGGAATATGGTTGCTTCGGTTCTGGATACGCGTTAGAGGGGAGCTAGGTACTGATGGCGCCCGTGCCGATAGTGGGTGTAAATGTCGCCGTACTTTCACAATTGCATAGGCTTGAGGATGTAGTCACCTTGTAGATATAAACTCATGGGAAACGGCCATGTGTGTATGGGCGCGGGCAGCGGCGTGTGCCGACTCATTTCCTTTGAGCGATTGGTGGCCAGGTTACCAGACAATCTTGGAAGTTGTTTAATGTGTTTTAGAATAGCAAGTTCTGGTAGGGACATTTTAAGAGCAGGAAACTGCGGCATGCGGCTTGGGAGGCGATCAGTACAATTGTGTATTCTTCGGAAGCGGTTGCGGCTAGGGAGATAGCAACATATTCTGCTGTTTCTATAGATGTTGTAAGGGTCCTGACTGATGTTAATTACTTGTTGTGGGTGTCGGTGCCACTGGAAGGGTGGACAGATTTGTGGGAGTATGCAAGAGATTAAAAAAAAACAAAAATGTTCTGCAGGGTCCCTTCAAATGAACTTTCTTCTGGTTCATCTGCTGGACATTTTTAATCTTGTGTTTATGACGTTCGTCCGCTCAAACATGTATTTTTTTGCGAAATGAAGTCTCTGCTCATTATTCCGCCATCTTTGCTCCCAGTGACATGACCGATTTTAGCGCTGTCTTTCCATCTTACTACACATTTGTACAAAAGACCGAGCTTGGACCTAATTGGCGGACGATCAAACACTGCGTCATTCCATTTACAGAGTGCAAGAAGAGAAGTCAGTGCGTTCTCCTGCTTAGCAGTCGTATGGTTTTTGTAAGTTTATTTTGGAGCACGGGTAATCTTTCTAAACTGTAGTTACACGTCATCGTAGTCTTCGTGATTGTACGGTTGGCATCTTAACGCCGCTAAGATACTGGTATTATTATTGAAGCTAAAGCAAACAATTGTAAGGTTGAAGGATTGTAGGATTGTAGCCAGTGGCGTGCATCCCCGTTTTCTGTGCGTTTTTGTTAAACGCAATCCCTGGTTTCTCCCGCCTTGCGCTTAGAAAAGCAGCTGAGAAAATATTTTTTTAAAAATATTGTTCGGAACCAGGGAGTATTTGAGATAAGTCCAGATAGTTGATGCTGTGAAGTAGTGCCCCGCAGTATGACTGACAATTTTATATCAAGGCATCGAAATGACGCTTTACATTGCATAACACAGAACGTTACCGACGACGCTGAAAAAGTTTACCGCGACTATTTGGATATTAGATTCGACGCTGGGAGGAGCATCTCTTGCCGGCGGTCCTGTCCTTCCTGCGTCGTCGTCGTCCGCGTCCGCACAGCTGCGTCTCTCCTCCGCTCACCCCATCTGCTCTCTCCGATAGCGAACACTCTCGCCCAACATCTGCGGGCGCGTGGCGCAGCGCACTCTCATTCCGCCGGTGCGCGGCGCTGCGCGCGGCGCAAGCGCGCTCTGCGCATGTGCAGGGCCCTCTCTCTCCGTGGTCTCTCTCTCCGTGGCACGCTGCGCATACAAGCGGAGTGCCGCGCTCCAGCCGGTCTCTCAGTCGACGGTCGTCCGTGCTACGCTTGCTCCCTCTCTCTCTCTCTCTCTCTCGCATTACCCGATGATTGTTCACGCAATTCGAGTAATCGACCCAACGTAAACGCACAATGGAACCCCCTTCAGCGTCGCATCACACCAGGGTTCCCGCGAGGGAAGGTGGGCGTAATTTTAGCGAAAGAGGGGGCTGCTGTTCAGAGATGTGGCAGTCGTGTTAAAGGTGATTTCTCGTATACGAATAAAATAAGAGATTTACGCAGCACACAGTAGATAAAGGGCAAGATATACAGCTTCACTAGTGCACATTTCTCACCGATATGCTATTATGTGACGGTAAATGACGCTAACGACGCTAAAGGAAACGTGGATGTACAAATGATGTGATAGGAAAGGTAAAGTCTTCCACTAAAACCTAGTTGTGCACAGAGTTCTGCCATTGGCTGACGCAATGGTTTGGTTAATTCATGCCTGCACCGATACACTTCATTGACAGACGCAAAGTGAGAGAGGCAGCATATCTTTGCTAAGCAGGCGTCACTACGTGGACGCCCAGGGGCCGCTCAGCAAAAGAAGGCCCGCATGCTCTTTTTTCTTGTGTGCAGCACGTTCTCTTATCCAAGTTATTTTGCTATCACGAATAGTCAGATAACCGTTATAATTTTATTTTGTGTGTGCGAGTTCAATTGTGTTCCTCGTGGCGTTTTGTATGTGTATGCTGTATTAGGTTACACGAATGAAAATGTATACTGTGTGTGAGTATGGATCACTTTAATTTTCTGTTCAAATCTGCGCCGATCATTGCTGCCAGTACTGGTCAGCCACCTCGTCAAGCTGCTTGAAACAGCAGCTTTTTGTGATTGTCTCATGCTCTCTAACAAAAGAAAAATAAAGACGTAATGATGATGGTAAAAGAAAAAAAAAAGTTGGCTTAGCACACAGGACTGGATTTTCGAAAGTGGCTCAGATAGCGCCATCGCGTTAAAATATCGATCTACGTCTACTAAAACAAGGGCAATACCCATTCATGGAGAAATCACACCATCATGACAAAATGGTGCCGTGTACTATCCGTACGTTTGTTGCGCTCGTCCTTCCCTCAGTCAGGGTGAAGGACGTCAGTTGCTCGCAACCTGAAAATTGAGGAAGCCTAAAAACATTTATCTCTCCACAAGTTTAATAGAAGCACAAATACCTTGTGTCAGGGCCAGTTAGGGCTTTTCAGTAGCCGCGTTTAAATGGCTGCGAAAGCGCATCGCAGTGGGCTAGCACGGCGGCAAGTCAGCACGTCCAAGCCTGCTAGGGCCACAACGTCGTTGCGTCTTCCGAGCGAATCCTGACGTTGACTTGTCGCCGAGGTGGCAGAAGCTGGGTTCGTATCTGAGTCACGTGAACGCCGCCAGGAAGTTCTGAAAAGTTGCCAGCACTTCACGTATTCTACTGAAAAATGATTTTCATTGCGTATTGTATATTTTTGTATTTTTACGCCACAAGAGTGTGTTAGCAGGTTGGGTTATCTCCTTTAAGACGACGTACCTTTGCAGAACTTGTTCGCCTTTAAAGGAATGCCAACATCCCCACAAGGAGGTTCTTGCAAGGTGCGAAGTGTTTTAACATCAACTTCCCCCGAAATGCCGCAATAATATGCCGGGGTCATTTTATGCCTTCAAAGAGGTTTCTGGTGTTAATACATCTTTGTCAGAAAAGACAGTAAAACCCCTAACTTAGTAAGGTGTCGTTTTTCGTCACGAGGCTTTTCTTCGGGGTTCGAACATTGGCTCGTTGACACGTAACTTTTGAAAGAAAGCGGCAGTGTTTATATGTATATATAAAACGTCTGCTGCTTTACCCCTCACTATGTGTTTTTGTATCTGAATTTTTGAGGTGTTATTTGTTCTCGTCCCGCCTCCTTTTTCCTTCGTGAATTGTGTTCTCCCCACGCGTATAACGGCGGCGCCCCCATTTCAGTACAATGTGGTTGATTCCTGTTCCATTGGAACCAGGAGCAGTTGAATGTTTATTGTGCATCGATATGAGCTTGCACATCGTTATTTATATTTCGTCGGTATGGCACCGGTATACGCATCAACGTTAGACACTTAATTGCACGCGCCGGAGCATTGCGTAAATCCGACTGAAGCCACAGGGCTCGCAAACCGTCCTTGCGAACGAAACCAAACGGGTTGTCAGCGAATCGTTTGGTGAACACACGGTCCACTGCAGCGAAAGGAGCAGCGGACCGTACCACGAGCACGACATTCGCGAGGAGGCGTCGATCTTACTCCGTGGTCGCTGCCGTACAGGCTTCTCCGCAGGTTACGCTGCGCGTCCCCCGTACACCTAGGCGCTTAGGGAGCCTAGTAGGCGCTGGCATCGAGGCGCCAACTGTCGATGCTCATTAGCGTCGTGATGCACTACTTCGCTTCGCCTCTCCTAGATGGCAGCACCATCTGAAGGAAAGATATCGGGCACGTTCGTCGTCTTATACACGCGTCTGTTCATTGCGTAGTCGGGAGCGCGTTTATCACCCCCCGTTGCAGCGAAAGAGTTGGTTGTTCACATACCGGCGCAGCCACGTCAGTGGAAGTTTTTCTGGCAATGCATTTTCGTGACGGATATGATGTCAGTCAGATCTTGGTGACCCCGGCATAAAACATTTTCGTGTTTAAAATTTGGTCTTTAATATAAGCACAAGTGTTCCTTTATTTCTCTTCTCTCACCGGCGGGATGTCGAAGGGGTTTTTGTGTTTCCTTCTGTTTTCTCTGTCCGCAAAAATACTCATCTCAGCTCATGATGTAAACTAGAATAACCAATCAAATGAGGGAAGAAAAAGATGTCGAGGATACCTAGTCGTTTTTAATAAGTTGTGAATGCGGAAACATCATGTCAAAGTGAACGTCGCTGAGTGCTCCTTGGAGTTGAGCTTCGCGCTCCGGAGCGCTTCCTGTTTTGCAGAAGGCTTCGTTCTCGTTCGAGCCAAGAGTCGTAAGGCCTTGAACTAGGTACATGCATCCTGTTCATAATTCGGCACAACGCCACGAAAGAGCCCGGAATCTCACCAGGCAGCTCATAAATATTCCGGAGGTGAAGTACTCTAACGCAGCTGAGTCTAGGTATCACGGGGCATACGATATAGCGATCACCGGTCAAAAAAGCGCTGCCCCGTTCAACAACCTCACAGTCATAATCACCTTCCTTACTGTGGTGGAAGAGGCAGCAGTGGTTTTAGCCCTTGACTCGAAAATGGCCTTAGAAATTTTGCCCGGGGGCACATGTCAACCGCGACGCTCAAAATACTCAAGCGAAATCCACCAGGGGAATCAATGGAGCTGATATGGACCCCAGCCCCGACTGACTTGGAGGGCGATGAAAACTTACACGCGGTGGCGCGCATACTTGCCGAGCCGGCATGAGTATCGTTCCTCACCACGGGAGTCGCTCCGCCAGAGACAGACTAACAACCTTTAATGCTATCGCAGAACACTGTGGCCTCTGACGTCAATAATTCTCTCCAGCTCATCCATGCCTTACAATAGGTCAGACACCTATTTGGCGGATCCTGAAAATGAACGCTTCCCAAGCAGAGCCCGCCTCCATCTTATTTATGCGTCAGAATTCCCATCATCACCCTCCGCGGTGGCTCAGTGGCTAGGGCGTTGCGCTGCTGAGCACGAGAACGCGGGTTCGATTTCCGGCCGCGGCGACCGCTTTTCTGATGGATACGAAAAGCAAAAACGCCTGTATGTACGAAATTTCGGCGCACGTTAAAGATCCTCGGGTTCTCATTATCCGAATGCCCTCACTACAGCGCACCTCTTCGCCTGCGTTGCGTAGGGTGCGTTAAACCGTACAATCAATCAATCAATCAATCAATCAATCAATCAATCAATCAATCAATCAATCAATCAATCAATCAATCAATCAATCAATCAATCAATCAATCACTCAATCAATCAATCAATCAATCGATCAATAATTTGCCTACATCAGCATGCCCCCTTCGTGGGGGGCACGCCTCGTTAAATCACTCCGTATGCGAACGTTTCCAAGACCCCTTCCTTTTAATTACCAGCAGCTAGCAGTGGAGCGAGGCTTTAGGTTTCTGTGACGGCACTATACAAGCAGCCCTGGTCGAAAGAGCCGCCGAAGTCATTAGTCTTCAGACGGTGGCCGCTATGCTTCTCTGACCACTTTCTTTAATAAAGCTTCTTTCTCACTCTCTCTCGGTACTCACTCTTTTTTCTTTTTAAAGAGATTCGGCCCTTCGCGAGGTAAGACGCTTTGTTTCCGTCCCCTCGTCGGAGATGCTCTGCCTTCACTTCGCGGCCAAAGGGCGCTGGTGACAGCGGTCATCGTCCGTGGAAAACCTACTAGAGAGGGTATGGAAATTGGGGGTAGGATGAGTATGTCAACGTCGTAACCGAATGGGGAGTATTGAAACGGCCGTTATCTTCTCATGGCAGCTGCCACTGTCACTGGCCATTCCACCTAAATGGGTATAGCGTTATGCCTGTGTTCAGCTGCAACGTGTGGTTACCGTTGACGTCTCAAGCAACAACAAACGCGTGGTACGTCCACCTGCGTGTAGCGGTTGTAGAGGATTTTAAAGTAGAAGTCCAGAACGACGCATCATATGTATTTCGGGTGATCTGCAGTAAAGTAGCCGAACTGGTGTGACGGATGCGTGCTTGGTGGGCATTTCTAATGCTTTGACTTAATTTTAATCCAGACCCATGTATACCGTATGTTCGTCGTGGCTCAATTTTTTACTATTATTGGTTTTGTTCATGGGCCTTAAGAGTCGTTCTGTTGGTACGTCCGGATTTCTGAAGCCGTTTTCAACGCCCTGAACGGAACTACCTGTTTAGTCCTTCTAGTGAACAGGAAGGGCCTTCAGAAGGGACTCCAAAATAAAGGCTTACGATCAAAAGTTCTTACTATCATAAGAGGTGGTTAAGATTCAGTCTAACGAAGGTGTCTACGCCCTTACACGATGAAGAACATTGTAGTGCAACAAGGGTACTGAAAGAATTTTCTTCAGTAGAAAGGAATAAGCACAGCACAGAGCATCCTTTTTGGCGGCCATTGTCATGCCTTTACGGCGCAGGGGCTGTAACTAACGGGCGCAACCTATTCAGGAGTGCGTGCCTAAGGTTCTACGTTAGGCTTACAAGAAAGTGCAGAAACGGCAATGCAACAGCGTTCACTTTCACATATGAAATATTCATGCCATGCCAGTGCAGCTCAAGCTTGGCAGAGGCTATAATTCTATCTCTTTACGTTACCAAGACAGCTGAGACAATAATAATTTAAACGGTTTTTCAGTAATTGATATCCGAACTCAAATCCCCAGATGGTTCCAGCATTATCGTCATCGTCATCATCAACCTGCTTTTGTCTACTACACGACGGAAGTCCCTCGCGTGTTCCTCCAGCTGCTTTTCGTGCGTAGCCCAGTCTGTTTTTTTCTCCGAATGTTCTGATTTCATTCCGCCATCAAAATAAGTCTGCCTGTGCCTCTAGTCCCATCTCTTTGATGACAACTCTGTTACCCTGATGGTTCAGCGGTTGTCGCTTCTCGCTTTAAATATCCAGCCGAACTCCACTTCTTTCTTTCAATTCAAGCAGTGTGATGAACAATGAAGCCACGAGCCCAATCCTTTAAGCAGTTAGGCGGCATTTTGCGAACGACATTCTATATACAAACACCGCCGTTGTTTTGGCGATGCTTGAGGTGCCATAATTTTCCTATGATGTTTTGATCACTTGTGTCTTCTCCGTTCCGTTGCTTCCAGCAATACATTCGACAGCCAGGACCTCACGTGGAATGGACAACAGCAGCCCGGATATCGCGATTCGTGAGCAATGCACGCACATCTATATTGAACAAGAATGACTAATGAAAGGTTGCAAAAATTTAAGACAAAGGTTTGTTTTAAAGGGTGTCTTTACATGCCCTTTCAATTAAAGAACAAACAATTCCTGCTTGGTCAATGTTTACTGTAGCATTCACAGGCAAATCACCCATTATTTGGTCATCAATGACTTCGAAATAGATTCTATAAATATAAAGCTTTAACTATGACAAAACATTGAGTATTTGTTTCTTCGGTCAGCGTTGCACACATATAATGAACGTCGAGAACAGATAGTGTTCTGCAGGGCTAGCTCTGGGAAAATAGCATACCTGATGGTACTGACGGAGTGGTGGCGTCAGGCTTTGTGGGACTCAGCCGACTCGGGGTAGCCGAGTCACTCGGCAGGCCCGTCTGAGGCCCCGGCGAGCCTGCGTCTGGCGTTGTGGTCGCTGCTCCGGTGGAGAGAGGAATGTCGTCTGCATTATTCTCAGTTGCCTTTTGTCCTGGGAGCGATGGATAAACCGGTTTTATGAGGATCCTCTTTGTAGCTGTACGTTTCAGGTTATTTGGGATTCTGAATAAGTACTACCCTAGTAATGTTATGCAGACAGGGGTCGCAAAGGTAAAACCTGTAACGGGGCGCTCGATGAATAATAGCAAAAAACAAATTCGATCAAGCAAACAACCAGCACGTAATACGAGTGAATGGCTTAGGTCGGCTCAACGGGCCATGGGACGAATAATGATAGGAGTAACACTCAGGGACACGAAACGAGCTTGCTGTATAAGAGAACAAACTAGAGGAGATGATATCATAGTTCAAGCAAAGACAAGAAATGGACTTGGGCTGGCGGTTTAGTGAGACGAACCGACAACCGGTGGAAAATTAGGGTAACGCAGTGGGCACCAAGAGACGGCTGTAGAAGAGGAATGCCAATAACACGATGGAGGTCGGAAATGCGGAAATTCGGTGGCCAACAGTGAAATCGAGCGGCTGAGGACAGGAGCTGTTGGTAGTCAATGGGAGGGGTCTTCGCCCTGCAGGGGGCTGGAGTAGGCTGTTGTTGATGATGATGACTTCACTAGTTTATTTTTTAAGTGCGAATGCACTTTATAAGCGACCCGAAACCATCCACCGCCGGCGACGGCGGCGTCCGCAGTGCTCCTCTATATCTAAAAAAGAAACAGCATCCGGCGCCAGGTTCCGATCCGAGGACTTTGCGGCCGCAGCGCGACGCTCTACCGACCAAGCCACGGACGCGACGCTGATATCAGTGTTAGTGACGCGCCTTATATCTTTAACGCATTCAAACTACGTCGTCAGCGGCGTGCGTTGGCGACTCAGCGGCGTTATAGCGGCTTGATAACTGCGTGGTGTACACGTGATACTACAAACCCGATGGAAGAGATGGAAGAGAAGGCGGCGAGGCGGTGGGCTGCGGGGGCCGAGCGCAAGCGCCGCAAGCGGGCCGACAACCGTGCATTCGCAGTTTCACATTCTCCCCCTCGGGGAAATGCGGGGGAATTTTTTGTCTTTATAAGTACCAACAAGAAGTGTAATGTGGTTGCGTGGTTATGCAAATTTGCCGATGTATTTAGTCTATATGCGTTCAGAAAAAAAAGTGCACTTATCACTTACTCATTCTCTTTTTTTTTCTCGTTTTATGTTCTGTTCTGAACGTAGACAGCCTACCGCACAAGATCTTGCCCTGTACAAAGGAGTCAAGGGACTGCAGATGATTTGTTGCAAGGGCAAATTTTTTGTTACTGTCATGTTTTACAGGGCACCAGAAACAAACGGTTGGTGCGCTCGCAGTGAAGGGTTCACCCCACAAAAACGTTTTGCATTGCTGTTTGAGGTATTTTTATGACTACACTTGTTAACCACTGGTTTACGAGACCACAGTACAGTACAGCTTCATTGGGGTAGTTTTGGTTAACCGAAAATTTCGGGTAATTGGAAGTCTTTGTACACCAAGCCAATCGCCGTTCCCCTCCGCGTACTATACATGGCTATATCGAAATGTCTTCCATGCACACTCAGAATAACGAAATCTCGCCTGATATCAAATAAAAACTTCATTTCAAGGTTAGCACTTGAATTTAGTGTATACACCGTTGGTTTCATCAATGCGAAACAGCCTTACCAAGTGTTTATTGTGGAAAAACAACTAATATACCGGATAATAAAAGAACGAACAGGCAGAATAAAAGTCGGATTGCTGTACATGCGACGCGTTAGCACAAGTTCTTCTCGTGTGCCACAGTTGCGTTGTTTTACCGAATTCGCTTCACCTGTCTCACTTTTCTCCCTTCCCTCCAGCCTCCTCGTTTATAACGTCGAATTTATTCTCTTCTGCTGGCCCAGGCACGCATATCTTATCAATAGCCAGGTTAAGCATCCCCATAGTAAAAATCGCGCAATAAGTGAAGGTGGAAGCGCCTGCAAAGTAAAGGTAAAACCGCCTGCAACAATACACTACCCAGCCTTGCCTAGTGAGAAAAAATTGAAGTGTGCCGGCATGCATCTAAATTTGAACAGAGAAAAAAGGATTTCTTGACAGATGATTAGACTACTCATTAGTTAGGTTTTTAATTTGTAATTGCATTTGCTCCCAAAGTAACACTATGACTACGGCAGTGGGAGAGTATTCCTTACCTGCTAGCACAATCGACGCAACGAAGAGGACGACTATTAGAATTGCCAGGATTATACCCGCTGCGTGTGCAGCCAGTCGAGTGTAACTGCTTCTGCAACACGGTAGGAAAAAATAATAAAATGTACTTTTACACACTTCAGCCTAGACTACTAACATGCCATGGCACTAGTGTAACATCATCGAATGTATTTGTGACAGCCGTAAACAAAGTACACCTACTGAGTCAGCTCCATGGGCGTCGGCAGGGAGATGCAAAAGGAGCACTTTCCTCCCCTCCAAACCACCACAGCACTTGCACCCCACACCTCATCCCTCTATGGGTTAGCCCCTCCCGCCTAGATAAAATCGTGCCGACGCCCATGGCCATCTTCAATACAATTAAAAGTAGTCTTTTGAAACAGACATCGGCAAAAATTCATTTCCTTGAATAGAGATGCTTTCTGGCCAGTGACCGAACTAGGGTGAATAATAATACTAGCCCCGGCAAATGTGGTAGTATTACCATTTGATTGCCAGACTTCTGTTTTTGAAATATGTGTTGGCATAAGATTTTCACTTAGAAGCAGTGTTCCTGAAAACAGCATTGCCTCTGTTGAAATTGTTGGTCATAAATAACGTTCATTGGAGACTGAAGTTATATTTTCCCAGAAAACCGCACCAGAAGCCACAACTGTTTAGAACAAGCTGTTAGGGCATTGCAAAACCAATGTCGCTTTAACCGTGGACGATTTAACTCTACGGCATCTAAAATAGAATTCAGTTATGAATAACCATAAAAATACCCGCATTGAAGTAAAGAACGCTGCCAGAGATCTAAAAAATATTTACCAACGCATTTTTACTGGAAATACATGATGGTTCCCGGACTTTGATCCAACAGTTCTGTTTACATAGGAAGATGGAAAATTCTGGGCGGCTCGTGTTGCAGCCACAACTTACTTTTGCTTTGATCCATACTCGATAAATTGAGGAGAATGTTTGTGATGGTAGTTAGTTTCGTCTTTAAGCTCATGTTACAGCTGCCTAGAAAAGTCCTGCAGCCCAACATAAATGGCATGGTTTCTTGTCAAACTAGTGAGACTGCGACGGTTGTCCTATCTATTAGGGTCTGCTCCGATTGCAGGGATGGTACGCGGGGCGTCTGCATTGGAAAAAAAAAACGTGGATTAATTTCGTGTAGCCACTTGAGCTGTCGCTGGCGTACGTCCCTCCCCCAGGTTCTATGCTGTAATTTTTAGTTTTAGTTCTCCACCGTATGTTACGTCATTCGTGATACACAGAGAACAAAAATAACACCAGGTGAGATGGCTGTAAGGGTGTCGCGAAATGTGTACAGGTGTATTGAACATAAGGAAGCGTGTTGCATACATATGCCAGCCGATTTCGGGGCTCTCTTATCTTACCGCTTCACTTAGTTCTCACTTCATGGCCCTATATAGTCTTATATCTCCGTGTCCGTGGACGTTGTCACTCGTTAGGGCCCACCCCGTTCGTAGTCTGCCCTCGTCGTCATATGATGGGAGTGATATTGTCTAATTTTATCGCTACTCTACTTTGCAATCGAAAGGCAATCGGAATGCGATCGGAGTGCGAAAGCTAACGTCGTGCGTCATTCTATTGCCAAGCTGCAATGTGCCAGGATTTTCTCTGTTTTAGGTGCGGTGTACCTTAGGACCGCACAATGTCCATCCGCGTCTGTGCGCATATCATTTACAATCGCAAAAAATCACACAGGCACCGGCAGGCTTTGAGTCTATGTCTGTTAGACCAGACAGAGTGAGTGTCAGTGGTCTTAGCCATTGGGCTACGACCGTTAGGGCTACGACCGATAGTCATACGGCTTACTCCCTCGCCTGTAACGGTGCGGAGTACCTTAGGACCTCCTGATGTCCGTCCGCGCACACCACCATCAAGCAAAATTCGATTTGAGCCGTGAGTTGCAGTTTCCTATAGGGAATAATGAAGGTGCAACTCACGGCTCAAATGGAATGACGGTCGGGGCGCAAATCGGATGTCACTCGGGGTGCAACTTGCATGCCATTGCGAGTCCCCGTACTCCGAACCCTCGCCATCATCCACGGAGTGGAGATGTTGCCATTTTTTTCAGTGTCATTATATCGAAACTCCCCACGCTTCAATTGTTCGAGTCCAAGGCGTTCCATAGAGTGAGGCATTTCATAGAACGCGCCTTAAAGGAACCCTGCAACGCTTTCGATAAGCGCCTTCACTCTTTCCTTCGCGTCTGGAACCACTGCGAAGGCTATAGTTGTCGCCAGCACGAAGCAGCACTTCGTGATTTGCTCGTCGGACCAAATACGCCTGCCATTTCTGCTTCGTTTTTGTGGCTTTTTAAGTCGCTATGGACAAGCGTTCATTGCTGCAACTGAAGGAAAACCGGCCAACAGACCCCACATGGGCTTAGTTACGTAATTTGAGACGTCGAAGAACGTCAAGACCGAAAAAGAGAGAAAAATCTTTCTAGCGAATACTCAAGTTATCTGATGGGCATAAAGCAGTAATTATTGGCTGAGGTGCTTTGGGAATCCCTAATCAAAGTACTGGGTGTGTTGGGTGACTACGTTCTGCAAGCATTTAGGATTTCAAGAAAAGTTGAAAAAAGTGTTGCAGGGTCTCGTTAATTTGAAGGTATCGAATGAGAATGAGGGCCGGTTGCAACCGTAGGCGACAGAGCGAAGGCGATTGAAAGAGTAAAGTCAAAGCGGATCGCAAAGAAAATTGTTTGAAGCGGCAACAGGAGGCAGCGCTTCGATTATGCGTAGTGGAGCAAAGGTTCTCAGGCATTTAATTTGGTAATATTGCGTTCGCATTCAGATCTATTAGGAGCTTAGCCATCGTTTGACCGTCCTCGGACCCATGTAAATTGATGACAGACGTTAGACGGTTGGACATTGTGCAGTGCACCTTTGTTTTTGTATCTTATTGGAAACCCGTAGACAGAGTTGGCCAAAACAACTTTGGGCACAAAACGCACATTTACTCGAATTCTTACGGTAACTAGTCTTATATCTCGATATTGAAAGTTTTCTTGGTAACCTTAGAAGGATAATTAAATTACAGAAAAGTAAATGCTTACCCTTCTACTTGAGGATGTGTAACAAGGCCGTTTTTTTATTGCTTCAACCTGTTTCAGAACAAGGTGAAGTTAATTAAGGTTGACTAGTTGACTATGATGAGCGAAGCATCCCACATTATCTCATACATTCAATACTTTCCTCAAACACAGAATACGTTTCCTCATACATATGGTACCCTCTCCCCGAAGAAGTTTTGTTATAGAGCGATTAGATTCAATTAAAAAGCCTTGGGTGACAGTTGGCACTAAAAATGGCTAAGGCATGTTTTGGTAATGTTGAGGTGGCGCAGTGGCATGTAGGTTCAAGTGACGCAGTGACAGCTGCAAAATGTTTCTGCACAAGCTTCATGCGTGCAGCTTGAAGTCACAGTTTATTTATCAAGGTGTTGCTACCCTCGGAACCACATGCTATTAAAGAGGGGAGTGATTACGAACAATGAAACCGAAGTAGTGCAATGTACGATACGAAAAATAATCCTGCTTGTACAATATTGGCTCAGATGTTTTTAAATAGCTGGTGATCTTTGGCGGTGGCCACCAGTGCTTGAAGGTAGTTTCGTCAATAGATGCACTAGGTATGTGCGACTGCAAAAAAGGTTAGTTCGGCACGATGGCACTCGTATTTCGCGAACATGATCTAAACGAACTGGTGTATACTGTGGATGCAAAATAGCTCATCACGCGAGAATGGATGATCGAATCCTCTATAAAACAGGCTGAGGCGAAAGATTTTGCTTCCAGATACTGAAGATGGCAGGGTAAGACTACATTTCATTGCTGTTGTGTTTGCTATTTGATTATAAATAGTAAGTACAAAACAGACGGAGTTGTTTTGGATTTTTCTAGTGAATATATTAGGTTATAATGGGCTGGTTCCCACAAGGAGGAGGCGTATTCTAATTTGGGACAAATTAGTGCTTGGTATAACAGGAGGTTTATTGAGAAACAGGTTTTAGCGAAATTACGGCGGAAATAATCCAACAGTATCTTAGCATTATTCTTTACGTAACCAACGTTTACATAATCAATATTGCCACGTAGCCAACAATGATGCAGCTGTGTTGAAGGAGAAAGCAAGTATATGGCAGCAAACTTGTGTTCCCCTAACAACTCAAAGAATACACAGGCGGTGAAGCAGCAGCCAACAAAGTGTCGTGCGCAGGCGAGTGTCGGCAAATCGAATGCCGCGGTGACTGCTCGGCGAGCACTTATCTTTCGGCGTGATTGTTTCTCAAACCGTGGAATTACATCGAGGACACTGAAGATTACAGAAGATTATTCTAATCCAGTAACGACAGGACAAAACACTCTCCCTATCAAATAAGATTAATTGATTGATTGTAGGGTTTAACGCGCCGACGCAACGCAGGCGATGAGGCGCGCCGTAGTGGAGGGCTTCGGATTAATTTTGACCGCCTGGGGATCTTTAACGTGCGCCGAAATCTCGTACGCACGGGCGTTTTTGCTTTTCGCCTCCATCAGAAAAGCGGCCGCCGTGGTCGGGAATTGAGCCCGTGACCTCATGCTCAGCAGCGCAACGCCTTAGCCACTGAGCCACCACGGCGGGTTATCAAATAAGATTAGCCGTGCGGCATAAAGAAGAAAGAATGAAACACGCACTTTTCTTCGCACACCGATCGCAAAGCCGGCGTGGCCGAGCGGTAAATCAAAACACATGCATAAACAAACCCAATGCATGGTTCGCGGCAGTATGCTTATAAAATCTTATGGAATCAAAATAAAGGAATAACGAGTGTCCCTAAATTTTACTTATCAAAGGGATAGAAGTGGGTCAATCAAAATCAGTAAACTCGTACAAAAACAAATAATGTTTTTCGAACCAAGGCATGTGAAAAGAGAACAGTTGTCATTAAAGCAACGATTCTTGAACAAGCGCAATGGTAGACGTTTCCCTAGACTACCTATTACAGAGTCCCACTTTTACAGCAAGCTTGGGTCTGGAGAGAGGGTGTTTAAAAACCAGTAGCCCACATTATATTGCAAAGGTTTTTTTTTATTTACAGCAGTCCGAAGTAGTCAGCTGCACCAAGGAAGCACACACGTAAAGTGTGCAGTTCCAGCTTGTCCTTCGTTTTTCGGCAATAAATGCGGACGTTTACGCACACAAGCACTTTTCTTTTCTGAGAAAAGTTATGGCAGTTGCTACTAATTCAAGTATGAAAGTTATGGAGTTGAAATTATGCGTCCGCAAAATACAGGCAGCACAGCTAATTTAGCAAATGTAAGTATTCTTCCACCCACTGATAGGCTCGGAGCACCGGCTACACTGGTGCATGACGGACTATGCAGTAAAGGCAAAACGGCCTACCTGCATGAGCTGGTGATTCCCCAAAAACGGGCGTTTCAGTAGTTGCAGACATTGCAAGCCAAGGCTGGTTGTAAGCTTTGTCTGGGTGGTACGTTGCCTGTCCGTTCGGGCTGGTGCCGTAAGCGTTGGGATAGTTCAGTGCCTAGCCGTGCCAGGCTGGGTTTTGGTAGATCTGCTCGTTCGAGCTGGTTATCTGTGCACAAAATTTGACGCCGACAGCCGAAAGTTTATGTTAAAGACTATATTGTCTCGGGTTACTTATACCAGAAAATTTTGGCCTGTCTGTGTATGCCTTTCTATATGTGTCTGTTTGCCGGTATGTCCTCGGTTCAGCCAGCCGGCGAAAAGGTAAAAGGATTCTGAAACGAGGATTTTATACGGGAAAAACCTTTCTAAAACACTAAATTGTTGAGCGAAAAGCGAACAGTAAGTATATTTGAAGCAAAACGTCTCTACAAAACGGGTGCCAGGCCATGTTGTTTTTAATGAAAAATAAATGTTTTCTCCATATTTCGAATAGGAAATGAAAAACATACGCCTTGAAAAGAGATTTTCACTCACAAATAGAACAAGAACTCGTTTGGACGCAACGTGTCAAGTCCAACAGCAACGAACGTTTTCAATAAAGTGCGAGCGACCAGTGGAACACGGGAAAATTGGAATGACACGCGCAAGGCTGCACCGCGTGTATAATTGGCGGAACGAGGCGGGCGGCGATGTTGGCGAGAGGTGGGCGGGTAAGAGAGGAGAGGCATTTACGGGGCAGCGTCGGCATAAGACTATTGTTTTTCCAGGACATTTGACCAGAAGAAAGCATGATACGCAACCGACCAATATTTGGAAATAGCAGGTACGCGTGCAGCAAAATGTGAGGTTTTGGGACACCTGAAGAGATTTGACAATATAGTGAATACGAAAGCGTTAGTCTTCAATTGCTGAACGAACATGACGTGTTGGGTCTCTCCGCTGCGTTCCGGCGTTCCCAATGCTCCTGGGCACAGGATTGCGTGAGAGACCCCGTTTTGCAGGTGCTGGTAGAGTGTTAAGAGTGAAATCGCTGTAGGAACCGCCGAAATAAAAAATTCACGTATCTCCATGAAGTGAATCATGACGAGTGCGCGAAGCACTGGGGAACGTTGTCACCGTAAATCATCCGTGGCATTGCCGACTCGCGCATGTAAACGAGTGAAAAAACGTGTGTACAGTATCTACAATTTCAATCTAAGCCAATCCGATACAATTCAATTCAATCAAATCCAATCCAATCTACTCCATTTCAATCCAAACCAATACAAATCTAATCCAAACCAGTATAATCCAATCCAGTGCTCCTCGCGCATGCGCAACACTGTGTACATGGACGCTAAGCCACGGACAAAGCGAGGTCCTAAGGTGCTTCCACATTAGTATTTGAAGAACGGTTGACGCGTAGGAAGGAAGGAAGGAAGTAAACTTTATTTTCCTGATCACCCTTAGTCCAGGGCACCGTCTTGGGAAGCTGTGGCCATGGCTTTCTCCGCTCTGGACGTCAGCAGGAGCGGTGTCGCAGCGCTGGGGTCAGCCAGACTTGCCTCCCAGGATGCTAGAGTTGGATTCGGGATGGGGGTCAACTTTGGATGACGCGTATGAGGCAGCGCGCTCATATAATGTGTTGTGACGTGATGCCTCGAGTTGCTGCAGCGACACGTGCCAAGCTGGCACATTACCGCTTTCTCACGCCCAACAAGAGTAATTAGAGTGTACTCACTACTCGCCTAGTTGCTTTATCAGTTTTTAGCATCCCCAGGTAACTCATGTAAACCTCAGTACATGCCTCTATTCTCTAACACAGGTTGCAGGTTATTAAAGCCAGAAATTATTCACTTGAGTCACCTTAATAAGCTAGAGCCATGGATCGCCGCGGAGAAGTGGTGCGTGCTGTGGTCGCATTCAGGAGCCATAGTCCGATTATGGGAGCCAAGCTTACCGGATTTTCGTTTTACGTTGCTTTCTCTGCAGGAGCTTTCCTGATAGATTTCGCGCCCCACAGGACATTCTTTCCCCTGCTTTTATTCTTTGAGGCGTCTTTTATTCAGCGTGTCATCCCACGGACACTTTGTAAGCGAATAGTCAGCCGTTTTCTGCGCCATATATTGGCTCCTGCCTGGTATTTTTAACCTATGAAGTATGAAATGCTTTCGTATATTACGTTAAAGCCTGTGAAGAATGCGCCACATCAATTACACTGGTATTGAAGCAAAGAAAGCTTTTTGCTACTGACGCGCTGTCAATCAAGCACGGTCGAAATACTCCCATTCAAGGATTACAAGTGTTGAGGAACATTCACAAAGAACAAAAAATATAAATTGAGCATATAAGAAGAGCGTCTAAATTTCTAAGAAAAGAAAGCACTGACTGCATTATAGATCTCTCTGGGGGTAGGACAAATGCGTAGTGCTAGCAATTTTCAAAGGCTTAGGGAATTCGGGTGTTACGCTTGGGAAGGCAGTGCTCTGCATAAAATTATACATACAATCGTGCTTTGAAGTAGACCAGAGAACGTTACGCCTTTGGCTTCGGGCGCGCACAGCAAAACAACTGGGGAATCAATGCAAGAAGACATGAAATGCGCGGTGTTTAATCTCAGACCCCCAAAGAAAATTATGTTTTGAGACAAGTTTAAGAACAATGATTACCGCCAGGGCTGAAACTTGACTTATATAATTTTTATTGTTTGAGCACTGTATATTTTAATTTGCAGAAGTTCTTTGTTAAGTTAGGCAACTGTTTTTTCACGCGACGGGTTTTTTGAGATGTCAAGAGAGAGAAATTGACAAAATCACACGTGGCAAGCACAGGTTAGGGTGTGAA
Source organism: Haemaphysalis longicornis (assembly GCF_048455015.1). NCBI lineage: Eukaryota > Metazoa > Arthropoda > Arachnida > Ixodida > Ixodidae > Haemaphysalis > Haemaphysalis longicornis. The sequence continues at coordinate 196,476,927 of NW_027526385.1, read as the reverse complement.
TGTCAGCGAATGCTGCAGATTGTTTGAGGTAGTTTTGACCTAGAGTCGATCTCGTGGAACAAAGCATGCATGATGCTCGCGAAATTACTGTGGAGCTTCAGTTAGATTTTTCTCGGTCGTATCAGAAGCTTGTAGAATACAACAGTATGGGTGTTAAAGGGAGAATAAACCTTCTCCTGCCTCCTTAGCAGGCCACAGGTAAAGTGTGCTGTCATATGAGAGTTTAAAGGAGTACTGACACGAAATTTCAAAGCTGAGATAACTATGTAAAACGCTTCCTTTTTATCAGGAGATATCTCTCAGCAAGTTTCAGCAGCAACAGTTCAGCGAAACCTATTTAAAATCCATTTTAATCTTCACCCGCACGAGAAAGCCCAGAGCGGGCCGACGTGACATCATCTGCTAGGTGCCCCAAACTGCCGACGTCGGGGCTCCCGTGACGAAGCCGACGCGCTGGCTGTGGTTGGCGCGCGCTGCTCGGGCGTGTGTACACGTCATGGGTTTGGGACTGACGTCATGCTGCCCGGGCCTGTGGGGACAGCGAAGACCTCGGCCGGTCTGGGCGCGCGCGTGCGCTCGCTCGCGTGCGCTTCCAGAGAGGCAGCGATACGGCAAGAATGGTGACGCCATGTGATACATGCTGTCATGGCGGCCGCTCGGCGTTTTTTTGTCGAAACCGAAACTGGCACGAATAAACGACGCCGTAAATGAATGTTTACGCTGCGCTCGACCGTCTAATCTGTCATTCTATGATTAGTGGGCTGGCAGGCACACATAGCAGCGAAAAAAACGTAACATAAAAATTTCGTGTCACTACTCTTTTAAGGACACTTTTGCAAGAGGGTAGCTGTAATTATGATTATATTTAAACTTGAAATTGTTTTTTGAGAATTTCAAACACGCACACACACACACACACGCACACTCGCACACACACACGCACACACACGCTCATAAACACACGCACACGAACACACACGCACACAAGCACATACACACGCACACACACATTCACACACCCACAAGCACACAAACCACACGCACACAAACACACGCACACACACATGTATATATATATATATATATATATATATATATATATATATTGAGAGAGTCGAGGACTCGTGAAGGAGAGCGGTTTATTCTGAGAGCCGAGGACCCAGGAAGACCCCGTCAGGAGGCGGTGATGGTGATGCCAGAAGCCGAGATGATGAAGATGAAGCGATGACGATAGGGTATTCCATCGGAGCACGGTGATTGTCCCAGCACAGTAGATTGTCCCAGGACTGTAGATTCTGCTGGTGCTCACAATATATATATATATATATATATATATATATATATATATATATATATATATATATATATATATATATATATATATATATATATATATATATATATATATATATATATATATATATATATATCAGAAAATGGGAAATGAGGGGCTCCGTGAAATAAGACAGAAAATAAGGGTTGGCAGTCAAGAAAACCTCGGAAAGCAAATGGGGAGGTTGTGGTGGGTCATAGAAAGAGATGAAGAATTTTTTGAGTCGAAAAGAAAGCGGTGAAAAAATGCCCGCCGGGTGGGATCCGAACCCACGACCTCCAGAATACCGGTCTTTCTTTTCGACTCAAAAAATTCTTCATCTCTTTCTATGACCCACCACAACCTTCCCCTTTGCTTTCCGAGGTTTTCTTGACTGCCAACCCTTATATATATATATATATATATCTATCTATATATATATATATATATATTGAAAGGCGGTTTAATGGCTAACAAGCAGTAAAAGCGAGAGGCGGGAAGCAGCGCAGTCTGTTCCAGGTGAACCGGATAGGGGATCGCTGATCTGACCACAAGGACGCACAGAGATGATGCCAGCTTGATGCTTCCGGCACATACCCGAACAGGGATTGGACGATCGAGGTCCGTTAGTCCTTTCACTTCTCTTCATTACAATCACCCTCCGCCGAAGAGAGAGCCACCCTGGCGACCTACGGTGAGTGCAGCACAAGGGGATCGTAATAGGGCTTTAGGCGAGAGACGTGGACAGTTTCGCGGCCGCGACGGCGAAGGTCTTCCGTTGGCTTCAGTGGTTCTACAACGTAGTTAACGGGGGAGGAAGAATCGATGACACGGTAGGGGCCATGATATTTAGAAAGGAGCTTTGAGGAGAGACCAGGAGTGGGAGACGGTATCCACAGCCAAACGAGATCGCCAGCACTGTAAGAAGTCGATGAGTGCTCCTGGTCATGACGGTGCTTCTGTTGAGCTTGGTCGTTCGATGTAAACGAACGTGCGAGCAGGCGGCACTCTTCTGCATGGCGCGTTGCGTCAGAAAGGAGATGGCATTCTGACGGATCAGGGCTGTAGGGAAGGATGGTATCCATTGTACACGATGGCTCCCGTCCGTATAACAAAAAGAAAGGTGAAAAACCTGTAGTGGTCTGCACGGCCGTGTTGTAAGCGAACGTTACGAACGGTAGCACTGAGTCCCAGTTCGAATGGTCGGGCGCGACATACTTTGCGATCATGTCCCCAAGCGTGCGGTTGAATCTTTCTGCCAGTCCATTGGTTTGGGGATGGTAGGCGGATGTGGTGCGGTGCACAATTTTGCATTCTGCGAGGAGCGCTTCGATGGCCTGAGAGAGGAATACACGCCCCCTATCGCTTAGGAGTTCCCGTGGTGCACCGTGGCGTAGGACGAGGGAGTGCAGAATGAATGCACCAACCTCACGTGCCGTGGAAGCGGGAAGCGCTGCTGTTTCGGCATAGCGGGTTAGGTAATCTACTGCCACAATTATCCACCGGTTACCAGAAGAAGAGTATGGCAGTGGGCCGTGAAGATCAATGCCAACGCGCTCATATGGACGAACGGGGCGCGGCAGGGGCTGCAGCGGGCCGGCTGGCTTGGGGACAGGCGACTTACGTCGTTGACAATCAGTACAGGCACGAACAAATCTTCGCACAAAGCTGTACATACCACGCCAGTAGTACCTTTGACGAAGTCGGGTATAGGTCTTCAAGAGTCCCGCGTGAGCACTCTGCGGATCATTGTGGTAAGCGGCACACACCTCCGCGCGGAGATTCCGTGGAACCACAAGGATCCACTTGCGGCCGTCCGGCATGTAGTTGCGGCGGTAGAGGAGGTTGTCGCGAATGGCAAAGTGAGCAGCCTGGCGACGCAGGGCCCTAGGCTGAGGAAGGGTCGACGGTGAAGACAGGAAGTTGACGATAGTAGCGATCCATGGATCTTCTTTCTGCTGGGAAGCCATGTCTGAGAGAGTCAGCGACGACAAGGTAGTGTCCGTTGTGCTGAGGTGTGCCGTATCAGCGGACACCGGGGAGCGAGAGAGGGCGTCGGCGTCAGAATGCTTGCGGCCGGATCGATACATAACACGAATGTCGAATTCTTGTAGACGGAGGGCCCAACGAGCAAGTCGTCCCATGGGGTCTTTGAGAGACGACAGCCAGCACAATGCGTGGTGGTCGGTGACAACTGCAAAGGGGCGGCCATAATAATAGGGGCGGAATTTGGTGAGCGCCCACACTATGGCCAAGCATTCCTTTTCGGTCACGGAATAATTTCGCTCGGCCTTGGTGAGAGTTCGACTTGCATACGCTACAACGTATTCGTCGTAGTTGGGCTTCCGTTGGGCAAGCACTGCACCGAGACCGACGCCACTGGCGTCAGTGTGCACCTCCGTAGGAGCTGCTGGGTCGTAATGCCGGAGGATAGGTGGTGAGATTAACAGGCGTCGCAAGGAAGAAAATGCTTCATCACAATCCGGGGACCACGCAGAAAGAGCGTTATCACCGTTCAGCAGTCTTGTTAGGGGGGAAACGATGGTAGCGAAATTTCTGACGAAGCGTCGGAAATAGGAACAGAGCCCGATGAAGCTCCGGAGGGTTTTCAAGGAAGTCGGCTTCGGAAAGTTGGCGACAGCACGTAGCTTATCGGGATCAGGCGACACACCATCTTTTGAAACAACGTGGCCTAGAATAGTCAACTTGCGCGCACCAAAACGACACTTCTTTAAGTTTAGTTGGAGGCCGGCAGCGGTGAGACACGCCAGGATCTGGTGGAGACGAGTTAGGTGTGTGTCAAAATCGGGAGAGAATACGACGACGTCATCTAAGTAACAAAGGCATATATGCCACTTGAGACCACGCAAGATGTTATCCATCATTCTCTCGAATGTGGCAGGTGCGTTACATAAGCCAAATGGCATGACGTTAAATTCATATAAACCGTCCGGGGTAACAAATGCGGTCTTGGGGCGGTCCGATTCCGCAACCGGCACTTGCCAGTAGCCCGAGCGCAAATCAAGGGACGAGAAGAATTCTGCACCGTGTAAACAATCGAGAGCGTCGTCGATGCGAGGGAGCGGATAAACGTCCTTGCGGGTAATTTTGTTTAGGCGGCGGTAGTCAACACAGAAGCGCAAAGACCCATCCTTTTTTGTCACGAGGACCACGGGCGACGACCATGGGCTTTGGGACGGCCGAATGACGCCGCGCTGTAGCATGTCATCCACGTGCTCACTAATAACACCACGTTCCGGCCCCGACACACGGTAGGGTCGTTGTCGCAAGGGAGCATGATCGCCTGTGTCGATGTGATGGGTGACTGTTGACGTTTTACCCAACAGAGCTTGTGCACAGTCAAAGGAAGAACGGAACTTGTTAAGAAGGGCGAGAAGCTGCGTGCGCTGTGTGGGATCCAAATCGGCGTCCAGGGACTTCTTGAACACGTCGGCGGACAGTGAAGCGTCGGTAGAAATGGACGAGTCCAGGGCAGTGAGCGAAAGCGCAGCGGGATCATCGCAAACGTCGAAGCGGCTGATGGAGCGCATAGCTTCAACATGGCCAATTGACTCTCCATGGAGCAGGCTGACAGAACAGTGGGTTTGATTGGAGATAAACATTCTCGTACGCCCACCTTGCACTGTAAGAACGGCGAATGGGAGTGGCAACTCCTTCCGGCGAACAAAAAGGTCGCCTGGTGTGAATAGGACAGGTCCATCGGGTACGGGCGCACTAGCAAGGTCAACCATTACGGAACTTAGCGGCGGGATATCGACGTCTTCGTTCACGGTAATCTTCCATTCACCAAACAAATGCTCAGACAGCGGCGGATCGTTCTGGGAAATAAGTTCAATCTCAGCCTTGGCACAGTCAATTACTGCGTTATGGCTTGACAAGAAGTCCCATCCAAGAATAACGTCATGGGAACATGAAGACAAAACAACGAATTCGATGGTGTAGACAGTGTCTTGGATCACTACTCGAGCAGTGCACGCAGCCAGTGGTGACACATGTTCAGCACTTGCAGTTCGAAGCGAAAGTCCCGACAGTGGCGTCATAACTTTTTTCAGATAGCGGCATAGTTTCACACTCATAACAGAAATCGCGGCACCAGTATCGACAAGAGCAAGAATAGGAACTCCTTCAACAACTACGTCGACGACATTTTTCGGAGATACACGAGGACTTTGACATTTTGCTACGTACGCAGTTCGTGCCTCCGGAACTGCGGGAATTAGTTTCCCGCGTCATGAGGCGCTGACTGACGACGCATAGGAGAGATGGAGCGGCGACGAGGAGAAGACGATCGGTGACTCGCGAACGTCTGATGGTCGGATTGAAAGGATGGTGACGGCGGTCCCGCAGGTGCGCGACGGGGAGCTTGGCGGGAAACATACACTGGGCTATGAGATGCTTCAACCTGCTGCATTGCACGGCGACAGTAACGTGCTACATGTCCTGGGAGACGACAGGAAAAGCATATAGGTCGGTTGTCCTGAGTGCGCCACGGATTCGTCTGCTGTACAGCCAATGGCGCGGGACGGCGGAACTGGGAGACTGGCTGAGGAGTGAACGTCACAGGCGCTGGCATGTAGGGTCCAAACGAGGGGACAAAGGAGTGGACAAGTGGCGGGGCAGCCCTTGCCGCGCATTCGGCGTACGTCAACGGAGCGGTCACTGGCGGTGCTATGGTAGCCATGGTTGGAACAGTCAGCGGGGCAGCGGGTGTAGTTGACTGGTGTGCAGGTGATAGGGCTTCGGCGACCTGCTCCCTGACGGTGCGCTGAACAGCTTGAGGCAAACTTGGTGCAGGCTGCTCTACAAAAGGTACCAGCGAAAGTTGCCGAGCGACCTCTTCCCGGACGAAGTCCTTAATCCTCATCTCAAGCGATGCTTGTTCAGAACTGAAGGATAAACTTGACAGCTCTGCGCCCGTCCCGAGCGACTGTCGAACAAAACTCCTCTGCCGCCGCAGCTCATCATAGCTTTGGCAGAGCTTAATTATCTCAGCCACGGTCTTTGGGTCTTTGGACATCAACATCTGAAACGCGTCGTCTTCAATTCCTTTCAGTATGTGCCGAATCTTTTCTTGCTCAGACATATCCATGTTGATACGCCTGCAGAGATCCACAACGTCTTCGATATAACTTGTGAAATTCTCGCCGGGCTGCTGCGCGCGAACGCGAAGACACTGTTCAGCGTGCAGTTTCCGCACCTCTGGCCTGTCGAACGCCTCTGCGAAGAGGGTTTTGAATTCGCCCCACGTTTTGATGGTCCTGCCGTTGTTCCGAAACCAGACCTCAGCCACTTCCCTAAGGTAATACTCGACATTGCTCAGCTTAGCTTGGTCATCCCACTTGTTGTAGACGCTCACTCGCTCGAATGTGGACAACCAATCCTCGGCATCATAATTACCTTTGCCGGTGAAAAAGGGCGGGTCACGCTGACGGATGGTGCCGGCACAGATGACCGTTGGCACCGGCGATGGTGGCTGTTGGCCTACGTCGACGGGGTTGACGGGCATTGGTACGGTGTGGTTGCGAAGCTCCAGGTTGGTTCACCTCGTACCCAGCTCCTCCACCACTTGAAAGGCGGTTTAATGGCTAACAAGCAGTAAAAGCGAGAGGCGGGAAGCAGCGCAGTCTGTTCCAGGTGAACCGGATAGGGGATCGCTGATCTGACCACAAGGACGCACAGAGATGATGCCAGCTTGATGCTTCCGGCACATACCCGAACAGGGATTGGACGATCGAGGTCCGTTAGTCCTTTCACTTCTCTTCATTACAATATATATATATATAGGGAATCAGTTTAGGAAATGAGGGGCTCGTTGAAATAAGACAGAAATAAGGGTTGGTAGTCAAGAAAACCTCGGAAAGCAAAGGGGAGGATGTGGTAGATAATTGAAACAGATAAATAACTTTAGTGGGGAAAAGATGCCCTCCAGGTGGGATCCGAACCCACGACCTCCAGAAAACAGGTCCCATTTTCCCCTCCACTTTCTGGGGTATTTATGTTAGGGTATTTTTGTTTCCTGCGCTTGGTGGTGGTAGCCAACGCCACTCGGACTACTCGGGGTGAAGGGGACCTTCTTTTTAACCCGCGGGCCGTGACTCGAGTGTCTACGTTATGTCGAGAGTGTTCGAACAGCGCGGATACCCTTTAGGCTCCCTATGGCACCAAGACTGCCAGAACAGAGCCCCTCGCTATGGATGTAGCGAATCAGTATAGGAAATGAGGGGCTCGTTGATATAGGACAGAAATAAGGGTTGACAGTCAAGAAAACCTCGGAAAGCAAAGTGGAGGATTGGGTAGGTCATTGAAACAAATAAAGAATTGGAACGAATGAAAGAAAGTGGAGAAAAAAATGCCCGCCAGGTGGCATCCCAACCCACGACCTCCCGAATACCAGTCTGGTGCGGTGACCAGTACACTACCGGCTGAGATATTTTCCCCTCCACTTTCTGAGGTATTTATGTTAAGTTATTTTTGTTTCCTGTGCTTGGGGGAGTAGCCAGCGCCACTTGGACTACTGGGGGTTAAGGGGACCTTCTTTGTAACCCCCGGGCCGTGACTCGAGTGTCTACGACATGTCGAGAGTGGTCGACCAGCGTTGAACCCTCTCCCCTCTCAGGAACACCGAGGAAGCAGTCAGTAGACAAGGGGTGATGCTGAGCCACCTGAACCTCTTCTTCACAAGCTCCTTCTGATGATGATAGATGAGGTGTGCCAAAAGCACGGCAGTGATGATGATCCACGATAATGCACGACAATGGCGCATCAGGGAATGTCCCGTCGTCTTCGCTACAATTTCCCCCCGTGGAAGAAGACGCCATCCTGGCGGCGAATTACGGAGGAGACGAAACCAGAGGCTCATGGTAAGGTTTTAAGCGCTGCACGTGGACAGTCTCACGGCCACGGCGGCGGAGGTCCGTAGAGAGGGCCATAGGCTCAACGATGTAGTTGACGGGTGACGTACGCTCCAAGGTGCGGTAGGGGCCATGATACTTGGCGAGAAACGTCGTAGACAATCCCGAGGTGGTCGAGGGAATCCATAGCCAAACCAATGACCCCGGCGAATAAGTCGGTGCCACAGCTGTGTCGTCGTGGCGAGATTTTTGCCGCCACTGGTCTTCAGCTGTGAAGGTTTTCGCAAGTTGTCGGCACTCTTCCGCGTGTTTGGCGGCTTCTGATGCTGGGGTGCACTCCGAGACATCCGGACGATAAGGAAGCACGGTGTCGAGAGTGCACGATGGTTCTCGTCCGTAGAGTAGGTAGAAAGGGGAGAAGCCGGTTGTAGCCTGTATGGCCGTATGGTATGCGTACGTCACATAGGGGAGCACAAGGTCCCAGTCATCGTGGTCGGAGGAGACGTACATGGACAGCATGTCACCAAGAGTTCGATTAAAACACTCAGTGAGGCCATTAGTCTGTGGGTGGTACGCAGTTGTGGTGCGGTGGATAATACGGCACTCAGTGAGGAGCTTCGCGACAACATCCGATAAGAAGACGCGTCCTCGGTCACTTGGAGTTCTCGAGGCGCTCCGTGGCGCAATATGAAGCGACGTAATAGAAAGGAGGCGACGTCTCGCGCTGTGGCGGTGGGTAGTGCAGCGGTTTCAGCGTAGCGCGTGAGATGGTCGACCGCAACAATGACCCATCGATTCCCGGCGGCTGTGTAGGGCAAAGGCCCGTACAGGTCAATGCCTACACGGTCAAATGGTTTCGCCGGGCAAGGAAGGGGCTGCAGCGGACCAATAGAACGTGACGGCGGTGACTTGCGGCGTTGACAGGTAGCACATGATCGGATGTACTTGCGCACAAAGTTATACATGCCTCACCAATAATAGCGCAGGCGGATACGCTGGTATGTTTTGGCACCCCTGCATGGCCACAGGTGGGATCGGCATGAAGAGTGTCACAAATGTCGATGCGCAGATGACGAGGAATGACAAGCAGCCACTTCCGTCCTTCGTTGTCGTACTTGCGGCGATACAGCAACTCGTCGCGAATCGTGAAGTGCGAAGCTTGCCTGCGCAGAGCCCGAGATCCGTGAGCGGGTGACGTGCCAGAAAGCAAAGAGATGGGGGAAACAACCCAGGGGTCTTTTCGCTGCTCTGTTCGGATGTCGGAGAAAGAAAGTGGTGACATGTCAGCATGGTCAGCCCGGAGGCACGCGGAGTCGTGGGACACTGACATTGGAGAACGGGAGAGGGCATCCGCATCGGAGTGTTTGCGGCCGGATCGATATACAACCCTTATGTCGTACTCCTGGAGCCGCAGAGCTCACCGTGCGAGCCGCCCTGACGGATTTTTCAGTGTGGACAGCCAACAAAGTGCGTGGTGGTCTGTGACTACGTCGAAAGGGCGACCGTACAAATAGGGCCGGAACTTGTCCAGCGCCCAAACAATGGCCAAGCACTCCTCCTCCGTCACGGAATAGTTGGATTCGGCTCGGGTAAGGGTGCGGCTGGCGTAGGCAACGACGTATTCATCAAAGCCTGACTTTCGCTGGGCCAGTACAGCGCCAAGGCCGACCCCGCTGGCATCAGTGTGGACCTCCGTAGGCGCGTCAGGGTCAAAATGTCGGAGAATAGGAGGTGACGTAAGAAGTCGCCGCAACGTCACGAATGCCTTTTCACATTCAGGGGTCCACGAAGAGAGATCGGTGGAAGCATTACTGAGTAGCTGCGTCAATGGCGCAACAACGGTGGCAAAGTTGCGGACGAATCATCGAAAGTAGGAGCAAAGGCCTAGGAAGCTTCGCAGTGGCTTCATAGAGGTCGGCTTGGGGAACTCAGCAACAGCCTTGAGCTTAGACGCGTCGGGCAGAACACCGTGCTTCGAGACAACGTGACCCAGTATGGTTAACTGCCGTGCAGCAAAGTGGCATTTCTTTAGGTTTAGTTGTAGCTTTGCGCCGGCAAGACAGGTCAGAACTTGCTCCAGGCGCCGTAAATGGGTGTCGAAATATGGGGAAAAAATTACGACGTCGTCCAAATAGCAGAGACATATCTTCCATTTTAGTCCGCGCAAAATGTTGTCAATCATGCGGTCGAACGTGGCAGGTGCATTGCAAAGGCCGAACGGCATGACGTTAAACTCGTAGAGTCCGTCGGGTGTTATAAATGCCGTCTTTGCGCGATCAGCCTCTGCCATAGGCACCTGCCAGTATCCCGAACGCAAATCAAGCGACGAGAAGTATTCAGCTCCCTGTAGGCAGTCATGTGCGTCATCAATACGCGGTAGGGGGTAGACGTCCTTCCTGGTGATCTTGTTGAGGCGGCGATAGTCGACGCAAAAGCGTATAGATCCATCCTTCTTCGTCACTAGAACGACTGGTGACGCCCAGGGACTGTTTGAGGGCCTAATAACGTCGCGTTGGAGCATGTCATCCACGTGGACATCAATAATGCGACGCTCTTTCGGAGAAACACGATAGGGTCGTTGTCGTAGCGGTGGGTGCGAGCCAGTGTCTATGTTGTGTTCCACTGCTGATGTTCGGCTGAGCGAGGCTTTCACGCAGTCAAAAGACGACCGAAATCGTTGAAGAAGTGCCAGCAGCTTAGCTCGTTGAGTTGGGGCGAGGTCCTTGTCGATGGCCTTACTAAATACGTCGGAGTTAGATGCGTCTTCTGCTGACACTGGGCTCAACTCCAGAATATCAAGGTGAGGTGGATCATCGGGCACGTCAACTACGGCATTATGATCGACAGGTTCAATCCAGCCGAGCGTTTCACCTTGCAGCAAAGATAACGGATGGAAGTACAAATTTGTAACCAGCATGCGGCTAGCACCAGCGTGGGTCGATAAGAGAGCGGACGGCAGCGGAAGACGCCTGCGGCGGTTGAAGAGCACAGATGGCGTAAAGAGCACGGTGGCGTCAGTATAAGAGGCACAGCCCAGAAGCACGGAAACAGAGCACTGCGGCGGAATGGTAGTGTCCTCGCTGACGACAAGTTTAGCGGCGTTAACTTGTCACTGTACATGTCACACTGTGAAGTAAACTCAACCTCCGCACGCGCACAGTCAATTACGGCATTGTGGCGAGCGAGGAAGTCCCAGCCCAGAATAACGTAATGGGAACACGAAGGCAGCACTATAAGTTCGATTATGTACAAGAGGCCTTGGATGGTGACACGAGCTGTGCACGCCGCCAATGCTTGAATGTGTTGCGCGCTCGCAGTACGCAGCGAGAAGCCACCCAATGGCGTCATCACTTTTCTGATCATCCGACAAGTCTTCACTAATCACTGACACAGCAGCGCCTGTATCGACTAACGCCTGTGTTGGTCTGCCTTCTACTAATACGTCGATAACGTTCAGGGGAGAAAAACGAGGCCTTGAAGAGTTCGACCGTAACGCAGTTCTTACCTCAGGAACTGCGGTTGCTAGTTTTCCTCTTCGGAAGCGGGTTGCCGTCGACGCATCGGAGAAATAGAGCGGCGACGCGGAGATGACGAGCGACGATTCCCAGAAGCGCGGTGGTCAGCAGGTGAGGGACTGATGTGATATCCATCGGAGACGTCGTGGGGGACTGGCGGCCTGTTGGACAAACCATAAGTCGGCGGTCGGATAACAGCAGTGGCTGGCGGTATGCGGCGGCAATATTTCGCGACATGCCCGGCATAACGGCAAAGGAAACAAATTGGGCGGTTGTCCCACGTTCGCCAGCCATTGTTAAGCTGGGCAGGAGGCCGAACTGGGGAAAATGGGTCCATCGGTGGTACCGGGCGCTTATAAGATGGTGCGGCCTGACGTGGAGGGACTCCCATGGTGTCAGCCCACGTCAGAATCGGCGCCGGGGACGACCGGGCGGCAGTTTCTGCATACGACATCGGCGCGGTTAACGCAGTCATGTGATGAGGATCCATAACGGCAGTACGCGGCAGGGCTTCAGCTACTTGCTCCTGAATCACCCTCCTGAGTGTCGGCACAACAGGGGACGGAGTCTCGGTAACGCAAGGCATCAGAGAAAGCTGACGAGCGACTTCCTCACGGACAAGTTCCTTTATGCGCGACAACAAGGAAGGGCTTTCGGGGTGACCAATCAAACTTGCTAAAATGTCGTCAGGAGCTGAAGGCCGCCGCGTGAGGCTTCGCTGACGCCGAAGCTCGTCGAAACTGGCAGAGGTTTACTACGTCAGCAACTCAACGTGGGTCCCTCGCCAAGAGCATCTGAAAGGCATCGTTGTCTACACCTTTCATGTCGTGCTTGAATTTATCAGCTTCGGCCATGGATGGATAGACACGCCTGCATAGGTCCAGAACGTCCTCGATGTAACTGGTAAACGTTTCACCAGTTTTCTGCGCACGGGTGCGCAAGCTTTGCTCTGCGAGCAGATTGCGCACGGCGGGACGGCCAAAAGCTCTCAAGAAGCGCATCTTGAACTCGGACCAGGTGTCTATGCCCGCGACATTGTTATTAAACCACGTCTCGGCGAGCAAAGTTAAGTAGAAGCCCACGTTGTTGAATTTCATCACATCATCCCACCTGTTGTACGTGCTCACGCGTTCGTACGCCGACAACCAGTCCTCGACATCCTGGTCTTCCGCTCCGCTGAACTTGGCAGGATCTCATTGCCGGGTCGCGCCAGAACAGATGATGGTTTGGGCCGGAGGAACCACGGGCGGGTCAGGCATGGCCGTAGGGATGGTCCGACTGCGAAGTTCCAGTGTGGGGACAAGGACTCCGCACTCTCCACCAAACTGTTAAGGGGTTTATTGGTGCTCAGGAACACCGAGGAAGCAGTCAGTAGACAAGGGGTGATGCCGAGCCACCTGAACCTCTTCTTCACAAGCTCCTTCTGATGATGATAGATGAGGTGTGCCAAAAGCCCGGCAGTGATGATGATCCACGATAATGCACGACAATGGCGCTGTCAGGGAATGTCCCGCCGTCGTCTTCGCTACAATATATATATATATATATATATATATATATATATATATATATATATATATATATATATATATATATATATATATATATATATATATATATATATATATATATGTGAGCGCTTACTCGTGTACTCGTAGACTCGTGGAACTGTCGTAGACCATGCCTATTCACCGTCCACCGCTGTGGCCAATCTCTCACCTGTACATAACCATTATAATCGTCATCTGTACATGATCATCATCATGAGTGTCTGAGTTGTGGTGTCTCGATCCGACGAGTAAAGGTGGAACAGCTCGATCTGCTGCCTTCCTGAGAGAAGCGTCCTGTCTCCTTACAAGTGGTGGAGGTTGCGCTTTCTCCCGGCCTCTACCTAGTCCAGCTACACCCCTGGAGCTCCGTTCCGGCCGCCTTTTGTCGGCGCGAAGCCCTCCGATGGAGCGAGAGAGCGCCCCGAATGCACCCGCTTCTGCCTCACCGCCATTCCTGGTGACCTGCCACCAGCGCGAACCCCCGTTCTTCCGTGGCCTTCGTGGTGACGACGTCGAAGATTGGCTGGAACAATACAACAGGGTCAGCCAGTTTAACAGGTGGGACGACGGCTTTAAGCTTCAAAATGTCGGATTTCACCTGACCAAAGTTGCCGAGACATGGTATTTGAATAACAAGGACAGGTTGACTGATTGGGCTACATTCACCGAAGAGCTTCGCAAGGCTTTCGGCGTTTCGTCCGCCCGCGTGGATGTAGCAAAGAAGGCACTTGAAACCCGCAGGCAGCATCCCGATGAAACGTACGCGTTGTATATCGAGGATGTCCTCGCTCTTTGCCGTCGTGTTAGCCCAGATATGTCGGAAGGCGACAAAGTCAAGCACGTCCTTAAGGGAATCGCTGATTTTGCCTTTAACGCCCTCGCGCTGCAAAATCCATCAAGCGTAAATGACATCAGGGCCGCGTGTCAGCGCTTTGACCAACTTCATGCGATCCGCCTACAGCCGGCTACGGGACTCGCTCGTCTTCCGCGAGAGCCAGAGTTGCGAGCTTTGATACGCAGCATCATCCGCGAGGAGCTCCAGCAACAAAGCTCCCTCAACGCCTGTGCTCACGGTGACCGCTACTCCCAGCCAGCAACTGATTTGCGACAAGTCATCAAAAAAGAGTTGGCGTCAATGACTGGCAGTCCTCGCAACTGTCATCCAGTTGCTCCCATCGGTGCTTCTTACGCGGACGCACTGCAACGACCACCCGTTGTGCCAGTGGACCTTCCGTCATCTCCGACCATGCTCGGCCAGTTAGCAGCCATCTCGCCCCGACGTTCCGTGCAGAGTACTTATTCAAACTGGCGGCCACGCTTCGCCGTTGGTTCCAACGAACGCCCGGTTTGATTCTACTGCGGCATTCGAGCCCATATCGCGCGTTTCTGCCGACGACGTCTGCAAGATAAACGGAGATGCTACGCACCTTACGAACATGACGTCCGCTTCAACTACACCCTTCAAAGACCTGCCTACTCTCCTGGACAGCGCTCTCCGTCCCCTCAAGATTCAATGGACCGTTGGCGCAGTGGTCGTGACTCGCGACGTCGTTCACCCACGCCTCCCCGTCGTTTTGTGTCGCCCATTCGCCCCGTGTCTCGTGACCCTGACCCCCAACCGGAAAACTAGGCGCTGCAGTTTGTGGAGGGAAAACTGCATCGTTTGGACTGACTGAAAGTCCTCCAGAGCGCCCGTCAAATGTTTTATCTGTGGAAGTGGAAGGAATTTGTGTGCAAGCCTTAGTTGACACCGGAAATGTATATATAGGGTTTGGAAATGAGGGGCTCGTTAGAACATACAGAAAGAAATGCCGGCAGTCTACAACGCCAAAGAAGGCATAGGGGAATCGTTAGACTATTTTTTAGCGTTAGTGACGTTACATTATTTTTTAAAATAATTACGTGAGAAAGAAAGAAAAACACGCGCCCACAGTGGGGACCAAACCCACGCCTTTCGATTAGATCTCGAATGCCTTACCCAGATAGCCGAATTGGTAAGGCATTCGAGATCTAATCGAAAGGCGTTTTTCTTTTATTTCTTTCTCACGTAATTAAAAAAAATAATGTACCGAATAGTCTAACCATTCCCCTATGCCGTCTTTGGCATTGTAGACTGCCGGCATTTTATTTCTGTATATGTGTATATATATATAAATATATATATATATATATATATATATATATATATATATATATATATATATAGCAGAACAGAGAGATACGGGACGAGGGACTCGGTAAGATACATATCAAGGTTGCAGTCGTCATTGCCAGTGCTATTCGGCTGTTTTTCGAAATATTTAATAGGGCCGAATGACGTGTGCTTGTCACGTTTCTTTTTGATTCATTGATAAATAAGCGAAAATATAAGTCGAGAAAAAATCCGCCGTTTTCCGGGAGCGGGACGGCCGTTTTCCGCCGTTTTCCCGCTCCCGGAAAACGGCGGATTTTTTCTCGACTTATATTTTCGCTTATTTATCAATGAATCAAAAAGAAACGTGACAAGCACACGTCATTCGGCCCTATTAAATATTTCGAAAAACAGCCGAATAGCACTGGCAATGACGACTGCAACCTTGATATATATATATATATAAATCAATATATATATTGTAGAATCTTCTGAAGCGTTGATACACAGCTCCGTCGCCATCGACAGCCATTGGCCTTCGGCTGCAAACCATCTTTACACACTGAGGCCAGTCTCCTTTGACTGGAATCATCATCATCATGGATCGCGCTTCACGAGCGCAACATTGCTTCTTTTCGTTAACCTTACCGCTCGACGTTCCATTAAATGCAGACCTTGACGGTCGCTTCTCTCATACCTTGACGCTCGAGTCTCGTCCTTGGGGGTCGACGGATCCCACAACTTGGTGCTGAAACGACCCGGGACTCGCGGCTGCAAGGCCGACACCGACAAGCAGGACCGACAGCTTTTCTTTGACGGCTTCTGCTTGAGAGACCGGCAGACCTACCTCCAAGGACCAAGGATGACTTCGATCGAGAGGAAGCTGCAGCGATGAGCGGCCCTTCGAGACAAGCTTTCAGCCGCCTTGATCGAGATAGAAGTCGGTTTCCGAAGTGGCACTCTGACCACGACGATGGACGCTGTGGTATCCTTGGAGAGGATCAAGGCCATGTATCGACCCATCCTGAAGCTGGACGAGGACATTTTGGGGGACATAGCGGACGAAATGGTTCCCAAAGAGACTTCAAACACGACATTGTTTAGTGACAAGGTGGTGAAGATAATGGCTGAGCTTCGCTACAAATCCCGAGACCAGCAGGCTGGTGAGTCTCTCGTATTGTCTCCTGGGACGAGATCACCCCATAGCGAGCCCGCAACCCCTAGACCAAAGCTACCAACAATAGAAGTCACGAAGATTGACGGAGACCGACAAAATTGGACTAGATTCTGGAGTCAGTTTGAGCGGCCGTAGACAGCAATTAACTGCGAGCAACGGAAGAATTTTGTTATTTGACCAACCTAGTCACCGGTTCGGCCGCTTCAGCAATAACTGGGCTTTCCATGACAGAGCAGTGCTACAACGACGCAATGGAAATACTCCTGAACCGGTTCGGCGACCAGTCCCGGATTGCGCAAGACCACCTGCAAGCGCTGATTGATGTTTCACCTGTTTCGTCCTCAGCTGACGTAACTCAACTACGGAAGCTGTACGACGACGTGCAGATACACTGCAGAAGCTTGAAAGCCTTAGGAACAAACCCGGAGACATTGCTCCATGCTACGTCAGATACTTCTAAGGACGCTTCCTCAAGACATGGTCCTGAGGTACTATCAGCATTACAAGAAGTCACCTGCTGCCTTAACATCCGAGACGCAGCATGAACAATCGACAGACCACAAGAAAAGCTTTGACGCCCTGATGGACTTTTTTGAACATGAACTGGAGTGCCTCGAGGTCATCATTCCGAACCCATCTCAGAGAAAAAATTTTAAGACGACTGCAAGTAAGAACAACAATCCGCGACAGGACGTTTTGAGCACCGACCTTCTGCAGCGGCACTGTATGGGGTTAGTAACGAGACGGAGAAGTGCCTCTTTTGCTCCGGACCGCACGATACAGGATCTTGTTCGGATAAGAGTATCTCAATGGGGCAACAGAAATCACTCCTCACAAAACACGGACGTTGCTTCCGCTGTTCGAGTCCAGGACACATTGCCCGATACTGCCGGAATCGAATTTCTTGCCCGCGTTGCAAACGACGCCACGTTCTCTCCATGTGCTACACAGACATGGATAATCATGAAAAGGGAAAAGTTGCTTCAGCCCCCATACAACTCCTCTCTGGACAAGCAGGCAGCGTGGTACTACTTCAAACGCTGAGCATCTAGGCTTCTGGCTCCTGTAGTACTGAAAGGTGCAGAGTTCTCTTAGATAGGGGAAGCCAGCGTAGCTTCATCACTACAGAACTCTCTAGGAAGCTGGGGTGCGAATTCATCGAAGAAGAAATATTGACTGTAGGGGTCTTCGGAGGAAAAGAAATGAGCGAAACTCTCAGAAGAGATCAAGTACGCTTACATGACCCTGCCGGAAAAACAACACTCAGCGTGGAAGCACTGGAGGTGAAGTCCATTTGCAACCAGATGATTCCAGTTCCCGACGAGCGAATCATAAAGGCCTTACAGTCGCACTCCATCGACACGACAGCGGTGCCAAGGGCCGAACGTGACAAGGGCATAGCGATTCTGATCGGTTCTGACATCTATTGGGACATCGTGATAGGGAACATCAAAACAGTTGGACCTTGCATAAAAGCCGTTGAGACATGACTGGGCTGGACACTTCAAGGGCCTGTTCCGACTCCAACAAAAATAGTACACTGCAAGATTGTCGTGGTTTTGCAAGCGAGCCCGTCTGATATCACGTCCGCCCTCAAACAATTCTGGGAACTAGCGACCATTGGCATAAAAGATCCGACAAACAGCTCAACTCAAGATCAAGTCTTAGAAGACTTCGAGAAAAACATACGACTCGTAGACGGCAGATACAAAGTTGCTCTTCCTTGGAAGCAGGAAGTCGATCTACCTGACAACTTCGAGGTAGCGGAACGACGGCTCAGTCATTTGATGAGGAAGCTCTCATTGATGCATATTCACACGCCAGAGAAGTCGGGTCGTTGAATGACAACTTGGAAGTCGGACCAAATCTAAACTCGGACATTGTCGCTCTCGTTTTGAGTTTCCGGCAATTCAAGATTGGCATGACTGCTGACGTTGAAAAGGCCTTCCTTCACATCACCTTGAAGGAACAAGACCGCGACTCCCTACGCTTTCTTTGGTTTGAAAGCTGCCCACAGCTCGGTCAACCGCTTCCACATCGACAAGTTCGGAGGATGTCGAGGTTGCCGTTTGCTGTAACTTCAAGTCCATTTTTTATGGCAACGTTACGACATCATTTTGGGTTGCATCAAAGTCGCTACCTCCGCACAACGGGGCTTCTCATGAGATCTATGTACATAGACGACTTCGTTTTTGGAGCTCACTCGTAAGTGGAAGCAAAATAATTCCCGTATGAAGAGACCTTGGAGATCTTCAATGCTGCTTCCATGAACATCAGAAAGTGGATTACGAATGATCCTACCGTAGCTGCAGTATTTCAAAATGGCTCTTCCCAGGAACAAACAGCGAATCCCCTGCCATCTCCTAAAGAACCGAAGGTGTTCGGTTTACGATGCGATACAGAGAAAGACTGTTTTGGATTCAACCTTCAGGCGACCTTGAAACCACACGACAGCGCAACGACAAAACGGCTTACTCTTGGAGCCATTGCCCAAATTTTCGACCCTCTTGGATTTCTAATCCCGTTCGTTGTCACAGCGAAGATCCTATTTCAAGACCTGTGGAAGCGAAACCTTGGTTGGGACGATGAGCTTCCGCAAGGTCTACTTCGTGTTTCAGAGCAATGGTGCGAAGATTTGTGGGCATTCAGTGGACTTGCAGTTCCACGCTTCCTGGGTAATGGCATGTGTGGATACATTACGAAAGCGAACTTGCAGATATTCTCGGATGCAAGTCCTCGGGCCTACGGGTTAGCAGCTTACTTATGCGTGGAATTTGACGACGACTTGAAGTGTACGTGATTGCTATTGGCGAAAAACCGAGTCGCGCCGATAAAGGAAGTGACGCTAGCTAAGCTAGAAGTGACAGCTGCATCCCTGGCTGCACGGATGAGCCGCTACATCAAGGAAAACATAGACCTGAACATCGCTGAGACACCTTTGGACGGACTCGTTGATCACCGTATGTTGGGTTCGCAAGGAAGCTGCTACGTGGAAGACGTTCGTAAGGAATGTGGTAAAAGAAATCAGAAGACTCTCCACAGCCACTCAGTGACATTACTGCCCAGGAACCGAGAACCCGGCCGACCTCCTAACAAGAGGAATAGGAGCGCGGTCGCTGATACAATCCAGGTCATGGTGGGAAGGACCTGCATGGATTTCTTCTTCTTATCACTCGCCCTTAGAACCGACTGGTTTTGACGTGCAACCAGAAGCAGCAACGGAAAAGGCAGAGCCACAAACCCTCACACTTCAGATATCCAGCTCAAATTCAATAGACATAGGCAGATTCAGCTCACTGCTACGACTACATCGGGTAGTCGCCTGGCTGTATCGATACATTCACAACCTGACGAATGAAGATGGGATTGTTGGGCCCTTGACTAGCGACGAAATTCAGAAGGCTGAGGATAACTGCATCCGGACTGTATAGGGTTCCGCATTTCGTAACGAAGTAAGTTGCATTAGGAAGGGACTGCCCTTCCGTTTGTTTCTTGACCGGCGCGCTATTTAGCGCGTCAAGAACGCTGTCAAGAACGCTGACGTCAAGAACGCTGTCCTGATCCCTTACGACACTGATTATGCGAAGCTGCTGGTCCGACACGCACGTTTAAGACTTTGACACGCTGGTTTACGCGGCACACTAGTTCAGCTTCGATAGAAGTACTGGATCCTCAGAGGTCGGAACTTGTGAAGAAAATGCTCAACAAGTGTACTACCTGCAAGCGGTTTCAAGCAAGAGCGTTCAAACAAGAGGAGGTACCACTTCCTCGAGACAGCGTTATCCGTTTCTCACGTGCGGGATAGATGTCGAAGGACCACTTTTTCTGAAGACTGACTCCTCGGCGAGCCGTGCCTATATTGTCATTTTCTCGTGCGCCACCAAAACAGCTGCTCATCTCGGATTGGGCTCTGACATGAGTTCTGACAGTGTTGTTAGAGCCCTCCGTCATTTTGTATCGCGTCGTGGGTTATGCAAGACGGTATACACAGACAACGCACGAACTCTGAAGAGGACACCGAGAGAACGTGGCACCTTACGGAGAACGATAAGGGACTTCGACGTACAAGCGTACTTCGCAGCGTCATCCATTTCCTGGAAATTCATCGTGGAGGGAGCTCCATGGTGGGGTAGTTTTTATAAAAGGCTGGTGAGCTCCATCTAGTCGACGTTGAAGAAAATACTGGGACGACGAGTAGTTGACGCCGCAGAACTCTCCACGGCCATCACTGAGGTTGAGGCGATCATCAACTCCCGCCCTTTGACTTTCGTGTTTAGCGGTATATCAGAGCCTACCCCTCTATCACCACCGTGCTTTCTCGTCGGAAGAAGGCTCACTGCGCTACCTCCAACGGATGATTTAATTAGCGAGTCGACTTCGACGAGCCTGAAGAGAATGTGGGAGGAAAGGGAGCGGATGCTGCATGAATTCTGGATGCGCTGGAAAAAGGAATACCTGAATGAACTACGTTTTCAAAGCAAGACACGTAATGGGTCAGCAGATCGTATAAAGCCCGGGACAGTTGTTCTGCTCGAAGACCACAACAAGCCCAGACTTCTTTGGAGCCTCGATCGCATCGAACAGATTCAGCCAGGTCGCGATCAAAAGGTGCGCTCGTGCACCATTCGCCTTCCAAGTGGACTCGTGACAAGGCGGCCCGTCCATCGCCTTTACCCTTTGGAAGCAGACTGACCTCCTAATTTCGGTGGCCGGGAAGATGTAGAATCTTCTGAAGCGTTGATACACAGCTCCATCGCCATCCGCAGCCATTGGCCTTCGGCTGCGAGCCATCTTTACAAACTGAGGTCAGTCTCCTTTGACTAGCATCATCATCATTATGAATCGCGCTTCACGAGCGCACGCATTGCTTCTTTTTGTTCACCTTACCGCTCGACGTTCCATTAAATGCAGACCTTGACGGTCGCTTCTCTCCTACCTTGACGCTCGTCTCGTTCTTAGGGGTCAAAGGATTCCATATATATTTATTTATTTATACAAGTAAGTAGAGACACAGACACACGAGAAAGACATTAAAAATAAAAGTTTACAGACGTTTCAGGAAGAGGACTTCCTTTCTTCTGAGTTACTCTAAAGAAAGAAAGTCCGCTTCCAGAAACGTCAGTAAACTTTTATTGTTAATGCCTTTCTCGTGTGTCTCTGTCTCTGCTTAAATTGCATATATATATATATATATATATATATATACATTGTCACGTAGGATAGGAATCAACGGTAAAGAAAGAACTTTTATTTAGGGCGAACTCGTGCCCGAACAAGAAGAGAGGAAACGAGCAAAGGTCCTTGCGTCTCGTTCGATCTCCGAGAACGACTGCCTGCGTTCGTGGCGTGATCTCTTGCGCGTGATCCCCCCTCGCAGTGCAGATGCGCTCGCGCCTCCGTTGGCGAACACAGACAAACTCGCGCTCCCGGTGCCGAGTTTGCGCTGCCGGTTGCAGCCGGTTCTTGCGCGTGCAACGCGGCCCACTTTGCGACATCTCCGAAAGCATGCGGCATTACTCCCCTCCTCAAAGAGGCATCGTCTCGACGCCTTTCAAATCATAGACCGAGCATGCTATATCATAAAGACCAAACGTGAGGGAGCACGTGACAGAAATTAAACAAAAACGCTACGCTAACGAAAAGAAAAGAATATAAAAGTTAATTCGTAGAACTAACGCACAAATTCCTTATTACACGCGCAAAACACAGTCGGGGCCACATTCAGTCTTTGTTTGTCCCTAATAAAAAAACAAACAAAGAACTGGATAACACTAATGACGGAGCCGTATTACCGCGCAAAGTACGGCTTCATCCGTACCACATGAACTATATGAGCTCGTTGCTGGCGTCGGGTCTGCACAGTTCCATCTGGGATGACCTCGTAGTTCACGTCGGTGATACGCCGTAGCACTCTGTATGGTCCAAAGTAGCGGTGGAGCAACTTCTCGCACATGCCCGGAAGGCGGATCGGAGTCCACACCCAAACATGATCTCCCGGGTTGTACTTCTCCTCTCTTCGACGTAAGTTGTAACGTGCTGCATCAGTCGTCTGCTGTCTATGAATGTGAAATCGAGCCAGCTGGCGGGCGTCCTCAGCGCGCTGGCTGAAAAGCTCGGCTTCTAGAATTACTTCGTCGTCGATTTCCCAAGGCAACATCGCGTCTAGCACCATTCGAGCATCACGGCCATAGACGAGACGGAAAGGGGTGAACCGGGTTGTCTCTTGGATAGCGGTATTATAGGGGAATGTGATGTACGGTAGTACTTCATCCCATGCCTTGTGCTGGACATCTACGAACATGGAAAGCATGTCGGCTATTGTCTTATTCAGTGTTTTAGTTAACCCGTTGGTCTGAGGGTGGTAAGCCGTCGTCTTGCGATGTGAGGTGCCGCTCAGTCTGAGGGTGTCTTGCATGAGTTGCGCCGTAAAGGCTGTTCCCCTGTCCGTGATGACCACGGATGGGGTGCCGTGTCGTAGCACAATTTCATGTAGAAAGAAACTGGCAACTTCGGAGGCTGTGCCTCTAGGTAACGCTTTTGTCTCCGCGTAACGTGTCAGGTAATCGGTTGCCACCACAATCCACCTATTGCCCGATGACGAGAGAGGGAAAGGTCCTAGGAGGTCTAAGCCGACTTGCTCGAATGGTATTGGGGGGGGTGTTATCGGGTGCAGAAAACCGGCTGGCTTGAACGGTGGCGTCTTGCGGCGTTGACACTCCCGACATATTCTCACGTAGCGTTTCACGCTAGAAGCTAGTTTAGGCCAGTAATAACTCTGGTGAACTCTAGCGAGGGTTCGTGCAAATCCCAAGTGGCCAGACGTGGGTTCATTATGGCACACAAAAAGAATTTCGTCCCGAAGATCCAGTTGCACGACGAGGAGGTACAGCTGCCCTCTAGTGTCCCTGTTCTTCTTGTAGAGGACACCGCTCCGAAGACAGTACGAAGGTAACCCTCGCGCAAGGCTACGTGGTACAACAGAACTTCGTCCCTCCAAGTGGTCGATAATTACTCTAAGGTCTGGATCAGCTCGTTGCCTTGTCGTCATATCTGATGAACTTATGGAACCGAGGAAGACAGTGTCCTCTTCAGCGTTTTCACGGGTTGTTTCGATAGGGGCACGGGACAGGCTGTCAGGGTCGTTGTGTTTCCGGCCTGACTTGTGAACAATCCGTAAGTCGAATTCCTGCAGCCGTAGACTCCAACGCGCAAGACGGCCCGATGGGTCCCTCAGGTTGGTTAACCAACAAAGGGAGTGATGATCAGTGATCACTTTAAACTGTCTGCCATACAGATAATGGCGGAATTTGGTAATGGCCCACACTACCGCTAGGCACTCCTTTTCGGTCGTCGAGTAATTCGTCTCGGAACGTGAAAGGGTGCGGCTGGCGTAGGCGATCACTCTTTCGGCACCTTCTTGCCGCTGGACAAGCACGGCCCCTAGTCCGATGTTGCTGGCATCCGTAGGGAGTTCTGTTTCCGCATCCTCGTCGAAATGCGCGAGCACAGGAGGTGACTTCAAGCGCTGGCGCAACTCGTCGAAGGCTTTCTGTTAATTTGCGTGCCAGACAGACTGGACGTCTTCCTTGGGCAGCCACGTAAAGGGCTCAGCAATCCTGGAAAAGCCTTCAATGAATCGACGGTAGTAGGCGCAGAGCCCAAGGAAGCGCCTTACACCTTTTTTATCCTGAGGGGCGGGAAAACAGGCAACGGCGGCCTTCTTTTCAGGGTCAGGTCGAACTCCCTCCGCACTGACGACGTGTCCCAGAAACTTGAGCTCGGTGAAACCAAAGTGACACTTTTCCTTCCGGTTTCAGTGACAGACCAGCTGAGCGCACTGCCTCCAGTACTTGCCTGAGCCTGCTGAGGTGCTCTTCAAATGTGGTCGAAAACACAACAACGTCGTCTAAGTACACAAGACAAGTTTGCCACTTCAAGCCGCTAAGTACGGAGTCTATCATTCTTTGGAATGTGGCTGGGGCGGAACAGAGACCGAATGGAAGTACCTTAAATTCATAGAGACCGTCCGGCGTGACGAATGCGGTTTTCTCTCAGTCTCTCTCGTCAACCTCTATCTGCCAGTAGCCGTTTCGCAAGTCCATAGACGAAAAGTACTTAGCCCCCCGAAGCCTGTCCAGAGAGTCATCTATGCGTGGCAACGGGTAAACGTCTTTTTTTGTCACACTATTCAGTTTTCTATACGCCTCGAGATTCGCGATCGCTGCGCCGCCTGCCGCCGCTTCTCCGCGGCGTTTGCGGGATTAGCGCTGCGTGGCTGATAGGTGGTCATGCAGTGTTTTGGTTTTCCTTCGCTTCTCTTTGCCTTTCCGCGCTCTAAACAACTTGTTATGGTGACGTCTGTAAGCTAACTGCACGTTTAGGGCACTTAAAAAAAAAAAAAACAGCTGCGTCTTGGTAGAGCGCTCTTACGCCAACAAGAGCTACCCGGGGAGGCGGTTCTGCGCGCATCTTGGCCGCTCTTGCGGGCGTCGGCGATGGCAGCAGCATATCACCGCTGTCACCTTCGAACACGTCAGCACAAGTGAATTCTATTTATTGTCGCCTCGTTTAGACCTGATATTGGCACTGTAAGAGGTTGGTTCGTTTTGCAGCGCAGACAACAAATGCGGCTTTGCTTCGAATATGTACGTCGTAGAAAAATATGTTTCGGGGACGTGATAACCCAATAGCTGACAAAAACTTGTGCCTTTTATGGGAATATAAGCCACGCGAAAATGTTAAGTACACTCAAAGGCTGTGCATTGTCAGATATGTGCCCACTCATGCCTTATAATAAGAACCAAGGTATATGTAATGAAACCACGGGAAAATGAATGGTCTGCAAGTAAGGAATAAATAGAATAGTCGTACGGGAATGAAAAAAAAATGAGTGCAGCTTCTGAAATGCTAAAGACGTTTGTTTGAGCAAGGTAGTATTCACCAGACCAACTAGATGCGAAATGCACTGATATTTCGCTAGACATGGGGGGGGGGGGCGGGGGCGATGAGGAGGAGGACGCTCAACTATCGTTGTTTACAAATGCGGAGCGAAATCAACGAATGAACGTTCTAGTAATCACACACACAAGCTGCGTGTTCACTTTTCGTTTGTTTTTCGCCTTGAAAAACGGCTTATCACTCGGCGGACTCATTTTTTGAAGAATACAAGGTAGGCAGTTCACAAGCGATACGAGGTGTCGTTGGAAGAGTTGATTGATTGATTGCAGGGTTTAAGGCACCGACGCAACGGAGACGATGAGGCACGCCGTAGTGGAGGGCTCCGGATTAATTTTGACCACCTAGAGCCTTAACGCGCGCCGAAATCTCGTACACACGGGCTCGTTGGAAGAGTGTCGGATCTGATAAGGGTCTCTGATTTCGGTTTATGCTAGATCTGCAGTCTCCCTGTGTCATGACTCATATGACGGTGTTTCGAAGAAGAGTTTGGTCACGGACGCGGATTACTCTATAAGCCCATCTTCGCGCTTCTCGTGGAGGATAAATGTAACAGATGAATCTTTGCGAGCGCTCACATCGGGACAAGACGACCCAGCATTAAATTTGTCGTCGTGTTCTGACTATGGAGTGTAATTTTGCATCATCCATCGTACTTCTTTGGTACAATGTTTGTGAAATTTATGCCCCATTGACTTGTTCATGGTACTGATCAATATCTGATATGTGATATTGGCAGGCGTAACTTGCGTGCTGTCAGGTATGAGTGCTCCGCTCGATTTTGTAAGTGCACAAAGTCGATTTACATCATAGTGTGTATGGCCGCAACATGACCATCGGAAGAAACACTGCTTACGGAGACACAGTCACTAAATTTCAGGGCAGCGGAATTGCAATCAGCTGCATGCAAATGCTGGCTTCGGGACGCCGGCCTGTGACACACGCGCGGCGCTCATATAGATCTCACTAAAATCGCGTCATAAACGTTTATACTCTCGTGAACATACTACACTTGCAAACGGAGTGCCTGCTCCACGTTATTCGGTATTTCGAACGCGGACAAACGGTAAATCGCTGTCTTGAACGAGCCCCAAAAGCAACGGCGACGTGGGGGAGCGGGCCGGGGACTCCCGCGCCTGCTTTCGAAACGGGCCGCTAGGGTGATTTCAGTGGCGCCCCTACAGGCCGCGCTCGAGGCGTATAATCAACACCGAAGCGTAGAGTTCCATCCTTTTTCTTTACCAGGACAACAGGTGAGGACCAAGGGCTGTTGGGTGACTGGATGACGTAGTCGTCGAGCATAGTTTTCACTTGGGTTTGAATAGCTTCTCGCTCCTTGACACGCGGTACGGCTGTTGCCGTATGGGCCGCGTGTTTTCATCGGTTATGATGCGGTGCTTCGTAATTTTGGTCCGTCGTACTTTAGATGAACAAGAAAAGCATTCCTCAAATTCCTGCAGGAGTTCTCGAAGCTGGTTCTCTTGTGTCTTTGACAGTTGTGAACTTATGTCTACATTTACGGTCGAATCGGGTTTTCTGTCTTTCACAACACTGACGTCTCCAAGCGTGAAACATTCGAATACCTCTGTAATTTTCTCGACGTAAGCTATGGAAGTACACCGAAATAGATGACGGTGCTCATTGCTAAAGTTTGTAACGAGTACTTGCGTTCGTCCATCACGCAACTGGACAATGCCTCTCGCCACGCACACTCCCAGCGTGAACAGGAGAGACAGGTTGGCGTCCGCCACTGCTTCGCCTGTGATACGTAGCACTGGCGTACGATCACAATCACTTTCGTCAGTGGCTAACTCCGTTGTGAAAGCAATCCGACGATTCCGAAAGTCGATGACGGCCCCATATTCGCGAAGAAAGTCCATACCAAGGATCACATCTCGAGAGCACTCACGGAGAACAAGGAAGCTTGCGATGAAAGTTGACCCCTGAATTTTAATCCTAGCAGTGCACATACCAATCGGCGTGACAATGTGCCCTCCAGCTGTACGAATTTGTGCTCCTGTCCACGACGTCGTCACCTTGTTCAAATGTGCCGCCATTTTCCCGCTGAGAATAGAATAGTCCGCTCCGGTATCTACTAAAGCGTCCATGCTCCGGCCGTCGATATGAATGGGAATATCCAGAGACTTGTTTCTCACACCATCATTCGCCGTCATCGTTACGTCACGTGGAGACACTGTTAACGGTGGAAGCTCTCGATGATCGTTTTGGCACTCAGCGACCCCGCCTCCAAATGCCGCTGCATCTAGTTTTCCCGACCAGGGCTCGGTGAGCGTACGCTGTCATAGCTGGAGCGGTTCGCACGAGGCCGGCGCGGCGATGGTGACCTGGAGGGGCGACGGTCTGATTGTACCGATGTACGCTGGCGTGCGAGGTAGTCCTCGATGGCGCGGGGTCTTTCACCAGGTCTGGGCCTGGGAGCATTGACTCCGAAACCCCGTAGCCCGAGCTCCCTGTAGGGACACCGACGGTACATGTGTCCTGCCTCGCCACAGTGGTAACAGAGGGGGAGTTGATCGGGCGTCCTCCACACATCCGACTTCCGCGGTCGGTCAGCGAAGCCTGTCGTAGGTCCGGCCGGTACCATTGTTCCATGGGTGGCTGTGTACGTAGGGGATCGCACAAACGGTGCTGATAGTCTAACCCCCTTTGGCGCTGCGTATGTCGGTGACAGTACAACGGGTGGTGGCTGCCTGACTGCCTGGGCATACGTTAACTGATCGGTTCAAGCGGTACAGGGGACGCATCGTCCTGGGATGGCGACGCTCGGAAAGCTTGCTGTACCTCCTGCCGTACAATGCTTGCGATGGTTCCTGCTGTAGCCTGTGGCGCCATTGCGAGAATTTTATGCAGCTCCTCACGGACCACCGAGCGAATTAGTTCACGGATGCCACTCATGCTGTCACCAAAGGAGGCGCTAAGGCTTTCAATTGGAGCTGCAGCGGCAACTTGACGATCGTACGAGTTTGAACGCTGTCGCAGAGTAGTTTCCATAACGGATGCCTCGGAGATAAACTCGGCAACGGTCTTGGGAGGGTTCCGGACGAGGCAGCCGAACAACTGCTCTTTCACGCCACGCATAAGGTGGCGTAGTTTCTTTTCCTGTGTCATGTTGGGGTCCGCTCGCCTAAAGAGGCGCGTCATGACCTCCACGTACGTGCTGACGCTCTCATTCGGCAGCTACACGCGAGATCGCAGCGCGTGCTTGGCCGTTTCCCGACGATCCGCACTTGCATGGTCTTTCAGAAACTCATGGCAGAACTCCTGCCACGTGCGCAGCGTACCTTGCCTATTCTCGATCCATGTCCGAGCGTCGTCCTCCAGGCTAAAATAGACGTTTATCAGCTTGGCAGCGTCGTCCCACTGGTTGAAGCTTGCCACGCGTTCGAAGTGGCTCAACCAGTCTTCTGCGTCTTCGAAGAGATCGCCGTGGAAGGCTTGGGGCATTCGCGGCTGGTGAAGAACGTAATGGCCTTGTGCGCTGCTGACGCTGGTCATGGTGGCCGAGCTGAGCGTGTGCTCCCTCGCTCTCCTTGTTGCGGTGGGTAGAAGCCCGAATTCAGGTGAGGCCCCCTGAAGCCGGCGACTGCTTCGCTGATGGACGGGTGTCAACTCGTTGGCTGCGGTCTGACGTCGGGTAGGACTGTCGTCTCGATTCATGCAGAGGCTTCACAGGAGTCTACCCCGCAACTCCACCACAATTTGTCACGTAGGATAGGAAACAACGGTAAAGAAAGAACTTTTATTTAGGGCGAACTTGTGCCCGAACAAGAAGAGAGGAAACAAGCAAAGGTCCTTGCGTCTCGTTCGATCTCCGAGAACGACTGCCTGCGTTCGTGGCGTGATCTCTTGCGTGATCTCCCCCTCACAGTGCACGTGCGCTCGCGACTCCGTTGGCGAACACAGACAAGCTCGCGCTCCCGGTGCCGAGTTTGCGCTGCCGGTTGCAGCCGGCTCTTGCGCGTGCAACGCGGCCCACTTTGCGACATCTCCGAAAGCATGCGGCAATATATATATATATATATATATATATATATATATATATATATATATATATATATATATATATATATATATATATATATATATATATATATATATATATATATATATATATATATATATATATATATATATATATCAAAGCTACAGTCCTTATTACCAGCGCTGTTCTGCTACTTGAAAGTTCCTTGTAGCGCCGAAAAAGATAATTGTCGTCGTTTTTGTTATACAGAGAGGAAGAAATCAGCCGAAAAAAATACCGCCATAATCGGAAGCCGGAAACGAACCCACGACCTCCGCATAATGCGTGCCGTGTGGTGGTGATTGCGCTATTCTGGCGACTCCAGTCTAAAGATTGTGAAAAAATACCAATTCCAGCTTTCTCGCCATTTTGAGATGCATCAGTATAAATCACAGAAGAAGCAGGATAATTGGATAAATATTCATTTAAAATAGCGGCTAATAGCGAGCGTGGTAGAAGTTTTGCAGCGGAAGGGAAGGGGTTTTGAAAGTAAAACTCAGTTTCTCGCTCGATTGTGGATAACGGAATGACCTCATATAGCTTAACAGAAATACAATCCAGGCATGATTGAACGAATAGCACTTGGGGGGAGATACGTTTAGGCCACAGAGATGTAAAAAATATTCTCGGCTCACAAATAAATACAGGCTTGGCAGCCCCAGAGGGGGCTTCGTACATGCGGAGGTAAGTTTGCACCGTCAGCAAGAGGAAACGGACCCTAAGTTCAGGAACGCGTGCCTCTAAGTACAGAACTCGGTTCGAAAGGCCAAGACAAAATCGAAGAATGCGCATCTCCAACAGGTATAACGGACGCAGTTTGTAGATAGGACAACTGCAAAATAAGACGCACCCAAACTCCATGACTGGCCGGACGTAGGCTCGGTACAACAGCAAAAGTGTGTCCCGGCGCATTCCTGCCCGTTTCCCACATAGTCTTTTCATGCGACCAAATGCTCTCTCCGCTTTTGTGACTGATTCGTTAATATGTGCCTTCCAATCAAGAGCAGACGTGTATGTAACACCAAGATATTTCAGCGAATCCACCTGCGGAATGACTTGATTTTTGTAAGCGAGAGAAATTGAAATTGTTCCTGGAACCGGGAAGACAAGTAAAGCACTCTTCGACACATTTAACGTTAAATAAATGCTGTCAAGCCATGTCTCCAAGACAGATAAATAGGCCTGCAAACGGTCATATAGCGAATGAATGTCGACTGCGGCCGCAAAAAACGCTATATCATCCGCATAAACGTAGGTTGTTATATCTGGGAATATAGGAATGTCACTCACAAGGATGTTAAAAAGTAAAGGCGATAAAACCGATCCTTGAGGCACTCCTCTAGTTTGAGGAAAACTTCCTGAAGATAGCCTTCCGTTTGTACAAAAGAATTCCCGATCAGCCAAACACTCCCTAATCCAAGCAAAAAGATATGTAGGCAAGTTTATACGCGCTAGTTTGTCAAGTAAGATATTATGCTCGACACTGTCATAAGCTTTAGCTGCATCTAAGGTAACTAGTGCCGACACCAGTTTCCCTTTTTGTGCTAAGCGGATCCTCGCCTCTAAGTCCACATGAGCGTTCCAAATAGAACATCCCCGCCTAAAGCCAATCTGAGCAGGACTGAGTACTTGCCTGTCCTGCATGAAAGAAGTCATCTGTTTAAAAAGTATTCGCTCTATTAATTTTATCATGTTGGAGGTCAGAGCAATCGGCCTTAAGTTGTCTAAATCGAAACCCTGACCTGGCTTTTTTTGGAGCAAAATTATCTTGGACACCTTCCAGTTGAGTGGAATCTAACAAAACCTGAGGGATGAATTTATCACATTCAATAGAACCGGTTGGAATTCCTCAGCCAAAAATTTAATAGCACCAACAGTCACGCCATCAAGCCCCGGCGCCGCAGAACGTGTGATGGACAAGGCCTCCGTCAGATCACAAGATGAGACTGGCATAAAATCATCCGTTTCTGGAGGACCGATAAGACGGAAGTTATTACAACGAGAAGAAAAGCGAACCGCAAGACCTCTAGCAGAACGCTCCAGAATCCGGGCCTCTTCAGCAGAAGTCAAGACCTCTGATGACTGTAACTTCTTGATAGAAACCGCCCGATTGCTTGCCATGAACTTATAGAGCGCTGCTTTATTTTTCGGATTCGAAAGAGAGTCATTGAGATTTATAATGTAATCCATTTTAGCGTTCGCAACTGTACGTTTGAACACTGCTGCCATGTACTTATAGTTTATCCAATTTACAGGACAGTGATTGTGCAGAAGAGTCCTCAGAGCTGCTTTTCTACGGCGATAATCTCGGCTGCAATCAGAGTTCCACCAGTTAAAGACCTTTTGCTGTGCGGTACAATTGACTGTGAACTCAGCGTTTTTTGCTGCTGCCTGCAAAGACTCCATCGTTCGCTGAGCATCTACAATGGACTCAGTGGTCTGCATTGATGTAAAGCAATCCCGCAGTGCCCCTTGGTAAACTCGCGCGTTAATAAATTTTTGCTTTCTGACCTCAATTCTAGTTAGAGGGACACCTACCGTAAACTCAATAGGGAAATGATCACTGCTTGAGCCGCAGGGTAATGTACCCCAGTACGCGACTTGTACATTGCCTGAGGAGAAGGTCAAGTCCAAAGCCGATCGAGATCCACCACGCAAAAATGTAACAGCCCGGGAATTATGACAGGAAAGGTCATTCTCCTGAAGCCAGTGCCAGAGCTTTAGACCACGAGAGTCCGTTCTGTATCCCCAAGAAACGTGGTGAGCATTGAAGTCACCGGCAACAATAATTGTCGATTTACTGGCTATAAACCTGTCCAGTTTCTCTACTCTACGGAAGCCTACCGGAAAATAAACATTGACGATGGAGATCGGAGGACTCCCAGGAAGAAGCAAATCTACCGCGAGAACTTCGCCACTGGGTGACATCAGTTCCAACGACGAAAATGCTCTATGACAAAGTTTTGAAGAAACTAAGGTTAGTAACCCGCCCCCTCTACTATTGCGGTCTAATCTAAAGGCCCGATAATTTCCCAAAGCAAAAAAATTGTCCTTAGAAAGCCATGACTCTTGAAGGAGGACAACATCAGGACAGTAATTTGCAACTAGACGCTTGAGATCAACAAAAGAAGAATTCACGGAGCGGCAGTTCCACTGTACAATCTTCAGAGATGCTATATTGCCTCGTGTACTGTGGACGCAACAATGGCCCCCAGTATATCAGTGACATTAGTTGAAGACGTAGGGGACGCCTTTTTGCTTGCTGGTTTTCCACGTGCAGCCTTAGCTTCATCTATAGGGGAGATACGCCTCTTCTGTTTTGTGGGGAGAATTTTATTTGTGGAAACGTCATTCACTTCCATGACGTAGGAGTCGTCGATGTCTACAGCCGGGGCGGCTTTTCCTACCTCGTCATTACTAACAACCTGAACTCCCTTCGGACCGACTGTCTCATCGCTACCCCAGTCTGGAACTGATTCTGCTGTATGCCGTGAGGAGCAGCCTGCAATAGCCTGGGCATCATCTGTTTCAGAGTGTGTTACAAGCTGAGGTTCAGAAGTAGAACATGTGGCCTGGTGGTTAGTGGGAACATCCGGTATTGAGCAACCTAACTTTGCCACCAAAAGGTTTGTGACATGCGTCAGCGTGACAAGAGTCTCAGTAAGCGGAGCGAGCTCTTGCTGCATTACCTGCGTGATGGACTTTTCAATTACTGGAGTAATGGTCGCTGGAAACGCGGCATCAGCAGCGGAACTTGTTTTGTGAATTGCTGCCGCATAACCCTGGGTACGACTTTTCAACAGAGACGAAGCCTCAAACCTAGAGCAGCGGTTTTTTCCCATTATCTCTAAGAGGGAACATTCATGAGACCTGGCCGGGCAGTTGGAATACGTCGCTTCGTATTCCCTTACAGAGACTCCCTTACAGAGACAGCAGAGTTCGATGTCTGATCGACAGGATTGCGCATCATGACTGTCTCGACACTTTTTGCACCTAAGATTGGACTTGCATCCCCGAAATGTGTGGCCAAATCTCCAACACTTCCGGCACTGCAGTGACCTAGGCTCCAAAGGGTCTACCCTATGCACCAGCGGCCATGCCATCACCTCAGAGGGACATTTTAGTCCTGCAAAAGTCACGATAACAGTCGCGGTTGGGATCCGCCGTCCATTCTCCACTCTGCTACAACGGTAGACTGCCGCCACACCTGCCATTTTGAACTCATCTAGTACTTCTTCGGGAGACTGGGTGGGATCAACGTCCCGAACAATGCCTTTCACACAAGCGAGGTGCGCCGGAATGAAGGCGTTCACGGGAACCGAGGCAAACGATGTGCACCGCAGCAGGTCCGCGACACAATCTAGGTCTTTAGATCGGCACAAAAGGCCTGCCCTGCCGTATTGCCTTACTTCCGAGATGGCCATGTAATGTTGGCTCACTAGTTTCAACTGCTCTTGAAGGAGTTTTGAATTTTTTGCTCGAATCACACCGTCCCCGGCGGGGACAAGAGCTACCGGAATGCTCTCTACGCCGTGCCGCTTGAATGCCTCTAAGGGTACGCTGCTTGCAGCCAAGCTGGCGGACCACGACGCCATGCTGGGCCCCGGGGACCCTAGGGCCATAGCCCTAATATCCCCCACCGCTACAGGTTTGCAACAATTTGGCCCAACTTTAAGAACTTTAGCCCTGGCCAAAACACCCACTCACGGTACCGATGTGCAGACGTAACAGCCTCAGAAGACACAGCGAGGAGTCTAAGCAGAACGGAACAGGCTTGCGTGTCACTGCCACGCGTCCGTCCAGTGGCACAGATAGACCCTTCTCAAGTACTTCCATTGACCCTACAAGGAAATATTCAGGGAAAACAATTCCGAAGTTCAAGAACATTTCATCTCACGTTCATGAGCAGCGGCGACAGCTCTATGCTTTCTGGACTGAGATAATGCCACCCACCATTTTTGCTTCATGTATTTTTTTAGGCTCCATTCAACGTTCCCATTTCTCATTCAACTCGTGGACAGTCTACCCCAAATGAATCGACATGCAGTTGTAGGACAACTGGCCAGGCCTGAGTGGTCGCTTGTGTCACTCATGTAATACCATGGTGAGGACGTGTGCGATCTATACTCGGAGACAACTTTCTGTCGCAATGGAAAGAAAGCCATGGGGGAAGGGGGAGCAAAGTGCTCTGTTTTACTGCCACAAGCTAGTTCCCTATAAACTGGTTTTCGTTCCAGTTTCGCGTTACAGATAGGCATTTGCTACAGTTCATTTCTTCGCATGAGCTCCGTGGTTGAGTGCGCTTAACCACGATCACCCAGCATGCAGGCATATTGGCGTCTTCTTCCCCAGGCTTAATTTTTTTTAAACGCAAGCCAAAGCAAATTTGACAGGAGAACTGTCAACTTTGACACGGCCAGAAACACGGTTTTCTAACCATGCAAATAAAACACTGCTGAATTGTTTGCCCTCTTTTAAAAGGTCGAGTCAATAATTTACTACTGCGCAGTCTACTGGCACTTTTGCACTATAGGTGCATGACGTCATAGATTTATTCAGGCTTAACTTCAACTATTTTTTGGAAGGTAATCTGTAAGCCTATACAATTGTATCAGACATTCTGGACTGCACTGCGAGAAATCATTACGGTTTCTTCCTTCATCAGTCCTTCAGAAAGTCTTCGCTGTTACCTACCCTGTAAATTATAA
This sequence comes from Haemaphysalis longicornis, assembly GCF_048455015.1. Lineage (NCBI taxonomy): Eukaryota > Metazoa > Arthropoda > Arachnida > Ixodida > Ixodidae > Haemaphysalis > Haemaphysalis longicornis. Next base: position 196,441,665 of record NW_027526385.1, on the reverse strand, counting down.
CACGGGTACATGAGCCATGTTGCCTATACTTGATGCATGTGAACAAAAGTGAGGCCAATTTTGTAGTAAACGAATTCCTAGGCCATGGGGCCAACTTGGTAGGCGCCCAAAATAACCTGAGCTTCAATCTCCGGTTCCACATCCGTGTGGATCTCGGCGTCATTTGTACAACAGCTTCGTCGGATGCACCGGCATTGAGAGAATTGAAATGTTGACCAGGCTCTGCCCCCCGAACGCCTGTTGGCCGGTGATCTTTGTATAGTGCTTGCGAATGCATGACGTTCCAGGCACTACATGAATGACATAACGATGCCCTTTGGAAGAATGAGTGAGCTGGGAGCGCTGATTGTTCTAATGCGTGAACAATAAAAGCGCTAGCAATAAATAGGGAATTTGGGCAAAATTTTCGCGTCGCTCGAAAAGACGCGTTGATTTGTCAACAGAGCGAGCGATGGAAAAGCGCCGAAGGACGGAGTGGAGAGAGAGAGTGGGGACAGCTGCCTTTGAGAAAGCAGAGAGCGGCCTTCGCAAGCATCCTCCAAGATTAAAAGAAATTCTCGTGGCGCTCAGGCCTGCTTGTGTGCTTTGATGGAGACATGCTAGAGATACTCATTAACAACTCCTTTACGGCTACATCGTAATTTTGTTTCTATCGTCGCTTTCATATGTAATATTTTTGGTGCGAATTACTTCGAGCGGTTGCTTTCCCGCTACACAGTGTTTTGGCCTTCTCGCCTCCGTTTGTCCATCCTACATCGCGAATTACGTTATCCGCATACTGGCACACGCTACAGCTTTCCCTGAGTTGCGGTTGTGCGCGTCTGTGGTACACCTGTTATGCGCACGTGCCGTGATATGCAGGTGTGGGGCGGCACGCACCGTTCTACTGCTTTTACATTTCGAAATCATTGTTGTCTGAACATTGTGAAGAGCGCACATTGCCCCTTCAAAGCTTACGATTCCCGGCTAATCCCACAAGCAGGAATGTACTTCCAAGGCAGGTAGCAATAACGAGATTTGTTCTACAGTTGAGAACTTTCGGATATACCACAGGTGCCCATTTATCGAGAGCCATACCTGGGTGACCACAAGAGGAGCGTTTTAAACCGTGTCCAGCGTACTTCTGTATTGCTAAATGAAAGCATTTTTATAAGCCTATTTAGCAAGTTTTTCTGGCAAAAATATGACTACGCAAAAAAGAGATGTGTATTTTTAGGTCCGACATTTGCCGCTTGTGCAATCGACCGGAGGCTATTGACCGTTGTTTTGTGTTGTGCCGTAACCCGTTGTTTTTAGGGGCGAAGATCCTCTTTCTCGGGTCCTGTCCCGTCCCTCATTGCTGCTGTATACGGCAAGGCACATTAATGATGGTTGTGGCAGGATCCCCCTAGGGATTGGCGAACCAAAGATTGGCCGAAGAGTACAAAACGTTCAACGCGTTCGTTGCTCCCCTACAAGGAGAAGAGGAAGAAGAAGAGGTTGTCGAGCTCAAGAGCTCAAGAGCCTGCGAGCTCAAGACACGTACCGGGGGCACACGACACAAGACGCTCTGCAGAAGGCGACGGCCAAGGTGGCTAAAATGTCACATACCGAATTCGCCAACTTACTCATGGAGATTCTCATCGTCCAAAACAACCCCTACATAACCACCACAAACATCGACGTCGTCGACGGGCTTGTCAACGGAGTGGTGGAAGCTTGACGTGTCGAGTCTTTATATGATGTGCGGGTGAATGTTTCCCGGTTTTACCGATAACCATTTTTGCTTCGCTCCTCTCATCATCATTCACTTCGTGGAGATGGCGGAATTTTTTCTGTGACATTCTAACGACCATTTAAAAAGCTTATCACAAAGAGTACAACGTTATGGTACTAAAGTTACAGATACCCTTTTGTAAATTCATGATACCAATTGTTTCATCTTAGTATAGGTTTAGTCATCGTCTGGTTTTCTGTTCTATCGCCATTACCACCGAGTGACAGGACAAAAGGGGGCCTTAGCAAATAAAGCAAACCCCAAACAATGAACGATGTTTCATTGTCGCTGTCTTGATTAACCTCATAACAAAACGAGTGTTTGGCACTTCCCATGCTAGGGATAACTTCTTTGGCCAACAACAGTGCTTTTATGGGACTGTTAGCGAATAAGTGCGCGTTCCGGAAAAGTTATAGCAAGTTAGAGAAAACCTAAAATGTTTGTATTGGCACCGCGCCTTCACAAGGTAAATATCCGGGAGACCAATTGAAAGGGAACCTACCCGGACGGTTCTTTCTGGCGGTCACAAGGAATTGCTCTTTCTGCTGGCTGGGATAATTGCTGGGCTTTTAAAGGATGTCGGCGGACTCATGTGAAACATTAAAATCTTTTATGTTAGCAAAATTTAGGCAAGGCAAACAAAAGAGACTTGCTTTATGCTCAGTGCGGTAACAAACAAGCCTGCCTACATGGTATAGGCATTGCAGTATACAACCAAGCGAATTCCTGAGGATATGGAGGTGCAGATGAAAGGTGGACGGGGTGAGCGCTTATTGTTTTGATATGGTTGTGCCTTGAGTCACAAATAGTCTGAGTGAGCTGAAGCCTATGTTCGAGACGAGTTTCCAAGTAAGCACGCCATGGTTGTCACCGGAAGAGCACGGACTACTGTTTTAATTGTGTATTGCTAGGCATCAGTGGACGTAGGGTTGAAGTATGAGAGAGAGAGAGAGAGAGAGAGAGAGAGAGAGAGAGAGAGAGAGAGAGAGAGAGAGAAGAAGGCCCGTTATTAAAAAAGAGTTTGAAGAGTTTGCCGGCGTTTGCAATCGCCTACATGCTTCGCTGCTAGGGACCTAGGATGTAGGGAAAGAAGGCCCTAGAAAGAGGTGAGCAGAAAAAAAAGAACACTGGCTTGGCCTGACGTGCTTCACCGACCATTTTTCAGACTTTGTCACAAAATTTGCAATGTTAAAATGTGACCAATGTTCTCCAGAAAGGAAAACAAACTTTTTAGAGTCTGACGCTGCTTTGGGGGGCAAGTCCATGGTCCTACGGTAGTCTTCAGTGTTACCAGCCTTTGTTCTAGACGTTCAATATCTTAAAAAAAATAACGGGATCGTGGAGCAACGTAGGCCACACACTGTAATAAAATATATGCAACGGTTTCTTCAGAGGAACAGTTGTCGCAGTAAGGGTTGGTCTTCAGTCCGAGGCGAAGAAGGTAAGTGTTGGTGTCAGCCGAGTTCAGTCATAGGCGATGATATAATATTTCTATGCTACGAGGGAGCTGTCTTGGAAGTCTTGATTTCAATTCCGGGTCAATCGCGTGCAAAAGGACTTGGTTATGCGGTTGGTTACACGGTTATACGGTTGGTTCGTTGGTTACGGTTGGCTTTTAGGATGCTCTATGGTAGAAGCCTACGTTTTTTTAAAGAACACTTTACGGTGATTTCGGTGGTTAAAGGCCAACTGCACTGAATTTTTTTTTGTGCAAATTTGATCCTTGGAAATAGCCTATGCTCTTAAAATCACCATGGCGAAATCATAAGCTTTGTAAGCACATGGCGCACTAGGTACCTTGGTTCAAAGTACCTGCGAGCAGACGACGTTTGCACCTGACGGGGAGTCGCCGAAACAAGTTTATAGCGGCCTGTGATGGAGGTAGGGGAACCTGTCACTTGGAGCTCGCGCTTTTTTGGCGATTTGCACGGCGCTCCGCCGGGGCAGGGATGCGTTTGCCCGAAGTTCCTCTGCTACACCACCGCGCTGTACCGCCATCGCCATCACATGTATATAACTATCAATACCCACCACTTCTGTTTTTTAAGGTAATAAAGGAGATTAGAAGCCCACAAACTATTCATGCGCTTGGTAACGTTCTGGAGTTAGCGAAACCTTTTGACTTGAAAATATTGTTACTAAAAGAAAAGTTCTATTGCATCGAGCACAGAAAACGACGATCTCAAATATCTCACCACTACAATATCCGCGTCCAATCTTTGCCATATATATTTGTGCTGGCCCAACGAAACGTCCATCTCTTAGACCTTTCCAAAAATGTGACGACGTAACTGGTGTGTTGTACACGCGGGTAAAACATTTGTGCGACTTTTGCCTCACTTGCTAAGTGAACCAAAATCAGCCTTGGTCGTGATAACAAATACGTCCGCAAAAATATCGGCCGTCGTCTTCGCGAAGTGCGAAAGCTAACAAAACTGGTTCTTTCCTAAACAATAATTTAGATTTTTTTCAATTCCTAAGCAAAGTACACATTTTGTGGAGTGTTCGATTTAGTTTACTTGAAAGTAAAATGTCCTCAACAGCCCGTCTCTGGTGAAAGTAGAAAACAGTGGACGACAGATACCTTTTCTCGTGTTTTAGTGCATTCTTTAGCTGTGGAAGCTGGCTTATAGTTCGAGACCACCTTTATAATAAGATGCTCGATGTGCAGCAAGGCGAAAAATACTGGGCTGCAATTCATGAAGCTGTTTGCACGTAACGCGAGAGCGATGTGATAGCCGACGCGCTGGCTAACCAAAGCTGCTTTTCAATGTCGTACGAGCAAGTAGCTCTGTAAATCAAGTCCGGCTTCTTTACTCGCAATGCCAAGGATTGCTACTCCGGCAATCTGGTGGAAAAAAAAAACTGTCCAACGGCTTACTTCGTCTCTATTGATAGCAGCGCATTGTCAAAAGTGCGCCGTACCACATTATCCTGGGCAAAGGTTAAGGGAAGTTCTTCTGTGGAAATAACAATGCGAAACGCGACGCTACCACGCGTATTTGAAGGCGGGTGTGAGCGGCCGCTGGTTCTGGCGTAGCCACTTGCGTTCCAACTCGTACGTCACGTTCGGCCGCCGGTATTGGCCGCCTTTACTATTCAGTCTCGGTTCCGAAAACAGCAATGTCGCGAGCCATTTGCGTCGGGCACATTCACGTTTGAAACGCAGTATTCTGCATTTCGCAATTTTTTATGTGTACTATTGGGCAACATTATTTTTTAATTGTCGAAAATTGGAGTGCAGTTGGCCTTTTAGGTCCACGCAGGCAGCTTCATCGGCTTTTAAAGACGATAGTGTTTCTTGGGCTACTTAAATGCAGAAAATTTGGTCTGTCTCTCAGTCTGTCGGTCTGTCTGTCTGCGACTCGATTCAGCCACGTGGCCAAAGTTCATGAAACGAAAACTGTGCGATAGTCTTATGTACTCGCCGCCAAATCTAAACGTCCAAGTCTGGTGTTAGTTTCTATACTTGTCAACATTGTTGAACAAGAACAAGACATCATGCAAATATAAGGCAGAAATCAAAACAAAATATATTTGCAGGGTTCCGTTATTAAATATATGGGTACTTGGTTTCTGTGATAGCAAAGGAAATACCACGTCAACGATAGAAAACCTGCGCCTGCTGTTGCCAGTGCTGCCTCCTGGCGGCATTTAACAAATGAAACGGCAATAAAAACGAAAGATTCTGCTAGATGGGATCCGCGTTTAGCTTGAAATGATCGCGGAGTAGGGCAACGTGGTTCTCCAAACGTTCTAGTAGGGTGCCTCAGTTCACATGCGTCCCCGCGTACGGAAGCGCCGGCATAGAAACACCCGACTTAGAGCAGTGAAACGTGGTAATTTTAAATTGGCTTGAGCAGACCTCTAGCGTGTTATCTTGAGAGTAACGAGACGGGAGAGGAACCGCATGAGAGGTGAACGGGAAAGAGAAGGGAGGCCTTTACTTGACAGGGGCTCCAGTCGACTATCGTCGTTCTGCGACACTTGCTACGAAAGGAACAGATACATGACCATTTTTGATTTACAATAATATCACTATGGCGAGGTATCCACTGTTATTTTATTATGCGTCCAGCTATGCAAGCGACTTGCGAGGGAGATCACTTGGGGTTGAAGTATGCCTCTGTAAATACCCTTTGGCTGCGAGGCATAATGCTTCAGGAACGTAAAATTCCAACTGGCTGTGAAAGCGGGTATTCATCGGCGTGGCTTTCTTACTGGCTGAGACTACCTGGAAATGAACACGGTTATGCGCTCACCCTATATTCTCATTACACATGTGAATCCCTGAAGTTAGGCCTAACGTTACCTTTAGAAGTTTAAGGTCTTCAACCGGAACTCAAAGTTTCACGTGATGGCGTTGCCTTCACCAGTGACGTCGTAGGGCCCAACATAAAGTTACCTGACGGTATGGCAGAATCTATTTTCTTTCCTGAATTCATAACATCAACGTGTGGATGTTAGAACAGGATTCAGATCGGTGCTCGTGTTAGGCGGGTAACAGACGATGAGATGGATGTTGATATCAGTTGCGCAAAACGTTTGGCATACTGGCAAAAATGCGCCAACGGGAATGCAAGGGAAGAAATTTCCACAAATACGGTTTAGTAGACAGTTTCGATCACACATTCGTCCAACAAAGGTAAAATTGGCCCATCATCCAGAACCTATACACTGTTTTTATTTCCTTGACCTCGGGTCTTGGACACGTGCACTTCATGTTTTCTGTTTGGTCTCTTCTTCGTTGCCGTTTAATATTTTGTTAGCAACGCTAACAACTTTGCTGAGCACTTCGATGAAATCGGCTTTGGACATGGTCACCAGAAGAGACACTGCAAAGAGCAAAAACAAAAATAAATGATAGTAAAAACTGGAAAAACTTCTTCACAAAGACACCAGTTACAAAAACATGGTATCCGCTGACTAAGCATTTTTAAATGGATCGAGTACATTCATGATGGTCCTGCGCGTGACATGCACCGGGCCGCACTCAGCAGACTCTCTTTACACGGGACATTAAAGGACCAGAGAATATCTTCCTTTTATATCCGGAGTTCCATTTACTGGGGAATAGGACAAATTCAGGGCAAAGCGGTGCATCGGTAATAAGGAGAGAGTTACTGTGGGCACGAACTGTACCCCAGGAAGTAACCATTAATCTTTTCTTCTCGAAGTAGTACTGGAATGAAAAAAAGCAGTGGTACGTTTTTTGTGCTTGAAAAACACAGGAGGAACTACGTTTTATTGGCAAGCGGAGAACAACTTTACGTTTGCTTATTGCAGGGTTCGCAAGCATCTTTTTCGTAGCGCTACTGGTATTCGACAGGCTGCACAAAAGTAGCCCGGATGCTGGTAGGTACGGCGTACTCCGTCGCAGGCGCCGTTTTCCTGTAGCGACCACGCTTGAAATGGATGGTCTCCATCTTTGTAATGCACAGGCATTTTCGGCCATACTGCGCTGCCATCAAACGCTAACTCATCGGCCAAATTTCTCATGCGACAGCGAACAAGACCGCTGCCGTGGTGTAATTATACCTGAGCAAAGCTGCAACACACAAGGACAGTGTACGTAGTGCGTGAGAAAACCGTAAACAGCCGGTGACGGTAACCGGAAAGTGATGGGTAGCACCGCAGCACTACGCTTCCCGAACACAGTGCCACTCCGAATGTTTTTTCAGATCCATTGAGGCGGTTGTCCGGGTATTTTGCTGAAGACTGAGAACATACGGCTTCAGCGAGTATAGTTCCGAGGAATGAAAATTATGTTACAGTCTCCTAATACAAAAACGACCAAGTAAGTGATAGTTTGTTCCGATTAACCGATCTCAGTTTATTGCGATTATTTTAAGTCGTATAAACTTTTTAACAGCTGAAAATGAAGTTACGGCTCATGAGCTGGTTTTTATGCTTTTAGCAGTCGCTGTCATTTTAAAATTTAGCGCTTAAAAAGCCAAAGCCATTTCAAACTACTGAATCTGGTGGCATACGTGTTAAATATCTACAGTTTAGGAAAAAAGAAAGTATTAGTTATATTCGATGCGGAACATCTGTATATACTCATAGCACCCTCCCTTTACTTAAAAATGGACGTGGAATTGGTTTTTAAAACCGGGTGAAAATGGTGTCAGATATGACTTTTGACTTTTTTTTTTACTTTTTGGTCGCTTCCAGGTACAATTAAAAGAAAAGGTCGCAACAGATGGCGCCCGATTAGTGCGAGCGCGGTGAAATGAATTCGCATTACACTTCTGTTGCATTCATTATGGGAGAAGGGTCAGGAGACAAGAACAGCGTGTGGAGTTTCACGAGGCAGAAGTGGCAAGGACTACGGCTTTTCGATGTCACTTGCAGCCAATAAAGCAGATGAGCGACCAATTTCTTAGTCACTTGCGCAAACAGTAAGGTAACGTACGACAAAAAAGTATTACATAATCTAGATTTTTTGTTTGCGTGGAATGTAGGGATTTTTGCGAAATTAGTTGGAAATACCGAAGGAAATTCTTAAACTTATCTTTTGTACGTTATACACTACTGAAACGTCCCGTATATACGGAATTGTGGGAATACGAAGTTCATACGTAGTATAGCGCGCCGAAGCGTTAGCTACAGCCAACAACGCGAAATCTTTTTCCGCATGTATATTGTATACACGGAATCCACATGGACAATGATTTCGCGTGTTGGCAGAAGTAAAAAGAGTGTCAAATTTTTCGAAGGGTATGTGCTATTTCATTTTTACGTGTTTTCTGAAGAAACGCCTTGGTTTATAGCGACCTTGTGTCATGCTAGGTAAGAACTCCCTATTCCCGCAATTACATATATAAGGAATGTTTCAGGAGGGTATTATTGTTGCCTGACTTGTTTTGACGTCCTCATAATTGAAGGCAGGGTCACTTCCTCAGGAGCTCAGCGGAGGAATTTTGAACGCAACATACTTTGCACAACGAGGTACTACAGTTTGTAAAAACTGGTCCTAATATAATGCAGGCAAAAATAACTTTTTGGTTATGAATCGCCTGTTTTTGTTATGAATACCCTGCTTGTACGCCATTTTATGTAACATTCGGGTTGGTTGCACCCCTGCATTGTTTTCCGCAATGGGAGAAAGGTACAGCTGTTGCTAAAACATGGCACGAGTCGCGAGGGCAGACACAACATGAATTATTAACGACAAATTGTCTCACAGCAAATGAGATGCTTTGTTTACTCTGAACCGACAAGGACGTGAGGCGCACAGATGCTAATCGAGATACCTTGAAGTGTACTCTCGAAATCCGTATAAACGACAAGCATGGGATATCCGGGGCAATATCACCGTTGGTATTTATTATTTAGCAATATTGTCACGACGAACACTTGGTACAGCAACTCGACCCCATCTATTCCACATAGTCGAACTTGTGGCTCGCGCTTAAACGTAGTGGGACAGGCGGTTTACGAAAAAAATATGTGCTCATAAATGTCGCCCTTAATCGTCTTCATCTAGGCATGGCGTTGATGATGGTTGTTATGTCTTAATGAAGATGATAAGCAGGCCGCAGGCTCAGACAAAATGGCGCATACCAGCCGAAAATGATGGCGCTGCTTCCGACGGAGCGACACCACAACGAAGTTGTCTGTGCACCACGACGAGTCCCCACGTTCCAGTATTTTACTATAGCTTGGCTAAATTACGACTTCTTTGTTCTGGCATCGCTTCTTCAACAAGGCTCCCTTGCATGCGGGGTAGGGTAACACTGCAAATGTACGCTTGAACTTTGAAAGGAAGCACACTGGGGCTTTCTTTGTATGCAGTGCCAGGAAGAGCCAGCTTACTTGTTTTGCAACTGCTGGTGACATTTTTCAAATCTGCATTTATTCCTCAATGCAGTTTTGTGGCGATAAAACTTTAAATCATGATCCCAGGCCATTTAAAGAACATGAAGATGAACCCAGAGATAAGATTGCAGACACTGCTGCTAAGCGGACCGCACTTGGCGCAGTGATAATCAATGCTGCCGTCGTCGTCGTCGTCGTCGTCTCATTTTACGAAGTCTACTGGGGTAGAAGCTAAATATATTCGATCATAAGGGCCTTTTTTGTCTTCAGGGATAAAGTCTGGCCAAAAGAAAGTCCGAGTTCATTTAAGCACTTGTTTGGTGTTCTGAATGCGAAAGCATAAATGTCCAAATAAACGCCCGAAACGCTTTGCTCCCTTGTCCAATTGCCGGAAGGCTCCGTATCTTGCCGAGTGGAGTGTTCGTTTTGGCATTCATCTCAACGCTTCCCGATAACTTCGGTCTATGTCCTACGTTGTGCGATTCTGGGCTTTCCTGCCGCCGCGTAACGATTTGTAAACAATGCTGACGGTCAGTTCGCACGTTTGATGCGTTTTTTTTTGCTTTCTTCATCTACGGTGCACTGGTGTCAACCATAGAGTTTCTTAGTAAGTATACTAGAGAGGAAACTGCGCCTGGTAATCCATGTGTTCATGGGGGTTTATGGGAAGACCCCTCCTTTTGGCTTGTGCTTGGCATGGCAATTGAACTCTTAAGCAGTTTTGGGGATTTGCTATCTTCACTATGCATTAACACTTCTACGAGCTACGAGGAAGCCGCAATATTCCCTGCTCTGCGGTAGCCGTGTTCGGTGAAGCAGCAGGCAGTGCGTGATCGTATACTGACGTTGGTCATGTCGCAGTGGAAGGACGTATGACTGGGTGGGTAATATGCCCCCTTCGAAATTTGTAGTTGATAAACAAAAGAAACAAAACGTACTTCGACGAAGACAAGATAAGACAGATACGGGCGCCTGTATGCGTCCTATCTTGTTATCGTCCATGACTGTTTAACGCCACGTTTTTTTTGGTTAAACTGCAGCTGACGGTCGGTGCACCGGTTCACCACGAAGGTGACGTTTTCATAGGCACGCTCAAAAACTTTCCAAGCTCTTCAAACAACTTTTTATTGGAAATAATGGTAAAATGAATAAAATCAGTCTCTCTAATGAGTTTCCCTCCCGAATATTAACATTGTTCATGACTACTACCTTGGCTTCCAGAATAGAAGCCACTACCATTCCGGCAAAAATACGCTTAACTTCCTTTTTCCTTAGTTTTAAAGCAGCCTGTTTTATTTTCCACTTCCATAATTGCACACTATTCTTTGCGTTTTTGTGGCACACTGTTTAAATTTGCAGTCACTAAAACGTTTCAATCTAAGCCAATGATGAAACTAAGGCGAGCGCATGGTGTATTAGCGGTCCATGACGACACAGACAGCCTTGCTGTGAGCGGGAGAGACGGTAGCGCCAGATTCCTCTTTAGTGTATATTGTAAGAAACTCTATGGTGTCGACGGGCAGGCCTTGAACTGAGTTCACGCTCGCGCTATGAAACGCGATTGTGCTGTGTAACGCTTGCCAAGAAACAGTATTCTTGCTTCTGATGCCTACTACAGGATTTTTTGCCGTCGTCCTGGGGTTTTATCGGGCAATAGGTCATTTGAGGCATTTGGAATAATACTAACGCCACACACAAAAAAACAGTAGCTGCCATGCTAATTTTCCTCGCTCAGACACTGACAAGCATTTATAACCTTAGCTGTATTATCTTTACGCGTTGCACGAACGTGTGAGCTGTTTAGAGCGTAACTGGTATAGGCTGACGACCGCGTTTTTGTGTGTGAGGGATGAAAAAAGCCGCTTGTTTTCTCAAGTCCCGGGCCGGTGTTGCTTGAACGTGCTGTGACTGACAGCCCGTGTTCTCATGTCACGGAAACCATTTCTTATGCCACCTGTTCGCATTCGGCGCCTCATATTTCGTTATAAGACGGCGTATATTACCTTTAAAAATGAATTCCCAGCAATGCATGATTGTTCAGAAATAAATTAGACTTTAAAGCAGACCGGTGTAACCTTGGTCTTTATAAGCTGGCCTTCTCACATTGTGTATTGCACAGTAACGCCTAGTCATCACGAAAAAAATTGGCCGCGTATTCTGCTGGCTACTCTGCAAATGTCGTTGAAAGATGATAGTATTTTCCCGCTTTTTCCACCTAAATGACTTTCTTCTCTTCCCCGCTCACTTTTGAACCTGTTCCCTTCCCGCCTCGCTTCTCCTACGGTAAACGCGGTGGAGGCTTGCTCAAGCCAATTCAATTTTCGCGCGTTGCATGGCTGGCATTCCGCCCGTTGAGACCTTGTGTTAATTTTGCCTATGGCGCATCAGCCACGAGCCCGAGGCTCCTGCCCAAGCTCTTTTTTTATATTTTGGGGCTAAAATATAGTTTATTTGCCGTTTTTGGTTTGGTATCCCAAAAATCGCGCCAACGTCTATTTTGTATAAAAGAACATTGCATGTACCAGTTAATTATTTATGATTTACGTCAATGCCTGCAGAAAGCTCTCCTGGCGGGACAGCACGGTTTGAGAGGGAGTGCGTTTCCAACTGATTCGGCGTCGCTTGTGCGGTGTGCGATCGTTTGTGGTGCCCCGGGGCCCTCAGTGACGTTGCCACGTTAACCCACAAATAGCTGCGCTGGTCATTCACTTTCACACAGCGGAATCGCGCCGAATGTTTGATGAAATATCATGCGATGAAATATGATGTGCAGCTGGCTCTCTAGGAAAGGTTTGTTCGTGCGTGTGGACGTGGAGTGACAACGGATCGTGACAATGAGCCTGATACGCTGTTCTGTAATTAGGAGGTGAGTGTCGCGAAATCCTGCTGCGCAGGAGTGACCGTGGTGGTACAGTGGGATGTCATGGTACCCACAAAAAGAACCTCGCTTTACTCCCGACGAACGACTATATGGCGTACAACGTAATGAACAGCGAAATCATTCGTCTGCTTCCAAACTGTACGCTGGGGCACCGTCATTTTGTCATGTTATTGGTGATTGAATTGGTGCTTGTGCCAAACAGTGGGCATTTTGAGGAACTTACATCATCTTTATTGTTAACATATAATTTACTTCCATGCGAAACAATAAAAAAAAAATGTGTAGCGCACGATTTACCGAATTTTTGCCGAAAAGACTGAAGGAACTCTCACCTACGAAGACCAATTGAAGAAAGAAAAGCTCCGCCAGGCGACCCATCTTGTTAGAACACTGCAGAGAGACAAAACCGAAACATTCACTGGTACATTTCGCCTTGCTAATAACGAAGGTGTGTTTCGTAACTTGGTCTTTCCCACTGCGAAAGGCATGCTGACAAGTACGATGTTTGGCATCTGCCACGACAAATAGTGCTCAAGTTACGTAGAAGCATTGATTCTGTTTTCGAAGGTGTAAATTGAAGGCGAAGAATAAGAAACTCGCGCACAACTGTAAACCGAGAATGGTAATAAACCCAGGGGCGTGGTTCAGTGGTTAGGAGCATCCTGTAATTACCACGAGGTCACTGGTCGAATTGGCCGTAGTTTTTAAATTCCACATGGCTTTACCATGAGGGCGGTTTTATCAGGAATTATCTCGTGGTATATGTAATTCTTTATCCCTGCGCTACTGGGTTGCCCTCATGGGCGAAGTGTTGTATCCTTGGGGTGTAAGCCACAACGCGAACGTTTTAGAAGGATACAGCCTTTTTGTCACGTGGCACTTCCTCGCATAACAGTTGGTAAGAGGCCGGGTTGTAACAGGGCAGCATTCGTGATCGAATGATTAGTGACCCAGGCTATCCGGCAAGAGAGGGGAGCCGAAATCACGGCCGGGGATGGCTGTATAGGTTGCCAATATAACAAAAAACGCCCCAAATATGTGGTGAGGATTAATTTCAAGCGCAGTTATCAAGCCCGCATATGTGTCCCCGAGCCCCACAAGAAGGTGGCAAAATATTTAGTTATTGATATATGTAATACGTACTGCAAGCCACCTCTTCGCGGCTAAGGCAAGAGTGGTGCGTAGCGATGTAATACTGTATATATATATTGAGAGGACAAGGTTTACCGGAGAGGCCGATGTTCGGCGCGACCGTTTATTCGGAGGTTCGAGCAGGGAACGTCCGATTACACACACCATGATGATGAGTATTCACAGAGATGAGGACGAAGTGCTAGAGCACGTTCGCTAATGATGATGATAATGTACAGATGAAGAGGAAGCACTGATGGCAGTCCGATGATTCCCCACTAAGACTGACTGTGCTAACTGGTGCCGGTAGATTGCCCAAGGATTCTCACACTCGCCCCCCCCCCCCCCCTTGCGGAGTCGGCCGCCTGGCCGCGAGTCATTCTGGAGCCCGGCGCCTGAAGGGCTTGAGGCGAGATACGTGGACTATTTCGACGCCACGGCGACGACGGTCTGTTACGGGGCCTATCGGTGCTATGCGGTAATTAACTGCAGAAGTCTGTTCGAAGACGACGTAAGGGCCGAGGAAACGCTGAAGAAACTTCTCACAAAGATCAGGCTTCCGTTCAGGGGTCCATAGGAGCACTTCATCACCAGGGTGAAAACGAACGGAGGAATGTTTCGAGTCGCATCTTGTCTTCCTGACTTGCTGATGAGCTTCAGTGTGCAAGCGTGCTTGTTCTCGGCAATATGCGAGCCGTGAAATGTACTGCTCATGGGTTGGTGCGTCAGAGGAAACAGGGGCGGAGAAGAAAGTTGACTCGAAGGTATAGGAAGGTGAGCGGCCGAAGACGAGAAAGAACGGAGAGTAGCCAGTAGTACGCTGACGTGCAGTGTTATAAGCAAAGGTGACGATGGGGAGGATAATGTCCCAGTTGCGATGCTCGGGGCTTATATACATAGAGATCATGTCAGAAAGAGTTCGGTGGAAACGTTCGGTTAAGCCGTTTGTCTGGGGATGGTAGCCGGAAGTAGTCTTGTGCACGATGTTGGAGGCACGCAGGAGCTCCTCAACAATGGTCGCCAGGAAGGTTCGCCCGCGGTCGCTAAGAAGTATGCGTGGTGCACCATGCTGCAAAATGATGTGATGTAGAATGAATTCGGCGACTTCTGCGGCTGTCCCGGAGCGTACAGGTGCAGTTTCAGCATATCTTGTCAAGTGATCGACGGCCGTCACTATACACCGGTGACCGGACTGCGTGATGGGCAAAGGTCCATACAAGCCGATTCCGACTGTCTGGAAAGGCGCGAAGGGACAAGGTAAGGGCTGAAGCAACCCGGCAGAGAGAGCCGTCGAACGTTTGCGACGCTGGCAAGATGCACACGAGGAAACGTATTTTGCGACAGTTGTTGAGATCCCAGGCCAGAAGTAGCGGCTGCGGACCCTGTCATAAGTCTTCGCAAATCCAAGGTGCCCAGCCGTGGCATCGTCGTGACAAGCTTCTAATATCGATGTGCGAAGGGAACGGGGTACTACAGGGACCCATTTGTGGCTGGTAGGGTGGTGGTTGCGACGGTGAAGCGTGCCATGCAGGAGCTCGAACTTGTCGAGTTGACGGCGAGCACGACTGTTGGGAGGCTGTACGCGGCTGGTAAGGTAGCCAATGATAGGACCACAGTATGCGTCCGCCCTCTGCAAAGAAAGAAGTTCTGGAGGGTCTTCCAGGGCAGGAGACGTAACGGGTGCTACTTGGAGTACGGTTTTCGGGACCTCCACAGCAGGTGACGGAATGGTGGTCAGAGGGCATCGAGACAGGGCGTCGGCATCGAGATGTTTCCGGCCGGACTTATGTGTGACGACGAAATCATACTGCTGCAGGCGGAGAACCCAGCGGCCTAGGCGTCCGGACAAGTTCTTGAGGGAAGACAACCAACACAGAGCGTGGTGGTCAGTTACGATGGTGAAGTGGCGGCCATAAAGGTATGGGCGGAATTTTTGAACGGCCCACACTACTGCCAGACACTCTTGCTCTGTGATGGTATAGTTTTGTTCAGCACTTGTCAGGGAACGACTGGCATAGGCAACTACTCTTTCCTGATTCTGGGCGTCCCGCTGCAGAAGGACAGCGCCAAGGCCATGACCGCTGGCGTCCGTGTGGAGTATTGTGGGGCTCTTTTCGTCGAAGTGGCGCAGAACAGGTCGAGATGTGAGCGCGTCCTTAAGTGCTTGAAAGGCTGCTTCACATTCGCTCGACCAGTCGTAGGGCGTGCCAGACTTTAAAAGCTTGTGTAAAGGAGAAGAAATGGCGGCAAAGTTACGCACGAAGCGACGGAAGTAAGAAGCCAAGCCGAGGAAGCTCCGTAGATCTTTTAAGTGGAGCGGACGAGGGAAATCGACTACAGCGGCGATCTTGCCAGGATCAGGTTCTATGCCCTCTTTGCTGACCACGTGTCCCAATACCCTAATAGTCTTACTCGCAAAGCAGCATTTCTTTGCATTAAGCTGAACCCCAGCGCGGGCAAGGCACGCTAATACTTCTTCCAGACGCTTGAGGTGCTCGGAGAACGTGGACGAGAAGATGACAATATCGTCAAGGTAGCAGAAGCACGTTTTCCATTTTAGGCCACGGAGAACTGTATCCATCATCCGTTCAAACGTGGCCGGAGCATTGCACAGCCCGAACGGCATCACGTTGAACTCGTAGAGGCCGTCAGGCGTAGCGAATGCCGTCTTCTCTTTGTCCGACTCACGCAGCGGAATTTGCCAGTAACCGGACCGTAGTTCCAGACTGGAAAAATACTCAGCGCCTTGAAGGCAGTCCAGAGCATCGTCAATGCGAGGCATCGGGTACACATCCTTCCGAGTGATCTTATTTAGCGCCCTGTAATCAACGCAGAAGCGCACTGAGCCATCCTTCTTCTCCACCAAGACGACAGGTGAAGACCACGGGCTTGCCGAGGGGCGTATGATTTTGCGCTTGAGCATGTCGGCCACATTGTCGTCAATTATTTTTCTTTCTGATGGTGAGACATGGTATGGACGACGGCGAGCTATGTCGGGGCCATCAGTTTCGATGCAGTGCTCTGTGGTAGAAGTCTGCGAAAGAGAGGGGGAGCACGAGTCGAAGGAAGCTTGGTATTTAGAGAGCACGTCTAGAAGAGACTTTTTTTTGGGATGGAGTGAGATCGGGGCTGATGACGGCACCAAGAAGAGGTGTGGGGGAGGCAGAAACCGAGTTGGGTGGACACTGTGGAGTTACGGCAGGCGGGAGAACGGCGGCAATTTCGTCATTAACTGATCCAATCGTGCAACCCTTAGACAGCAGAATTGGTTCTGGTGTCGTATTCTGAACAGCGTGTTACAAATCGGCCCTCGCCGCTATGCTATGTGGAAAACTGCAGTACAAGAAATTATCTCGCAACCGTCTACCCCAACGATGCTCATGATATCCACGATTCGAAATTTTTGCACATCTAAAGACGCATTGCGGGTTTAGTTACATTGAATATTACCTTTGTATCCAGAGACAGCGGATGGTGCCAGGGTGAAGGGAGTCGAATGAACGCATCTATTTGGCCTAGCGCTTTTATGTTCAGGAATCTATAAAGTGAACAAAAAAAAAAAACTAGCGGGATAACGAATAACATATATGGCGTGTACAGGTGCGTGCAATCGGAGCCAACATTCTACTGCTCCAATAAAGGAGGACGGTCACTTTATTTTACATTTTTGTACTTTCTGCTTTAGCAAGTGTTCATGGACACACCGCAATAATGAAAGATGTCATGTAACATCGCATAGACGGACCAGCTTTTGGCATTGAGCTGTCAACGATGGCAGATTCTAAAAACTAAAATGCGGATTCCTCACGACTGGTTGAACGTGGACGGGGGTTTTCCTAACCAGAAGACGTAGCGACTAAAGTGCACTTTTTCACACTATAACAAAAGTAAAACCACTGCTTGCAGAAGAAAAGACGCACAATTTTTTTTTTACAATATCCGAAGCATCGTGTGTGAAGAGCCAGAAAGTCACCTACAAAAATAACGATGTTGCTTAGTTTCCGCTCATTTTCCCGCGGGTCACGTCACCGGGAAATCCAGCAACTGCACTCCTGGGAGTGCATTCAATGGCTTTTGCTGGAGCCAGAAACGCAAACCAGTGATTTCTTTATGCTTCATTAGTTGCATTTTTGAACTCTCGCCACAGCACGTGACGGTCGTTTTATTCTTCTAATGTTTTTTCCGCATTTATATATCTCTTCCGCTACCTTAAAAGACTGTAGACTTCTGCGACTGCTTCAGTGCAAAAACGTTAGTCCGTCTGTCTGCTTCGGTCCCTCGATTCAAACGCTCGGCTAAAAAAAGGAACTCAACTGAGGCGATGCTTGGACGTGAAGCATTTATAGGAAAGACAACCTCAAACTACTCCAACCACTGCCGTGAGTGTTATACCTGTGCCACACGAATAGAAAAAAATGACATTAAGTGTTTAGGGCCTTAAGATACCGAATTATATTAATTGGGCGGGCCGTACTACAAGCGAAAATGCGAAGGCGTTAAATGTGTTGAGCATGATGGTGATCTTGGCCAAAAAGAGAAATTCACTCGTATTTTAGAAGTCTTTAACCCTAAGAAAAACCTCTTACAAGGGTTAAAATGTTTGTTTTTGTGAAAGGAAACGTTATGTGAAATAGTGTTTTCTTAAAATTTGTGTGAGCTGTTTCTGAAAGTGGCTTCAGCAGCTGCCGTCGCCTGGCAGCGGTAGCCAGATCCAAAAAAATTAACATGACCAGTAACACGATGTTTTGGCTTTTGCCGCTGTTTCAGTGAACTTCGTTTTCTTCAAAACTTCACCACCAGGAGTGCAAAAAATCGTATTATTTCCAAGTTCAGCTACGTTTCCGCATCAACACTCAGGGGCTGAGAGTTTCGTTGGTTTCATTTGGTGCTCGTCGAGTTCGAGAGTAGGCAGATTTAAGGCGTTCGTGAAGGTGAATGAGTTGTGCGGAACTCCTTAAACCAAAACTGGCATTAGAGTGAACGGCATTAAATCTGTGCGTGTAGCAGCGAAAACAAGGAAATTAGACCCAAGGCATTACGCACCTACTGCCATTTTTAGTGTACGTGTGGCACGGGTGTTACATACCACAACAATTTGGCGAAAGACCATCCGGACATACTTGACGTAAAATATAAGTTCATTACCGAGAGTAGTTACGTTTTTTTTATTGGGCTACACGTTAGATTAGTTTTTACGGCATGAAATTAGAAATAATGCGCTCAAAATGGTCTCCAGGAAAGGCGGCATGAAGGGCAAAACAAAACAAAAAGTGACTGCGTGTCTGCTTACTCCACTGAAAATATCGTCGAATGACGATGTTCCTCCGCCGCCCCTGCCGCGTAAATGTCTCTCCTCACGCCCGCCCTCCCTCCACTCTCGTTCCCTACCGTCTCACTCCTCGTACAACGAACGCGGGGGAGGTTTC
The DNA here is from genome assembly GCF_048455015.1 of Haemaphysalis longicornis. Taxonomy (NCBI): domain Eukaryota; kingdom Metazoa; phylum Arthropoda; class Arachnida; order Ixodida; family Ixodidae; genus Haemaphysalis; species Haemaphysalis longicornis. The sequence continues at coordinate 196,422,650 of NW_027526385.1, read as the reverse complement.
CTCAAGTCAATTAAATTTTTCCGCGTTCACTGCTAGAGCGTCATCTATTGTAACCTTTCGTTGCTGCTGGACTTGAAATTTCGCCGCTACGTCTGTGCTCCGGCACGAAATCTTTGTGTATTTCTGGCTCAAAATATTTTTTAATCGCTTTCCTTTTTATGTCTCATCGCAAACACCAAGAGGACATGAATTTGCAGTTACTAAAACACTGGCTAGTGCCAGTTATCTGTTGATGTTTTCAGTCGGATATGGCTAATTGATTCGTTTCCCTGAACAATGTTGACAAGCACGAAGTTTTTTTAATAATATGACGGTAATAAGAAAAAAGGATATGACACATAGCTCGAGGGAATCCACGGGAGTACTAAAATGCCAGGGGTGAAAAACACATCCCGATGGTGCTGGTCATTGCGCCCCTTCTAGGCTGCTTGTGCAGTCGATATCCTGGCGCGGGCAACCTGGCGGGCCAAATAAGAGCTCGCTACCGTGTCTCATTCATATTCGGTCGTCAACGTGCCCAAGTTAGGAAATGCGGTGTCGAATGGCAAGTCAGGGTCGCGCCCAAAAAGGAGAGAGGGAGAACAATAGCCAGCAGTGTCGAGGCGAGAAGAATTGTAAGCAAAAGTAACGTACGGTAGCGGTACGTCTCAGTCACAGAGGTAGGCGGACATGTACATGGCGAGCATATCCTTGAGCATCTCGTAAAAGCGTTCAGTAAGTCCGTTTATCTGTGGATGATAGGCGGTGGTAAGGTTGTGCGTGGTCCGGCCGGGACGAAGTAGGTCATCAATAACTCGAGACAAGAAGTGCCGCCCATGGTTTGTAAGCGGGCAAATGGAAGTCGGTAAATCTGTAAACGGGTCTTTTGTTCAGTGCCGGCTGGGGGTCGTCTACTGCATACCCCTATCATGTGGCTCGGTGTATGTGGCCCACACTGGCCGAGGCCTCACCACGCGCCTGCGCGAGCGAAGGAACAAACTCAAGAAGGGCAAAAGTGCTCATATATCCGCTCACTGCGGTAACGTGCGGATGAGACCGGAGCTTCGAAGACACTGAGGTGCTGTTTCAACACAAGGACCGGCTCACCCGCGATGTAGTGGAGGTGTTTCACATTGCGAGACACAGCAGGTGCGCTAGCAAGCCCTCTGTTAGGCTGGCTGATAGAGAGGATGGCTTTCTGGCCAGTACCGTTTAATTATGTCTGCACACGTTCAACTTCTGTTATACCTTCCGCTTGCCTGTTACAATACGCAAAGGATGCCTACTCCGTTAATTGTAATTTTCTTGCGGCTATGTTTTTCCTGTGCAATAAATTACAGTTGCGGTCCTGTCTCCCACGTTTTCAAAGTCTTTCGTCTTGGCGCTGTTCGCATAATGGGCTAAAAAGTTCGGTCCTGTGAACTGTGCCGATTTAACAAGAGAACAAAAATAATCATGGCCGATGTTCACGGCGCAATGCGTGGCACATTAGAGCAACAAGGATCGGGCCTGGGTATTACTTATCCCTTGATGCGTAGTTCTGCAAAAATGTCACAAATTGCGATTGTCAACTCCAGTTGATGTTCGGGTTTTTAGGTTTTCTTGATTGAGGGAATGTATGTACTACTGAGCTTGATGCCAGGCATGTTTCATTCGGGCAGGCGGGGCTGTCATGGCTTAAGAATTTGTAGAATGTAACCTTGCGGTCCGTCCACTTGTTTGCCTTAAAAGTATTACCCAGACAAGCAGAGTTCGAACCCTACAGGGGGCGAGGGTCTACTGTGTTATCTACGGAGGCCGCATTTTTTCCACCGTACAGGCAACACCACCAAAAACACAAGGCCACTTCCTGAACATGACGAGGTTGGTTGAAATACAGGTGTATCTTCGCCAGCAATTTTTTAGGGGAATGCGAAGGTATGCCATCAGTCGGTGTCAGCTGGAACCGCGCCATAGCGGCGGCAAGGTTTTGCTCAATTCGATGAAGTTGATGAAGCTAACAGCACAAAAAATATTCAAAACAATGACGTACTGGGAGCGAGGAGGGACAGCGTGAGCTGTAAGTTGGTTATCACTTAGTGCGACGGTGACGATGTTTGTTGTGGCTAAAAGTTTTGCTCATTGGCACACTCGCAACTGGAGAAACATTTTTTCGATAACCTGAAATCGATACAGACATGTCGCTGGGTGGTCGGTTCGGCCAGATCGGCTTGGCACAGCAAACGAAATGTCTCTAATGGCAACCTCGTTAACAACTCCTCCTTCAATTCCGACATATCCAGACTTACGTCACCCACTACGACCACAGGAGTGGTGTCATCACTACTTATGCATAATCCGAGAACAGTCCAAGGGCGCGTAAGCACTTTTTAAGGGTTTTGAAGGCGAATGCGCATCAGTCAATTTGCACTCCTAAAGCTTTTTGCTTCGCTCCTTGTTCAGGAAGGGTTTTCTCCACTTGCAGCTTGACACGATTTGATTTGCGATCTCCATGCACTTTATGTTTTAGAATGGTTGTGGCCGCTCTTCGATGCCTACCTTAACTCCCTCTATAAGAATGCACACATGATAAAGATGTTACACATTTCAGCGCACATTTTATCACACAAGTCGCAGCAGACCAGTCAGGCGTAGGCGGCCACAGCTAGCCGTAGAGTTACGTCAAGGAAAAATATAGAAAATTACAAATTACTTTGATTAACGTGTTTCTCTTTGTGACTGAAAGATGAAAAGTGCACCTCTCAGTTTCACTTCAGGCTTTGCTGTGTAGACTTGTCACGTTAGTGCATTCACATGACAACCGACAACACCAAACTTTAAAGCCACGGTTTGTAAACTGCATGATCTCACGGCTATAATGCCTGCTACACATGCCTGCTAACAAGGCACTTTATGCGCGCCGCAAAATTTAATCGTCTTTTTTCTGCTTGTAATTGAAACAAGCAGCTTGTTTGACGTAATTCTTGCCGCAAAGAGGCGAATGACATATATTACCCCTTTTGTTTAAGAGGAACCGTGGTTCCCTCTGGCAGTAGGCCTGTTTGTGTCACAAAACAAAGATAACTTCTGAGGAGCAGATAACAAGACCGAAAAAATGAAAGCCGTTCCACTCAACGAGAAAGCTATCGGAAGTGCAGAGCAGTGATTCACCATAATGGGCTGTGGCGCCGTTATCCGCTCACTCCTACCACGCATCATGCTCTTCGCCGCCTTGTCTCATTCCTCTCCTGGTGAATTAAACGGAGGTTTGTCCAAGTACTTTCAAATTTACCGCCTTCGCAGCGCTTCCGCAACCCCTGGCTGAAACTGCGCCAGCGGGAGTTCTGTTCTTTTTGTGCTTGCTTTTCCACACTTCCACTTTTTTTAGATGCGACGCTGAGAGCATCTCTTGTCGGCGGCCCTCTCCTTCCTGAGTGCTTCCGTCGTCGTCGGCGTACGCACTCTCCTCCGCTCACTCCTCTCCTCTCCTATAGCGAACACTCTCTCGAGAGGGGCATTGGATTGGATTCGATTGGCTTGGCTTGGCTTGGCTTGGATTGGATTTGGATTGGATTGGATTAAAGTGGATTGTGTTGGATTGTGTTGCGTCATAGCTGCGACAGACATAGTTGCGTCATAGCCGCACTGACGCCGGCGCGTGCCCAGGTGAGATCGAACACTCTCTCTCAACATCTGCGGGTGTGCGGCCTAGCGCGCTCCACTATGGGTTAGAGGCATGGGTTAGAGGCACCACCCACCGTAAATCTATGGGTTAGAGGCACCATACAGGGGAAAAAAAATACATGGTTAGGAGTGGTGTATCTGTGGACCGGAAGTAGTGCTAGGGAGGAAAATGAGGAAATGGCAAACTGCTTGAGAAGAGATATAAACGATTTCAAAGATTCGGGCGAAATAATCATAGTTGGAGATATGAATGCCCATATAGAAGGTTTGGATGGATACACAGACCACAACGGTTCTCTAGTGATAGATCTATGCCAGGAAAATCGGCTTGTAATAGTAAACACGGAAAGCAAGTGTGACGGACAAATAACGTGGGAAAGCGGTAACAGACAGTCCAGCATAGACTACAGTTTAGTATCCGAGACAGTATACGGAAGGCTGCGGGAAATGAGGATAGATGAAAACGGAACAGACAGCTTAGGAAGCGACCACAAGCGGCTTAGCTTGCACTTTGGAGGAGCAACCCGGACGAATGCAGAAATAGGTACAATAGGAGGAAATAATTTGAATAAGGAGCAGTTAAAGATCATCGCTGATAGATTGGAAGATGAAATCAATAAATACCCAGGCAAAAATTGGGATTACGACGAAATGATTGCGTTCATAAAGGGTAAGATGAATGAAGCAAAGGAACGAAACCGATGGAAAGGGAAGAGAAAGCCGAAAAGCTGGTGGAATAAGGAAATAAAAGAGGCTATTGACCAGCGAAGGAAGGCGTCTAGAGAACATAGAGAAGCAAAAAGAACTGGTATGGAACCGGAGGTAGTGAAGGAAAAGTGGGATGTCTACCGTGGGAAAAAACTAGAAGTGCAGAAAATGGTGCAAGCAAAGATCAAGCAGAAAAGCGAACAATGGATGGCAGAAATACGGAAGAAGGACAAAAGCGCATCCAAGAAGTTTTGGAACCATGTAAAATCACTACGCTCAAAAAACGATAACCATCAAAAATTCCTGATTGATGAGGAGGGGGAACATTTAGAAGGAGAGCACGCGTTGGCGCATATTCATCGAGTGATTAGTGAGAAGTTTAGGACAATAGTGTTAGAGAAACCTGCACCGATAACATCAGCGCCACAAAAGACTGCGGAAAGGGAAATAAGTTTGAGCAACCTTGATTGGAAAAATGCAGAACAAAAGGTTTCCCCCCAGACAGCAGTGGGCCCGGATGGAATACCAATGCAACTGATAAACCTACTTGGACCTAAAAGTAAGGAATCGTTTATGAGGGAAATAGATAAGGTGATAGAAACCAAACAAATACCAGAGGACTGGTTAGAAACTAGGATGAATTTAATATATAAAGGTAGAGGAGACAAAGCAAGTATTGATTCATACAGACCACTCACAGTAACATCAGTGGTGTATAGATTCGTAATGCAGGCGATAAAATCAGAAATCCAAGCATGGATGGAAGAAAATGAAATACTTGGGGAACTGCAGAATGGATTTAGACAAGACAGGCGACTGGATGACAATCTGTTCGTGATAACGCAATGCATTGAAATTGCGAAAGCACAGAATAGACCACTATGGATTACGTTCTTGGACATTAAAGGGGCATATGACAACGTAAACAGAGAACGGCTGTGGAGAATGCTGAAACTCCAGGGATTAGATGACGAGTTAATACAGTTCCTTATAGCAATCTATAAAGACAATAGAGTGCACCTTACTTGGGAAGGACAGAAATGCGCCCAGCAGGTCAACATCCATCGGGGGCTGAAACAGGGATGCCCTTTGAGCCCAATACTGTTCATGCTTTACATGGCAGGGTTAGAAAAGAAACTGGAAGAAAGTAAAGTAGGGTTTAGCCTAACCCATATGCTGCAAGGCGAAGTGGTACAGCAGCATATTCCGGGAATGTTATACGCAGACGACATTGTTCTTTTAGCTGATAACCAAACCGATATGCAGCAGCTAATAAATATTTGCGGCCAGGAAGCCACTGACCTCGGGTTAAATTTCAGTGCAGAAAAATCAGGAATAATGGTTTTCAATGACGCTACCACCGACGTAGTGTCTATCCAGCAAGGCGAATTACCTAGAGTGAAGGAATATAAATATTTGGGAGTGTGGATAAACGAAGGGGATAACTACTTAAGTACTCACGAGGAGTTACTTAAGGTTAAGGGAAAGCGAAACGCAGCTATAATGAAGCATAGAGCTCTGTGGGGGTATAACAAATATGAAGTAGTAAGAGGAATGTGGAAAGGAGTAATGGTTCCAGGCCTCACGTTTGCGAATGCGGTACTCTGCTTAAAATCAGACGTTTTATCAGGCCTTGAAGTAAACCAGAGAACGGTAGGACGTTTGGCCTTAGGCGCGCATGGAAAAACAACTAACGAAGCAGTTCAGGGAGATATGGGCTGGGCGTCGTTTGAAGTTAGAGAAGCTCAAAGTAAAATATGCTTTGAGATGAGGTTGAGGGCAATGGATCAACGAAGGTGGGCAGCTAAGGTTTTTAGGTACCTATACTTGAAAAGCGTGGACACGCAGTGGTTAAGGAAGACTAGACGGCTAACGATGAAATACGGAAAGAACAGTGGGGAATCCAAAACAGCCAAGGTAACCAAAAAAGAGGCAAGGCAGATTGAAACGAATAAATGGAGGGAAAAAATGGAAGCTAAAACGTCGTTAGAGATGTACAGTGCTGAGAAGATGAACATCAGAAAGGAAAATTTCTACGATAATTCCCAGGGCAGTGCTTTGCTTTTTGAGGCTAGAGCAGGGTGCCTGCGAACTAAGAGTTTTGTGGGGAAGTATTCACAAAATGATGGGGTATGTGTGGTCTGCGGAAAAGAAACAGAAACTATGCGGCACATAGTGTTAGAATGTGAGGGTATCCATCCAAATCTACATGAAGGGAATATTGGGCTTTCAGAAGCCCTAGGATTTAAGGGTATCAGTGAGGAAGTTAACTTCAAGGCTGTCGAGGGGACGAAAAGAAGATTGGAATGCTGGTGGATGAAAAGCAGAGAGGGGAATATTGCCTAGGACAGTTACCACCTGTAACAGGGAAAAGAAAGTATTTCGGGCCTAATAAGCCTTAGGGCCTGCCATAAGCAGCGCTAGTATTAAACCAAGAGTGTAAAACATGGTTATATTAGTCCTTTTTGGTAAGATGACATGTCATCACCCCGCTTCAAAGGGGAAACCAATAAGAATCATCATCATCATCATCATCGCATGTGCAGTACTCTCTCTCTCCGCGGTCTCCTCCCCTTCGGGCGCGCTGCGCATATAACCGGTGTGCCGCTCTCCGGCGGCCTTTCGGTCGACGGTTGCTCTCCGATGGCGCTTGAACCCCCCTCAGCATCGCATCACACCAGGGTTCCCGTTAGGGGAGATGGGCTTAATTTTTTTGCTTACCATCGTAAAAACCAACCCAACGGGCGTTGCTAACGGAAGGAACGCGGGCGCTGCCAGTTAATTGCGCATATTTTGTGTCAACTATACCTACAGTTTTTTTGCGCTAAACAACAGGGTGATGTATGACAAGCGCCAACATTTCACGAGTTTCGAATGCTCATGACTATATAAACGGCTTGGCTTTCGAAGCCTCTAGGTTACGCCGCGACGAGAGCCGCTACGACTACGACAGAACTCCCTGTGGCTCTACTTGGGTCGAGCGAGCGAGCTACGACGACAAGGCGAGCCCCTAAAATGCTCTGCACTGAAAAGGAATGCCTAACTTTTAAGGTGAATAATTGAAACCATAGGTGGAAGCTGTAGCTTGGCAAGTGAGGTGCTAGCCATAATGTGGATCATACTGAGTCACACAACAATCCAGGCATCTGAGATAGGGTGAGAAGGCGGGATGTGCAGAAATGCCCCTTCTGGTTTTTTTGTTATTGGTGTAACAAGTAATGAGTTAATTGAATTTATACCCACCGAATCTAGAATCATGTGAGTCAATACTGCTGATTCCTCGCATTGAGATTAGCGGGTCGAAGTGTCGTGCGCACCGACCGGTACGTAATTGTCTTCGTAGCGTCTTCCATCCCTTATCTTCATATCCACGTATTCGCCCAACGATGCTCAGTAGTGCGGACTCGTCTCGGCTTTTTGGTGTTTGGCCTTTCAAACGTTTTCGTTCTACCCACAACGCGTGTAGCGAAACCACTGCAGTAGCACTCCTTAAAGTTTGTGCAGTATAGCGCTCCATTCGGACTGAGGCTACCTCTTTGTGAAGTTTCTTTGTTGATATGCTACCTAGGTGAGAGAGCCATTCCTCTTGCTGCCGTTATATGCAAACCGAGGCGCTTTAGGCGTTGCAACTGGACATCCGATCATCGAAAGCTTCAACTAACAGTTGGGATAACTTGGGAAGGCTGTGCCATAGATGTGAGGTTGCAGTTTTTGGCTATGATTCTCACCTATCGCGCTCACGCGGCGCCATTGGTTGCCACCCGTTTCTTCAAGAGCTAGCCTCTGCTGTTTTCTCTTTTATTCTGTCTTGTTCCTCTTCGCCCGGCTCTAGAGATAGAGAGAAAGCTCCTTATTGAAGAAGCAGACAGGTTTGCCGGCGCTTACAGTCGCCAACTAGTTTCTCTGCTGAGGATTGGATAAGGAGGAACAAAGGGCCTAAGAAAGATTCTGGCAGGAAAGAAAAAGAAAGTAAAAGTCTGTCGTGGACTTGGCGCGATAACGGACTTCATGCATTTGTCTTTTGTTCTGGGTGCGGGCCACATAATTTACAAATTTGAAATTAGGCCACTGTCATACAAATAACAGAACTCCTTAGAACTTGGCGCTGCTTCAAGGGAGAAGTCAGTGGTCCTAAAATAATGTAGACAGTTATTCATATCTGTTCTAAGCGTTCTGTTTTCAAGAAAGTGTGATCTCGTTACCATGTATGTAGGCCACACATTTTGATAAAAGGTGTTTAGCTGTTCCAGCACTAGAACTATTATCGCAGTGCGGATTTGGCGTCGCGCCAAGGCGAAATAGGTAGTTAATGTATGCACAGTTGAGGCATACACAATAATTTAACGTTACCAGCTTACCGGGGAGCAGTCTCGGGAGTGTTGACTTTGATTCCGGGTAGATCGTGGGTATAAGGCACGCCGGTGTTTTGCAAGTTATTCCATAAACGGTTTCTTTCAGTAACCGTGAAGTGGTGAGCCATGACAGAAGCTTCTCTTTGCGGTGTTTCCGGTGCAGAAGGCTGTTTCGGGCCGCTTAGTCGGCTTTTTGGCTTCCTTCGATGCCACTCTGTTCAGGTACCAACTGCAATTTAATGTTGTATGCAGCAGAGCAGGCTAGGTGGTGAAGGTACGAGATGTCGCAGGCTGCGATTTAGTGTGTGTGTGGGGGGGGGGGGGAAGGGGGGGGGGCGGGGGAGTCTACTTCTTCTCGATAGAATTTGCAGAGCTGGCTTGGAGTTCGTAAAGATGCTCCTTGCACTGGTGCGGCACATGACGCAGGATGTAAACCATTCCTTCCTTAAGAGCAGAGAGCTCTAGTAAATTTATATGCAATATTAAGTCAGAGACCACTCACCGATTTCTCGGGAGCTTCCTGTTTTATTTATTACCATAACTCGGAGCCCCTATGGTCTAGCTGTCTACCGGGCTAAACCATTGTCTTAAACTTCGCAGCTCTCGCTACAGTTCTTCCCAGCGCGAAATTGAAAGTGGCGCAACTCCCCGTCTGTCCTAGGTGTTGGTGTTTCGGGGGCCTGGTTAGTGCCTCTACATTTTGTTGCCAAAGTAAAATTTTCGCGGTTGTTTTTTTACTTACTCAACCGCTTTGGAAAATCCGGGCCACCTCCACTAACGTGAAACCTGAGGAGGGTGGCGTATTCAGTCCATCAGTGCGTACTTTGCGCATTGGCGTTTTTGCCCATGGAGACGAAACCGTTGGGGGCAGAGGTATGCAGCTTTGCTGTAAAAGTCTTGTGTACTTGAATCACGAAGTGTTCTAGCACGAGGCGTTGAAAAACGAGTGTCCCGGTGAGTTCATTTTTACGCGTTTTTTGCCCTCGGAGAGGAAACGTTCTAACGCGAGGCGTTGGAAAACGAGTGTCCCGGTGTTTTAGTACCGTGAATACGTGAACCGACGACGACGACTACGACGACGGGAGACGCCGACAACCCAAGCCCCTATGGGGCTTCGCCCCTAAAAGAGCTTTACAGATTACGTGGTGATGTATAGATGCCGAAAATAGGTCCGTTGATCTTCGCAGTACCGTATTTGTGGTACAAAAGAGTGACTCTATGGGGCACATTTTACTACTCACATTGCAGGTTTAGTTGCAACAGAGGAGATACGTGTTTTAGCAGAGCAAAGCACTCGTGCCGGAGGGGCTCGTTCGGCCCTAGTGGACACTCCCGGCAAACCCGTTCACTCTGACGTTCTCTGACGCATCTCGGCTAAGACCGAGTGAATTGAGGCCACAGGCCCAGCATCAACCGTGAATAAGCAGAGGAAGAATGCTGTCGCATCGATATTAAACGTAAACTACTGTTAGCAAGGACGGGCGCGAAAAACAGCGAAAATAGACGTAAACACAACGGAGGTACGAAACAACACACACTCTGGCCTAGCAAGGGACATGTAATTGAAGAAACCGATACACCAAGTGAACAAGCAAGCAAACTCATGCGCAAACACGTACGCGTGATCCGATTGAAAAACGCCAGTGTTCACTTAACTTTTCCTGTTTTTGTATAATCACCGCTCAATATTGTAGGAAACCGAGTCCTTGCGAGAAGAACGCTTCAAGTGTTTCCCTCTCATTTTTAGTCCTGCCTTTTCCATGAATCGTCACACTATCGAATGCTATTTCGGACTTGCACTCTCGACATTGATAGCTGTCACGCGTCACCTCGGTAGAAGAATGGGCTCCGGACACAAAGGGATCAAGCTGAGACGATACTTTAAGGTTTGCAAAGGTATTGCGAACGTAAAACAAAAGGACAATAAAAGTGATGGAAATACCCCTCATACAGCAAAAACCCTAAATAGCTTTCAGTTCATAACTACAACAGAGTCCTCGCGCTCTATCTACATGTTCTTCAAGGCCATTTCCCTACCGCACTTTTTGTTGTTGCGTCGTCCTGGAACCTTGAAGCAGTCGGGTGTCCGTTGTCGCTGGGGTGGTTCCCTGAGCGCAGCGCCGTGAAGATGGTGACGGGGCCAGTGGGACGAAGCCACTGGTGCGTGTGTGCCCTTGCACGCCGGTGCTGAAGCCTGTCGCGTCTTGTAGCGAGTTGTAGCGACCGCAGTCTGCTGGTAGCGGGGCCGGTCGCCGTCACTTCGTCGAGCCAGGACTAGGGGAGAGCTTAGAGCAAACTCAACGGGTTTATTTACATTTTTACAGTGAGTTGTCGAGATGAAGACAGAAGACCGATCTTGGCGGGCCGCAGCACGCCCTTTTTGTTGACCCCCGATCCCTAGTTCCCTAGGTTGGGGATCCCCATACAAAACAATGCGGACCAATGGTGAGGTGTAAGTTCCTCGCTGTGAAGCACCGCCCTCGGGTAGGGACACGCCTTTCAGGTATGTCGACAGATGCACGGCACACACACACACACACACACACCCTTGCCACTCGTCAGGAGCATCTAGTCGGTGTTGCTGTAGTAGAAGGGGAAGAACGGAAGACGCGCGAGCGCCTCGTATCTTTTTGGTGTCCGCCGCGCGCTGCGTTCCCACGGTGGGGTTCTCACACATACTTCCCAGGGAGCTAACAAGGTTCGTGGAATCACTCGGAAGGGTTAATGGCTTGACCATTGCCATGCCTTCTTCGCTGTGCTGCCGCCGCCACTGGGTCCCATTGTCCGGTCGTCGCCGTCTGGGCTTTCACGCGCACACGCGTTCAGTTGCTCAGGCCGGGGGACGAGCGGCGGCTCCTTAATCCCTTTTGGGCAACAACACTAAACACCGCTCAAAAGCCGCTGTCAATCAGTGGCCGCCGCCGCGGTGTCGGCTTCCTTTCGTTTCCGTCGACAAGCGGTGGGGAGGTCGACCGGCGGGTGACTGACCCGCGCAAACATGGCGCCGGTGAGTCATAACAGCTCCTCCGCCGACGGGAAGATCTCGGACGTCGTGTAGTATCAGCTGCTCGACGGGAGAGATCACAGTAGCAGCATTCTTTCAGCACCATTGAAACCACAAAGACCAACCTCCCGAACCAGCAAGAGCCGGCAATGAGTTTTCGGCAACCAGGCTGCTCTTTCAAAGGTGCTACAATGCACCTACGCCTTTTTTTTTTTTTACATATGGCAACCACACTAATACTCTTGCTCATAGCTAAAAACTTAGACTGAATTACTTAAAACACTACTCAAAATCACTACAGACAAACGTTCCCCAACTGAAAACAAAAGAAAGCAAAAGCGAAAAAGCTAAAAGGCTCTGCTTAATGTGTCAACATTGGCGTTGGCAGAACCCTTCTTATACTTCACAGTGAAGTTAAGCTCCTGAAGCGCAAGGCTCCAGCGTAGTAGTCGCGGATTCTTTCCCGAAATTTGCGACAGCCACGTTAGTGGGCAGTGGTCAGTGACGAAGACAAAAGAAGTTCCGTAAAGGTAGCAGGCCAATTTTTGGGTGGCCCACACAAGGCAGGTACGTTCTTTTTCTGACGCACTGTAGGCCTCCTCGTGAACCGAGAGTTTCCTGCTGGCGTGCAGCACCGGGTTCTCGTTCCCGTTCTCATCCTCCTGGCAGAGTACTACTCCTGAGCCTCTGTTGCGGGCATCGCATTGCACAGTCAAGGGACGATCATAGTTCGGTGCATGCCGTACGGGCGAGTTTACAAGAGCCGTTTTGAGGCCTTGGAAAGCACCCTCCATTTCTGGTTGCGGGAATTCGCTAACCGCCTCTACTTTCAACTCGTCAGGTCGCCTCCTGCCCTGCCCTACCACGTGCCCTAGGTACCGTACTTCGGCGCGAGCTAGCTGGCAGTGAGCCGGCTTCGCTGTCAGTCCAGCGTGTGTCAAACGTCTAAGGACATCGCTAAGCTGGTACAGGTGGTCTTCCCATGTATTGTAGTACATAGCAAGGTCGACTAAGTAGGGAACAGCGTATTCTTCAGCCCCCTGCAGAACTCGGCTCATCAGCCTTATCCCGCACTTATCCAGGAAGCCCGCGGTCAGTACGCTGGTGAACACTGAGCCCGGGTCCCACAGTATCTCCTGAGGAAAGCCCACTCTCAAAAAAACAGACAGTAGTGCGTTAACTACTTCTACTGAGCTTTGCTCCTTTATTGGGATTGCCTCTGGAAATTTGGTTGCTAGAAAATCAGCGGTAAGCAAATACCGGTAGCCTGATTTTGTCGCTGGGAGTGGTCCCACAACGTCTATTACCAGCCGGGGAAAGGGCCCTGAAATGAGCGGAAAGAGCTCAAGTGGCGCCTTTCCCTTCTCGTGCGGTTTTCCCACTCTCTGACAGGTTTCACACGCTCTTACGTGGTTCTCAACCTCGGTGAAGCATCCTGGCCAATAAAACTCCGTTAGGAGCCTATCTTTGCTCTTCCGAGCTCCTAAATGCCCCAACCGACCAACTCCGTGACAGAGATCAACAATGTAATGCCGATACTTAGTCGGAACTACAATCTGGTCAAACGTGCGACCTTTTGCATCCTGGTAGTGGCGGTACAAGATGCCGTTTTTGACGGGGAAACTGACATTCTTCCTCGCCACCCCTTCCCTGACGGTGTTCCAAATCTCCTTAAGGCTGGGATCGCTTTTCTGCTGCTCGATGAGCTCGTCTCCTGTCACTTTCCCCTGTACATTGCCTAGTGATTTGGATACAGGCAACACGAGCAGCCCCTCTTCCGATTCCCCTTCAGCTATATCAGCGTGAGTCTCCTCCTCTGACCCCTCTCTCTTTTTTTCAGTAGACGACGGGATGGTAGACTCCGCTGTGCTGACTCCAGCTGGTGTTGCTGTACTTCCGGTGAAACTCGGTTCTTTCCGCTCTAGTTCGGCTGCTGGCGTGCGTGCTTTAGCTCTAGTCAAGGCTTGGACTGTTCCCTCCTGAAAACTTTTCCCTTGTTCTCCAAGCAGACGGTCGGTCTGATTCGAGAACAAGTAGGAGTACTGCGAGGGCAGCTTGTCTGACACCGCCGCTTCCGTCTCTACTTCTCCGAACGGCCCAGTGATGACTACTCGAGCTACCGGGAGACAAATGCTTCCCTCTTGCAAAACCGGTTTAATCCATGCGCACTTGCCGTTGTAATCTGCTTGTGCCACATAGTCCGGGTGCACCAGATCAATGGTTGCCCCACTGTCTCGTAAGACGCGGCATGGCTTTCCGTTCACGGTTAGATTAAAAAGGTACGGACTAAGTAGCTCCTCGCTAGTATCAGAGTCACAAGTATACGAAAGGGCTGGCCTGGGCCTACGACATCCTATGGCAATGTGACCGACCTCCTTGCATTTGTAGCAGGTAGGTGGTTGCCTAGCGTCAAAAGGACTCTTTTTGGGAGAACTATCCGAAGCCTTTCCCTCCTGTTTGTTTTGTGATCCCTGACTACTTGCAGCGAAGTCCGCCTTTTTCTGTGCCGTCATACCTGCGCCAGCCCCCTGCTTCGCCGTCCAAGGTTTTCCTTTATCTCCCGCTTTTGCTGGAGGAACCTCGTCCCTTTCTCCCCGGCGTGACGCGTACTCATCAGCCAAGTCGGCAGCTGCCTGCACTGTTACTACTCCGGCCCTATCTTGGATCCAGAGCTTCATTGGCTCGGAAAGCTTAGAAAAAAACTGTTCCAGAGCCACTACCTCAAGAGCCTTTTCGAAGTTCCCAAAAGCGCTGGCTCCCTTCATCCATTCTACCAAGTTTACCTTCAACTCGTAGGCAAACTCAGAATACGTGCTGCCCTGCTTCTTTGTCAGATTGCGAAACCGCTGCCGGAACGCATCTGACGAAAGTCGGAACCTCTTTAGAAGGCTATCCTTCACTTTGTCGTAATTGTCCGCATCCTCCACCGGAAGCCGCGCGATCACATCCGCTGCTTCACATGGCAGCAAACGTAACAAATTTCGAGCCCATGTGCTACGGCCAAGCTTCGCTTTTTCACAGGTTCTCTCGAAGTTCACAAGAAAGAGGCCCACATCTTGCCCTACTTTGAAGGGTTGCATTAGCTTAGATAAATCACAAAGATTTTGTCTTCCAGCTACCTCTACTCTTTGAACCTCAGCCATCTTCCTCACTTCCACTTCTAGGCGCAGCTGTTCTACTTCCAGTTCTTTTTGCTTTAGCTGGCACTCCTGTTGTTTTAGCTGGCACTCCTGTTGCTCCCGCTTTTGCTCGCGCTCCTGTTCCTGTTGCTTTTGAATCTCATTCCACGTTTCTGTAATATCTTCACTGGTGAGATTCAAGCCCTCGATAGCGCGAACAATTTCGTCCTTCTTCATCCCCGAATCTACTTCTGCTCCCAGCTCCTCCCCCAGAATCAGCAGCTGATTCTTCAACAAACGCTTCCAATCCATGACAGAGAACTAGTGTGGTGCGGCTCACTCTCTACCCAGAAGTTCTGGAAACAACTGCTTCTGTGGTAGCCTCTACCAGCGAAAAGATTGCACTTCTATCTTATCAGCCTGGCAACCAAAAAACCAAAGCCAGCACTCACCAGTTCACAGCTGTCAGTCTCCGTGATCTCGGCGTGTTGATCATTCTCCGTCCTCCAGGCTCAGATCCAACCGCTTGCCATCCAGTTGTTGCGGGTCGTTGGGAGTTGTAGCGACCGCAGTCTGCTGGTAGCGGGGCCGGTCGCCGTCGCTTCGTCGAGCCAGGACTAGGGGAGAGATTAGAGCAAACTCAACGGGTTTATTTAGATTTTTACAGTGAGTTGTCGAGATGAAGACAGAAGACAGAAGACAGATCTTGGCGGGCCGCAGCACGCCCTTTTTGTTGACCCCCGATCCCTAGTTCCCTAGGTTGGGGATCCCCATACAAAACAATGCGGACCAATGGTGAGGTGTAAGTTCCTCGCTGTGAAGCACCGCCCTCGGGTAGGGACACGCCTTTCAGGTATGTCGACAGATGCACGGCACACACACACACACACACACACCCTTGCCACTCGTCAGGAGCATCTAGTCGGTGTTGCTGTAGTAGAAGGGGAAGAACGGAAGACGCGCGAGCGCCTCGTATCTTTTTGGTGTCCGCCGCGCGCTGCGTTCCCACGGTGGGGTTCTCACACATACTTCCCAGGGAGCTAACAAGGTTCGTGGAATCACTCGGAAGGGTTAATGGCTTGACCATTGCCATGCCTTCTTCGCTGTGCTGCCGCCGCCACTGGGTCCCATTGTCCGGTCGTCGCCGTCTGGGCTTTCACGCGCACACGCGTTCAGTTGCTCAGGCCGGGGGACGAGCGGCGGCTCCTTAATCCCTTTTGGGCAACAACACTAAACACCGCTCAAAAGCCGCTGTCAATCAGTGGCCGCCGCCGCGGTGTCGGCTTCCTTTCGTTTCCGTCGACAAGCGGTGGGGAGGTCGACCGGCGGGTGACTGACCCGCGCAAACATGGCGCCGGTGAGTCATAACAAGCCCGCGGGGCGGAGCCGCCGTTGCCCGGGAGCACCCGCGTCAAATGCTTGAGGAGGCCAACGGGGCAGTGCCGCTGGTGCCTTGCGGGTTCCCAGACCTCGGGTCCCGCCTCCTTCGGTCGCCTCGAACCACGATCTCCTCGTCCCCCCGCTCGTCGTCTTCCTTCTCGTTTTTCCTCCCCCTTTTCTCCACCAGCTTCCAGAAATTTCTCGCTTCTTATCCCTTCTTCGTCGTCGTCTCCGCCGTCTTCGCACCTTGACTCCTGACAATAGCCAACGTAACCTCCTCCTTGAGAACTGACTAACGCTCATTCAGCCACTCATTGATGCATAGCCTGTTCAGCCGATGTAAACCTTCCCGCACCTCAATGGAATTTTGTAAATGACTCTCCTTTGTTTATGCGTCTTTTTCGCTGGTTTTCTTATCCGTAAATATGTACCAACTGGCCAGCAAGGTGCACTTTTTAGCAAGGAAGTGCACGGATCGGACCTGTTTATATGACGACGGGAGTACTTGCGATGTATATCTCAGATGGATTGTGTTTAATCGCGTTGAATACAGATTAGTTTTACCAAGCCAATAAGGCCCACGCTTTAATATAAATACAAAAAGGCAATCTGTCGCAGCGTTGATGCGGCCCGCAATACTCAAGGTGGCGTAGACTCGAACTCAGTACTATACAGTGTGATTGGGAGTAAACCCTAGTTGGAAAGTGACCACTGCAGGATCTCATTACACCTGAACGATAGTTGTGTGCCATTTCGGAACCAGAACAGACGACACTCTGAGCACGCATTGTCAACGGATTGTCGCTCTAGAACCACTATGAGTTTTGCACTGCCCGATATCGGTTGTTGCTGCACCAACGGTGGGGCCTTTTTCCTTTTTCCACCTTCTTTCCAAGAGCAGACGAAGAGCAGAGTCTCTGCGGGGCATTCGATCTAAGTCGGGGCAGGTCGGGGTTGTCTTAGGAGGCCCAAATACAATGCGTAGGTTGAGCAGTGGGAGTAGGAATTGAACTGCTCTCATTGCGACAACCAGCTTCGGCTGGGTAACGGAGTAACGGAGTACCAACTTAGGGTAACGGAGAGCCAGCTTCGGCTAGACGAAGCTGGGAGAACTAGCTTCGTCTAGCGGAGGTAACGGCTAAGTCTGAGAGGGTTCTGGAATGGGGACTTCGTCAAACAATGCTTGCATGCCATGAAACTTTGCTCTATCTCGATCTGCTCTGGCAGCTGGTGGAGTGCAATACAGGTCTCGTGTACTACTACCGAACGTTCTGATTTCCCTCGCTCTATCTCGCGATTTTCTCCTTCTCAGCTTTGTCCTTAGCGTACCACCCTAATTACCTTTGTTCTGCACAGTATCGAATCTTATATGCTTTTCGTAATTTTTACCCGCGTACTAAGGTGAAAAACACAACGGGATCCTGGCGTATAACGTTCGGTCTAAATTCTCAAGCATTTTTGTGCGAATTCTTACTGAAATCAGCATACTTCAAGACTATGCTCTGATTTCTGCGACCGTGGTTATAATAAATCTGGAAAACTTATTGTAGCTACTCAACTGCCTGATTACGCCGGTTTCGTCATTTGCAGTTGTAATACATGGATTGGAATTTAGGTTTAGTAAAGAAAGCTGCGTGCATAATTACTACTAATGAATTTCATCGTAAATATTGTCCGTCACATAAACCAGAATTTATTGTGTAATCCTTATTTAGGCCATTCTCGCGAGGAATCAGCGTGGTGAAGCTTCACTGCTGAGACCCGAATTGTAAGCAATCCATCGCTATAAGGGGAGAGTCGCCAAATCTCCATTTTTTGTATATAATGTTGAATCAATTTACTCAACCAGTGCAGGGCAATAAAAGTTATAACTTGATCATTTTTTTTTCGATGGTCACGAAGGATAGTTCAGCACCGTTAGCATTTCCGGAGTGAAAGTGTCATGTTTGCTGATCCCACGACTTGAAAAGAAAGGGCTGCAGCTACGACTGATTCATGATGGGAGAAGGTCATCAAATTAGATTATAGCACAATGATGGCATTTAACATGGAGCTGCTAGTGAAGCTCGCCTATTGCCAACTAGCATCGCTAAGAGATGTCTTTAAAAACAGGGATGGTAGAACTTTTAATGCAATGTCACGGCTGCAGATGCCACGGGGCAGTTTGTACTGACTGCTGTTGAAGTTTTAAAAGAGTAGGCTCCCGAGAGAAGCGTTATCAAATATGCTCCACAAAGACCTGGCTTCAAAACTAGGCATACTAGAGGAAAATGTCCACAGATTTCCTGAACAAGTGATGTAGGCGCACAACCGCACCACGACCGCGGCATTGGTAATAGTACCTACGAAGAAACGTGCTACTCAAAGAGTGCTATAACGCGATTAAAAATCGTGAATACTCATTGAGAAGTTTGCACGGATTGGTTTGTTTAGAGGGGCAGCGGAAATAATCCTGTTAAGGCTGACGTAGCATACAAAACAAGACGGGTTCCTTACGGAGGTTTATTAGGTTGGTGTGCTTACCAACCTTATACACAAAACGATGTTTGAAAGTAATTCTGTCTTTATTAACTTTTGTTCTTGATTCCCGTTGCGCGCAATAAAATAGGAGGAAAAATAACCAGGCCGTATTTGTGTCCTGATCTGGGCTTTTTTTGGAGCAATCGCAGTCCGGTGCTGGCCTGAAAGCTCTGAGTCCTCATAACCGTGATACCTCAAAACGTTCAATTTTGTTATGACTGCCCTGACCTTAAAAACCAACTATGTAAAACAAACATCACACTGCGGTACTGCCGCTTTTTTAGAAACAGCGTCCCTGAAAGCATGACATTCTACGAGTGACGCGTGACCCTGTCGGGTTCTGCTTTTTATTATTGCGCGCATTACTGTTCATTGAAAAAACATTTGTGTGGTAGGTACGCCCCTTTTTACTGAAGGTGAAATTTTAAGTTGATGTTTTTTTACTTTTAGGTTCTCTTTGGTTGGGAGTACCTCGTGTTTGTTTTTTAAAAAAGGCAGCTGTTTTTTCCTCATTAGGTGAAATTGGTCATGTGTGTGTTTCCATTGTAGATCTGCCGTGGTCGCCATAGATACAGCCCTGCGCAAAGCGTGCTTGGAATGAGTCGAAACGTTTAAAATCCGGGTAAGTAATGTAGCAAACGCATTCTAAAAGCATTCAGGTTTGGTTCAAAGTTGGGCTTGTGCTCTGAATTTGTTGAGGACAGTCGTCAAGTGCACTTGAAAGCCTAAACTTCGAATCTAGGCAATAGGCGGAGAGCCACAGACTATGACATGAAGTCAGACTAACATCGAAAGTATATCCCGGAATCTGTTTTGCACTGCTTTAGAATTATTTCGCGATGCAATGAATCGCTAAACCTCTAAACATCAATTGTGGATGTTCCGCATTGCGGCACAATTTCTCCAATAGTCGCTACTGTGGTGTCGAAAGAATGGGTGCTGAGTGCTGGCGTGTGGTTTACATTTAATAAAATTCGATTACTTCACCTTTAGCCAACTGTATTTTTTCATAATGATTACATGGAAATTTAGAATTCTGACGGAACTGACGGCATTTTTCTCGAGCGCGGTATTTATGCGTCAACTGTTTATTTTATCAGAATAAGTCTTTAGATGAGGGGACTAGTTACTTCTTCGTGCACATAATAGCATTTGTTCACGACTTTCCTTTCCCGACAATAATCTAGGAGCCCGAATATATTAGTTGAAAATAGTCGACAGTAAATGTTGCAATGTTTGCGGGAAGATAATAGCAAGGCTTTATCAGCTTCGTGTGTGGAAAAGTACACAAAACAGGGTTTAAATAATGTCTTTTTACCAGCCCCAATCCGCAGCGCGCGAGAAATGGGTCCCGTGAACATAATTTGGTGCATTAAGAAAAGAATTCTGGATGTTATTTAGTGTTACCGACACTGTAAATGAGTTAGTACTCTGTTTAAGAATACCTCGCGCAACGTTTTGGGCATTTAGAGCCACCTCACGGGTTTAACAAGAAAGGTACAGGGAACAGAAATTTCTGCATAACGGAAAACTCGTAGTTGTAACTTGCAGCCACTGTACTTTCTGGCGTCTATCTTTTGTTATTTTAGTAGTGTCTTTGTTTATATTTTTGACTGGAAATTACTATCTTGCGCCGATCAATTTTATAGTCTAAAAAACGTCTTAGATGAGGCGACCTACACTTATAAGGCAATAATTTTAAATAGCGCAGAAAATAATTCTGCAAGCTCACGTAAATATTTTTCATTGCGTACCGAACGCACGCAGAGAACATGACGAGTAAAAGATATGCCTATAAGTATTGCTTAAAAGATGCGAAGCTTGTAATACTAAATCGTGTAGAGGTATCGTGAGTGTAGTTGCATAAAGGAAATCTGTATGACAAAAAGAATATTAAATAATTACCGGGGGGGGGGGGGGGGGGGGGCAAATTAGTGCGAGGCATTCTTGAACCAAAAAAAATTTGGACGCAAGGAATATGAATTTATTGAAACAGGTTTGAAATTACGTCGATACATCTTTGGGCTAAGGTACTTAGACGATAAGAGCAGTGAAAACAACAGCAGCCGGGCAACGTGGCTTTTGCAAGGTGAGCAGCGCGACTGATACCGCATGAGGAGGGCACGACTGTTCCCGCTTTTAATGCGAAAGCAACAGATGACCCCATGCGCGAAAAAAGCCGGCGTCGCCGAAGCACTGACGTGGGAAGCCGTGAAATGGCTCCTAACCAATGCGCCTGGGAAATATTCTACTGCGAGAGGCGTCCCAAAGCGGGAGCCTAAACTGGGGAGAGGTGGCTGGCCATTCTAGTGCACTGCAGATAAAGGAAAGGAGTTGGAGAGGGCAGTCAAATGAGTGAGTAGTCATGCAGCAAATTTATCGTCATCAGTCTTCCCATTGCATGGGGGCAGGCGCAAGCAGCTGCGCAACGCGTAGGAGACAGATCAAAAATGTTAACGGGATCGCCATACAAGGCTTCTGAAACGGGAAAGGACCAAGCCTTTCGACAACAAGAGGGTAAGCAAGATTTACTAGGCGTTCAATTGAACATTAAGGCTTTCATATTCCCAACCAATGAGAAGTGGTTAGGTCTGCTCAAAATATTTGCCTAATTAAACGTCGACCTTGCGGTGTTCATAGAATATGTAGGGTGTAAAGCATCCCAGCGTTGGCACTGGCACCGCTCTAGCACGCGGTGCGATACTGAGCATTTTTATGTATTTTTTGGTTGCCCGGCTCTCATCTTACATTTTTATGCCGTTTTACCCAGATATCGTTTTGATTTGCCGCCGTAGAAGCTCGTCCGTGTACTAAAAACACTACTGCTGTCAGTTATGTTACGTCTTGCTCAAATAAACAATTTTCATATGTATGTACAGTGCACATGTGTTCTAGTACTTAAGAAATGTCTTGTGGATATAAAACTCGTGGTGAAGCTCTTTGTTACGGGAAGAATCTTTTTTTTTTGCAATACTATATGCTCCACCTCAGCTTAAAGCGGCTTCGACAAAGCGACAGTGAAATATTGACGTCAAGCAACCCGTGGGCCTTCATCAAAATAAGCTTCGCATATTATCAGGCCACGACAAGCGCTCAAAAGATATAGAAGTAATGCTTAAACATATCTAACAAGTAAGTTTATTATTAGTCATTCGCGAATTATATGAGCTCGGTTTTTGCCGCCCAGGAAACGTGTGTATTGACTGCACGCTTCAGGATTGTGCTTACGACTAACGACACTGAGTTGGGGAAGCTTTTCACAAAACCAGCCATTCTTTACTCGACGTAACGTCGACCTAATGCCATATGGCGCTCACTCTTTTGTAGTTACCTTGAAAAAGAAAAAAATCACAGTATAACTGGCCTGCCAGAGTTGTCGGTCATTACTCTGACCTTTATTTACGTGTCACCATACTGCGTCTGGCCGGCAAGAAGTGTCTGTCATTATTGAGTTTTATCTACCTCTCATGCTTAGTTGGTTTACCGTGGAGTTCTTAAAAATAAGTGACTGTGGCCTGCTTCCAATACATGATTTTACACTTGAGGAGTATGGGTACTGAAGACAGCAGTAGCTTGTTTTGCCGGAAGTGTTCATGAACGAAGTATATGACGTTGGACTGTTGAAACAATTAAGCCGCTGCGGAAGTTTTACGCCATCAGAAAGAAAGGGTAACTATCAGTCCCATTTTTATTACAACAAAATCTAAGGACACCTAACCACTGCGTGGGTTGTGTGAATTTGAAAACATTATTGTTCAATTGAACGCCTGTAGATCACGTGGCATCAAATTCCTCTGCCGATATTGTGGCTGCTGTCATGTTTCTCTGCGCTGAGACGAAAAGAAGCGGCCGCAGCACCGGTAGTACACGGCACTTTGCTTAGAGCACTCCGGGTAGCGGGGCACTGGGGCGATGGCATTTGGTGGCCGCCCCGACGCGGCTGCCGGACAGTTTCACGAGTGCCATGATTTCGTCCGAATACACGACCCAACTCCAGGCCGTCCAGCAGCTCGAGGCAGCTCTCGCACGGCAGAGACTCGGGGAGGCGGCGAGGCCGAGGGATCCACCCCCTCACTGCCCGTCAGCCGAGCCAGTCGACGCCTGCGGCGCACACCACGAGGACGTCCAGGCCGCGTCACGATAGGGTGCCTCTCTAGGAGGCGATCCTCTCGTTCTGCAGGCTAGCCAATAAAGTTGTCTCTCTCTCTCTCTCTCTTCCCTCCAGTGGCATCGCCAACAGTTACTGGAACTTTGCAATGATCACGGTCATTGCAACGAAGCCACACGAGGCGGGCGCCAAAGGTGCATGCCGCCTCATACTCGCGATTACCGCCAATGGCAGTAGGGGTACCGGTTCACTTCTACAACCGCGCTGTTTGAGTTTGAAGATGCTGCTCTTTAGCGATTTCCGCTGCATCTCGAATGCACCCAGATGTGGGCTGCCCTATGAGCGTCTGCAAAGGTAACACCGCAGGCCTTCCATGTTTTACCAAGCTCATTATTTTAAAAATATGCTCAATTTGAAATGAGAGAAGAGCATGGTTTGTTTCTACTATTCAATTGTACGTCGCCCGGTCACTAGTAAATAAGGTATTATAAAATTTTATTCAAAGAACATTGGTCATTCATTGCGTGGCAGCATTTGTATTGTTATTTTTACAGCCTCACAGTCTAACAATCTGGACAGAGCTGGGTGCTAACAATTTTTGCATCACACAATTTAAAATGCAGGAATGTTTGGGTTTTGTCAGGCTGATACATCGAAATGGTGGTCGTCATACAAGCACAACAAACCAGTTCAAGGCAAATGTTAGTGCTCCTGATACATCTGCAAATGGCGATTACATTGGTAAGTTTATTAAACCCCATTATGTGTACTTTTGGTGCATGTTTTTCTCACGTAGATTGTGGGAGGTATTATATTAATGAGATGACATAGCTTTCTTCATTCTACATAATTCAGCATGTGTAATAGCGCGCAAGAATTTTTGTACTTTCAGGTATGCTCCGTTTTAGTGGAACGAAATGCAAGAAATGCAAGGACAGGGTGCTTATTTCGGGACCGTAAAAAATATTTATACTTTATATCATATTTATATTACTTTTTAGTATTATATTATTTCTATAAATAACTTTCGTGCTTGTTACCTGTAAGAAACAAAGTTTACTAAAATTCACGAAAGTTATGAGTACTATATAAATGTAAGTTTCTTTCTGCACGAGTCCAAGCTTTTTAACAGTGTATTAGCCAAAATAGGCGATTTTACCAGTAACAATTTAAATAACATAGACCGCCGCTGCGCCCGCCGGCCAATTGTAGTGTTGTGCTCTTATGGTAATACTTCGTCTCGCACGGTTTTTTCGCTCTGGTCTTATGTCGCGGTTTTCCTTTGATGTAGTAACTTCTTGTTTGTGCTGTTTTGTTCCTTTTTCTTTTGCCGCTTGCAGATTTTTTACGGTGCCAAACACGGCACAATGTAATAACAAAAAAAGGAAAGGATATAAGCATGGTCGGTGGTACGTTATGTGGTTGCAGTTTGTTTGGATGCTTCGAGAATTTCATCAGTGTATTAAAACGTGCCAGGCAATCTAACTATCCTCTAAAGTTACCTTGTTGTAGAGGGACACACAACGCTATAGCCTAGCGTAGAGAAGTACCAGAAAGGCAAAATTGTTTTGTTCTGTCAACTCAAATTCTATGCCAGTGTTATGATGCACGAGGTTTGATTTGCCTGCAAACTGTGACGTCGCAGTTCAGTTCGCCTGTCCGGTTTGTGGCGTTATATTAGAAACTTAGCTCGTATGTATAAACGTGAGCTGTATATATAAGAATTCAATCACATTTCAAGGCAAAGTTGCCACTGGGTCGGTGTCACTAAATACTAGTGAAGGACAGCACTTTTTGCAGATGTCACGCACTCACTGGAAAATAACTCCCCTCCTTTTGCTTTCCAGACCCTTTGTGCGCGTCAGAGGCCATTTTACGTCATCGGGCACATGGCAAACTCACTACCTGAAGTGGGCAGTTTCATGGAGCAAGGCGTAAATTCCCTGGAAGCTGACGTGCACTTTACCTCAGACGGAACAGTGTCAGCCATCTACCATGGCATTCCCTGCGATTGCCTTCGTTACTGTAGATACGAGACGCCATTCCCAGAATACCTGGAGTACCTGCGAAATGTAACCAGCGGCGGTAAGCATTAGCGTCGAACCGGGTATGTAATCGCAAACAGGCTGTAATGAAGCACCAGAGTATCTTGAACGCGCAGCAAAAAGTGTGAGCATATCCTCGTTATTCCCATGTGATCAGTTCCTGCCCCCTAACGATGTTATGCGCGTATTCAACTGTCGCAGCGTGCACAGGCTTTGCATCAAAAGGAAAGTTTTGCAGAAGACCCCTACTTGCAAAATTTTAAAGGCACCTCACACATTGGCGCAACAGATGTGCAGTGAGGGCTTTGGGGCCTCACCCCGTAGTGCCATTTGACCGGCATCGCGTGTCTTCACGTGCGGCCAGGGATAAAGGCCTCGTGGATTGAACTGTTCAGTTAGCTGGGGAACGTCGCTCGTACAGTGCCGAACTCATGTATCACAAAGTCATACATCCCTACCGTGGTGTGGCTAACGCAAACTCTCAGTTCAGTCACGTAGAGTCATTTGCGGAGTGATCCTCTTATCACCATTCTGTCACTAAAAAAGGAGGAGGCTCCGAGACCATGACCATACGAAATTCACACCGCTATCGTAGGTGATCCAAGCGCAAATGTTTGCACAGCTGGGAGGAGTCTTGTTAGTGGTGAGTGGCGGCTGTGCTTTTTAAAGATTCGTAAATCTATCCGCGTGTCCTCGACTGCGTTACTACTAACACAGATGCTAGATAACGTCGACAAACTGCCTAATGTTGTTAAAGGGCTTCTGCAAGAGGTGTAGAGTTTGGGAACGCATTTAGCGCAATAAAAAAGGCACGTGTGCATGACATTCATAGTCTATGTTTACTCACTGAAGCTCTAGCGCGGCTGTCAGGCGTGATGAAGTGGGCGACTCCATGTCCCGTCTTGGGATGCGGGATGCTTACTGAGCCTCCCAAGCTGTTTACAACGATCTTTTTTATTACAACCGAACAGCAGCTATCGTACGTGTTTGCTGTGACTAAATGCACTAAATAATTAGGGGCGCATAGCAGCAGGAAGGCTCTGCCACTATGCATCGACGATTTTTCAAGGCGGGAGCCTGAGACCTCAACGTTTCAAGCACACGCGTTGGGAGGTGGCACGAAAAATTGTTCTGTTGTACACGGAATTGCACAGAAAATTGGAGAGCACAGGGGAAAGGAAAACTTAACGGCCGAAGAAACGGTCTGATAAAGGGCGGAGAACCTGAGAATGATCTGGACATGCCTAGTACACGTGGGGCGTAGGCTCACAGCTACATTCCACATCGCTGTGGTGACCAGGCATGAGGCCTCAGTTTGGAGTGGGGAAGACCGAGCAAGCACGTCATAGTGGATGAGGCTAGATCCGTTCGATATGCAGCTCCTCGTGACTACCGTCAGTAGGGAGTAGATATATATGAAGCTGTGACAGTGTCTCGATGGGAGAAACATGAGAGTCCACAAGAAAGTTCAACAGCAGATCAACAGAAAATGCAACTAGGCTATCGCCTGGCGGGTGGAGAAGAACGACCTATGTGAGGTGAGGTAATACGGGTTGCAGTATAAGGGCTTTACATGCTGCGGAAAAGATATGCAGTCATCGTTCTCTTACCGATGGCATGCGTAAGTAACCATTCACCCAAACCAGAGCGGAAGGAAAGAACGCCTTTTGTACCACCGGCATTTACAGTTGAGGAGAGCGTAACTGTAGGTCTTGTGTAGAAATTAGCACAAAAATCATGGGGCGTACATCGTTGTTAGAACCGTAGTTGCTTTCAGTGCATAATAAAAATCAAATATGAGTTTGAATTAGAAGAAATAAACACCAGTACTTTACTTACGCACGCTAGACATAACTTTTATCACGCACATTTGAAGGGGAAGCTTCTAGCCGCAACCATCATTGTCACCGTCCTCGTCGTTACCGTTGTCGAAGTAGCCGTCGCCACCACCACCACCACCTCAACCACCACCACCATCACAATCATTGTTATTATTATTATTATCACCGTAATCATGGTCATAGTCGTCGTTTGGAACTCTGAAGGCGTGTTGTTAAGGAGGTTTAGGCTTTCCACAACATTACCCCCACACGCAAGCTCAGCTATGGCACCAGCGGAACAATGTAAAGCAGGTACATTAATATATTAAGTGCTCTTCGAATAAAAAGAAGGGCTGCGCAAGAACTCCTCCAATCACAACAGTCCTATCATGCAAAGTATGGACGACGCACACTGTGCTGCCACCGATTTTGTGCGCAATATTGCAGGAGAGAGGGATGGTTTTTTTTAACATGCGACCTTTAACGTATAACCTATGCTTTATTTCTAAGAGAAAAGACGATAAAACAAAAAAGAAACGCTGACGGGCAGGAGCCAGCACCGGTAACGCACGCATTTTTTATGTTCTCGTTTTTTTTTCGCTACGAAATATGCATACATTATCGCTGTAACAACCTCCCAACTTCCCGGTCTTTTAGCGTACTAAAGGTGAAGCTCGCTTCTTTTATTTTAGTCAGTGTCAAAAAGGCGACCCTTAGACTGTTTTAGTATCCCTAAAATGTATCCACCGCTGCACGCGGACCTCTCCGGGTAGCTGCATCGCTGATGTTTTTTATTGCTCAGCGCAATTTGGAGAATTTGACTCCCGAGCAGTAAATTGGGTTATTGTTACCGTATACTGTACACGCTGCCAACGCCTCGGATGAAGGAAGTGTAATAGGCCGTGTTAAGCAACATAGACAACTTCTTTGTAAGAAGTACTTCGTTGTAAAAAGACATTTCGAGTGACTCAATGGACATCTCTCTGTATGTAAACAACGTGACGTCACTCAGCGCACGTGCGCGACGGGTGGCGCCTGCTGGCGGCCGCGAAGTGAGGTGGCGGTTGGCAGAAAGCGCCTGCGCCGACGGCACGGCCTGGCAAATCCTCCCTGTTCCCGGCGCCCGAAAGGAGCGATGTGCCGTTGGTTCGGGCCGTCACTGGCTTCCCACATTGCAGTTGGGGGTCTAGCTATCCTAGCTGTGGCCGTCGCACCTCCATGTAGCTTTCCGCATCTACAACCTCCGCAACACTTTCGTTTACCGTACGGTCAACTGAACGGCGACGCTTTCGGATAATCAGTGCGCGGCAGAACAGCCAAACGAGTCATTCTGAAGGTTGGTGCTATTGCGACGCATCCCAAAATGTTTTTGAAGATTCTTTGTGTTCGGACACATACCAAGGAAAGCTAATTTATTGTTGCTTTCGAGGTCCGCTTAAGCTAAGCGCGGTGCCTCAGGCAGCTAAACGCTCCCTACTCTTGGTCTCTTCGCGTCGCCCGGAGACAGTGGCGTACACACGATTTCATGACGAGGGGAAAAAAGAACGGTAAAGCATGAAAGGATTAAATAGTAAAATAGGCAGCAACGAAACAAAAATATGAAGAGCAAAAGGCAAAAATTATTTCAATAAAAATATCGCGATGATGTCGTTCTCTACGAGATTCACCGATTGTTTTCTTACCTTTACCCCAGTTAAATGTCGAAATGGTTCATCGTCATTGTGAGAGTAACATAGCAGCCACATATGGTTAGTGCGTTTATATTGCGACAGTGCACTAAAATATTTTCAGTAGTCATTATTTCATGATAGTTAAAGTTAGTGTCCATGTACGCCCGCATGCATACTCCAGCGTCGGGAGGCCGCAACAAATGAATATTCACTGAGTCTGTTCGCTAAAGGCAAACACATTTTTCGAGTCGCGTGAGCGGCCCATCTCGCCCCGAAGGCTACATGCTACATGTGAGCACGGCAAGCATCTCAGTTTTCCGGCATCCTCAAGGCAGAATATAATTGATCAAGGTAAAAATTTATTGTACTTACAAGCAATGAATTTCGTTCGTCTTGAACAGATCCCCCCATAACAAAAGACCAAACTTGTCGTGTCGATCAGGCGGCAGGCGGCTATCGCGGATCCCTCGTCGAAACATTTATTTCGCGTCGCCTAAGCAGGTTAGGCATGCACTGTGTTTTTAATACAGTGCTCTACCTCCTCAAAACATGACAATATTTCGCAGCAAGAAAATTTCCGTCTGCCCTTCCTCCCTCTCCCCCCCGCCCCCTATTTCACTTGAGCAATTAAGTTTCTGCTGGTGCTGCATGATAGCAGATGGTTGATAAACAGTATCATTTCATTGCACGAATCAGCGCGGACTGCCAATGTAGATGGTATGACTGCGCTTTGTAGAACAGCTGAAGTTCGAGAATGCGAAATGTTGTTTCGAGTAAGAGCAGACTATGTCGCTGCTTTGGCTGCCAGCCTCTTCGGCACATTGCGCGCATCCACAATACACGCCGAATTTACCTCTGTGGGGACTCCGAAAAGTCTGATGCCGCTGATTTTGCTCGCAAAATTTGGGTAGCCGAGAGCACAGCAGCCCACCGGCATCAGAAAAGCCAACACGTAAACAAAAATTCCACTTTTGCGCGCGTCTAGCAGCCTCGCTGCATACGCGCCGCGCGCCGGTCCGAATGTTTTGCCAACCACCCTCCCGGCCACACCCAGCACGTGCGATTTCCGTGACGTCACGGCCGCCGCGTGACGTACCCCGGGAGAGGTCCATTAGGTGAAGATTGGGAAATGTCATCGAGTTATCTTGTGTTCGCAAGCGTAGCGTAAGCGAAACCGAACTTATTTCGCGTATGGCTAATTTTTATTTCGTAACTTTTATGTGTGTTGCTTTCGAAAGTGACACAGCTTAATAAAAGAAGAGTAATAAAAGTTTGGGGTAAACAAGTAACAAACATAAGCAGCACCATGCCTGATACTTAAGTGACGTATTCCCGACGTTTTGAACCGTTTAAAGCCAACCTGTTCTCCATAAGGCCTACTTTGGACATGTCTGCCATTTATAATGGATCTACAGCACTCTGTACACACGGAGATTTCCTACATAACCCTTACAGGGATAAATAATACGCCCTCAGAAAACCCAATATTCAAGGCAACTACTTTTATCTGTACAGCGGAGATGAACGTGTCTGCGCCTATAAAATAGGGGCCGCAGTTTCTCGCCGACAGGGCTTCAATGTACGCGGTTTGTATCGGAGAGTCGCGAGGTATGGGAATCTACAATCACGTTGTGCATAAAGAGGTTAATTGTCATACGGTCAAAATAACTAACGCGCCGACTGCGAGCTTTAGCCTCACAGTTTTGGTTAATGGTCAGTTTTAAAGGCAAGAATTCGGTTGGAGTGCAGTGTGCTTCATTCCTGTTCACGTAACGGGGAACCAATGTGTCGAAGAGACGCCCAGTTTATTGTGATGGAACACGTGTTCTTGTGATTACCTTCAAGTTCGAATCACAGTGCGTTGGGCCCGTCTGGCGGATAGATGCTGGAGACAATCCAAAAGCAATCTCTCAGAAAGTTGCTGCCATGCGAATAGGCGCTACACAGCAAGCAGAAATAGTAAAAAGTAATAGTAAGCAGTAATAGTAAGCAGTAATAGCAAGCTATCAACTCACTCCTAAAGGTATAAAGGACTCAGTAAAGTGTGGGTTTGGAGTAGCTGGCGTTTGGTGATTCATAGCACCGTTTACCGCTTGTCCGGTATGCATCTATATATGTGGGAGCGTTCTCTTTTTGTCCTCGCTGAGCTACTAACCTATATATAGACGGTATTCATTCAAAAGTTTAGCGGGCGATTTTCTTCGCTTGGCCACACTGAAAGCCGCCATGTCTGTGGCCACTGTGCTAGCGCATGCGCTGTGCGCCCACATCGCCCACATCTCGAGAAAAAAAAAAAAAACACCGGTGTCTCGTTTGTCGTCTGCCGCGTTTCAACCCAATTATCAGTAGTGGCGTCAAGAGATATATTATTAATCGCATTCACATTACGTGGTGGCGCTCTACCTGCCATCGATAACTTCGCATCACCGGAGGATGAAACCGCGGCAGCGAACGGCCGGAACGGCGCGCAAAAGTCCGACACTGCAGTTGGCTGCCGCCGTGGATGCCGACGCAAGTGCACCCGCACCGTATCCACGACTTTGTGTGGTAAGTTCCCTCTAATACATGGTTGATTACAAAAACCGATTCATTTCTTTGGAGAGCTGTTTCACGCGTACGCCGATTTAGCGATGGTAGCGAATGCGAGGCCGCTTCCCGAGCCGTGCTGTAACCCGAGCGCTGACGGATCGCAAGCGCCCTTTGAACAAATCCCTCGAGTTTGGCTTCCGTACGGCAACATTTTCTGCATATGCCTCGGGCGATCGCTTTTCCGCGAGCGCATACGCGTGACTTATCGCGACGCAGTCGCACGCATACGTGGGCTCTAACGTTTTTACCGCTCTACCTACTCGTGCACGCCCCCGTGTGCCAACGTGTTTTCAAATAAATTGGAATGAAAACTTAGGCAGGCAGCAATGCGCCACCATCAGCTTCGCAGTCACCAGTCGCGGTCGCACGCTGGATGCCTTGTCGGTTGTTCGTACGAGGGATAAAAAACAGGCGCGCTCTTGTTTTTTATTTAAACCGCGGCAATCACTGACATCACTGAGATTTTCTTCAGACTCCAATTCCAGAGAAAATCTGCTGTTGCAGTGACCAACCCGTTCCGCTGGTGCCGTGTAGATTCAATGCGCAAGTCTTGACGCAGAAAAATTACTAGGACCCAGATTTCGGAAGTGTAGTGCACGCGCATTTCACGGCGCGCTGAAGGTGCGTTTCTCACGCTCGCTCGGGCGGCGGTTCGCGTTACCGGACCCGCCGGATGTGTGACGCGTGAGCTATCGTGTTCCACCATGGATGTGTTCCACGCCTGCGCCGCCGCGCCATCGGGGACCGGGGGGTTTATTTCTCTTCGCTTAATAAGACACTTGAGTTCCAGCAACCGGTCGGTGTGGTCGCTTTCATCGTCGCTCGTCAGCCGACGAGACATGGTGTCAGAAGTGGGATAAAGTTAGCGACACATCGATCAATTATTAATAGCAATCAGTCTAAGGTGCGTAGCAGGCAAAACACGCTATGGCGGATGGAGATCCTTCTATCCAGTTCAGCGGCACCGGGCTTCAACCGCCACCGAAATTCGATTTTGGGAACCCAAGCTCTTGGAAAAAATGGGTCTACCAGTTCGACGACTATTGCTATGCATCTGGGCTTTACCAAGCGCCGGGAGAAGTACATGTCAGAATGCTTCTTTACGACATGGGCTCCCAAGACGCCTGCCGCGTTCTCGACACTCTAGCATTGTCCAGCGAAGACTGGAGCTCGCTAGAAGAAGTTCACCGATCACTTCATCCACCCGGTCAACGAGGTCTACGAAAGTGTCCGCTTCCACTGTCGAACCCAGGGCGAAGGCGAGACCGTAGATGAGTTCTACACTGCGCTGCGTACACTTGTCAAAAAGTGCAACTACGCCTCAGCGGAAGTGGAAGAACGACTCGTTCGAGACAGGTTCGTCGTGGGTCTCCGGGACTCTAACCTTGTGGACAAACTGTGCCGAACACAAAAGCTTACCCTTGAAGAAGCAAGACTACAGGCTCGCATCAACGAAGATGCCGTGAAAGCCCGTGCAGCAGTGCTCCAAAAAAGAGCCGAATCCTGCTCGCGGTGTGGCCGAGGCCAAAGTTCAAAAGCGCTTCCAAAAGCCGCGACATGGCTCGGATTCTCAAGGGAGCTCCACCACGAGCTGCAGATACTGCGGTCGACCAACGCATCCTCGAGCAGATTGCCCAGCTAGGCAAGCCAAGTGCAAAGGGTGTAATCGGATTGGACACTTCGAAGCAGTCTGCGAAAAGAAAAGCAAGAAGAACATGGGAGCTCTCACACTGCACTCCGTAGCAGCCATCACCAGAGCCAAGTTCGTAAAAGTGGCCGTCAACGGACTACGCTAACTTCAAGGTTGACTCGGGTGCGGAGGCGACAGTGGTACCGGACTCGTTTCCAGGCATACCGAAACAGCTGCAAAAGCCAGAAGGTGAGCTTACGGGCCCAGGAAATTACTCCCTCACCGTTCTCGGAACATTCCAAGCGAAACTGAGCTGGAAAGGCAGGTCTACAGTGCAAACAGTGTATGTTGTGCCTTCGCAAGACCCGCCGCTTCTTGGATTCCCTGCGATACAGGCTCTCGGAGTTATACGGTTCGTGGACAGTGTAACGGATTCTACCGTCACTTTGAAGGACAGTCTCTTCGATGGCTTGGGCGAGCTGCAAGACAAATACGTGATACGTCTCCAACCAGGCGCCAAACCGTTCTCACTCAGCGTGCCGAGAAGAGTACCGATTCCGCTTCACAAACCAGTTCGAGAGGAGCTCACCAAGCTCGAATCCCAGGGAGTCATCCAACGGGTGGACCGTCCCACACCATGGTGTTTCGGTATGGTGGCTGTTCCAAAAGCAGGAGGAGGCTACCGAATATGCGTTGACCTCACCCGACTCAACGAAGTCGTGCTTCGGGAGCGTCACATACTACCCTCAGTCGAGAACATCCTGGGACGCCTCGGATCAGCAAAGGTATTCTCTAAGCTCGATGCTACCGCTAGCTTTCACCAGGTGAAGCTTTCAGAAGAAAGTCAAGAACTCACTACGTTCATAACACGAATGGGAAGATTCTGTTTCCAAAGGCTACCTTTTGGAATCTGCTCAGCGCCAGAATATTTTGAGCGACAGATGAGCAGAATTCTGGAAGGCCTTGAAGGAGTTGTGAGCATGATTGACGACATTCTTGTCTTCGGAGCACCGCAGCAAGAGCATGACCAACGTCTCAAGCAGGTGTTATAGCGCTTGGAAGAAGCGGGAATCAAGCTGAACCGCAAAAAATGCACGTTCTCTGCAAACCAAGTCAAGTTTCTTGTAGTCGTGGTTAGCGCACAAGGAATCAGTCCCGATCCAGAAAAGGTCGAGGCCTTGGCGGAGTAACGCTAGTTCCATCTTTGGCTCGTTCCTTTTAACTGCGCTATTTTTACTGTGCACCTTAAAACACCCGGTTATTCCTCCCTCCCCCTCTGTGCTTTTACTACATAGCTGCATTTATTACATGGAATGGCGAGTTGATTTTTAAGCAATGCCTTGGGCACACATGGTATCTAGCAGGTTAATTTATGCACCATTCTTTTTTTAAGCAACCAACCTTCCCAACCGGCAAGCAGACTATTCATATGCTTGCAGGCTCTGTTTTCACCATCCTTGCATCTGCACATATGTATATTTGTTAAACGTTGCCTGCATCTAGTCCAGACTTCATATTTGAAAAGCGGCAACTGGCCACAGTTGCCGCTTTCTAATGGAGGCGAAAAGCAGAAATGCCCATGTTCGAGATTTTGGCACACGTTAAAACATCCCCAAGTGGTCAAAATTAACCTTAGTCCCTCACTACGGTGTGCCTCATCGCCTGTGTAGTGTCAGTGTGTTAAACCTCATAGTCAATCAAAGTGTTCGTACAAACCTTCTACAAAGCAAGCACAAGCCGTTTTCAACTTTATGTGGTCACTGGTGAACTGACTGTTGTAAAACTGTGCATCGCAGCATGTTTAAGTTCACATGTTACTACTCACTCTTGCAGGTCTGAAGCATGAGATCAACCACTGGCTCTCAACAGCCACTCCCCCAGTCCGGTGAAGTCAACAAAAAGCCATCCAGCCACCACTAGGCACACAAGGCTGCAGAAAAAACTTGGCATAGCGTATGCATGTTTCTGGCCTATTTTTGCTTCTCTTAAGAAGGTAAAGTTTATGCAGCCTGTGTTGCTTTTCAGTTTCAGTTGTACAACTTTTTTTTATGTTGATTATGCATTTTCGTGTTGAAAAGTATAAAAATGTGCAGTGCCTAAGGGACACTGCACCTCCAAGGCAAACTTCATTTTAGATTTTTTTATCCTTCACCTCCGTAAATGCTGGCATCATTACAGGAGTACTTGTCGAACGTTTTGATGTGTGGGTGTTTGCGTCTGTCCCGAATGCAAGATGGTGTGCCACGGTCCCTTAAAGGGGCTGGACCTACCCCACTTCTGATAGTGATGAAAAGCATGTCATAGTCTTCACATAAGCCATATGATGGCCCATTCTTTAAATACGTGTGAACATCCACTGCCTGACTACTCTTTACGTCCCAACTTTCAGCCTCTCATCAGTGCTAGTAAACATCCTACGCGAGGCTGACCCCTTTGCTAAGCTGCACAGAAAAAAGGTCAACCCAACAGCTCAGCCATTATCAGCTGACAATCCTTGTGAATCCTCAGGTGCTGTCAAGTGCACAAATAACTCCGCCATGTGCTCACCTTTGTGAGAGAGAAACGAGCGAAGAATGCCCCAGCAGCACATCAGTGATGGCCTCCCAGATGGCCGATAGGATTCTCCAGGTACAGCACAAAGGGGTTTTGAACCCCCTCCCCCAAACATTTTACTATGCTGCACATAAGCAAGTGCTAGCATTCATTTTGGCAAGGCTCCTTCCATTCTCCCATACCTCCATACACCCCCAACCCCTAAAAGTATTTCTGGCTGTACCAACAGTTGATGGACTGTGAAGAATGAGCACCCTGGAAAGAACTAAAGGATTTGGAGGTTGTCAGGTGACACACTGTTGAGTCGAGTTGATACGTGCAGCATACCACGATAGCAATGCACCAAGCATGTGTGATCCTGCATTCAAGGCCAGTGCACTGCAGGCGTATTAGTAACTGTACTTGCATTGGGTCAAATTAAACTACGCAGCTGTTGAGAAAAACAATGGGGTGTACTCACGGGAGCAAAACTCTAGATTGATGCAAGCAGCAGCTGAAAGGCATTACATGCTGCCACATGAATAAGTGCCTCCTGCCAAGAAGACACTGGCTGTATGGCCTAGTTTAACAGTACGATGTTCATTTCGTGCTTGTTGCTTTGGCTACATGTGGCTTCGGCCTTGTTGAAGCGTTTTAGCGATTAGCGGTCAGTAATGCATTGAACGTTTTTTTCTTGACCTCTGATTGGGAGTTCATTAAAATCAAGTCCTAGCACTTTGGGATTTACACTCTATGCGCAGATTGTGACTATTCGTGAAGGACGAGGACAATAGAAAGGAGCAGTAAAAAATTCTTTAGGGCCTCATCTGGGGAGAGTGACCATTTGGGCTTCTTTCCTTGGTTGCAGCAAAGCCAAGGGAATGCGAGCTGTGGACCGGCGACCAAGGACAACTCCACCCGGAGCTGGGATTGTGTTCGCTGGACGTTGCGTCGTCGGCTGTCGAGCACTGAGGGCCAAAACCATCGAGGACAGGCGGCCATATCCATGCCAACAGAATCGACCTAAACAACAAGGTGAGCTGGGCAGCTACGGTCTCCCACGGCAAACACACTCAGAGACACATGGTCCCCCAGAGTCAATACACTCACGGCAGACATTCCGATTCGTGCTCAGAAATTAACAAAATCCATCACATGCTTCAGTCCATTATCGTTGGAAAAAAAGAAGTTCTAAAAGCAGCCCTAACTGAACTTAATGGAGTCGACACCACTGTCAACCCCGCCTCTTCCAAAACGTCAGACCAGCATCTCAGGCCATCGTTGACTCCAGCCACAGCAGGTTACCGACCTTGGGGTCCTCAGAAATTGGGTCCGCAGATGCAATGGACAATTCTCCATCTGGCTCTGCTCAGTTAAAACACTGGGACAAGAAAATTGGCCTTGGCAAACCCCCCTTGCTTCGGGGTCGGATGATTAGTACGTTACGGAAGGTGTGCTTCAAAATTTTGGAGAACAGATCATGGAAACCCTCGTGTGACATTCAAAGCCATGTTAGTGCAATTTGAAGATAAGATTGGTGCTGAAATCACCGGTCTCAACATTTGCATCACCGGTTCTTTGAGGACGCTGCGTGAAGGGGAATGGGCCCCATAAAATCGACTGCACGTGCGTCTGGCCTCCGTCAGCGGACAGTTCCAAAGTGCTCACCAATCGTCTAAAGCATGGTTTCTCAAAGTGGGTTCCGCGGAACCTAGGAGTTCCGCAGGCCCCTCCTCAGGGTTCCGCGAGCCACTGATAAATTTTACCTGGTTCCGCAGTCGCAAAGTATTATTTGGTGAACTTGAGGTGCGATCGATCTAAGGAACCTCCATTACTCCCGCCCGAGTGTGAGTAAGCACACGCGCGAGCTGCGCAATAAATCTCGCCAGCAGCTTGTAGCCAGCCAGACTCCGAAAACGGGCCACGTGGTTAAACCATTGCACTTGAATCTCGGCCTTATATTACCCCCATGCGCATTTCTCCTGTTTGGAGATAGGTGCCGCTAGCGTACGCATTCGCATAAAGTCGATGAAAAAAAACGATACCCTTGCTTGCTTTTGAATTTATTGCACGTTAATGTAGCGTGAACGGAAGGAAAAATGGCGGGAGGTGGGGGAGGGGTTCCTTGGCACTTAACGGAACTTAGCAGGGTTCCCTGGGACCAAATGCTTGAGAACCCCTGGTCTAAAGGCACATTCCCACTGGCGACTTGGCACATTGCGTGACGTCGCAAGTGATGAGCCAGGCATCGCTTTTTCTCGCTTTGCGAGGGAGGACAAGATCGCTCTGGGACTGAATCCTCTCGTTGCGCCTCGGCAATGCAAAACTGGATAGCCAATCATGGCTAAGGAGTCAGCTGACGTAGCTGCAAAGGAAAGATTTGTTTACATCCAGCAATGCAAACAATGGTGAGCCGCTGCTGCCGCACAGGGCTGACTGTGCCTGTCGGGTCAGGGGTCAGGCCGGCAAGGAATTTTTCATGCGCTTCAGTTCTTTGGTCAGTGACTTCAGGGTATGTGTGTACTAATCAACAAACAGTGTAGAACTCATCAGTGTGGAAAGTCTTTTCAAATGGCAAACACGGTGTAGAACTTGGAGCGTTCGGAGGCGTCAAAACTTCTGCGTCTGTGAAAAGAAGTGAAATTTGCCGGCCGGGATGCGAGTATTGTTGCATCGAATTAATTACTAAATGCAAAACATGGCTG
Organism: Haemaphysalis longicornis; assembly: GCF_048455015.1. Taxonomy (NCBI): domain Eukaryota; kingdom Metazoa; phylum Arthropoda; class Arachnida; order Ixodida; family Ixodidae; genus Haemaphysalis; species Haemaphysalis longicornis. The sequence goes on along the minus strand of NW_027526385.1, from coordinate 196,384,826 downwards.
ACCAGCACGTTTCTCCTAAACGTATGGAGCCCTTCTCGCAACACCTCCAAATTGACCAAGCTTTTTTAGAAAACTTGAAATTTTCCATTTTGACACATTACTCATTGTCGGTGATTTTAATGCACATCACACTAAGTGGGGATTGCAAGCATGACACCATTAAAAAGCGAAAACCTTTGGCTTGATGCCCAACACCCTCACCCTTACCACTGACCATACGAATCCCGAACACACGTAAAGGAAGACCACTTTACGCAACACATAAGAGAATCTCGGCAGCAACCACCCGGCAACATCAAACAAAGGTCTGGTAGGCCCGCTTATCCTCATTTACTGAGATGCATTTCAAGGGCTCTGAGTGGTGCAGCGGGATTCCTCACACTCGGTGATTGGTCCACATATCTGAGAAATAACTAACATCAAGGCAAAGGCGGATCAACTGGGCCGAGATGCTGAGCAGGCAACTAATTATACATTTGAAGCAGGGAACCAATGCCAGGTTGACTGGCAGCTTCCCCACATGTGGGAGGCCAAGAGTGGTTTGCAACAGCAGCTCCGCAAGAACAAAGTCAGTTGCAACGTGTTTTGTCGCCTGGATTGGCTTGACCAACACATTGAAGAATACTCAGTTATTGCGACAAAATTGGCATGCAGCTTGCGATTGCACCGTGAGAAGCAACTACCCAAGACATGAAACGTCATCTGATGCTTAATCGATCTCGGTAAGAGCCAAGCCATACATTGATGCAACCTAATGGGGAATTCCATTGAGAGAACAGGAGCAGTGGCATCGTGCAGTGAGGAGTAGGTGACAGAACACTTGGGGGCACGCGGGAGCAGGGCCACTGCACCTGCCATGAGTGCGGCACGCACCCGGAAAGCAGGTGGGAGAGGAAAAAACGACGAGGGGAAAACACGGTCCCGACCGGCTGTATGGGCATACATGATAGCATTTATCAGGTTAAATAAGGGCGATCCGGCTACATTACTTGCAGTAGCAGCAATATGAGGCCTGTCTGCAAGATTGGCGAGTGAGGAACAGGCGGTATCACTACGAGGGCGTCTCAAATACGACAAAAACCAGTAACAGAGGCTATTTTGCTCATATGCACCATCTCTCGGGGTGAAGTAGAGGTTAAACTGCCGGCTACTTGTTCTTGTAGTCGTTCGTGCGAATCTCCCCGGTGCCGTTCGTTTTTTTTTTCTCTCTCTCTCTCTCTCTCTTCGGCCTTTAGCGTTTTTGAGAACTGAGAACGAATATTTCAGTAGAAGAAACACCCCCGCCCCACGCAGAATCGTTAAATGATGTACAACCAAAGTGGGAAGCTCCTTCACTGGGTCTGTTTACTGAACAGCACCGTTGATTCTGGGCATGGAGTTCAGTGAGAGTAAAGCCCCTCCTATGGGCAGGGCCGCGGCGGAGGGGCTTTAATTTAGAGCAGCCCAGCGGCAGCGCGGCGGCACGCGCCATGTCGTCGCTCCATGTACCGTAATTACCCGATTCTAACGCGCACCCTTTTTCCGGAAAAATAGGCCGAAAAATCACATGCGCGTTAGCATCGGATTCGAAACTGAAACCGAAGCAGCGGAAATTTCGTCCCACCCATCGCCATCACCATGTCAAGATGGCGCTAAAGCTTTTAGCAACGATTTGTCGGATGCAGGAAGCATATGCGCCTAGACTTTTCTATCGGCGTTCACACAAATCATCAAATTGTTCCACTTGCACGCTTGATAACAGCAATGGCAGCAGTGGCTCTCACGCGTTCAAAACGAGCGGTCGGCTGAAGCGTGCGGCTCTGGAGAAGCTCGCGGGATGGGCGTGCGAGGCATGGGCCATGATCCCATCGACCATGGTTGAATGTTCGTTCAGAAGTGTGGCATCGCGAAGGCTCTTGGCGGCACCGAGGACGAGATGTTCTGGTCAGCGGAAAGCGACGAGGAGTGAGATGAGCGAAATTACTTTGGGGAATAAATCGCCCATTTCTCCCGCATTCGTTTGTCTGGGTTATAAAGTTCCGTGCGCGTTACAAACGGAGGTGCAAGTTTTTTGTTTTTTTTTGTCAGAAAAATCGGGTGCGCGTTAGAATCGGGGGCACGTTAGAATTGGATAAGTACGGTAGCTCAGAGATTTCCCGCCGCGCGAACTTTGTTGTGAAAGTTCGCTCCACGTATTCCAGCCTTTAGGCATCCCAGCAATCTCTGCGGAAAAGCATGTGTGAGCAAAGCCGGGCAAAGCACGTGTGGTGGTGTGAAGCATTCGCATGCTCGTAGGGCTCGCTGCCCATTCCACAAAGTTGCAAATACACGATGGATACTGCCGCGCTCCCCGATACAAGGGAGCAAAACACACACACACACACACACAAAGGGGAGGATATGACGTTAAAGGTCATGTGACTTCCTTCGTATCGTACTGTGCTCACTCCGACTTTTCAAGCGGGAGCAGATCGAACTGCTCCCTAGTGCTCTCAGAGCACCGAAAGTGGTCTCGCACTACCACTGGATGACAGTGCTCCTACTTCTGTTCGACCACTGAAACACGCCTGCTCAGGAGAGAGCACTTTCAGAGTGCTTTTGAGTGCTCCTGCTCTCCCAATGGAATTCGCCATAAGTGTCATTCCCTATCAGTCTGGTAGCACGGACAAAGAACTACTGAAGGTTATTCAGGATCTTCATATTGCAAGCTGTGCTGCCAAGGTACTGCCCCCCTACTCGAGCCGGAATAATGCGCTCCTCAACATTACTTCGGGCAAGGTACGCGGCTGCCATTACGGCCCTTTGCACAAAACAAAATGTGCTTTTAGGCAAAACGACATCAGGAACAAATGCTTGTAATCTAGGTTATGACTTTTTGGAAGCCCTCACTCATTAGCTCAATATGTGTTGGGATAGAGGCCACATTCCGCCGAAACAGTGGAAAAGAGCCAAAAATATTTTTATCCCTAAACCTGAAAAAAAGCTTACGATTGAAATTCTCCAGCCATTATCTCTCATTCCATGCATGGGAAAGGTTCTTGAACATGGAGGAAAACTCTTTTTCTGCATACCATGATCAGTTTCAGACGTACACTTTCTACAAAGGTTAAGGCAGCATGAGCTTTAGCTAACAGCCAAACAAGGAGTCGCATTTTAAGCACATTGGACATTAACCTTCTTTGCAGCACGACTTTACAAGTAGCTATTCCAACAACGCGGAGATTGCATCCTCATTCCCCCTCTTCTCGTGAAACGCACCCCAATTACAACGACGAGCGACGATAGGCCAGGGCGCAAGCTCTGCGCAGACGCTAAGCTAAATGTGAGGACGTGGTTTACAGGGACGCAGCCAACTATTTTCGTCTCGACGTAATATTAGTTGCTGTAGTCAATAACCAGGGAAACTCCATTGCCTCTGGCCCGCTTCATACCCCAGTGGTGTATGAAGCAGCAGCCATTGCACTGGCAATGGTGGCCTTCACAAAAATCAGAACAGTAAAAAAATTCAGGGAAGCTTGCGCTCACGTGCAAGACTTGATCATTGACGGACACAAAGTTGAGTTTTATTGTCGTGGTGCCGTGGTTTATTTCATTACCTTACGTTGAGCAACGGCAGAGTGAGCTCGTCGTTTTGGTCGACGTTTTCTTGTGCCGCCCTGTAAGCATGACTTATCGTCTCTAGCAGATGCTTTGCACGCCGAGCCTGTCGAAGCACACCGGCCTCTTCCTTTCCTCGGCCATGCCAACTATCTGTGGCCTATCCACTATCCGCGACAAACTATGCACACGTATCAAGGCACGCGAGCATGAATGGTGTGCATTTTCGTAGTATTTTAAAAGCTGCGGACACCATACAGAAATGATTTGCTCAACAGCATTGCTGTTAATTAAAACCTCCAAGTCTGCAATCCTAAATTTCTCCCGAGGGCAGATCTCCGAAGAGGTGTCCGTACCTCTAAATTTTGGCTTCGACCCCGAAAAACGAACCGGCAAGTTACATCTAATCTGGACCGCTGCCCTCTTTGGCATGGCCAGGAGTGAATCCGCACACAACGCCGCTTGCGGCTTCACCGACCTAGCGCACGTCAATCTGGACGGTGGCTTCATCTCACTGTCAGGCAGAAACAGAGTAGTGTCCTACACGGATATCCCCAACCACTGTCGGCTGACCTGAGCCTGTATCCCTCCCAGGAATATGTGGTTTGGAGACACCTCCAGACAAATTCGTGTCGGAGCTTAATTGTCTACAGCTACTGTTACCCAGGACAGGTAACAGTAGCTGTCCCCCCACCCCCCCTGCAGAGTGCCACAGGTGCCAGGAAGGAGCAGGCCTAGCACACATGCTATGTCAGCGTCCTCACACAGCCACACCAAGTTGCAGTGTTAATAGCAGTGGGAGACCGTACTGCACAGCTCCTACTTGGGGAGAGTAGAACAAGGGTAGGAGCAGTAAGCACCCTGGAACTATCATCACATCTGTCTCTGGCCCTCCCACACCTTTCACCATATGAATTGTTCCAATTTTTACTGCCCCATTTGCTCAATTCTTAGTTCGTACCCCATTTTAATAAAAGGTGTATTGAATGTTAAATACTCCAAATCTTTGTGCATCAACCGTACGTGCATCTATCGCAAGTGCAAGGGGCATGAATAAAAGGGGATGCTTAGAATAAAAAAAAATTACAATGTAGCAGTGAGTGTGAATTTTAGCATGTTTTAGCTATGATGGGCATGTAAATTGCTTTTCAGTGATGCTGTCTGCCAGATACTAAGTTCCCTTTTATGTACACAATGACGAGTTTTTCCCAGCAGATTCCTGGGTATCGCGTTTACAATAGTGAAAATTCACTATCTGCTACTTATTTTTTTTTGTAGGTCTTTAAGCAAAGCCTGCAAAGCTGTTAGTAGGCAACAGGTTAGTGGGCAACAACAGAAAAAGTTTATTCAGCACACAGTATGTCATTTGTGATGTCACTGCTTAAAATGATATTTGCATTTTTCTCGTGTTAAAAAAATCACAGCAACTGGACAGTATCATACACAGAAAAGTGTTGAAACAGTTCAAAGAAATAGGGATTTAAAGGCATTATACAGACAGGTAATAGTTTTCTGGTAAATACACAAAGTAATGCCACACTCTTAAACTAAAAAGATAATTGAGATTGATGTGATTTCTCTAACATAGCACGTTAATAACAACTGAACAAGACGACGAGCTGCAGGCTTACAAAATTGCTTCACCGATGCAGTTGTTGGAGTCAGAAAAGAAATCTGTAAATGCAGGATGTGTTGAGGACAAATGACCATCAATACCAGACGTGCCCAGTAAGTGCAGTCTTCTGCTGAATGGCAAACACGCAAAAAAAATGACTTGATACACTTAATTTACAACTAAAAACAAACTGCAAAAAATGTGAGTATAATCAGATTGCAAGGTAAAACTGACAGGGCTAAATTCCTTGGCAAGTTGCGGTATTCCAAAATGGTTTTACCAATGCTGCAAATGTAACCCGCCCCGGTGTCTCAGTGGCTAAGGCGTTGCGCTGCAAAGCACGAGGTGCAGTCACTTTCATTTCCGAGAGTTGGGGTGGTCGGACCAGCGACAAGCGCCTTACCGAGTCTTGCGGCATCTTAAATAACCTTGTACCAGGTGACACAGTGTTGGCTGACAGAGGATTTACAATAGGTGATGCTGTTGGCATCCACTCTGCCAAGCTAGAAATGCCGGCTTTCACTAGGGGGAAATCGCAGTTATCGGCTTGGGACGTCCAAAAAACTCGAAAATTGGCTAATGTCCGCATTCATGTAGAACGGGTGATTGGGCTACTTAGAGGACGATACCGAATCCTGTCAAGCACTATTCCAATTGATCTTGTGACTGTCAAACACAACGAGAGGCTCACCCAGCTAGACAAAATTGTAGCTGTCTGCGCAGCTCTAGCAAATCTGAGCCAGTCAGTTGTGCCATTCGAATAGGCATTTTCCAGCAAGCCGTGTGCAGCAGTTTGGCTGAGACAACAATGTCTAGCAGTTTCCCTTATTGTGTGGGAAATAGGTGGGTGAGGCACGCTGTAGTGGAAGGCTCCGGATTAATTTTGGCCACCTGGGGCAAGAAGGGGGGGGGGATCTTTAACGTGCGCCGAAATCTCGCAGACACGGGCGTTTTTGCTTTTCGCCTCTGTCAGAAAAGTGGCTGGGAATCGAACCTGCAATGTCCTTGGGCCCAGCAGCACAACACCTTAGCCACACAGAAGAGGATGGAATGGGAATGGCCGCAATGAAATGTCAATACTGAGAAACGGTGAAAAGAGCAGCAGGCATCCAATGCCACTGGTTAGAAGGCGAACATGACCATTAAGACAGCCAGGATGCAACGCATGGTTAGTGTGGTGTGTAACGGGTGTGCAAAAAATGTTGTGTGGTGGGCATCTAAAATCGCCGCAAACCATGTGTATTTATTGGAAGTATGATTTAGGGACTACCCAGCGATGGGCATAACAGCACAATGCACAGGCTACTGTACCAGGTAGTGCAATTCCTGATGATTGACTTATTGATGCAATTTTTTGTTTCGCTGTAGTATCTAAATGCACAGATGTTTTGGTTTTCATTGTGTGATTTGCAGTTATGTTCTGTCATGAAGATTTTAGCCCTGGTCATCTGTATGAATGCACTCTTCTGTTCAAACAGAACATTATGAGGATTTTGCTCCTGTAGACATGAAAAGCTGTTTCCTGGACTGTTGACCGACGATTTACCTAATTTCTTGGCGGTGAAAGTTTTGATGTGCCGTAATGTGTAAAATATGCCCTCCGAATTTTCCATAATGTGAAATGCTATTCCACGCAGTGAATGGCAGCATTCATTGCGAGCCTAAAACAATGGGAGTCTAGATGAAGACATCAAGCCCAATTTTGAACTGTTACGCTCGTGATTTTGATTCCAATGGTTTAGGTAGGTTATTTTTTGTCAGTTGTTACACCACTGTCCATTTTATGCTGCTGCTGCTGCTCTAGTAAATGTTCTTCAGCTTAGTTCTGTGTCTTCACAAAAAATACAGGGTGTTTGTAATGCTGCCCAATGTCAGTATTTCTTTCCCTTTTTTGTCCAAACTGACATTGATGATTGTCGTCGTAGTATGCAAGTTTTTAAGAGTTGTTAATGTTTTGTGCAAAAAAAATTGTGCATCTTAGTTAGTGACATGAGGGGTCTCAACTCACATCAGTGAGCAAGCAAGCCACAGTCAAGAAGTTCAGTCCCACATGGGAAGGTTGCAATGCAAGAAGAGCAGGTGGGAGGGGGGTGTAAGAAATTGTCACCTAATGCTGCCGTTCAAACGAAACAAGTCCTTTCCCACACATTGTAAATATGCTTGGTCATTTCTGTATGAAATTTGGTGTCACCATTCGAGAAACATATCAGTACTGATCTCCAGGATGACTAAAATCTAGGCACTGACATTTGTTTTACGTTGATCCTTTAATACATCAAAAGGTCAAAAAAAAATCAAAAGGTCTGCAGGCCACATGTGGCCCGGGTGTTTCATACCCTTGCTTTAGATTAACTGTGCGCAATAGGGCATGGGTATGTGTATCAATCGTAACACAAAGAATGGAAGGTTACAAGTGGAAGCACCCACACACAAAAACCGAATGGAATGGGAAAAAATGGTGTTTCCGTGTTCTAGATGCAGAGTGTCTTATGCTCGGGGGTATGTCACTTGTTGACCGGTGGCGACCGTCCGCACACCATCTGTGCATGCGCTCCTCTCCTCCTTTCCAAACAGCTGCGTACTCTCCTCTCCTCTCCTACCGTCTGCGCACGCTCCTCCTCCGTTCGCTTCAGCTCTCTCGCGCGCATGCGCGGCTCTCTCTCTCGTAGTCTCCTCTCCTACAGCTGGGAATGTAAAGGGGAACTAGCAGAGCGCACGTTCAGTGCTGCGCTTGCTTCGCTTGACTCCGTGCTTCTTCAGATGAAGTAGGATGGAAGCAACAGTCCCGTCAGCGGGTGCGCTGAAGCAATTAAACATAACGGAAACGCAAACGGAACCCCCATGACACTTCGCATCCTACTCATGGTTCCCTTCGGGGAGATGGGTGTAATTTTTTTTTGTACCCCAGCAAGGCTCCTTGTCTCTGTTTAGCTCCAAGTAGTAGTGCAGAAGTGACAACAAAAGAGAATCGGCAGACTGCATCGGTGCTCCTGTGACCTACTGCAAGCTATCACTAATATTTAACTGATGGGTAATTACATTGTGAACTGTTGGTTGGGTGGTGTTTTATTGATGTGTAATAAAATGTTTCTTGATAGACATGTTCTCATCATGCCATTTTTAATAGTGTCCCAAGCTGCTGTTAGCAGTTACCCTAGGTGTAAGTAAGACAAGTTAACTTAACAAGCCTTGCTGCTGATGCCCGAAAACACCAATGTTAAGCTTTGGTGGTGCACAAAGAACATGGGTTGGTAAGCTAGTTGGTATTGCATAATGAAAAGTGGGTCTTACAAAGCAATATGAACAAAGGCAGGACAAAGCACTGAACTGTGACTGATTGTTTATTCAAGGAATAAACATACCAATGCGATTACAACCAATGAAAAGGTTAAAAGCACATGAAAACCAACACGTCGTCTCGCCCCTTCCCTGCTACATAGCAAGGTTTTGATACATGATTTCTTTTTTTGGGAGTGCAACTGAAGGGTCTCTAATGCACACATTATTAAACATTCAATTTCAAATACGCCTATCAATTCATGTGTGAAATTTTCCTTTTCTAAGCAATGAACACACTTCCCAAAAAGTGGAACACAAGCGTAACTTTTCGCAGTGTGACAAAATGTGGCCCGATAATTCAATGAAGTCTTTGTGCTCACTGTACAGATCACCATTTCATAACAGTTGAATTAGCCAAAATGAAGGCGATAGCCATGAGTTATCATTTCCTGGCCAGAAACCACGTCTTGCAAAAAATATTCTAGCACGTGAAGAGTATGACTAAAATGTTTTTTTTTATATTCTAGCACATGAAGAGCATGACCAAAATGTGTTCCTTTTTTTTTTTTTTTCATTTTCCACAGTCATTGTAAATGCAAATAGCAGTAGCTGGAAAGGCACCTAAATGCACATAAAAGGGCACCAGTCGACCTCGCTATTTATTTCTGAATATTTCTGTAGATCAGTTTCGAAGTGGGCTAAACACCATCACTGTATTTAAACCTGCTGCTGCTCACGGATGCCGCAAAAAACGGCACTCTTGAGGCTTGCCCCGCAGGACGCACACCAGCTCTGTGAGGGCGCCGTATTTCTTTTCTAGCAGCTGCATACGCCTGCAATGAAAGAGAAGAAAAAAAAACGGGCTAAAGTTCGGGGTGAAGCAGAAAGGCACAATAACTTCCATTATGTGCACAATTAGTTTTTCTAAACCAAGCAGGAGCTACAAGTTTTGTACGGAGACTGAAATGGCAGTTCTGCTGCCCCTAAAAACACATAATAGTAAGTTTCGCTAAGCGCTGCTGGGGCAAAACAACAGCTTGAGACGACGTTCGTTTCCGGACGGCGTGATCGAACAGCAATTTCTTTAAAAGATATATCGGCCTCAAAAGTGCGCAGGATAGAAGTACCCGAGGTTTTGACCTTTAACTGATGCTCGCCGGTTTCCTCACTCCACCCAAGGACAATCGAAACACAGGGCTTCATGCCCTGCGCTGAGATTGACAGAAGTAAATTGATCGCTGCATGCGATCCAATCACCGCACGAGAAAAAAGAAAAAGAAAACACGTTGCTGCTTATGTTCGCGTTATTATCAAAAAAGCAGCCCTAAAAACGGCTTCCCTCAAGATGGCACGGGCGACACATTGGCACTGGGTTTCTCGTGCGCTAAATGTTTCACACTCAGCAAAACAACTCACCTGTGACATTAGAGCGCGGCGGCTGGCCATCAGCTGATCTGCGGCGGCGACTTGATACGCGTCTGGCGATAGGTAGATCGTACTGTACTCAACAGTACTTAGCGTCGAGTTATTACTTTGCGTTCAGTGGGCATCAGTTTGGAAATGATGCAGTTCATGCTGACAAACGACCAATGCGCTAACGATGCAACCTTTGCGCCCCGACCGACTCGCACTCGCTCGTAGGTGTGCGCAGAGGCTGGGGTTGAATTGCAGATAAGGTTGTCACACTCATGAGCGGAACCATGAATTTTCGCGTAACCAACGCTATCGCGGTGCAACAGACTATCAAGCCACTCGCACACGCCTTGCACGAAAACACAAGCTCATATCGCGGACCGCGACCTGAGTGGCCGCCATGAAGGCACGGAGGAGAAGAGGAGGGCCTGATCTGCGGGCCGTGCGCACAACGTCGCCTAGCAACAGACGCTTGGCCACAGATATGGCGGCGCACGCATGGTTGCCTGTATGTATGTGAATACGCTCTATAGTTTAGACGGACTTGTTGTTGGGCGAGTTGGTGCATTTTCTCAGAAGGGGTAAACTGCGCTAAGGAAGACTCTACACAGAGACAGGTACACAAACACAGGCGCAGACTTGCAACTTTAGTTGCAAGTCTGCGCCTGTTTTTGTGTACCTCTCTTTGTGTAGCGTCTTCCTTAGCGCAGTTTACCACTTCTGAGAAAATAACGGATATTTCTATTCAGTTCAGGTGTACGCGTTGCTACCACATGGAACTTATTGATGTACCATTAAACAAGAAGCAGTGGGATTTTGAGGGCACATTTTTCAACCGAGAGCTCGCTGGGTTTTTTATGCATGCTGTAGCGGTGTCACCTCCCATTCAAAGCAGGAATGTATTTGTTTTGTTGTACCATCAATTAAGTCTGCGTTTAATCGAAGGTGGAGGCAAATTCAAGAATGAGTTGTTGCTGCTGATGCTGGACTTAAAAACAAAAGGAATAAGTCAGAAGAACAAATACAAAGCCGGTGTAGATGTATCCACCAAGCTTATTGAACACCTTTGGACAAAAGGTATGTATGATTTATTCTGTGGCTGTTCAATTGATATTCTACGTTAACAGCCTAGTTTTGTCGTATGTAAGGCACTTGTTGGGGAGGCGTAATAAACGCGGTCGGATAAATAGCTGTTTATCGCATAAATTTTTGTCTTAAATGCTACTGTCCCGCGTCGCTTTCTGTGCGAGCAAAGAAGAGGTGAGCAAACGCCATAATACCATTGTTGTAGGAATGCAAAAAGTGAAAAATGGCTGAGTCGCATAAGGAATTTTATTGATTTATCGCCAAAATGTGGCCGGTGCAAGCGTAAAGGGGCTTTATTTTAAGGAACTGTCGCAGGATGCGCGCTAAGAGTTGTGAACGCGTTGTACTGGCAAGGACTTTCGGCGCCATGCCCTGGCTAGGGTTGGCCCTGAAGCAGAAACTAGCGATATTTGCAGCATCATTGAGAGCATATTTTTGTTTTAAGCTGGTTGATGTGTTTAAAATCGGCGCCATGCTTACACAAATCTGATGATTTTAGAACAAACCTTCTTTGTAATTGTACTCATACTGGTCATAAGCTCGTTATTTACAAGCGCAGGTACAAGCTTTAGGCAGCAGTTTAGAAAAAAAATACGGGAGATATATCTAAATTTTTTGCATTAGGAGTGTTAATACTAGGAGAATTGAGTTAAGAGCAAGAAATACCTACTTCAAGTCATTTTGATTATAAATTGTACGCAAAGGTAAACGTCTCCTGAGTTGCTCCTCTAACACATGCTGTTCCCCGCCATGTGTCATGGCACGTGGCAACACTGCTATACGACCTTGCCCGCTAATAGATTTAGTGGCAAACATTAGAGACATCGCCTTAAATAGTAAGCCACATCATGAATTATAAGATGTTAAGTTGTTTTTGCCATCTCTTATTTCATTTATGTAAGATAAACCACGGCGTAAAAACCCAGAATCAAAAATTAGATAACAGAATGTTTTGTGATCAGGCGACTAAAAGTTACGATTTGCTCCCCTCGGACTGAAGGGAACCTTCTTTTTTTAACCCCCGTACCGTGACTCGAGCGTCTACGACGTGTGCGAAGCGGTCGACCAGCGTTGAACCCTCTTAAGCCACCTGTGGCAACAAGACTGCCAGGATCGAGGCCCTCGCTATGCATATTGCGAATCAGAATTGGAAATGAGGGACTCGTAGAAGACACACAGAAAGGCCGTGTGTTAGAAAAGGCAGGCTTATTTCTGTGTGATCGTGCTGTGTAGATAGAAATGCCTCATAGAATTTTAATCGTGGGCTTATAGAGCATCAAATGATCATGCACACCCGCCGTGGTGGCTCAGTGGCTAAGGCACTGTTTTGCTGAGCCATAGGAGGCTAGTTTGATACGGGCCGCCATGGATGGTGTTCTGAAGTGGGTAAGCAAAAAAAGTTGCGTGTGTCGAGTTTTCCCACAGGTTAAAGTTTCCCAGGTGGTCAAAATGATCATGGGGCCTCCAATACGGTGCGCCTGACTACTTATGTGTAGCTTCGACGAGTTAAACCCTTTAGTTTAGAATTTTTTGGAAATTCCAGAATATCTTCTTTGTGAACAACCGATGCATCTGCGGGAGAGGGCCTGGTGTGCATAACGAGGGCACGCATAGGATAAGACATCAAAAAGTGATATCTGCTGTGGTAGCCCACAGTGAAATATTTCACTTTGGCGGGCGGCTGAATCGAGTCACAGACAGACAGACATACGGACAGACCAAAATTTCTTCGTTTAATACCTCTGATACACGGTCGTTTCAAAGGCCTTCGGAAGGCCGTTGAACCAACTGCATATCGAGTGCCACATTGCAAATACTTACAGACCAGCTGTGGAGGAGTGTCCAATTGTCAATTGAAAGTTACCGTGTAGCACAGGTATAAGTAACCAAAGGAAGACCATCGGCTTTAAAAACGCCACGCTCGTATATCGTAGTGTGACATCGCCGACTGCCTTTTTGTGCGGCCTCTTATCAGTGGCCTACTTTGTCATGTTGGTCGCAGTGACTGATCATTGATCTGCGTGATAGTAAGATGGATTGATCGAAATTTTGAAGACTAGTATACAACATCTTTCGGAATAGGGAAACACGTTGCATTATTTCGACGGCCATGGTGCTAACTGTGGTGACGTGCACGACAGTCTTTGAAATCTTCTCGATACTTTGAAAACTTTTTGTGTTGACGTTGCCTGAACTGAAGGAACTTGGGAGTTGTTTAATGGCGTCTGCCATGAATGCTTTTGGAGGCTGTTAAAAGGTGTACAGCGGGTTGCGGGAAGTTGCGCATATTTGTGTACAGAACTGCACAGCTGGTACAGTAAATTTCGTGTGGAATTACTTCAAGCTCATGTTGCTTATGTTGAACTTTGCTAATTTTAGGAAATAGTTGCAAGCACTTGCACGCTTGCACGCGGGGTAGCTGGCACGTTTGTTACCGTAGAAGTTCACGCTGTCAAGGTGAACCCAAGGGCAAATAATACTGAAAATCAGTTTTTCATCACATGAGCGGAAACTTGCAATGAGGCAGAAAACGTTACTATCATTGTAGTAATAGTGCGGACGTGATCTCACAGTGTACCTCTTAGTAAAGCACCGAAATGTTAATTTTGGTTCTATAACAATGTAGACAGTCGATACACCCTTGTGTTTCTGTTGGTGCTGATAGTACTGCTGTCTTTTTTTATTTATACCGACAGTATCAGTAGACGACGCCCTGAACGTCGTGCTGCACGTGTACACGCTCAAAGACATCGATCTTTTTAAGGGTGTTGTGGACACAGTAACCACTGATCGGAATTCAGCGAGAGGGATGCAACGACTCGGTAAAGTTATCTCCCATTACTATTGCGTTGTTCACACAAACGCTTTAAAACTGACCACATTAGTGCTCGTTTGCGGCACATATGCTGGTTACCACACGTAACATTTAACTATTAGCTGACTCTCAACCGCATCGATTGCAACGTCTTGGTCAACTCCAAAAGGTGTATTTGAGTCGACATTCATATGTCACTTTTTTCAAGCACTTATAAGCGCAGAAGTTCGGGGCAGATATTATTGCAAAAGATACATTTGCTACCACAGCGAGCCTGAAAAAAACAGCCAAGAACTTCACCAGATACTTGAATTTCTGGTACAACTCATGCATGTCACCAATGCTTAGCGCAAAGGAAATCTTGGGCAATCTGAAGTACATGACCAAAAGAAAGAGGAGTTCTCTCAAAGAAAAATAGAAGCTGTATTACGTTTCTGAAAAGAAAGTGAAAATTGTAACCATCTTCTAAAATGACGCGAAAACTGAATGAGATCTAGGTGGCTTAAAACCGGGGAGGTTCGGCGTCGTCCTGTCAATGTATACTTCAGAAAAACAATCATCCGCGAAATGAAAATGTGCTACCCGTGTGAGCGCTCTGCTGACGTCGTGTACGCCACCTTGGACATGCTGGTGCAGCCAGTGACTGCGGTTTTGGTAGCTACAATCGTTTTTGCATTTGGCTGTATCACTTGCCCGTGCCAATTCGCTTATTTGACGAATGTCTGGGTGTAAGTTAAAACTTGTCGAGTGATCTCATAGTCATATTACGACCGTTTTATCAGAAAATGTATCTCTCGCGTGAAGTGTATTTGCACAATCGTTAAATATATGTTTCGCAACATGTTAAAAAGCACAGGAAAGACGTCTAAAGAGAGCGCGGCTAAAGAGAGCGAGGGGAGCTTTCCCTCTTGCTTTCGTAGTGTGGCTGGCGCGATAAAGGCTGCGCGCGGCCAGTTTCTCAGAGCAGGCACTTTGCTTTTGTGCAGGCATTTTGTGCCACTCTTGTTGCGCCAGCCACATTAGGATAGCACGAGCGAAAGTTTTCCTCTCTCTCTTTATCCGCGCAATTAGCCGACAGCGGCAACCGCAGCGCCTCTGCTTGGCTGTGCGCCTGCTGCGGCCATGGTTTTCTTGGCCTACAAAATTTTGACAAAGGCAGTGCCATCTCTGAAACATTTGGCAGGGGAGAGAAAAGGCAATAAAAGTTTTTATCTTCGTCACTTTGTGTGTTTGCCCATTACAGTTTATTACATTGCCGCAAGAAACTGCGCAAACGTGCGCATGTCTCGCGAGTCATTTCCTTAGACCTGCCATGCAGACAAATTTTTCCTTCTTTCTCTCGGAAAACGAATGAGTGCAGGCGACGAGTCTTTATGATCAGCCCAGTTATGTCCACTGCAGTCATGGACTGCAACGTCATTAACCGTGGACGAGTAAGGCGACGACTAACCGTCAGTAAATAAAATAATTGGAAGCAGCCTTGGAAGCGTAGGATTCAAAAACCCTTTGTTTCTAGCAGTAGTTCACAAGTTTAAGTACGGACAGGGTAGGGAGTAAATCAGTATTTCTGACAAAAGAGCAAAGTTCATGAGAACAAATAATCGCGCATTTGAGGAGCTCTAGGAGGAATTAACAAGTTGTTAGCCCACCCCTGCGGATCTCATCGTATGCTAGTAGTAGCGTCGACGCTTGAAATTCGATATATGAAGACAAACGAAAGTTGTAGCACAAGTAGTAAAGAGAGTGTTGAGAATACCACGGTTACTGTTTGGGACGACAAACCATGTGGGACCCCACAGCAGCATGGACTGCTAGCGGTCTTTCTATTACAATGAAAACTCCGTTCAGGTGGGCCTTGAATTCTACTCCGAAACGGTCTTTACTTCTGCGCCTTTATGTTCCCGCTTTTCAGCTGGCAAGGTGGGATCTCCAAACGTTATAACTGTGTGATTCTTTTTTTTACAATTTTTCAGTGTTGATTGCTCATCAAATACGGCGAGATTTTCAAACCTAGTTTTAATAAGGGTTTCACCTCCAAGCGCTCTATGCGTTAACTGTTCATTATCTCACCAAATAGTGCGGGAGTTTCATACCTAGTGCTGATAAGGTTTTCACCACTAAGAGTACTCCGCGATAAAGTGCTACTGAAGTGCTTTTAAAACCGGGCAAAGCTCTACTTTTTACAATCATGACATTGTCATTTTATGCCTGTAAAGTTTTTTTCGTCATTTTTAGCTTGGGGACAGCGGTATTCGTCGTTAAAAATGACCCTACGCCCCTCTTACCGGTCCCTGCCGCATCGCCGGAAGAGCGAGAAACTAAGCGGCAGCGACCGGAGGTAGCGTCATATTCGTAAGACGGCCAGCGACGTCCACCGCCGCTTCGCTGTGTCCCAGTTTTCTTGGCGAAGTTCCAAATTAAGTAAGCGTGTCATCTGCACTTTATTAATCATCATTGTCTAGAGTTGCTTCCGCGTCGATTTTTAACCGTAATGCTACTGCGTGATTCCCTAAAACGACTCCTAGATACCAGAGATTTTTTACCCGAGCGCCCGTGGCTACTACATTGCCTTCACGAGTAGTCGCGGGGCAGGCCGTGTCGTCGGGTGCTCTGTGCTTCGTACGCGAAGCGACGGGCTCAAACAAATACGGAGGTACCCCGAGTTCCTGATCCATTATTATAAGGGAATTAGAAAATTTGTGGGACCACAGTGCTCTGGGCTTTCGTTTTCCCGATCACCGTTGTTGGCGTTGACGACAGCTTAGCTGAATAGCTAGATTTTAAGAAATCAAGCAATCTGAACGCATGAAGCGTTTCCTGCGCGCGGAAGCACTCCGCACACTTTCCGGTCGGTGCATGCCCGTACGGCGCACGAAACAGCTCGCACCTTACATGCCGCGGCAGCGACCGCCCTTCGCTGCGGTCCAGAATCAAGGCCGTCGCGAAAAGCAATGTAAACGTGCAAGAGGATGATAGTGTGGTGAAAAAATTACGCCCACCTCCCCTCGCGGGAACCCTGGTGTGATGCGACGCTGAAGGGGGTTCCATTGTGCGTTTCCATTGGGTCGATTACTCGAATTGCGTGAGCAATCGTCGGGTAATGCGAGAGAGAGAGAGAGAGAGAGAGAGAGAGAGAGAGAGAGAGAGAGAGAGAGAGAGAGAGAGAGCAAGCGTAGCGCGGGCGACCGTCGACTGAGAGACCGGCCTGAGCGCGGCACTCCGCGTATATGCGCAGCGCACCCTAAGGAGAGGACATCGCGGGAGAGAGAGTACTGCACATGCGCACAGCGCGCAGTGCCGCCCACCGACGGAGTGAGAGTGCGCTGCGCCTCGCGCCCGCAGATGTTAAGAGAGAGTGTGTTCGCTATCGGAGAGAGCAGAGGGGTGAGCGGAGGAGAGACGCAGCTGTGCGGACGCGGACGCCGACGCACGCA
Source organism: Haemaphysalis longicornis (assembly GCF_048455015.1). NCBI lineage: Eukaryota > Metazoa > Arthropoda > Arachnida > Ixodida > Ixodidae > Haemaphysalis > Haemaphysalis longicornis. The sequence continues at coordinate 196,367,608 of NW_027526385.1, read as the reverse complement.
GAACAGGGCCGTCGGCAAGAGATGCTCCTCTCAGCGTCGCATCTAAAAATGTGATAGGGATTGTCATCCAAGGTGATTTCGAAAGAGGTGGTCGAATTTGTATCTGGATGCGGAGCGCCGACCGGTCGCGGAGGCTCGTCGACGGCAGCAAACGAACCTGTCCGAGCACGAGATGCGGCGAGACGCCGGTGGATGGCGTTACTTGCGTGCAAGAACGAGCACATCACCGATCGCTAGAATGACTATCACCGTAGGAATAAGGTTCCACATGCGAGAAAGGGGATGATACCGTGGTGAAAAATTGTGTTAAGGATGGTTATTCGCAGTTGTAGAGATAGCGGCGACCAACTAGCTCCCTTGGTGCTAAGCCTAAAGTTCCCAACATCAGCGGCGATCCGTGCAACCTGAGCCGGCTGAAGCTGTTGGGAAGGCGTTCTAAAGCTCGTCGGGGACCAGCGTGCTGCGCTTGGCTTCCTCTACTTTTTGGGGGGCGACCAACGTTCGGCTCCCCTATTCTAAATCATGCATATGTGCAGCAATGTGACGTTCCGCTGACCGGCCGAACAGCGACCCGGCACCAGCACCCCTGCGCGACGCGGCGACCGGCGGCGGCCGCGCTGTCTGTGCGCATCGCAGGCCGCTGCACAGAGCTTGTTGCCGCCTGTCCAAATGTAGAAACAAAGTTCCACATTCGAGGATGGGGATGATGGTGGGTTGAAAAATTGTGCCAGTATTTGTGACTAGCGCTAGTAGTGAAAGCGGCGAACCAATATCTGCGCAACTTCCCTGCACCCGAGAAACAAGTCGGCCATGAGTCGTCGGGGGTGAACTCCGTTTTAAAGCTCGCCGCGAGCGAACCTGTTGCGTTTATACTTCTCTTAGGCTCTCCTATTCTAAGGAAAGATTGTGTAAGCCCTCCATTCACCAGAGGACCTTCTAGCCGGTATCTGAACGGTAACAGAATGAGATTTTCAGGCAGAGCGGTCCCCGCAGCGCCGGCACTTCCGAATATGACGTCATCTGCCCCCAGCCGATCGCGAAAGGCAGCCAGGGCTCTCACCACGCTGGGGGGCAGGGGTCGTTTGTTTTGAGGAAAAAATATGGTTTGGGTGTATTTACACATAAAATAAACATGTTTTTCGTATTCAGCGTCAGGAAAACGATAATGTAATGCCCCCAACAGAATTTTTTTGAAAAGCTCTTCACCAGCCCTTTAAGTGTTCATTACGGCGACGTGTAGCACCGCGCGCTCAAAAAAATGCATAATGTTAGGACAGCTTTAATTATTTCGCGTTTGACAGGATTTGACTTCGGGGACTTCGGTAAACCGTCGAAAGTTGGGGAAGCATTCGCACAACTGGGCATTGGAAGCCACCGGTGGCAAGGAGGAGGCATGACCAACTGTCTCGTGGATACACTCGGCAATTTGCAGCTGCCGAAAATGGTTTCCTGCCGTGATGGCCTGAGAAGCAACTGTGACTTCGTGGACAAAGTGTATGCCTGGACGGTTGATACGCCCGCCACCATAAAAAGAGTGATCAAGTAAGAATATTTCCCGATGTTTTTGGGTCCTTACCCACCCCAGTGTTGACGAAGCATGTGTACCCGCAAGTTTATCCGAGTGATGTGTGCCGCGTTCGCCAGCGGGAGAGGCCCACCCTGACGCACATCCTATGGGCTGCACCAAGTTCCCCGACAAAGCGTCGACAAGTACAATGATTCCGCCGCGGCTCGCGGCTGCGGCGAAGTGCTACGACCAAGAAATCCAAACCTGGGCTGTCCAACAGGCCTCGGCGGCTCTTGAAAGACAAAATCGGAGCAAAACCGACGGGACGTTGCCCCCACGGGCGACCGACCGCGGGAGTAGCACGCGCCGTTGTCGAGTAAAGACCACGCGCCGACAAGACGTAAGGGCCCGCGTCGCGGCGCCATTTAATCGTGGTGTCACTCTGCAGGCGACTAAGTAAGGTTGCTTCTATCTATCTATCAATTGGAACAAGCAAAAACAGCTTTGTTGTCTTGGCCCATGTTTGTGCCAGTTAATTGTGTAGAACAAGGTTTGTAGTTGAACGAGACTGCAACAATAACACATGTGCTGAGATTTTGGGCGAAGCAAAATAATTGACTTAACAATAAAAAAGACAAATAGTATCTCACAATTCGAAGGTGGAAACCGTACTCATAACCTCGTCGTTTCGTGGCAAAAATGTATTAGGATTGCGGGCTTAGCCTTTAGAATTCGATGTTTGAATGGAAGATTATTACTACGGTAGCGTTTTACCGACATTTCCGTCTTTTAAATTGATAACGTGATCAGCTATAAGAACACCAGACAGGCGCTTGTTTGTCAGGTGATGGCGTTTCCCTCTTGACGTCTGAAATCATGCTGTCAAGCTACAACCAGCTGGACGAGCCACGAGTTCCTTCCCTTTTACCTAAACTGCTCGTGCCTGACATTAAATAGTTATGAGCAGCCGATGCTAAAACGCCTACAACGTCAGCTAAAACGCCAGTTTCAGCAGTAATTTGAAAGCGAAGCGTTTTACCTCTACCCCTCAAGGGTTCCATCACGACCGCTTGTGTCAACAGAAAACTCCAGCCAACAAATAAAAGAAGTTCCTGGCACCACCAGGATGTGAACCTAGAACGAATATAAAAACGGAGTGAGAGCCCGTTGTCTTACCTATTGCGCTACGAGCCCACGTGGAGACGGGGGCACAAGCGGTGCACTCACCTTGCCCATCTGCAGGATTATCCACTGCGTTCTCGGTGAATACCATGTGAAAGCGTCACGCGACCTCTCGCGCCCCTGTGTGCTCCGCCCATGGCACGTGTAGCGGCCATGTGGGTGCCTTGTGCATGCTCTACGAGATAGTAAAAATTAAAAGAAACTGACACCAATGCACCAGCTTTGCATTGCTGGTGTCTAACACCAGCTTTGATATTCGCTTAATTTTACAAAAAAAAAACGTTTTCACTCATGTGCTTCACCAAACAATACCAACAAACCACCATCATGCAATGATTTAACGTTAGCAAAGACTACCATTCAAAAGTAAATAATGCTTTGGTTAGGTGCATTTTACTAGTGTCTGGTTTCACGCTTTGTAGACCCACGTGTGTAAATTCAAGTTCTGTAGCATGAGTAGTTGCTGTGGGTGTCGTTTACAGCTTCGCTTTAAAACCACCTTCACAGGGTGGATTGGCATGCATTTTTAAATTAGAAAAATTTCAGTCATACAGAAGCGTTGTCTTGGGGGCTCCAAACTATTTTATGTCAGGTATGGGCGGGTATACCGAATTTCTTGGAATATAAGGCGACGCTTTTTTTCAAAAATCCGCAGTCTCGACGTCATACTCCGCCTTATATTCGAAGCTCACTGTAAATAGGTGTGGCGATTTTGTTCCCTCTCTATAAGTTCTTCTCGCCTCGTAATCGTGACCGCCTTATAATCGAATACATACGGTGCAGAATCCAGCAGTGCCTCACAATCTCCACATGTCACCTAACTCTTTCAGCCCTAGTGAGGGAATATGCAGCAGCGAAAACTAAAATAACACGATAAATACATCTTGAACTTGCGGTGTGAACGCGGTAGCGTGCTTAAAAAATATCATATATGGCTCGGAGGAACAACGGCTTTGTTGTCATTTCCACAAAAAATATTCTAGCAAGTAAATCAACCTCAAACAGAACTCATGTGCCGTATGTCTATTCGGGCGCCCGAGGTGTGCAACTGTGCAAGCGTTCAGTGTGGCTCTCGACAGCGAGCTGGCCCTGGAATTTACCGCGGTTAGACAAAGCAGCAAAAAAGGTCAACTACGTTACCCGACCTATTTTCATAGTAAGCGGTCGGGCTGTAAACGCAGGGAGTGCGCCCCGTAGCAGTAACGCGAGAAAAGGTTCGGTGGTTGTGGAAATCGCAAAATGGCGGATGTTTCCGTATATCTTGGTCACTGCCAGTTTAGTAACATAAAAGCCAAGAAAATGCGGGCTTTGGGACTGGAATGCCACCTATGCGACCACGTGGTCCTGCCTAACTGATCGGTAGATAGGCGGTTTTCATTATTTTGTGCGTGAAATTTATAGTACCTGATAGCTATTTACGCCTATATCTCTAACCGGTGCACTGGGACCAAAGTCAAGAACACCCGTCCACCGGCTAAAAGGCACTCACGCAAACATACGTGTTTTGGCAGATGAGCAAAGTCGGCAATGGCTTCCGTTTCAGCTGAAGCGTGCTGATTGCTGGGACCGTCTTTTTAACAGCTACCAGTATTGCGGTTCCAGAGGAACAATTTGACATCTACACGATATGCATCCGTCAAGCTGTCACTGCATCTGTTTTCTTCAGTGTCTGGAATATTGGCTTGAAGTGTGCACTGAAATTAATATTATTGTTATCGGACCAAAACATTTTATAATGAACAAAACATACTTTCGTTCATGGTCCGTTGAAAAAACATTTTAAAGGCGACAAAGCGTAACAGCAACCAGCAACCTTGCTGTTACAGACGTATTGTACGCACCTAAGGGATCGACAGGACAACATTGCTTACAAAACTCGGCGGGTAGCTTAATTATAGTAACCCCTTCTCTGTGGATTCGTGTGACAGGAACGCTAGCCAGATAACACTTCTCAATTCGAGCTATATGATCGCGTTTTTATAGTAAGACTGATGACGCAAGAAAACCACAACGACGACCAAAATAGGGAAAGCCGCACCACTTGGAGGAGTGCCTGTAGATATGCTGCAACACAGTAAATATTGAGATAGGGAAGCTTGAAAATATATCATCAGAAGGCATCAGGGCATGAAGGGAATTAAAAAATGTTTGCCGAAGTCTAATCAGCGAGTAAGGGGTGTCGAGAAGTTCAATAATTACGGACGTCGTGTTATATCTTCTATTACAGCGGTGCTGTTAGCGTCTCGCTGGTCGGAAAATTCCATTCCGCAAACAAGAACCCAGGCAGGACCCAGCAGAGTTTTCCCAAGACGTTGAACGCATGCGTCAGGCTCACCAGAAATACAACATAGAGCTCAATATTTGTGTAAAAAACAAAACAAGCCTCAAAACCACTTGATGGATGACAAGGCGCCTCTAAACAATGGGAAACCCCTCCCTCCGCATGTGGTCCTAGTCCTGGTAAACATAAGGTTTGCGGATGCTGTCGAAAAGAGGAGTTGACGTCATTGGAGGGTGAGCGCATGCGTCAAGACAGGCAGGACCCACCATTTGCCGCCAGAGAGGCCGACCATAAGCGATAAGCCCGCCGAGACGACGAGAAACATTTCGTACCCTCCATTTCATGTGTAACATCTAGGGCCCTATTCTCGACTGCACAAATTGCCGGCATTTCGCCCATGTTTTTTTTGCGTAAGCACGACGTAAGCAATCAGTGACGTGATGCACCTATAGCTATGACGACATGCAGTGTAATTTGACGAGTCACTCATAAAGATCGCTACCAAGGTGTCAAATATTGTGCAAGAAAGACATAAAAACACTTGGCATGTACTATAAAAATTAAGACGGTAGCTGAGGCTGACAAGAAAAACACATTTCTGGAGGTCAAATTTGGCGCCAACGGTGCACAAGGCGATCGAGTAACTTGATCCAGAAGCGAGCGAAAGGCGGATGTCGAGCTAAAGAACATCACACAATTTTTTTACCGTATCTATTTATTTCTTTCAATCGCTTTTATTAACATAGCTGGGCTCTCTGCTTCAATGCAAGCTTTGTTGCGTTATCACCTTCCCTGCCGCCACCGCCGCCACGCCATCGTCTGCTGCTATGTTACAAGTTTATGGCGTGATCACAGAAAAGGACGGCCGCGACCATCGCTTCTATGACACATAAGAGCAGCGAAGCGCTACGCCTGATAACCGCGGAGCGCACCGATGTCGCCGATTCACTCATTCGTCAAGCTGGACTGCAATCAGCGCTGTAATGAACTAAATAGTCACTTTTCATTGTTATTTTTCTCTTGAGTTCGATCATGTGACCCAACAGCTTACTAGGACAAGTATGGCCAAATGCCATGCATTCGGTTCTCTTTGTCATGGAGAGGCTTGTACTGCCCTCTTATCCCCGCACGGGGCACCTTGAGTATTCATGGTGACGGTGTTGGCGACACCACGGACCCCGAGCCCCCAACATAAACTGTAACCTACCGTGGTGATGTGTTTAAAGGTGAAGGGTAGAAGCCTCAAACGGTGGCCGTCGGAGCCCAGGTCAAGCTCCGGCGGATGGGCTCCCTGTCTGTTTACCAGGCAGGGAGCTCCGGGACCTCTCAGGCTATCAGGGTAAGGTTTGAGAAGAAAGTACCCCCGTCCCCTGCTTTTTTCTATGCTGTATGGAAAATTCAAAACCCCCCTCCAAACGTGATCGGTCCCTGAAAAGGGGCCGCACCGAAGTATCTTTCCCTCCACTTTCAAGTATGAGCTTCCCAAAGCCAGACAAATACTCTCGTTTCCTTGTTATCGAATCTCTTGATTCACCTCGCCCTCTTGCTTCACAATCAGTATTTTTAATTACAAAATACCTTGATGGAATAATTGGGAAAACCTACAATGCCAAAAAACAACGCACAGGCGAAGTCCTTGTTGAAGTAAAAAACCAGCAGCAGGCAACCACACTTCTTGGTCAGACGAAAATGGTCGATCTGGACATCAGGGTCACACCCCACCGCAGCCTGAATAGCTCGCAGGGTGTGATATCTGAGGCAGATCTTCTTAACAAGACAGATGCCGACATTCTTGAAGGTCTAAAGGATCAGGGTGTCACAGCCGTGCGCCGCATCACGATGCGTAGAGATGATAAGGTAATCCCCACGAAACACATTATCCTGACCTTCAACTGCTCCTCACTTCCTGACCATATGAACGCAGGGTTCATCCGATGCTCCATTACTCCTTACATTCCAAACTCGCGCCGCTGCTTTAAGTGCCAGCGGTTCGGGCACGGAACCAACTCTTGCCGTGGTCGTCTGACCTGCGCAAAGTGCGCTCAGCATGATAATCCTTCCGATAATTGTCCATCGTCAACCCTCACCTGCGCCAACTGCCAGGGACCCCATGCCGCCTACTCTCGAACGTGCGAGAAGTTTGAGCAGGAGAAGGCGATCATTAATGTGAAGGTAACTGAGAACATCACCTTCCGAGAGGCGCCAAAGAGGTTCGCCTCTTTTCCCTGGGGAGGTACGCCGACGCGGCTCGCCGGGGGGCGGAGCGGCGTCTGGTGTCCACAGGGACCCAGTTCAGCGAGTCTGACCTGGTCCCTCCGCCGCCCCCCCCCCCCTGGGGTGCCTCAGGCAGCCCAATCCGTTGCCACGCCGCTTGCTGAGGCAGCAGCGGTTGTGGTGACAACCTCTTCTGTGGGGACCGGTGCCGCTCCCCCTCTGCCTCCCCGTCCTCCAGTGCGTTGGAGGTTGCCGACCGGATGGACACCGGGGGCCCCGCATCGGCTCCCGCCGCCACCGCCCCTCCCGTGCCACCTCTGGTGCCCCGGACGCCCTCGGCGGTGGCGGCTCAAACGAAGGGCTCCCGAAAGGGGGCCAAGTCCGGGGGGCCTGGTCCGCCGGGCACCCTTCTGGCATCCGACGAGGAGATGGATGTCACGCCGTTCCTGCCTGCTACGCAGCGCAAGGAGCGGCCTCCGATGTCCAAGCAGACAGAAAAGCCTAAAAATCCTAGAATAACAGCCCCGAAAGACGACACATGAACAAACACACACACACACACACACACACACACACACACTCCAGTTATTCTTAAACTTAAATAATGGGAACAGAAAACATCATCCAATGGAACTGCAGAGGCCTCCTTAAAAATCTTGACGATGTGTATGAGATTCTGCATGCCAGTCAGCCAAGTATCATGTGTCTCCAGGAAACCCACCTCAATTCTAAACAAACAAATTTCTTAAATAGGTACATGGTATTCAGAAAGGACAGGGTTGGCTGCACACACTCTTCAGGAGGTGTGGCAATTGTCGCCCGGAAATCCTTAGCCTCCCACCCTGTCACTCTGAACACTGTCCTTGAGGCTGTAGCAATCCGTACGATAATATTTAATAGGTTAATAACGGTATGCTCCATTTACATCTCTCCTGATTTTGCACTTCTGAGCTCTGACTTCGAGGCGCTGGTCGACCAGCTGCCCGAGCCATACATCATAACAGGCGACCTTAATGCGCACAACTCTCTTTGGGCTCGTCTAGAACGGATGCCCGAGGTCGCCTGATAAAGAAGTTTCTTACATCCTCCGGAGCATGCCTTTTCAACAAAAAAACAGCCTACATACCATAACTTAGGACACAATACATACTCGCATCTTGACTTGGCTATTGGTTCCGCAGTTCTCTTTCCATGTCTTGAGTGGGGTGTGGGCACGGACCCATATGGTAGTGACCATTTCCCCACTTCATTAACGTATATAGGTATAGGCCCGAGCAGTCCATCTTCCCATAAAAGGTTTAATGAATCAAAAGCAAACTGGAGCACATTCACACAAACATCTCAACTACATCACACATCCATAAAACACCTACACGTGGAGGAAGCCGCCCAACTCGTCACGGCGCACATCCTCGACGCTGCCGAAAAGTCCATTCCCCAGGCCTCCAGTGGGTCCCGCATCCCAAGGAGGCCCTGGTGGAACGAGGACTGCAGGCGGGCGCGAGAGGCCCAGAACAAGGCGTGGGGTGTCCTTCGCCGGTTCCCCACGTCACATAACCTCATTTTTTTTAAACGGGCAAAGGCTTTTGGGAAGCGAGTGCGTCGTGAGGCGAAAAGGGAGAGTTGGCGCACCTTCCTCACTTCCATCAACTCATACACTGACACACAAAGTCTGGACACGAATACGAAAACTAAGAGGACAACAGACACACAGCCTGCCCCTGGTTAGTACAACAGGGGACACACTGGAAGACCAGGCTAACACACTTGCACAACACATCGAACACGTGTCCAGTTCAGCACACTACACCAACACGTTCATTAAACACAAAGCATCATGTGAGAAGAAGTCCTTGCGAGACACTAATAAGTCGAACTTATCCTATAACACCCCCTTTTCACTTCATGAGCTGAAGGTCGCACTCGGTACTTGTAAACCTTCAGCTCCAGGTGCAGACAGGATTTCATACACAATGATACAACACTTACATGCAGACACACTTGAAACACTTCTTCACCTCTACAATAAAATATTTCTTTCGGGGCACTTCCCACGCTCTTGGAGGGAGGCCATAGTAGTGGCTTTCCTAAAGGAAGGGAAGGACCCTTCCTCTCCCGCCAGTTATCGCCCCATTGCCCTGACAAGCTGCCTGTGTAAGCTCTTCGAGAAGATGATTAACAGGAGACTCGTGTACTTCTTAGGGTACAACGGTCTTCTCGAGAGCTGTCAGGCAGGCTTTAGGGCTGGGCGATCTACGAACGATCAACTCGTTGCGTTAGAGTCATATATTAAAGATGCTTACCTCCATAAGCAGTACTGTATGACAGTATTCTTTGATCTTGAAAAGGCGTACGACACTGCTTGGCGGTACGGCATCCTCAGCGATTTGAAGTCCTTTGGTATGTCGGGTAACATGTAGAACACGCTTGCCAGTTACCTCTCTGAAAGAACGTTTCGCGTGCGAGTTGGAACTGCACTCTCTAGAGATCATGTGCAGGAAAACGGTGTTCCGCAAGGTGGAGTTTTGAGTTGCACGTTGTTTATTGTAAAAATGAACTCTTCGGAAGGCTCTGCCACCAACCATTTCCTGCTCAATCTATGTAGACGACGTGCAATTATCCTTTAAGTCTTGTAACCTGTCTATCTGCGAGCGCAAAGTCCAGCTTGGTGTTAACAAGCTAGCTGGCTGGGCAGATAGCAACGGTTTTAAATTTACTCCAGTGAAGTGTACTTGTGTTTTGTTTTCGAAAAGGCGCGGCATTCGGCCGGATCCAGACATCAAACTCAATGATGTCTCAATTCCAGTCAGAAATGAACACAAGTTTTTAGGTGTAGTCCTTGACGAAAAGCTCTCGTTCATTCCACACATAAAACAACTTAAACATAAATGCTTAAAGGCCATGAATATACTCAAGGTTCTCTCCCACTCTTCATATGGGGCTGACAAACAACTTCTTTTACGTGTTTTTACCAGCCTGATAGGTTCACGATTAGACTATGGAAGCGTTGTTTATGGGTCAGCAAGTAAGACATCCCTGAAAATGCTGGACCCAGTGCTTCATCTGGGGCTGCGGTTGGCATGTGGCGCCTTCCGGACTAGCCCGGTCGAAAGCCTCTATGTGGAGTGTAATAAGTGCAACCTACAACGTGAGCGAGCATACACAGATCTTCTTTTTGCTTTTAAAATGTCATCTATGCCACACCATCCTTTTAAATCGGCTTTTTATGATACGTCTCAGACTGCACTACTCCTAAACCGACCATCGTTCTCTGCGCCCTTCTCTTACAGAGTTAGAGAGGAAGCGTCAGAGCTTTCTGTCTCCTTTTTAGACACCATACAAAGTTCTCAAACAGATTTTATAGCACCATGGCATCTCCGCCCTGTATCATGCGACACATCCTTCACACATGTAGATAAAAACCGAGCTCCCACATGTGCAATTCTGCAGCACTTCTTGTATTTGCAGCAGAAGTATCAATTTTCTGAATTTTATACGGATGCCTCTAAAACTGCCACCTCTGTGTCCTGCGCGGCGCATGGGCCCGGCCTAATGTCACTAGAACTCTTAACAGTAATACCAGTATCTTTACGGCAGAGGCTTATGGTGTACTTCTTGTTGTTAATCATATCCTTCAAAGTCACATCCCACAATCCATTATATATACAGACTCCCTCAGTGTCGTGCGGGCGTTGTCGTCAACAAAGTCTTCAAAAAATCACGTTGTAAATCTAATAGTCAAGGGTATTTTGTCGGTGTATGTACGCAAATTTGAACTGGTTCTTTGCTGGGTCCCTGGCCACAGTGGTATAGCCGGGAACGAAGCAGCGGACCGAATGGCTGCTGCTGCTACACTCTCGAATACAGTAGACATAACCACATTACCCTACACCGACGTGAAACCACACATCAGACAACAACTTCGCAAAACATGGCAAACACACTGGAGTGAACAAACAGACAAGTTACACGTAATAAAACCACACTTGGGACAGGCAGGCTCGCCACTTTTTGTAATGAATGGGCCAAGGATTGGCGTGAAAGTCACGAGTCAGTGACCAGTGCGTGTGCGACTAAACGTTGCTTTATGCATGACACGAAACAAGCAGAAGTTAGGGAACGAAAGCAACTACGCGAGACGGAAGATATCAGCGTAAAAAAGGCAAGAGGCTAACGGAAATGTCCGCAATAAAGAAATTAAACGTCCTACGGGGTTTTGTCGCAGCCCCTCGAGGGGTTGAAGTCCCGATGCGCGCGGAGTCGACGAGGACGTCACGGCGAGGCTGGCTCGATGACCGGTTCTAGGCCTCGTCGTAACCAGGCGCGGGACGTCGGGCAGGCATCGTCTACCTTTTCCGATGAGTCACGGCTCGAGGGCGTAGCAGCGGGTGTGAGCGGAGGGTTCCACCTCCAGGTGAATCCGGACCCGCGCTCTCTCGCCCAGCGCGTCACCAGCTCCAGGCACGGCCAGCCCACGGTTTGTCGGGATCAGCGGCGGACGGCTCTCGGGAACAGCAGCGGTTGCGTTCCGGGTCTTTCCCGGAACGATCACAGGGCCGCGCTCTCAAGCCCAGCGCGTCACAGGCGTCCCCTGATCACCGGCCTGGTTCGATTTTCTTGCACGCACTCGTTGCAGCTGCGCGCTCGGTCTCCTCTTCCTCTTCGTCCACGGGCACTTCATGACAATGACCCCGGGTCTAAGAAAGTTGTTGGGGAGCAACAACTATTCTCAAAGTTAAAAAGGCAGGGTGGAGTTGGAAGAAGTTCGCAGTACTGGTGGAAAAGTTCTTGCGCACAGTCCACAAGAGCACAGTCAGTCCTACCGGCACACTTCACCGCACAGAACACGCACGAAGGGTATAGAAAAATCCACTAAACAAATGTACGATCACAATTACGTGTTAAAAACCACTGAATAGCACACACTATGTACAAAAGAGAGGGCGACAGCCGAGGATTAAACTCCACTCGTGGAGTCAGCCCCTGGATTGTCGATGCCCTTGTATTCGTCAGAGGTTTCGTGCGGGCAACCCTGTGACTGGCTATCGATGACTCTGGTGGAGCCGATCGCTTCATCGCCGCGCCGACGGTGTCGCTTGCGGTCAGGTCGCTGCCCTTGAGTTGATGAAGCATTGGGTTTTGCTGGGATGGTCTTGCCTTCTCCTTTGACTGCTCTGCGGAAGTTCGGTTTTCGGGCCGCATTTAAGTCTTTCAGGCTCGTCGATCGCTGGCCGGGCAAACTTTTATGAAACGGCGGCGACTGAGGGGATATCTTGTCGAACGCGGATTCACAATGTAGTCGTCGGTCCGTCGACTTCGTACATGTTTCATTGCTCATGCGCGATGGCGCTTTGCTTTTGAACGCTTCTGGGTCTGGAGCGTCTTTGTCTTGGGTACAGCAAGTTAGCATGCCCCCTACTGGTGCCCAAGATCCCGTCTTTCTTTTCTGTATATTATGCCGACAGGTTCCGCACGTTCTGACAAAATGTCGTACGTCTCGACGCAGGTCTGGCCAGAAACACTCTTGCAAAATGCGGTGGGTCGTCCTTCGAACACCTTGGTGCCCCACCATGGTGCTCTCATGGGCTACTCGAAGGATCGGTTCCCGCAGTTTCTTTGGAACGACCACTTGTTTATATGTTGGACCTGTGGCAAGCTGGTACAGACGGTACAACACGTTGTCTGATTTTACAAACGAGTACATTTGTCCTTTTCCAGATGTAAAAGCCTTTCCCAACTTCCGGAAACAGCATCGAAGGGTCGGGTCTCGTAATTGTTCTTGAGTCAACTCTTCTCTGGGGATATCATCGCAGGTGATTCGAGGCCCAGTTAAACACTCATTCTCGGCCTTGCTTGTATTGGCGACAGCCAAACCCAAACGATCGGTGGGCAGCTGGGTGGCTGCAGTGGCCACTACCACACATGGGCCGCGTTTTCCTTTGAGCTGCCAGTCGGGATCCGGTTCATGAGGCTCCCTCACGCTTTGAATATTCCCGAGCACGAGATCATAGATCAGTTGATCTACGCAAGCGGCGGTAACCGCGCCCACAAAGTGCGGCGTTTCGACGTAGACTTTGGCTTCCGGGAACTTCTTAACGGTTCCGTCCAAGAGCAGTACTCGGGTGGTTCTTCCCGTCAACTGGTTTTCTGCGACCAAGTCTCGTCGGACAAGAACGGTATTGCTACCAGTGTCCCGCAAAACGGTGACGGGCTTTCCGGATAGTCTTCCTTCGACTACGGGCATTCCTTTCCCTAGGCAAGAATGTTCCTTTACGATGCCACCCGAATACTTGATAGCAGGATTCTCATCGTGCGTGTCGTCGAGCTTGACGCACTGCTGTTGAGCTTCCCGGGGCTCAGTGAGGGCACAAGCAGCAACCTGCTCTGTTCCCCTTAATCCATGTCCGCAGTGCTCAGTTTTATGCCCGTGGTGACCACAAGTAGCGCATCTTGCCGGTTCTTTCATGGAGTAACGGCACTCTTGTGCACGGTGTCCTAGGCGGTTGCACACAAAGCATTTCCGTGGCGCTTGCTTCCGCGAGTCGATTACGACTTCCGTTGTATCGCGGTCGTCTTCGGACACCTTTCCAAGGTTCTAGAGGTTTTGCGCCTCTAGGAAACGATCTGTAGCCTCGGCCAGGTCGTTCAGAGTCTTACACTCTCGCTCTTTCAGGAAGATGACGAGCTTGGGGTGGCAGCAGCGTATGAATTGCTCGCCGATCATTTGATCACGAAGAGCCTCGAATGTTTTTTGCACATTCGCCATCTCGATCCAGTGATCAAAATAACCCGTAAGCCTTGCCGCTAGTTGTTTCCCGGTTTCTCCATCCTCAGCCCTCGCCTTCCTGAACTTTTCTTGGTACCCTTGGGCTGTGAACCGAAACCGCTGCAGCAACGCCCGTTTGACCTTGACGTAATCAAGGGACTCTTCGGCGGTCATACGGCCTATGATAGTAAGAGCTTCCCCGCTCAAGCACATGCTTACAGCTAGGGCCCATTTGTCCTGAGGCCACTGCTGTCCGGTTGCCACGCGCTCAAACCTTTGCAGGTACGCGTGCAGGTCGTCGCGTTTCTCATCGAATAGAGGAAGAAGTTTCTGCGGGTTAATCGCAGGCGGAGTTACAACAACTTCCCCTCCCACGGCGACATTTGGTTGGCTAGTACCACCACCCTCTTGGAGTCGGATCCTTAGCAGTAGCAACACCTTCTCCCTTTCTGCAGCATCTTTCGCTCTTTCCGCAGCTTCTTTCGCTCTTTCAGCGGTTTCTCGGCTGGCTTCCCTCTCGGCGGCTCTAGCGGCGCGTTGCTCAGCCCGTTCGCTCTCTATCCACGCCCTAAGCTCTTGTCCCGATAGTCCCAGCTGAGTCCCCATTGCCATTAACTTCTCAAGATCCATGCTGTTGCAGCTAACGTTACAGGCACACTCGTGGCTCACTGACTCCTTTCAGCGGATGTTAATAAATCCTGGCAGGCTCGCCACTTTTTGTAATGAATGGGCCAAGGATTAGCGTGAAAGTCACGAGTCAGTGGCCAGTGCGTGCGCGAGTAAACGTTGCTTTATGCATGACATGAAAGAAGCAGAAGTTAGGGCACGAAAGCAAGTACGTGATACGAACGATATCAGCGTTAAAAAAGGCAAGAGGCTAACGGAAATGTCTGCAATAAAGAAAGCAAACGTCCTACGGGGTTTTGTCGCAGACCCTCGAGGTGTTGAAGTCCCGATGCGTGCGGAGTCGACGAGGACGTCACGGCGAGGCTGGCTCGATGACCGGTTCTAGGCCTCGTCGTAACCAGGCGCGGGACGTCGGGCAGGCATCGTCTACCTTTCCGATGAGTCACGGCTCGAGGGCGTAGCAGCGGGTGTGAGCGGAGGGTTCCACCTCCAGGTGAATCCGGACCCGCGCTCTCTCGCCCAGCGCGTCACCAGCTCCAGGCACGGCCAGCCCACGGGTTGTCGGGATCAGCGGCGGACGGCTCTCGGGAACAGCAGCGGTTGCGTTCCGGGTCTTTCCCGGAACGATCACAGGGCCGCGCTCTGAAGCCCAGCGCGTCACAGGCGCCCCCTGATCACCGGCCTGGTTCGATTTTCTTGCACGCACTCGTTGCAGCTGCGCGCTCGGTCTCCTCTTCCTCTTCGTCCACGGGCACTTCATGACACATACACCACCGACACACGTAATAGATACACTGAAGTCGCCTTGGCTAGATTACGGATAGGGCACACTCATGCAACGCACTCGCACCTTCTCACGGGGTCTCCAAGACCTCTGTGCAGCAGGTGCGGAGAGGCCCTATCCGTGATCCACATCCTCATACAATTAAAGGCACTCGACATTACACGACGAAAACACTTCCCACAACTACACACACGACATATTTCACCACACCCGTCATACTTCTTAGGAGATGAAGCCATGTTCTCTGTACAGCGAACCGTAAGGTTCCTATCTAAAGTTCATTTCTTACAACTCATCTCTTATCACCCATAGTTTTACCCCTGGTCCTATACACCAGCCACCGTATTTATCTTTTAACCACTCACGTTCTTCACCCTGGCCCTTTACACCAGACGTGCTCATAGTATTTAACTGACTTTATCCGATTTCCCTCCTTATCAAATAACTGTATTTGGCGCTCTTTGCCCATGTCGGCCTTGCGCCAATAAACTTAAACCATCATCATCATACTGCCCTCTTATGTTGCGGTTACGCCAAACAAATTATTTTTATTTTTTTGCCAAACATAAAAGCAAAATACTGCATGTTATTTGTATGTTCCATGATCGCTGACTTGGAAGCAGTTGAAACTATAATTTGTTTCGGTAGGAAACATGCTTTAAACAGAGCGCATGCGAAACTGATTGATTGTAGGGTTTAACGCGCCGACGCAACGCAGGCGATGAGGCGCGCCGTAGTGGAGGGCTCCGGATTAATTTTGACCACCTGGGGATCTTTATAGTGCGCCGAAATCTCGTACACACGGGCGTTTTTGCTTTTCGCCTCCATCAGAAAAGCGGCCGCCGCGGCCGGGAATCGAACCCGCGACCTCGTGCTCAGCAGCGCAACGCCTTAGTCACTTAGCCACCGCGGCGGGTCACATGCGAAACTGCGCCTGCTGCAAATTGCCGCACATTTCGCGGCGCCGTAAGCCGGGGCAATATTGTGCCCTATTTTGCTTTTATTTTGGGACAAAAACAGCCGCCATTTTCAAGCTGTTACGTAGCATTACGTCACTTTTACGCAGGCTGAAGTTGCCAATGCATGACGTAATCGTTCCCGCCAACTGTTTAAATTACGTCACGCCTTCTCAGCCAATAACAGAGTGGGTGTGTATTACAAGCAGTATTGTTGTTGAATAGCAAATACAGGCTTACGTTGTCAAGTCCGCTGCATTTAGTCTGGTTTTTCATTGCCGGCCAAGAATTATGCGCCTTTAGTAACGAGAAATAAGGCAAACTTTAGAACTGGTGTCCGTAGACGACATGAAACGTCAAAATGACGACAGCACACACAACCGCTTTGTCAACCGGAAGCACGTGACCAAAATTGAAAGCCAATCAGAGAAGACTTCCGGAAAATTGCCTGAATTGCCGGCAATTTGTGCAGTCGAGAATAGGGCCCCTAATGTGTAATGGTTTGCAACAGCTTCGCTTCATACCCACGTTCGCAGGGCGGGATGGCGGCCATTTTTTGTATATTTTACGATAACAGCCGATCCCATGACGCATTGTATCTCCACCAATATAGAGGAGACACGCCGGATTGAGTAAAAGGTTACTGCACAATGATCACATTAATGCCGTCAATCAATACAGCCCTCAATACAATCATCACTCGCGATATTCGCACAACAGAAGCTTTGGTAAGTGGCCTTCATAGGACCCTCTATTGGGTGAGGCAGAAGTGTAGTCTCGCATCCAGGTGACGCGGAGCCCGAGCGGCCTTTTCTTGTTTCTAATGGGTAGACTGGCTGTCTTCCCCAGTGCCCGTGCTTCTTGCTTTGGTTACGGTCTGTAGGCATGTCGCGTTGAAATGGTACCTTGTAGCAGAGCTGTTCTTAGTCGATGCTTTCATAGGACTAAATGTGTAACGCGGTCGGGAGAGGGCATAGACCAGCGAGGAGGAGAGCAAGCTGAAAGCACGCATGCACGTGTTAAAAGATGGCTTCAATGAAACGTTTATGTAGGAAAAGCTTTTCTAAACTACTAAATGTGGTGGAATTGTTTATACTTGTCAACATCGTCAGCAAAAGGAACTATTAAGGGTTTTTGAGGAGAGACATCACTCATAAGTGATATTTTTATTGTTGTCTTGATGGAAAATTATGACTGCTTGATTTTCGCGAAAGCGAATAAAAAAGACGGCATAAAAAAACGCCCGCGGCGCACCGTCGTGGCAGTGTACAAATTTCAAAAGTAACAAAAGGCTCCCGTAGATGGTGCGAGCAGTGGAACAACACAAAAATGAATTTGCGCGAACGGGAATCGATCTTCTGGCCTGGAGGATTTGTATGAAGCTTAGCCTTGCAATTAGGGAACGGCAGGAAGCTTTGCTGTTAACATCAGAGTTAGTGACCTTAAGTCAGGGAAGCTGGGCTATCTTTTTCATAGGTATTGACGAGCAAGAAAAAAAAATCACGCCATATCCACGGAATGAATGATGATAAGTGGGGCGAAGCTCGAGAGGGGGAGATCATCGGTAACCGTAACTCTCCCGTGAAAGTTCGCCCATTACATAACTAAGAAAGACGTAAGACTGTGTGCGTACATTGTACAAATCAACTTTTATTTTGTTCTTTTATTTTGTTCTTGTTCGTTTGTTGTTGTTATTGTAGGTTTCGTGAGGCTGCAAGGAAGCGCTCGTATCGGCAGGCAAACCCCGATGCAGTGAGAGCTCGCGCGGGGGCTGCAAAACGCATCAAGCGAGCTCAGCCCGAAGCTGCCGACGCGCGGTTTAAGCGCGACTTTCTAGACGAGATGCTTCAGCCTCTCTTTCGCGCACGGCGGGATCCTGTCGGCGAGCGCGCGCTGCCGCCGCCCTGCGCGCCCTCCGCTCCGCAGCCTTGTCAACAACCACCTCCTCCATCTGGTGACTCATTGCAAAAGAGGAAGCGCGTCAACAGCGATTGCATTTTATAGTGTCAGTCACGTGCGAGTGACGTCATCATGACGTCACTCACACCAGCGCCACCTGCGAGTGAGTAATCGAACTAGGCGGTCACGTAGCGCCACCTGCGAGTGAGTCATCGAACTAGGCGGTCACGTACAACGAGACACAAGGGATGGACAGACCCACGGCTTTAGCAGCTTCGCCCCTAAAATGATGAGTGGTAGTACAGGTCGTTGGGGAGCCATTGTGCAATTTACGTTGTAGTAGCGTGTGCCTAAAGCGCACAAAGTTGGTTGTGCAAACGGGGGATGCGCATCTGCAGCCGTGGGGTGTATAACGCCGCGATCTGTTCTGGCTACACCGCTTCAAGTTTTGTTCTAGCAGTCAGACATGGGGCTGTCCGTTTCCTTCCCAAAAAATCTATGTATTGACAGTACATGGGAATTGATATCAAGGTGTGGGCGGAAGCCAGTCTGGTCGCGAAAACGCATGACAACAATAAAAACCGGCTCCGACCAAGACAGGTGAACAAAGCACCCGTACGGGAGCCGGAACGTCTTTTGTGGATTTTATGAACAGTCGGTGCCAGTTTTTATTGTTGTCGTACACTGGAATTCAACAACCTTTGCAGCATTACGGTGACGTACCTAGTTGTGAACAGTATATGAAACTAAGCGTAATTATAGAGGGGTCTTAGCGAGCAATCTTTATGTATTTTTGTAGGGATATATGAGATTGAAACAAGGGTTACAGCAGTCAGTAAAAAACAGACGAAAACAGTTAAAAACAGTTAAAAACACACGAACGACGGGGACAAGAGGAAAGAAATGCGGGTATGTTCGATGCAAGGTTTGCAAACAGCACCGAACAATCGTCTGCGGCCCCCTTCAGGCATCTTTCTCTGCAACGATCAATTTCGCTAAAAACATTTGCCACAAAACAGGCGCTATACACGAGGTCGGTGCACATTTCTGATCGCTGAATTCGGTTCTGCCCTTGCCAACCCACGAAAGTAGAATTCACGTAAAATGGCAATAACTCCAGGACAGATTAAACCAAAGTACCATCACAACTCCCCCCAAAAGCTGGTAATTTTTCCGGGTGCTGAACCATTTGACGCATTTAAGAATCTTTAAGAATCACGTGTTTGGAAATAGAAACGAAGAACTTGCCCCAAACATCACCAGTGTTTGTTTTTCTTTGAAAAGCAAAGGGCAAAGATAATCATGTTGTACTCTGTGGCTTGAGTTTTGTCGTTTTCTGGCCCACTCTCTCACGCTATGCTGATGTGTCCCAGACATTTTTTTATTCATGTAAAGGCCTTCTAAGCACACTCGTCTTTTATCATATATTTTAACAGCACCGTAATGAATTTACACTTCACTTGTTTTTGTTGTCATTTAACCTGAATGGTTAACGAAAATCTTTTTGTTGTCAACAATTTAAAATTTGAGGCACAGGATTGCCGTGCCCCAGCGACGGCCCGAGTGGCTCGGGCTAGCGCGGTACGAAAAAAATTTGGCTCAAGCCCGAGCACGGCCCGGGCCCGAGAAAATGCGTGCTAACCGGTCCAAGATCGCCCCGCTAGTGCATTATGCCAGACTACCTAGCTACGCCACCACACTCAACAGTTTCTGTGCTCTGCCCTTGCTGTGTGCGGTTTTGTCGTGTGCTGTTTTCTCGCCCTGCTCTTCTGTTGCGTGCGCTTATGTCGCTGGGCTACTCTGTCGTTGTGCGTTTCTGTCGTGTGCGCTTTTGATGCTGTGCCCTTCTGACGCTGTGCTCTTCTGTCTCGTGCTGTTTTGTCGCATGCCCTTTCGTCGCGTGCTGTTCTGTAGGTATACCGACTCTGCTTCAGTTTAATTTTAACAGTTCAAATACTAAAGCGCAGTTGGAACACTGAGGACCATGTGTTTATTGCTGGCCTCTGTTGTGTCACTCGTGCCATTTTTGCGTCACTCTAACTCAAAGTTCTAAATTTTCCCAATATTTTTTCTTGCACTTTTTTGTTAAAAAGACGTCTTTCGTGGCTGAATTGGAGCTGAGTTACTTGAGGCTAGTTTTTTAAAGACAAACAATATTCTATGTTGTCTTCATTGCCCATTTAATACAACGGCAGCTATAACCGTTTGCCAGATAGCATCCCGGGATAGAACAATCGTCTACTTACTTTAAACCTTGTAGCTTCCTCACAGGTACAATCACCGGCCTTGTAATCTAGCTGCCAAGAAAGGTTGTTGTGCGCACGAGAAAAACTTCCGACCCACAATGGACTACTGAGGGGTAATTGGACAAAAAATGCCTTCAATATAAAAAAAGGCTAATCTGCCATTCCGCAGCGGCCATAGACGGCAACGTCCTCATTCATTGTGTGACGCATTCTTGAACTCCGTGCGTCAGTGTAACATGCTACACTAGATAATTCGAATTGTGTGTATTAACGATGAATTCACCCCAATTTATTACTCCTCGGATCCAAAACACGCGCAAAAACAGCAAAATCTTGGATTCCTTTGTTGCTCTCGAGTTGGTTCACTAAGATTCTGTGGAGATGCTGTTAAATATAGAGAAAGAATTTTGCCACAAGCGCATCCCACGAGCTCCTGGTGACGTCCTCGGGAGACCGACACGGCTGCGAAGTGTTCTGGGAACTGTACGATGACAGCATCCACTGGAACGCAACTTTGCCACGCATTGGGAAGTTTAAATACTTGCTGTCGTATCTGACGGTTGCTGCCAAAGATGCGACTGATGACATCAGCCTGGATGACGATAACTACAAATTCGCAGTCAAGGTCGCCACCAACCGATTCGGGCAGAAAAATCTCGTGCATGACCACGTCGACAAATCTCCCGCCAACGAGCTGGTCAGAGTTCGAACGACGCCGAATAATTGCTGGTCCTCTACGACAGAGTGACATTTCACATAAAGGCGTTCAAGGGCCCGGGGATCTCCCCGTACCAGTACTACGTAGTGCTCCATGAAGTTCTGCTACGTACCATGCCGCACGATCTGAGCTTCATGTACCGACAAGGGCAGCAGGGCGCACCTGAGGTCTCCGCAACCGCTTCCGCCAGGTCCAAGGAAATTAAAGCAATCCTGGACTTCCTCCACGTCCAGGCGAAAATTCGGGAGGACCGTCGATGAAATCTTCCTGTGCCGTCCCTGCACCGCGTCCAGGAGAGCCGCCAGTCGTCACCTCTGCGTATCAATCCTCCAACGCCGATGATTCACTGCGCCCACTCTCTACCTTCGGGGATGGTTAGGTGTAACCTTTGCAATGCTCAGGACCATGTCGTGGCCCACCGCACAACAGCAATCACGCCCGCGGAGAAGCTAAAGCGTCCGCAGGCAAGCAGGTGCTGTTTCAGATGTGGCAGGTACAATCATCTCGCACGACACTGCATATCAGCCAACAGACTGGTTTGCGGCCTGTGTTCACGTCAGCACCTCACGACTCTGTGACATAAAGCTCCATGCGGAGGGTTTCGAACCTACTGGCCGAGAGTCACAGCAAAGTCGTAGTAACAGGACAACAAGCGATAATGCCATCGTGGTGACATCCGCGTCGACCAGCGGTACAGGAACCAGGCGGGTGCTCCTGCAGACAGGCCATGCATGATGCCGTGGCAAGACCTGCCAGCCGTACGTTCATTTTTTTGCGGGACACTGGGAGCCAGCGAAATTTCATCCGACGCTGTGTCCCGGGCAGTTACTTGTACAGCAAACGTCGTCTCATTTCTCAGGATAGCCACGTTCGGAAACACTCGCCCGAGGGAACCTGTTACGTGCAACAGAGTCCTCTCGGCGCTTAAAAGCCAGAATGATTGGCGGCAAGTCACAATAGAGGCCCTAGAAGTCCCAGACATCTGCAGAATTACAAGCCCACCCACCAGCGAAGCTGTCATTTGTGCAAGGGCTAATACAGGTCAAGTTGCTGGTGATGCTAGACTCACACCCACGTTCCGAGAAAACCGAGTCAGCGTGCTGATCGTGTCGGCGGCATATTGTATCTGGCAGCAGGACCAAGTTCTCGAAAATTTTTCTCCGACAGCCAAGAATACAGTGTGGGCAGGACTCTACAAGGTGGCCAACTCAAAAGTCCAAGACCTTTGACCGCTCATTCGAGTGCCCTTTTTTATCTCTCGGAGAATCGCCCTAGAAAGACGCCGCCGCAGACACTGATCGATCGTCCATGGGTGGCCTGGAAGCCATCTGAAATCAGGGCACTACGGAAAACTTCACGTTCAATGGCCCCACCGTCCAACCGTTAGAACTCGAGGATCGCAAATACAATCACCAGGATCATGTGCCCCTCCCTAGTAAAGAGCCAGGAATTCACGTCTCCAACCGTTTGTCCTTGCGAGGCGAGTTAAAAAACGAGAATCTTCATACCGAAACAGAAAGAGGGACCCATGCATCATGAAAGTGCTCGGCAAACAGTGCAAAACGCTCAGACAGCGTCGTTTTGAGTGCGGACAACGTCACCACGTTTGTGTCTTAAAGGCCTGTGACAAAGAGCGGTGCCTTGCCCGCTCACCCAAGTGAACTACTGGCTAGGCAAAAAGAGCATGCGAATCCAACTGATACCCAGCCTTCCAGAACCCTTCAGGCAGAGAGCTGCGAATACGAGCACGGCACGGTCAAGCCGTCAAGGAGCGTCGTCTTTGCAGCGTCGGAAACAGGAGCACCTCCTCCTGCTTCGATTCACTTACGAGGCGACAGAGAAGCCGCCAGCTAAGCTCGAAGTAGATGACGTATTGTTTGTAAAAGACAATTCGCTGCGTTCTAGCAGCTTGTCCGGCTTCTTTACCTGCTTTTCAGACGCGACAGAGTTGTGCGATCGTGCTCCTTCCTCCCGGAGATTTCCTCCGTCTGTCATCGGGACGGAAGATTCCACGTACAGTATAGCTGATGTGGTGTCTTGAAGTAAACCCCAAACCAACTTTGTGGCCGCAAGAGTGTGTTAAATAGAGGGAACAAAGCTCGCCACGAGCGCAACCAGCGGGAGCTCGCTCCACGGGTGCGGCTCACGTGGCAGTCAGTTCGCTGGAGTCTTGATAGCCAGACGCCTGGTCTTCTTGATTCTTTTCACTGCAGATACTCTGGGATAAGCGGTAAAGATGTGGAGGATGTGGACTAAGAGCTAAAACTGTATCTTCGATGATCCACCAGCAACTAATTCAACCAACGTGTTCTCAGTGAAGCTTGTGAATGTGGTGCAGTGAAGTATGTCGTTGACACGCAGCTCATAGCTTCATGTGACGCGGCTGCCAGTTCGATCCCTCGATTTGGTTTTATTTTTGCAAGTTTATTTTTCATTTTACGTCGTTAGCACTGCCTTACGTACGTTAACCGACATTGAAGTCGCTGCATGTAGAAGCAGGCAATTAGGAACTCCGCTTTTAGTAATTAGGAACAAGCAATAAAGAACAGGTTTTTAGGAACTCCGTAACGGTGTTGATGTCTTTAAGTTTTCACTGCCTCGAAGTGAGAACACAGCTTCTTCCTTGTGCTTGTTTGCAGAATCCCGCTGTTTAAACGGCTTATATGACCCAGGTTCGCTTTTCTATAGAATGAAGAAATCGAAAGTCGCTGCGGCATCAAACCTACATTAGTCAGGAAAATGTTGCGATCAGTATCTTGTTCCACTAAACAAAAATGGCCGTATACCAACACCACTGTGTTTATTTGGCTTGTCCATGACATCAAGAAGCACAGAGATTGTACTAAATGTTAATATAATAACAAGAGGTCGCTAAAAACAAGGGACACGCATGCAAGGTCAAACAAACTTTGTTCACCTCCCGTTGTGAAAGAAACGTTTAGAGTCTTATTAGTGTGTGCGGATACCTTCCTGGACAAGCAAACAATGCTCAACGTATATTCTGCGGAACCTTTCTGGAAATAAAACGATGATTACACAAACTCACAGTACGTTAAAATGGAATACCAAGACAATGATATTGTCTTGCATATTTTCCGTGCAGTCATTTCGCGCTGCGGAATCATTTATTGAATAAAAATGATCCAGTGGTCAACTAACCTTTAACTGCTGGGTGAAAGATCCGCCAATACGACCAGATCTGTTGGTAGGATCAACGTAAATATGGTAAGAAACGGTGAAAATCAACATAAAAATAATAGTTTCATATAATGGTTTAGTTCAAGGATTAGTGTATTAGGAAAGCTTAGAAATATCCTCAATGCAATGCTGGTGATATGCCGTTTCCCGGTTTTTTGTACTTCTAAGCTGTCGCTAAGTAAAGTATACGAGTTTACGAAAGAGAGAAATAGAAAACGGGATACAAATATCCCAATCCTTCGCAATCATGGCGGAAGGTCTGTTGTTATTTTGCACATGGTTTCGTTACGCTAATTCAAAAAAGCTGAAAATTGTACAGGATGTTCTTTAGAGTAATCAAAATTTGCAGGTATTTTGCAATGTTGAAAACGTGATGTTTTTTACAGGTATGGAATTGACGGCATCGTAACAAACAAGCCGAAGAACGTGCTCACTGCTATGCAGCAAAATGACATTGCATCCTTAGTAAGACTGGCTGGCCCACAAGACAGCCCTTGGACTAGAATTGTGGATGAGTTTTAATAAGGAATTATTTGTTTACTGTCCTGTGTTTTAACTATTGTATGAATGGCAGAAACTGCAAAATATTAAACTTGAATAAAGGAATCATGCTATATTAAAGCTGTTATAATGATTAATAAATAGTAACATAGTAACAATGCTAAAAAACTAAAGCCGGTGTAGTGGTGTTGCTAGTTTTAAAGCGAAGCTTTAATTTGCTGTCTGACGACGTCCGTACGCGAGAAGGCGCTGCTGGATAGACAACTGTCTCTGATGATCATCATGATGATGATGAGCGAAGTGTAGAAAAAGTAAAACACTTCCCTGTGAATCTTGGCAACACCTTCGTTGGGACTACTCCGTAACAATAGAGAGTTATAGCAGATCGGAAAAACGGTTCCGGTACGGTAACGTCTACCGTCTGGACGCCGCCGCGCATGCGCAGAACCCTACCGTATACCGGAGCGACTTGGCCGCGCGGTACCGAGACATACCGTGTCCGTCGTTCGAAAGCGGGCGGCCGCTTTGGAAGAGTTTAGGATACGTACGATTGGCTCACGCCTAGTCGAACGGATTGTGAATATGAGATCGTTTAAGAAAAATGAGGTTGCAGCAAGTGAAATCCACGCGATTCTGACAGCTCAAGCAGCAGGCGAAACACGGTCCCGGCCCAACTGCCGTGGCTTGTGTCGTCGAACAACGCATGTCCGATAGCTTCTTTTAGGTTAAATAAAGGCGATACGCCTACATAACTAGTATTAACAGCAACATGGGGCCCGTCTACAAATCGGCGAGTGAGGAACAGGTGGTATCCGTGCGAGGGACTCTCAAATAAAACGAAAAACTAGGAACAGCCAGCCGTATGTACTGAGCGTACTGAGCTTGACCTACTGGTGCCATCTGTTGAAATGGCGTAGAGTTAAAATGCCGCTCCATGTTCACGCAGTCGCAGTTCGAATCTCCGTGAAGGCGTTGGATGTTTTTTTTTTTTTCTAATACTGTCTTTAGCGCTTTTGAGAACTGAAAACTAATATTTCAGCACAGGAAGCGCCACAGACTCACAAAAAATTGCCAGACGACGTACAACACAAGTCGCTCCCAGCCACGGTAGCATGGCCGGTAGTTACGGTCTGCTATAACTCTAAAAACGAGCCTTCCCGGTACGGTCCCGTAGCGGCTACCGTGTACCGTACCGGAACCGTTTTTCCGATCTGCTATAACTCTCTATTTTAATGTGCGACGGCCCGAAGTATGCAGGCCTAACGCCCTATTTTGAAGTGAATGTAGACAGCCTTTACCCACACAGCTCGACGTACGATGAGAGTGACATTGCTCTGCATGCCGTAATTTTGTTAGCCACGGGACGTTAGGCCTAACGTCGCTTTGGAGGTGTAGGACGTTGTGTTCTGATGTTTAGGACGTTAGGCATAACGTCAAATTTTGAGGTTGAACACCTTGAAGCACCACAAACTAGAAAAAGTACTCACGCCAAGTAGCAGGCACCAATTCAGGCCGTATACTTCGCCCCCCCAACCCCAACGTTAGGCCTACGGAGGGCGTACCCGAGGGCTCTTGGTGTGGTTATACTGTAAAATATGTGCATACGTCCAGTGTAACACATACTCGCAATGTGGGATCGGCCAAACAAGGAACACATCACGAGAAAGCTCCGGGTTAAACCGTTGCCATTGTTAGACGAAAGTGAGCATAATTTTTTAATATTTGTATTTCATTTTGACTAAGCCGCAACTGAAACGGTGCAGGAGGGAAATGTGCGTATCACTTGTCGAGATTATCTACGCAACAAAAGCAACGCACTAAAATCGCGTAAGATAAAAGCTGTTTTTTATATCATGGTAGTTGCTACGTGAGATATAGCACGTGAGCTAAATTTATTTGCCAAAGGCGGGATTCCCGAAAAGATCGGAGCATAGAATCGTCAAATCCATACTTCAATATTGGTTGTGAGCTGGATAAGGTGTTTTACGCGTTTTCATTCCCGGCTTTATGGCTCAAAATTGCGACTTTTCAGGAACATAGTAAAACCGTTATAGGAAATTGATATTTCGCATAGAGCATGCAGGCTGCTTAGATATGAAAAATTCAGGACCTAATATTTTTCGTGTAATACTTTGTAAAATATTTACTGCCCGTAGGTTTCAGCGGGATAGATTCCACGGCACTGGAGCTCGACCACGCAACCTGCTAAGCATGAAACGGCATACAAAGCACGCGTTCGCCCCCAATATTAGCTCTGAGAAAATACAGCGTATTCCGCTAACTACACAGTAATCGCCACTGAAACAACTACGATGAGCTGTACGCTGCACCTGAACAGTCTTTTTTTCGGAATGATTTGCATGCGTCCATGTTTGTTGCTTAGGAATTTCGCACTTGTCTAATATCAGCCACTGAAGCACCCACAATGAATACATTAAAGTTGTTCATTTAAAAGGTAGCTGCTGCGTGAAAAGCAAAATACCCAAAATTAAAATGATAAATAAGGAAGAGTAGTCAGTCGCCGAAAGCAAGCTTTTTTAGGTTGCGGAGTCAACGTTAGCTGAAAAGGACAGATTCGCATTGATGTGGGGAACCTCTATGCCGTATCGGTTTTCCAAACTGTCGTGCTGAACTTGTTTACCATATGGGAAATGTTGCGAAAAACATACTGTGCGATAAATTAGGCAAGATGCCTTTGTAATAGCAACTGCGTTATGTTTTCTCTGACAAAGTGATTTATGAAGTATATATTTGAGATGGGAGTGCTGAATTAGTGAACATGGATTTTGTACAGTCCTGAGTAAACTGTTCAGTGTAAGTAATAACTGTAACGCAGACTGCATCCAGCCGCAAGCATATACAGGGACCCTACCCGAAGGGACATAGCCAGAACACATTCACTCACCCGCAGTAGTTATGTGCCAATCGCCTAGACATAATTATCGTCGTCACCATGGATCGTATATCTTGGGCTCTGCGATGAAGAAGGCGCACACAGAGTCAGCTGCCTTGCGAACGCTTCGCTCGTGTCGACTTACCGTGGGCTGCCTGAGTTGTTCTTTCAAGTGCGACATTCACAACGGCTATTCGTTTTGGGCTACGCCTTCTCGCTGAGAATAAAACCTCCTTAGAGTTTTTGTGCATCTGTCGCGGTTCGTGCCATCCGCTCTGCCGCCACGCAACAAGAGTGACATTTTTCGCATTAGAATTTGTAGGGTCTTCGAGCGAGCGTCATGTACGCAGATTTGGAAAATATTTAATTTTCGTGTTGTCTTACACATGTGGACGGCCAGCGAAGCTGTTGCGGAAATAACGCCATTCGGTAACTATACGTTACATACAGGTAATCACGGTAAACCGCAGGCAAACGCACTTGAAATTTTCTCGGCAGGGCATGTCACGGACGTCATGATCAAACTACTTGTGAGGTACTGAACTGGTCGTTCATATCCTCGTGCTACATATGCGGCGGCGTTATCGGCCAGCAGTGCCCCCGTGTACGAAGGTGGCCTAGCGGTGCCGGACTCACGGTGGTGCTGCGCTTGGGCTCCGCCGTTTTTGGGCTGGAACCACGGGCAACTTCACTGTACCCCGTCAAGACCGACATCGATCGTTTCGGCAACTCACAGGAAACTCGTGGATACCAGTATTATCCAGGTGGGCTGATATTTAACAACTTTACGGCCGAATATCGCCCGGCCACGTTGGTGACGCCGTTAAGCCAAACGGCGACGCTGACGCCGGTTGCGTGTCACAGGCCTCCCGAGGCAACATGGCAACCTCTACGATCAACCAGCGTGGACACTTCCCGCATGCCATGGCGTGGGACACGGTTCCGATTTCCGAGACGCCAAATTCTGCTTTTACACCGAGATTTCGGAGCCAAGCTCTCAACGACGCGGAAGCACGCCGCTCGCAAGCCAACGCCAAGCAGGCAGCCTCGGACGCCACCCCGGCGTCCGGCACGCCGGCAGACAAGACGCAGCCTCCCGCCTCGCGTGCCGCTGGACGCAAACGCAAACTTATCACCAAATGAAAGCCTCGACCCTTCCAAAAACCGAATCCGGATGACTATGTAATAGTCGTAAAGCCCCGTGAGTGCATCTCGCTGCATGAAATTTTCTCTGAGAACTGGTACGGAACCGCGTTGAAGGCGTACCTCGGGCCCGAGCGAGCTGAGTCTTTGACAGTTCTTCCCTCGAGAGAGCAAAATCTGATCGACATTCATACCCCGGACCCCGACACGGCGGACAAGGTTATTGGGGACTTCGCGGTGAACATCGAGCGCAGGCAGGTCCTGCTACATGGGTACCTACGACAAGATGGAGGCAATATTTGCCACGGAGTCATCGTGGTCCGCAACACAGATACGACTGAGACGCTTCGCGAGAGTGTGCGTTGGAGATCAGGCACCATCATCGAGGTGCGCAAATTTGGAACCTCTAACAAGGCGCGCGTGACCTTCACTGGCCAGACGAAGCCGCGCTTTGTTCACTACGACACAATGTTGATCCCCGTCCTACCCTACTACCGAACGATTCCGGCCTGCGGCAAGTGCGGTGTCATTAGCCATCATATGGACGCTTGTCCCAACCCAAGACCGAATACGTGTGGTCTGTGTGGACAGCAGGTGCAGCTTGTGGAAGAGGGAGTGCGGGTCCCTCATGATTGTGTACCAGTGTGCGGCGGAGCACACGCTACCAACTCGGTACGGGCGGGGCTGCCTCCTTGTACCCCCTAATCTCCCGTCTTCGGTGCGCAGAGCCGAGCAAAATATAGTAGGTATTGTCTGAACTCCTGCGTTTGTGAGTTTAATTGTAAACGTGACAGCGACCGTTGTACCTTCTAGCGTGTGCACGCAGGAACAGGCATGCCATTTGATTTTGACCAACTTTGCCTATCCCGACGCTTTTTCTTTTTCCCCCTTCAGTTCTCCTGGCTCTTTTAGACGTCGTCAAGTATTTGTAGTCGTTGTTGTAATAACTACTTTTAGTTGACACCCAGCGTTCATGAAGTGTGTTCGTTTTATTGGTCCTCGTTTCATCGCTCTTTTCCAGCCAGTAATTAACTTATATCTGGAGTATCCGATTGCCCGTACTTCTCTCAAAGTGAACACCTAACTTGAAAAACTGGAGACAGTGCGCTTTCAAAGAAACTTGAAAATGCTTGAAGCAATCGGGTAGTAATAAAACTACCCCATTGTTCGTCTTCTGCTACCGGTATTCCCTCTTGTCCTTCCTCTTGTAAGCAAGCAGGTGTGGTGTTAGCCTGGCGTAAGCCAGGCTAACACCACACCTGCTGATTTTGTCGATTTTGATTGTGTTTACCAAAAATGGTAGAGTTCTTGTTTTTTAGCAGCTGCTATTGATATACAATACCTTGGAGAGGACGGGGTAAATCATTTTACCAAGAAATTTACTCGTTAGTGGAGGGAATGGTTTCGACACTGAAGTTTAAATTACTCGAAGCGGGAGTAACTGTGCCGTGTGAATGATTTGAATGTATCTATGCTTTACTGCTCGAGCCAAGTGAATAAGATGGTGGAATACATTCGGACTCTTATGGTCAGAAACGGCAATATTTCAGCGTGGAATCTTTTATCGGGTCTTACGCCAAAACTTCCCTGTTTTACAGGATGTCAGAGCAAGCATACTTATTTGCCTGTGGAAACGTACTGTTTCTTTTTTAAATGCAGAGCATTTCTTTAACTCACGATGTCACCCGTTCGAGGCGTACGTAGTAGTCCGCATCGCTCACCTCGACATGCCCGGCTCAGACGTTTCGCTATCGGCGCGATCAACATTCGATAGCGCGCCCAGGCACGTTTCAAGGACACTCTCTCCCCTCTCTCGGACTCAACGTGCGCCGAGGCTGCCAATTTTGCTGCTGACGAGCGCTCTCTCGTCAGCAGCTGCCACAAGTGCAACAACATTAACGTAACGCGAACTACTTAACGTCGTGCGCCCCCGGAAATGCTCTGCATTTGATCGTGCCCCTCGCGAGGGGGATGTTTCACTGCGTCGCCATACGAACAGTTTGCCACGCTTTAGTTTCAGTTCCGTATCTCCCCGCCACGGCCGTGGAGAGAAGGCGGCCGGCCGCAACTCTCGCCATCGCGGCGCTGCGGTTGCGAGTTGCGCTAGGAAAGCGAGCGTCGTCTGCTAGCGGGGAGCGGAACGCGTTCCGCTCGGCATCTCTGGTCTTCGCCCCTTCTGGCTGCGCACTGCAAAAGAATTTGACAGTGCGCTCGCTGCCAGCGGTCCGTTCAGCCCGACCGGAGTGTGAGCAGCAGAAACACGTCTAGGTAAGCGATAACCGTGATAACCGCATCTCCCTCGGCGGGAAATCATTCGCGTCACTGGTCGTGCCCTGTGCGCGTGCAAACCAAGGCATCATCCGAAAGGAAAAAAATTTGGTTTATGTTCTCCGTAGTTAAAAACAGATCAGCTGCAAATGGCCAGGCGTCAAGATCCTGACAACGAGTTTGCACAGAAAAAAAAGTCGCGTTATAGCAGCATTTTGTGCAACTGAATGAAGAGTATTGAATTATGAAATATTGCCAATTCAATACATGACACGACATTATACCAAAGTTAGGAGAACGTGAAGCAATGCTTGAAGACGACGAACACCACCTGCGAATATTTGCTCTACTCTGCGATGTTTCAATGGCGTTGTAAAGCGTAAATGTGGTTACTTTGCGGGTCAAATTACATCGCCTTTTTTGCACAGCTGGATTGATGTAATTTTTAAATATAGATGGTGCTCCTAATGTTCTACACACAAGACCTGCTTACAAAAAGATGAGATCAACAGAGTCAATGTACCAGTATCCAGAAAATAAAATCACAACCACTATGATTCTTCGTAGAATAAAGTTTATTCATTTCTGTATGCTGGTGGAATTTTCGCAGAATACAACTATTTAGCGGGGGTGTTTGAAGGGTGTACTTATATAAATACGGAATGATTAAATCAGCGCAGAGATGATAGCCATAACTACAGAGCTAGGATGTAATAAAAGTATGTGGCAATACATAACGAATGCGATGAAATTAGCCAACAATTAATTTAACTACTGATCTATTGGGCGGAATTACTGTAATGGGCGAAGATCATTTTCCGACCCAATTTTCATAATTTTGTCCTGAAATAATATCACCTTGGACAAAAGGCCGCAGAAGGTAAGAGAACACATAACTTTTAAGACCCATTTGACATGTTATTCTCTCAACGTCACATCACCATGCGCTACATGAATGTGAAAGAATAAATAATTTGAGAGTGTGCTGTGCGTTTCAGTATTAGTGGCAAAGGTCCTACATCGGAGAAAACGGCGTTCCCGCCTTCAGACTTGAAATTTGTGGTCCGCAATTTGTATCTTGCCTAACGTCAACGTGCCTTGTTTAATTTATCAGTTGGGGCACAGGGCATGCGCACATTTAAAGGGCAAAGTTGGGATCCTGTGAGTGACTGCGTTCACAGAGATGTTACGGTAAAATGGGTGGCTAAGCCGGCATCAAGTTTGGGGGCCCAACGGGTGGCTGCTGAGGTATAAAAGATGGCGGTCCTGTGGCTGGCCCAGGCACACAAGGTGGTGGTCCTGTGGCTGGCCCAGGTATAGATGATGGGGGCCCTGTGGGTGGCTGCAGTGGTATGCACTTTGGGGTCCCGGCGATTTGCTGCTGCCCTTGCGTTGTTGAGGATCCTGCGGGTGGCTGCTGTCCCAGCGAAGTAGAGGACCCTGCAGGTGGTTGTTGCCCAAACGATGTTGATGATCCCGCGGGTGGCTGCGACCCCACCGAAGTTGATCCTGTGGGTGGCTGCTGCCCAGATGAAGTTGACCCCGTAGGTGGCTGCTGCCCAAATGAATTTGACCC
This sequence comes from Haemaphysalis longicornis, assembly GCF_048455015.1. Lineage (NCBI taxonomy): Eukaryota > Metazoa > Arthropoda > Arachnida > Ixodida > Ixodidae > Haemaphysalis > Haemaphysalis longicornis. The sequence continues at coordinate 196,334,849 of NW_027526385.1, read as the reverse complement.
CGAGGGTGGCTGTTGCCCAAATGAAGTTGACCCTGCGGGTGGCTGCGACCCCACCGAAGTTGATCCCGTGGGTGGCTGCTGCCCAAATGAAGTTGGCCCCGTAGGTGGCTGCTGCCCAAATGAATTTGACCCCGAGGGTGGCTGCTGCCCAAATGAAGTTGACCCGGAGGGTGGCTCCTGCCCAAATGAAGTTGATCCTGCGGGCGTCTGCTGCCCAAATGAAGTTGATCCTGCGGGCGGCTGCTGCCCAAATGAATTTGACCCCGCGGGTGGCTGCTGCCCAAATGAAGTTGACCCCGTCGGTGGCTGCTGCCCAAATGAAGTTGATCCTGCTGGTGGCTGCTGCCCAAATGAAGTTGACCCCGCGGGTGGCTGCTGCCCAAATGAAGTTGATCCTGCTGGTGGCTGCTGCCCAAATGAAGTTGACCCCGCGGGTGGCTGCTGCCCAACTGAAGTTGCGGGTTGCTGCTGCCCAAATGAAGTTGACCCCGCGGGTGGCTGCTGCCCAAATGAAGTTGACCCCATGGGTGGCTGCTGCCCAAATGAAGTTGATCCTGCTGGTGGCTGCTGTCCAAATGAAGTTGATCCTGCGGGCGGCTGCTGCCCAAATGAAGTTGATCCTGCTGGTGGCTGCTGCCCAAATGAAATTGACCCCGCGGGTGGCTGCTGCCCGAATGATATTGACCCCGCGGGTGGCTGCTGCCCAAATGAAGTTGACCCCGTGGGTGGCTGCTGCCCCAAGGAAGTTGAGGGCACTGCAACTGGCTGTTGCGGCGGGTAGGCCTTAGATTGGAAACCACTATAAAAGGTAGCACCAAGGAAGGCGTCTCCACTGTCCACGGGAATGATGGCATTACTTGGTCCGGTACGAGCCAGGATGATTGCTGAAAAAATATTGACGTTTGCAAGTCAAGACACTTCCTGAAATATTTACGCAATTTTAGGACGGCTAAATATATAAAGCCGGCAGGACCATGTTTTAGTACCAGTAACATTAAGTAATCTAAAACAGAATTAAGCATGAACTAGTATATTACTTTTTCTGTCCTTTCGAGTGCGCACGCGTGATTCTCACGGGCGTTTGTAGAAAAAGATGTATTACTCTTTTTTGCTCTTTTTGAACAATAAAATGGCCTTTTGTTCATCGGCCCAACCGGCGTGGAAAAAAGTTTTAGCAGTTACTGGTGACTGGGGTGGGTTCGCTTGCTGGTGGGCTACCTAATCAACTGCAACTATGAAGCACTGACGGGCCAATTGTGACCAACGGTGGTCCGCAAGTGTGTCAGTCATTACTTTCAGTGGCGACAGCCGAATGCGTGAGCCTTAGGTTATTTCTGCATCGACTGTAGGGAGTGACCACAAGATTACCGATGCGTGTCCAACTAGTATACCCCAGGACAGTACTCAGAAAGTCACTTTTGTTTATAAACTAGTGGTCCTTTCTGTTGATCACTCCTAAGTGATGACCCAGGAAAGATGAAATATGGTGGCTAACCGGTCGCTACCACCCTAATGACCGGAGAACAACAAATTACTACTCACCCACACGTAACCCACTGCGGACCCACCCGTGGAATAGGGTTGACTTGTTGGCAACACGCTAGTAGCCAACACGGGTGTAACGAGTGTCTCATTCAGAGTGCGTAGACAAAACTGTTTTTGCCCTCACCCCACCCTCAGAAAAAATTAGCAAATAATATTCCGACAATTACAAACAAGAACATTCGAACACCCAACCCGTGTTCGCTTTTTTTCCGTTACACTGGATTGCTATAGGTAAATTTTGTTCACAATTAAGTACCCGACACATAATTATGAAATGAAACATAACCCAGCCCTACTACACCTCTTATTTTCATGAGTGATGAGAGACAGTGCTCACCAGCTGTCGCGGGTAGGATGAGACCCACCTGGTGTCCTGGGCAAAGCTGAATAGGCAACGCATAGGGTTCTACGCCCACTCCCCAGTGACGACTTAAGTTTACCCAAGGTTGAATTACCGGTAGGTTTGGGGTGACATATGACCTAAAACACTAGTGACTTACGGCGACCCAATAGTCATCATTTCCCTAGGTGATAGATAGACTATCGGTGGTTGGTCATGCAACAGGTAAGCACATGTGGGTCAGGGGTGAGCCATAACTCGTTGACGGCGAGCGATAATGCTCCCCATACACACGCATTAGCAACCGTCTGTGAGTAGTAGGCCTCTAACGTAAATACGTGTGAACTCTGTACAAAACTACAAGCCTCCGTCGGCAATCTGACTGCTGCGACAGACGGCGGGAGCAACAGACTGCGCTTTTAGCCTGCATCTTGCCGTCAAGCCCTTATTTAAGCTCGCTGCCTTTTTCTGCGCACTTCTCGCCACATAAACCAATGTGCGGAAGCTTCCAATGTGTTAGTATGCCATTTAAAATTTCTTTGTTCTCTTTTCTGAATTACATTCTTATTATTTCTCGCAAAATATGCGCTGTTATTCATCACGGCGTGCAAGACAACTAAAGTTGGCTTGCCGACGTGTTCTTTCTCTGAGTGTTTGTTAGCTTTTTGCCTAATATTTTAGTATGGCATCAAACCCGAAACTCGGCTACAGGTTAAGCAGTAGGACATTTCGGCAAAAATTACCGGTTTTCCTAGTCTGAAGGAAAGACAATTGCAATGGATATAAACGACAGCAAAAATATTCCTTTTCACGAATGGACGTCTTCCTATAGCCAAACAATGCCGTCGAGATGGGTGATGCATTGTGAGCCCTGCTGAGGTACCCTTGACATCTGGTCATGACAAGGCTGTACAGTTTGAACTAATGTCGAAGACATAGTTGGCGGTAAGATAAGCCCAAGGAAGCTTTATTCAATTGTGGGATGCAAACGAAGGGGCATACGGCAGCCCAGTGCGAGGAAACATGTATGAGTTATTTTCTGGTCTGCATAGCTGTAAACAAATCGCTTTTTACGGGTTCATAAAATTGTAATCGATTCTATTTTTTTGATGCGCCTTGGACAGATGATAAGTCCGTGAACTGGCTCTCTTGTGGTCTTACAGTGAATTTGCATTCGGCTAACTTTCTATACATTTTCGAGGTGTTCACATCAAAACTGCGGTCGTTGTACGTACATTTGAAGCAGAAGGCGATCTTTAGCGTGACGTGCTCGTTGCACGCGATTCAACATTACAGTAGTTCAAGCAAACGAGCTGTTGCACAATGCATTGGCTGCAGATCGCAGACATGGCGACAGCAGTAAGAAGATAAGGGAACACTCCCCGCCCTTCTTGAAAACTTTTTATCCTGATGCAAACAAGGCCATTAACTATGCTGGTCACCAAATAAAAACTGCCGATCATTAGTTCTTGTCTGTATTAACTATTTGATTCAATGCAAAAACCCAGAGCCGTCGGCCAGCATGGTGATCAGCCATTTTCGCGATTTGAACGGGCAAAAATTTAACAGAACAACTTGGAAGTTCTGTAGAGTACGCAATCATTCCGAAGTTTTTAAAGTTGTATACGTTCCTGTCTTTGAAATTAAAATTTTTTCGTGTTTTTATTCTTATACCATTTTTCATCTTTTATGCTTTCCATATCCTTTCTCGCGAGGGTGGGGATTCAGCCACACTAAATGAAATACTGCAGGTGCCGCTGAGTCCAAGCCATTTGACAGCAACAGGCGCAAGCGGATTGCAAAGCAAATTCATTCAATCGTAAGTGTTTCTATTTTAACTTGATATTCATGCGGAACGTAAGATCGTTCACTTTTATTTTTGGATGGGGCCACAGAAGCCTTGGTCCGGTAACTTGACCAATCACAAGTTAGACAATAATTATGAAAATAATAATTCTAAAAGATACTTCTTCGAGGCCGAGTTACCCGCCGCGGTGGTTCAGTTGTTAAGGCGTTGCGCTGCTGAGCACAAGGTCGTGGGTTCGATTCCCGACCGTGGCGGCCACTTTTATGATGGAGGCGAAAAGCAAAAACGCCCGTGTGTACGAGATTTTGGCGCACGGTTAAGCTGCCCAGGTGGTCAAATTTAATCCGGAGCCCGCCACTACGGCGTGCCTCATCGCCAGCGTTGTGTCTGCGCGTTAAACCCTACAATAAATCGAATGAAGGAAAAGAACGGGGAGAGTCGCTTGGAATGCTGCAGTTCCGGTAATTTGATTTCAACAGCAATATTTTAAAATATTATGTATCTAAGAACACAAGCTGCATGCAATGTATCGTGCCTGTGGCAGGAAACCATGCATTCAGTCAAACTCTAGTCAGACGGCACAACTAAAGTGCATGACGCTTGCCTCCCGGAATACAATAAATCATCCTTCGCTTCCAGAACACAAATTCGGTAACCTGCGGAATATAGGTGCGGAGACCTAGGAAACATCGGAACGGGGGGTAATCACTAGCTTTAACTTAGCTTTTCTGAGGCCTGCCCCTTTCTTAAGGGTAAGACGGTTTAAAAGCGAAGCCATCAAACTGCAAATTGAGTTAAATGAAAGTCTAGAATTCACCCTCCTAGAGTCCAGAATTCAAACGGCCAAAGACCGATGCAAAAGTTCACTTCAACTTCAGGCAGCGGCCGCGCTACAAACACAAAGAAAATGCCGAGCGCTCCGAATGCTACGCAAAGCGATTGAATAGACGCCAGCTTTTTAACGCTAGGGACCCAGGATCAATTCATACCACGGAAAACATTTTTTTCATCAGGCGCGCAATCCCCCCACCAGCACTTGGGCTCCTTGCCAGCTCGCCACTTTCCTCACATTATGTGGCGTAGCATTTGCCTTCCCGCCCCTTTACTGCGCCAAGTTTTTAGCTACGCCAGGGACAGATGGAACGCAAGTCTAGAAAGCTCCTCTGTTAAAACAAAACAATTTTATTACGCAAAAACAAAGTAGGTCAGAGAAAATTGACAAGTACCCAGTTGAAGGCACAGCAGTGTAGGGGCTGGCTTTCAACAAAAAACGTCGAGGCTCTAAGCGTTTTGCAATGATATCGAAAATTGCTATACGTACCAAGAACGACTTGTCTAAGCATCGCCACTCCACTTGTCCTCGACATCTTGTCTCAAGAAGAAATTACGAGGCAAATTATTCCATAAATTGTAGTGGTGTGAGTCAGGTACCTGTTTTGAAATAAGTGAATAAAATGTGTCTTTAGGATAAATAATCACTGCAATGGTATGTAGACAGACCAATTGTTTGGGCATCTAGACTGTTCTTTAATCGGCCTAAACTCCATAAGTGCCAGCACTCCTGTGCGGCTGTAAACATATTCATTAAAAGTAGCTCACAGCACTTCTTTCGCTGAAAGGAGGATATTCATTTTCTTTCTTTTCGACCATAAAACATCCTGAGGCAGCAGGATGTCAAAATATTACCACACTGATTAAAGCAAGGAGTACTGGGTATTTGTTTATTATTGCGCACAGTTTCAGCAGTATCTTTCAGGAAGTACCATAATGTGTTATGCAGACTTATGCAGTGCATGGTTAATACGTCGCTAATGCTGAAGCGATGACCCCTCGATTACACAAAAATCCCGCGACATTCGTTTGTGTAAACTAGTGGTGGTGCCATAAATTGCCGGTGGTGCGAAAAGAATATAAGCAAACAAAACAACTGCGTTGATCTTGGTGTCTTATTTAACCCAGGGGTATACGAATTGCAAGCCCCACACGCATCTTCTTCACCACGCAAGATACTTAGCTGGAGCTAATTAAAGGTATACCGGGGGAATACATTGTAGCCTTGGACTTAGAAACCTCTTTAAAGAGAGGTATTGGCGTCCACAGCAAGAATTTGACCACTTTAATTGCACAAGAAGCAAGTCACGTTGGTGCAGTTAGTGTATGTGCAACACTACAACTGCGAAGCCCAGTTTAACATTACAGAACAAGAAAACAACGCCCAGAAAAAAAATTACCATTGTTGCGGTGATGATAGGTTAGGTCTGTATAGAGTATTTTGGGCATGGTGATTGTAAATGTAGCAAAACACGTTTCAGCACACTAACGCATACGTATGGGTAGCAGAGGCGATTGGCGAAGCCTGCGATTCATCGAGAGGGATAAAAAGTAAAGGACGCCATGGAAAAGGTCCACGAGGATACTGATGAGTGAACGCAGTGCCACAACTGGACGCGTATGTGCCTTTGGTGCTGTCTCTGATTTTGCGGAGTCTGAAGCGCCTACTTCATCGGCAGCTACCAAACATGGCGCCAGTGGGAGTACCCCTTCAAAAAAACGCAACGGAACAGAAAAATTCAACACGGGAATACAATTATCTCAAAAGTTCCTAGAGTTTTGTGGCTTTCGTGACACTCAACACACGCGCAGGGGAATGATCAGTAATTGCGCACTATGGTTCAGTTCAGAGACAAATAGTTTTGTGCAAGATTACAGTGTCGTGTTATAACTTCTTTGCACGTTATCTTTGTATTCGCGATGCCACGGAGTGTAGCAGTGTGGTGCACTAAAGTGTAGTCACGGCAATAACCTGAAGTTCGAATATCACGGCTATGACAATTCTCTAGGTGGATATCTTGCAGTCCGCCTCACATCGCGCTAGGGTCATTAGCAATTTTTCGTTGGCTGTGGTGGTCCGCTATCGGCTGAGCTTCACAAGGAATCATCGAAAGATGTCACCACTGCCAGCGGGGAACTACGATGGCAGCCTGAAGCTTGTTTTGTCACCTGCAGCTGTCATTGGATGCAGGGACACCGGAAGTGTAGAAAGGAGGACAATGGCACTAGGGCACAAACAAAGGAAATGATACACCATTGCAGCAAGCACGGCGCCTGAGCTGCGAAGTTGGTTTCTCCCATTTGTCGGCGGCCTCACATTACTTGGCAGGTAAGGTCCGTCGCCGTGCCCATAATGAACCTCATGGCAGCGCAGTGCAGAATACGCCGAAGCTGGTTCCAGCGTCAACATTGTGTCAGGCCTATTCAACAAGTGGCCAAAATTTATGCTGGGCTCTCAAAAGGTAAGGAATGGACCAGAATACGGGAGATAGAAACTAAAATGTGTTCCTAATAAACGAAAGCCCCGCAGAGAGTCTAATAACATAAATGTACTAAAATATTTTCGGAATCTACGGTTGCATAGCCACAACCACCAGCTTATGGCACTAAAATATGGATGGTGTCACACAGCGATGCACGCCTGTTGGTGTGGTTGAAGCAGCAATACTGTCGCGTTCTCGCATTCGCTTAGCAACACCCCTTAGCCTCATGCTCTTGCAGCCACATACAAGTACAGCAACGATCAAAAGATTACGGAGAAGGGAAATTGCAATGTTAGGTTATTTCTCTTAGTTTAGCAGCCCGTCAAACTGACGAATGCATGCGAGATGTTGTATAGGTGCTGAACTAATGCAAAATCCTGCACATAGTACTCCGGGCTGCCGTGCGGCAGAGAAATAGCTCAAAATTGCTGATTTAATGGTCCGTAAACTTCTGCTCTTGGGTGCACGTCCACCTGATCGATAAACGTTCCCGGTGCTTGGTAATGTTATACGAAGAGGGCAAGGCTTGTATAATGTTGACGTCGCATAAAGGTAGGGCTGTTGCGTAAGTGGGTAATCTAACATTGTGACAAAACAGCGTTGCTTAACAAGCACATAGCAAGGAGGATGCAAGCATGATCAGCGCTCGTTCAGCATGAATTTTTTTATGTGTATTTGTTATCCGCGGTGTTCGGCCACAATGTTGACGTTTTTGTCCGTGCTGTCTGTGAAGTAAATGCGGAATTCAAACATTTCGAAATGCTTTGCTGTTTCGTGAATTAATTCTTTTTTTGCAAAATGCTAAGATGTAGGCTCCGGTAAACGTCAAATGTTTCAAACTAAGGTGGGTAAAGTATTTGGCGGAGTTTTCTAGCGGTGATTTTAATGACAAATTTTTCAGACGGCGTGTTTCGAGGTTATAACGGCCACTCGATCATGCAAAGCCACAATGAGTGTAAACCATGAGGAAATTAGCTTCACTTGCACAATATCAATGCTTGAAAGGGCTTTAGCAAAGGTAGACATCATGATGGCAATAGTGGTTGTTCCAGGGTGCGGCAGTGGCAAAAGTGCAAAAAGGAAGAGACCATAACTGAGGTAGTTTCTAATGCGAAGGAGTCGTTGAGCAGTGTATCATGGGTGGCTGATTTTTTTTCGCACAGGCACAACTTACAAAGCTGGCACCAAAGATATTCAGGTTGCTTTTCACGTATCAAAAAAGGAGCTCTGAACAAAGATTGGATGTCCGGTGTGTTTGTAGAACTTGCCCTTAGATCACCCACCTGGGTTGGAGGTCTGAATTAACCCCAGGCCACGAGAGAGGAGTCGAGTCACCACATTAGGGGGGCTTTGCATATCAAGGGGAAAGTTCCTGGATCTTTAGCTTCTTTTGCAGGTAGGACACAATGTTCAAAAATATCTTGCCCATATTGAGCACTCTTGAAAATGCATTCCAACCAGTGCCTATTTAGGTCCAGTTCACCGTTGGTCATTTTAGCCTGTTGTCGCAGGAGTGTCGAGGTCACTGCGAGGTTATCTTATGGTGGCTTATCCAGACCGTCTTGATGGTGATCAATGGGATCATGGTCAACACTTCACAGATATTTGAAAATGGATGATGAATATTTTTACACATCTTACCTCCACTCTCTTACGCGTCGGTGTAGCTTAACGGCAACCGTTGTAAAACCAAGCAAACAAGGCCGCTGAGACACCCTCGCACGAGATTATCTTCCCTGTTGATCGCTAACAGCACATCATTTGGCACTCCCAGACGCGTTAAATAGAAATGTGGTGGTACGAAGCCACTGTTCCTTGTCGTTGAACGAAACTGCCGAAAAAGAAAGCTCACATAAAGAAAAACTAGTAACAGCTCTTCAGTTCAGTTAGACCCATTTATATTTAGGCAACCAAGGGAAAGTACAATGAGAGAAAAGTAACAGAGCCAGAAGAAAGGGCTGCGAACACCTACGCCAAAATAGCGTCTCCTTCCTAGATCTCATTCTTCAATTCGAATAGCAAGTCTGCGTTCTAGTCAATCTTGCTGACGTACTCCTAATATTTAAGCATGCATGTTTGTGATATCCTATATTTGTGATATCCTATTTGACCTGCTTTATAAAAGGGACGCAGGTAGTTAATTACAAATCTGTTTGTGAAATTGGTGGTATGTATCACTGCAGAAAAGGCTGTATTTCAGTTTTTTAGTTGTATTTGGTGGTATTGTTCCTTTGGGGTTCCATAGAAAGTAGGCTTTGAAACAAGCCTGAGAGTGCAATAAACCCCGAAGTTATGAGAGAAAAAGTGTGCGAAAAATACTCAGTTGTGTCCAATGTCTTTAGCTCCATTGCATCTATTATAGGACCATGGCGACGCCCATGCAAACCTAAAAGCTGGTACGCCACCTATTTACTTGTGTGCATGAATGTTGGGTGCTCTTCCGAAGAGCAGAAAAAAATAAAGTGCACTGCCCTGTGCATGAGTATGTGGGGTTGCTGTGGCCGACGTGGGGGAGGTGAATTTCCGCTCGTCTATGCTAAAAAAGTTTAGGGAAATAGCGGCGGGTCTTTGCAGCTGCTTCACTTTTTTTTCTGGGCGAAGAAAAAGCGCATCCTAAGGCTAGTAAAAACTTCATGTACTTGACCCAGTTAAATTCTGGAACTGTGTCTGGAACCTTCTGGCACGCGCCTACGATGAACAACAATGTAAGAGCCTTTATAGAACTCTTAAACCGATGTTACTAAAGAGGGGTGCTCACCTTCGAAGTTCTTTCTTGGTGGTTATCGACAAAAGAGCGGAAAAGTTGTTCTAGTTCAGCAGGAGGTCGGGCTTGGAGTGTCCTCAAATCGTTCGCCTCTGACGTCCACACGGCTCTACCTGTGGTTTAAGGGCATTTATTTCGCCGGCAAAAGCGTTATCGTCATGTCATAGAGCAGTTTATTATTGCTACGTAGGCTCCCACAGCGCACGCGCTCACGCTTAAAGGATTCAAAGGTCGTTGTGATGGTATAAAACGCTGCATCCTTGACACAAGCTGGAGTTCCCGGTTGAATTGATGTCAGGAATGACGGGTCAAACCCCTTCAGCAGATGTCAGTATTCGGGACTCTGTGTCAATCTGCTGTATAAATAGCTGGTACACCAATGCTAGTAGGGAGATTTTTGGCGGTCAAAGTAATTATCTGACTCTCCATGGTATATTTCTGTCGCATGCTGCGTCGAACGTTTTGTGGGTATGAGGATTACGATATCATTTTGAAATCTTAGCCGGTTTCTCGCTAGCTGCGAGAGTTTGATTTTTTTTGAGGTTTTGAAATAGCTGACGATTGTTTTATATCTTAATAACGTTAAGCTTCCGCCGCCCACGGCTCTCTTTTTTTATCTCCAGACATAACCTCTTGGAGTTTCTTTTTTACACGTGCCCAGAGCACATTATCAGAGCACGGAAAATGCACCGCCCCTATAAAATTCTGAGCTGGCGGATGTGTGAATAATGACAGAGTTCAACATCACCTTAAACATACAGGATAGATTCAACCGGCAGTAACTGGCTTCCGCCGTAGTTTGAGAACGCGTGGCTGCGCTTGGATTCTCTGCCGGTTTGTGAACCACACGTCCCACAATAGCACCCCTAACTACACCGTCGCTGTCCATATTCATTTCGTTTTCTACAACATCAGCCAAGAGGCATACTTCAAGAACTGGCCACCGCCTTCCCCACTAAGAAGGCACAGATAATGATCTATTGCTCCCTAGAGCACCCTCCTATTCGCCTTAATCCATGGTACGCAACGCAACCCGACAAAACAGTTCCTCAAGGTTCAAATGTACGCTCTAAACAGTTGAGCTGGGCTACAAAATTTGTTCTGTAACACTCAAAATGGACTGGGTGGCCTTCTTTGAATTATATGCAGAATAATGTCGTGTGGACAGGCGCTGCTGCCTCAGTATTTAAAGAATGTACGGAGATCGACATTCAAGCTGCTGTCTCCAGCTTGGATCGAACTCATTCTTTATTACTCTGCAATGGCCCTCTAGCAGCGCTGCATTCTCCAATGTGGACGGGGGTTACCGTGCAACGAACCTGAACGGAACCACCGAACTTCAAGGGGCCAATACAGTCACATACAAAAATTGCACTAATAGGCCATTCGGCCACCCGCCGCAGTGGCCCAGTGGCCAAGAAGTTTGGCTGCTGAGCCCAATGATGCGGGATCGTTCCTGGCCGCAGTGGCAGCTGTTCATAAGACTGTAAAAAGCGAAAATATCCATGCTTTCTAATTTTGGCGCACGTTAAAGATACCCAGTTGGTTAAAACAGTTCGGACCGCTTCACTACGGTGCAGCTGATAATCCAGGGGTAGCTTCGGCGCGTTGAACCCCATAATCTGAATCTCAGATCATTCGTGCGGCTATTCGGACAGAATATCAGCAATTAGTTTGATCGTAAGAACCGGTTACTTTCACTTCAGAGTTACTTGGCGCTTGCACTCAACTTTAATGACTTGGAATTGTCGTAAATACGGCTTCATTACTGACCCGGCCTAAACTTCCTCTGCTGCAAATGACGACCCGGCTTAACCTTGTTGGAAATAGCGAGTTTTAGAGTAAGGGGTACACAACACTCTCGGTTTCCCAAGCGGCTTCGGGTGCCGCACCGCTCATGCGCAGAAGAGGGCCGTCCTTTGGGTTTTGAAATTGCGATGAGCACGCACGCCATTTCAACCCGAAAGTGTTGTATTACCAGATGCTCCAAGATTTCGATGACGTCGTATTCATTACGGCAATGACGCCAGGACAGCGAACACAGGAAGTCTCATTGACGTGGATAGTGCTGCCTTCTAGGAGAGGTGAAGCGAAGTAGTGCATCATGACGCTCACCAGCGCCTACAGTTGGCTTAAGCTGCGTCGTAGCGACGCCGATGTGCGGATTGCGCGAACGCCGACTGATTTCATTCGAAGAGAAACGCCAGCGGGAAGCGGAACGCCTTCGCGCGTTCACGGTTCAAGCTACAAATTATACCTCTCGCGTTCCACAAGCTGAGCTCGTCGCAACACAACTGTCTACAGTACAGGAAGACCGCTGCTAGGGGGCTACGGCGTGAAAGCGCTCTTCACACCGGCTCCGTATTTTCGCTTCGATTTCTGCGAAATGTGCCCATGGGCTGACAAAGTTTTGTTCTTCAGAGGTCGTTAACACCCTTCGGATCATCGCGTGTGCTTCATGTGCGAAGGAAATCGTTCACCTTTGCTTCACGAACTCTGCAAGTCACGCGCACCTGCAACTCGCTGTGCTAAGCCTAGTTAGGCCAAGCTCGACCTGGGAGCCCGCCGTACGTCACCGCCACCACGCCGACGTGCAGCTAAGCCTACCAACAACGTGAGCGCCCGCTGTGCACTACCGTAATCTCTCGAAGCCTTCAGAGATGGAAAGAATGGTGGAATGCGAAGATATCAACCCGGCGGAATTGGAACAGCCAGGCTGGCTCACCACCCGGCGCAAAATGCAAAATAAAGCGTCCAGAGATCTTGTCGTAGTTCCCGACAAAGGCTCACCCGCAACGACCGCCTGTACCGGAGGCACGTCGGAGCGAAGGCGCCGCAAACAGATAGCAAATAATCCTCCCATTATGCTACCAGAGACGGATATCAAGATCGTTCTCAGTCCTAGAGGTGGGCTGGCTCTTACATCGGTACCCGTTGCCACGTTGGCAGACCTCATAATGAAGGCCGCATGCTTAACGCCCAATGACACAGACCAAGTCCGGATACAACCGAAAGCGAACTTCATCATCGTCAGTACTCCCGATGAAGAACGTGCCAAGAGATACACCAGGGTCACTGACCTCGAACTCAACGGGCAGCAGTATCCGGTCGCAGCGCACGTTTCAGCCCCGGCGAACACTGCGCTCGGTGTCATCTTCAATATCCCCAGCACAGACACGGCTGAGCAAATTCTCCATAGCCTTATGCACTACAACCCCGACATAGGGATTCTTGAGGCAAGAAGGCTCAATACCTCGAAGATCGTCCAAATCCTCTTCGAAGGAACGAAGGTGCCTTTCTGGGTTCGGTACCGCGCAGCTACGTACCGATGCAAGCCATTCAAACGAAAGAAGGAAGCCTGTACAACATGCTGGCGTACTGGCCACCGCCAAGACGTCTGCCCCGAAAATCAGCCACAGCCACGCTGCTCACTGTGTGGGCTCACCAATCCTATAGACAACCACCCGTGCATTCCGAAGTGTATAGAGTGTGACGGAGCCCACCCCACAGGCTCCGCGGACTGCCCCGCCGTTTCTAACCGCGGAGGCAATAGCCCACGTACGCGCAAGTGGCCGCCAACACTCTGCTTTCCACAGTGGGGACCCAACAGGGACCAAAACAGGTCCCAAAGACCTCTTCCGCAGGAAGCTCAACCAAACAAGCCCTGAAGAGCAAGCCCCACCAGGCGTCTCACTCTCTCAACTCAACAGCAAAGGTGAGCACCCAACGACTCCCTCTTGCTGGCTCGCTGCAATCTCCTCTACCTCCCCCGCCAATTCCAGAAACGTTTCTAAACGAGCTGAGAACGATTCGCAGAGAACTGACTCAGCTTCGCATGGAGAACGAAAGGCTCAGGGAAGAAAACCAGGCTCTTAAGCGTGCTGCCAAATTGCCAGCCGAGCAGGTCAATCAAGCCCCCCTTACCGGTCCTCCACAATCATCTCCAACGCCTCCGCCCCCTAAGAGACGTGCAACACAGGGGCCAGAGCCGTCTGGTGAGAGTATCCCATCTCCAAAGACAGACTCGTAACTGTCGAGCGCACTTGCCAACGCGCCCTCGAGGAGCAAAAAGCTGAATATACCCATTTCCATCAAACACTCCTGAATAACCAAGCCTCTATGCAAGCAATGGTAGAGGCCTTGAAAACAGAGGTTGCTAAGCTAACGGTTACCATGGGTGTAATAATGGCCCCTCACGCAATCTCGCAACCTCTCCCTGATCTCCCTGATGGCGCTGAACAAGATTTCTAACACTCTTCGAGTTTGGCAGTTGAATTGCCGGGGGTACAGAAGGAAAAGGGACGCCCTTCTGCTTCATGTCCAATCCCAATCTAAAATTCCAGATAATATAGCCATCCAAGAGGCAGGCACAAAAATCAAATTGCCAGGTTACAAAAGCTTCCAAAGCTCTGATTCAGACCTAACTGTTGTCTTGGTTCAACGTAGTCTCACTGCGGATCTTGTGGAGCTAGCGGAAACGGAAATTCCGTACAACTTCATAGAAGTCATACCCCACAGTACAGCAGAAAGCAGTATTTTTATCTTTAATGTATACAGCAGCCCCCGAGCTCAGCATCATAGGTTCGGCTCCCTGCTCGAGGCGGGTAAACAGAAAGCAGCGCGAAATCCTCTCTTAATAGTTTGGGACTTCAACGCTCCTCACACGTCTTGGGGCTACTCATATACGACAAGAAAGGGAAGGCTTCTATGGGAGCAGATTCAGAAGTGTCACCCGTACACAGCCACCAGAATCGGCACTAGCGTGCAAAGAGACACCTCCCCAGACCTCACGCTATCTGTCGGAATCTCACAATTGCAGTGGACGTGCACGGAGCATCCGCTGGGTAGTGACCACTACATTATCCAGTCTGACATCCTCTCCGTTAAACAATACACAGATCTGATCAGACACACCCACATCACGGACTGGTACAAATTTCGCAGAATCAGAGATCAGGAAACATCCGAAGACCCCTCAGAGCAGATTGATTTAGAGAGCTGGACGCAACAGTTAATTAAGGATGCTAAAGCAGCCAGTAGTAAAATTGATCCCGAAGTACCATCAGAAAAAAATGACTCTCACCTGCAGCATCTATGAATAGCCTACCGCAGCATGCAAAAGTGATGGCGGCGAAACAAACGCAACAGAATCCTCCGCCGAAAGATCGCTGAATTGGAAATTACCATACAAAATTACATTAAACAGTTGGCCAGAGAGCAATGGCACCACATCTGTGACCAGGTAATGGGCGCACTAAGTATGAGGAAAACATGGACTTTCCTGCGACACCTCCTCAACCCCCAAAACAATAAAACAGATCACACTCACAACATACAAACACTCGTCCATCAAACCCCCGGCACAATCTCTCAACTCATGGATCGCCTTAGGTCAATCTACATCCCAGATGGTGCACGAGTGGTTCTCCCGGACTACAAGGGATATGAAAAGGAAGCCCTAGATGCGGACATAACCGAAGCGGAAGTCAGAAGCGCCCTACAAAATGTCAAAACAGGCTCGGCCCCCGGTCCAGATTCTGTCACTAATAAAATGCTGAGGAACCTAGACGATAAATCCGTCGCCAGATTAACTGAGTATTACAATCACTATTGACGAATGGGCACCCTACATAAGCAGTGGCGCACAGCCAAAATATCCTTCATTCCCAAGCCGGGTAAGCCCATGGCTCTAGAACATCTCAGACCAATATCCCTTACGTCCTGCGTTGGCAAAGTCCTCGAACATATTATTCTAGCTCGGCTTACCGGCACATCAACAAGACGGGTGCACTACCATGTGAAATGGTAGGTTTTCGCCCTAAGTTGTCGACGCAAGACCTGTTGCTGCAATTCTCGAATGAAGTCATACAGGCAACCAGTCAAGTTGATAGCACAGCACTGATTGCACTAGGCTTACAAAAGGCCTTTGATACGATAGACCACACGGCCATTATGATCGGTCTAACCTCCATCAACCCGGGTCGCAGGGTCTACAATTATGTAAGGGCGTTTCTGACCGACCGCACCGCTACTATCCGAATGGGCCAAAATGAGGGTGGACCGTACGACTTGGCTAGTAAGGGCACTCCTCAAGGGGCGGTCATTTCCCCCCTTCTCTTTAACTTGGCCCTCCTTCCGGTCGCCCATGCACTAAGGCGGATCCCGCATCTCCGTTTTGGTATATACGCGGACGATATCACCCTATGGGTGGCTGGGGGAAGCGATGGACACATTGAGAGCATCCTCCAAGCAGGAGCAGATGTGGTATCACAACAGGCAGCCCTGGCTGGCCTTAAGTGCTCACCTACCAAATCCGAGTTACTGATGCTTCCACCAAAGAAAAGAACGGCTACGACACCCCAAATCACCATCCAGGTGCAGGGCCACACCGTCCCGCAGGTCCCTAAAATTAAAGTCTTGGGCCTTACCATGCAGCAGAACAGGTCTAACTCGGAGCTCATTAAGCAGCTGAGCTCCCACGTGGACCGGCTCATTGCTCTCCTCAAAAGGATCACAAATCGAAATCGTGGGATGGACGAAAGTGACCGACTTGGGCTTATCCAAGCCTTCTTTATTAGCCGACTTCTCTACACTTTACCTTACATTAGAGCCAGTAAAAGTGAACTGGATAAAATTAATGGCCTCATTAGGAAAGCATACAGGGCTGCCCTTCAACTTCCCCCAAAGCGTCCACCGACAAGCTTAACAAACTCGGAGTGTATAATACCGCTGAAGAGCTCATTGAAGTCACCTGTGCTCTCAGAGAACACGCTTAGAGCTCACTCGATCGGGACAACAGATTCTCTCGCGGCAAAACATTGCGGTCTCGCAGAAGACTCAGGAGTCATTACCTATCCCTGCTGATATAATTCAGCAAATAATCGTAAAGCCTCTACCTAGGCACATGCACCCTATTCATAATTCGGCACGACGCAAAGCAAGAGCCCGGTCTCTCGCCAGGCAGCTCAAAATATTTCGGAAGTAGTATACTCTGACGCAGCGGAGTGCAGGCATCACGGGGCATACGCTATACCGATCACCGGTCATAAAAGCCCTGCTTCACTCAACGCCCTCACAGTCATAACCACCTCCCCTACTGTGGCGGAAGAAGCGGCAGTTGCCTTAGCCCTCACACATAGGCCACATCCGGTAATTATAATCACAGATTCGAAAATGGCCGTTCAAAATTTTGCCCGGGGACATATCTCTCCCACGACGCTCAAACGTCTCAAGCAAAATCCACCAGAGGACTCAATGGAGCTCATATGGACCCCAGCCCACACTGGCATGGAGGGGAATGAAACTGCACACGCTATGGCTCGCGTACTCACACACCGAGCCGGCTTGAGTATCGTTCCTCACCACGGGGTCGCTCCGCCAGAGACCGACTGATCACATTTAATGACATAACAGAGCACTACCGCCTCTTGCGTCGACAATTTGCCCCGCCTCATCCATCCCTTACGATAAGCCAGGCGCGTATTTAGCGGCTCTTGCAACGGACACCTTCCCAAGCAGAGCTCGCCTCCACCACATCCATCCGACAGAATTCCCTTCGTCAGCATGCCCCCTCTGTGGGGAGCATGCCTCACTAAGTCATTCCATATGGCAGTGCCCCCAAGACCTCTTCCCTCTAATCACCAGCAGCGAGCAGTGGAGGGAGGGGTTGGGTAGCTCCGACCGGGCTACACAAGAAGTCCTGCTCAAAAGAGCCACCGAAGTCGCTACCAGCCTTAGGCCGGTGGCCACCGCGCTTCTCTGACCACTTGCTGGAATAAAGTTTTCTCCTCATCCTCTACAGTACACGCCACGGAGCAGGACCGAAGTGGTCGCACTTTTCCTGAAAAGACCCGCTAGCAGGACGTCGATCGCCAAACACACCGACAAGACAACCGCCATCCCGCATCTTTTCACTGCAGATTTCGCGGCACATTTCTCTTTCGTGCTTTACCGATTCCTATGACGCAGGAATCAACCACAGTTTTTTCCAAAGAAGGGGCGCTTGCGTTCGTTCTGCCGTTCTCAGCAGTCAGCGAGACACTGCATGACGACAGGGGAAGCGAAGGCTGCGGTTCGTTTTCCCTATCAACATTGTTGGCTACGCTGATTGCTGGTCTAAATTTGTAGATTTCGCATTTTAATTGCAAGAAATGGATAAAGGGGGAAGTCATGAGGTTGTTTTCGGGATGCAGGAACAATCCGCACGCCGGCCGTGCCTTTCCACACGGCCCGAGTAGCGGGCCGAACCGGTGCAGGCCGCGGCCGCAAAACCTTTTCGCCGCGCTTCGAAATCAATCTGACGACGAAAAAGAAGTTCCACATTTCAAAGAGTGGATGTAATTGTGGTGAGAAATTGCACTAGGGATTGTCATGCGTGGTGGCAGCTGTCAAATATCTGCTGTGATGCTGAGCCTACAGTCATCTACGCTGAACTACCGCGGAGGCTGGTGAACGACCCGGCACCGGTAAGTGTCCGTGTGCGCGCGGTGCAGCGAGCGGCCGAATGATAGAACTACCTGCGCGCTAGGATCGACACAGTCTGTGGCAGGTATCTTGATCACAGGTTGCTAAGACAGCGATCACGGTGAACGCAAAGTTGCGTATGCGAGACAGACGACTATAGCGTAATGAAAAGTTGCGGTAGGGACTTTTATTCACGACTGTAACAATAGCGGCGATGAAATATGTACTGCGATGCTAAACCTAAAGTTTTCGAAATCCAAGCAACCCAAGCCAGTGGCTAGCTGTTGGGGAAGACCTTGTAATACAGTCAAACCCGTTTATAGCGAATTGCAATATGCACCGCGATTAGTTCGATATATCCCATAGTTCGATATAGCCGAACCCGCCTATAACGAACTCATCGTTACAAGTTCGCAATACACGGGAGCCCCTCTCCCCCTCCTCAACTCCACCATCCCCGCATGCAAAAACGAACACAGTAAAGTAGCCGTTACTATACCCAAAATAATCCATTTATTGCAAGTAATAAAGCTACTTTCTGACTGAACTGCCTACTTTGCAAAGAAAAAAGCGGTGATTTTTGTTTTAACTTTCATTTTGGCGGCTTCAACTAGCATAGCATTCTCTAGACGAAACATTATTTGCACCAGTTCGAGTCCGCGTCCTCCAAAATCTAAGAAGCATTGGCGGACCACGTTGACTGCCGAAAGCGCTTCATTAGAAGCGTCGGACGGCTTTCACTCGCGACATCATCGGGAATGGGGGGAGCTCTTCCCACAGTTCACCGATGCTGCTGTCTCGGTCCGGACTCGCTGACTGCGCGGGTTCCGTCGTGAGTCCCGCGCGTCGGAAACAGTTACGGAAAGTGTCGGGCGTCATGTCGCTCCGTGCGAGGGGCAATGTCTAAGTCGCAACTCTTGCTCCGTGGTCGCGGCCAATCCACATCTCAATCGCCGCTCCGAGACAATGCATTTCGGCGGCCATTCTAGGCGCGCAGAGTTCGATATATCGGATGTGAACTTCGTTATCAGGAATATGTTTCCCATGTATTTCCGTAACTGAATTATTTTTGTTCGATATATAGCATAATTCGCTCTATCCGGGTTCGTTATAGTCGGGTTTGACTGTACTCATTGGGGGAAGACTTCTTGCGTTTGGGTTTCTCTAACATCTTTAGGCCGCCAACGCTGGGTTCCCCTACTCTAAAACGACATGTTGATGTTGAGGGCAAACCCATTACTGCATTGAGTGTTACTAGCGCCCATATATAGGTTTTGAGTTCAAGCGTTAATTGTCGTTTACGAAAGGCCGCCGCACCAGCCACGTCGCATTGTGTTCAAGCTGAGTGCGGTGGAACAGCCAATGTTACTGGCACGTGTACAGCCAGGAATTGATGGCCACTCGGTTCCTGCTTTGTTGGCCGTGCTGGACAATCTCCCAACGACGCCATCTTCGGTCTCGAGTTTCTGCCTGACCATGCAGCCTTAATCGACGGTATGACGGATATTCGTTGCCTTAAATGGCCGGTTGACTATCGTGACGACGAAAAACGGCCACCACGCTTTTGTGCGGCTGAGCATGCACGATTCGCCCCACACGCCGCTACGTACCTCGTTCTCTTCTGACGACCCCCCTGCCTGATTGAAAATACGTCGTGTCACCCATGACTGACGTCTTGCTCGAGCGAAATGTCACCGTTCCCCACACTGTAGTAATAGTTCCTGATAACGAGGTCTGGCGATCTTTCTCAACTACAACCTATAGTTCATATCACAAGCTAGCTGCAGCACTGTGGAGGCTACATTGTTATCAATAGTGCTCCCACTGAGGGCGCCTAATCCGCCGTGAGGGGGTTCCTGAAAGGACACTCCCTTTTCCCCTCTCGGCAAGTGGCACCGCACGGCCCCGGCGCCTTTTGTCGCTTCCTTCGCGGTGAGTTAGGCGGCCTGAGGGGGACAACAATGTAGCCTCCACAGTGCTGCAGCTAGCTTGTGATATGAACTATAGATGCCCAAGCCACCCCCCCATACCTTCCCCCCCCCCCGCAGAGGATCTCATTGGCAGTGGTGTTTCCCGTGACTGATCCCCGTATTTCCGGCATAACAACGGACCTCGGCACTGGTGCCGCCCCTGTGCGCATACCCGCGCCTGCGTCTTCAGCGAGCTTTAAGCGAATGATCGATCAAGACCTTTCTCCGAGAGAGAGAGAGAGAGAGAGAGAGAGAGAGAGAGAGAGAGAGAGAGAGAGAGAGAGAGAGAGAGAGAGAGAGAGAGAGAGAGAACGAGATAAAGATAGATAGAGAGATAGAGAGAGAGAGAGAGAGAGAGAGAAAGAGATAGAGATAAAGATAGATAGATAGAGAGAGAGAGGGAGAGACAGAGAGAGAGAAAAAGATAGAGATAAAGATAGATAGATAGATAGATAGAGAGAGAGAGAGAGAGAGAGAGAGAGAGGGAGAGAGAGAGAGAGAGAGAGAGAGAGAGAGAGAGAGAGAGAGAGAGAGAGAAAGATAGAGATAAAGATAGCTAGATAGATAGAGAGAGAGAGAGAGAGAGAGAGAGAGAGAGAGAGAGAGAGAGAGAGAGAGAGAGAGAATAGTTGGATGATACTGACGAGGTTTTTCCTGCAAATTCCCGGGCATGCTACGTCAGGTGACAAATCAAACGAGTCAGAAAGAAAAAAAAACAGGAAAGAAAAAGAAAACCGGAAATGAAAAAAAGAAGAAAGGAAACATCAGAAAAAGAAAAAAGGTATGGTGGGAATTGGAGTCGCAAGCAATTTCTGTAGTTCGGTATAGAAGGAGATGTTGAGGTATACTCGAGGAAATGTTCCCTTCAAGTTGAACAGAGTTCTGAGACAGCTGAGAAGCTTCACGGGAACGCAGAACATTCGGGGTTAATATAGCCGCCATGCTGAACACACACACGCGAAATCTTCACTATGACATTCCACAGAGGTTAAGAGTTGAAGGATGAGGAACGCGACCCTATATCATACGTAGCACCGATGTTCACCACTGTTAAAGAGTGTTAACTAGACCTGGACTACGGAGGAAGCTCATAAAGGCTTTCGTCACACGTGAGACCATTTTAGCACATAACCACGGGCCAAGCACATCACGCAACATTAGAAGTGATGTGGGTAGTTCGCGCAATGTCACTGTGAAGGAGAGTCTGGGTGTATTATATCGTTGACCTTTCTCCGACACAGGCGGCAAACCTTCGGGGACGTTTGTCGTGATACCATAGCACCATTGGCTTGGATTGCCACCCTTTGGCCGTTCAGGCTTGCGAACAATGCAATTCGAACTCTCCGTCTTTCTGCAAAGGCTGTGGCTACCATTAATGCGTAAATACACTGCCTATTTACCCCGGAACTACGAGTTGCCACGTACCTGCCGTGGTGGCTCAGTGGCTAAGGCGTTGTGCTGCTGAGCACGAGGCGCGGGTTCGATTTCCAGCCGGGGCGCCCGCTTTTCTGGTGGAGGCAAAAAGCCAAAACGCTTGTGTGTTCGATATTTCGGACATGATCTTGGAACAGGGGTAGTTGTGTTACCCAGAATACACCCTTAATATATCCGCAGTATGAGATGTAAATACCGGTTACGTTCGAGTTGATTGGCGATGTTCGTGAATATGATAAGTTTCATTGTTTCTGATTGGACGCTTGTTAATGTAACGGGTCGATACTTGAATGATAATGCTGTCCAGCTGCTTTCACAGACCGGTGATATTTATGGTGTTTCAGTAAATTGGACATTAGTTCAAGAAAGTGATTGCCAAATCGCAAGGCTTAAATGATATTAGTTATTATGTGTTTTTCAGTAGTTTGCTGTTGCTGCCTATACCAGCAGAAAGATATGCAGTGATAGTTTATCAGTATTATTGTTATTTAGCTTCGGAAATCTTCCAGTCATGGCGTACGAGTTTACGCGGGGCTGCAGGAAGCTTCGAATTTTCTCAGGAAGTCAGCCAGGTAAGTTCTAATCTTTTCAACAATTCTTTCTTAACATTCTAGAGCCCCTTTGCACCAAAATGAAACCTTGTAGCACCAATGTTTGTACAGATATAAACGCCCTCTTTTTTTAGGAATGGGAGAGGCCGGGTAGAGTAAAACAAACAGTTATTTTCCGCGACAGGTTGGCTCATTATAGGCCGTACTCGCGTTATCGCGGGGCTCTTCCTAAAGTTTGGGCAGTTAAGGCAGCTCGCTAGGCGTATCTTTTGGTAAAGTTACAGCCAAAAGCCCAAATGTAAACAAACCACCGTCGCTTAAGCCCTAACAGGGGAAGCCGCCGGTGCCAATTACAGAACAAGCAAGATATTTACACGGCGGGGCCTTTAAACAATTGAAATAGGTTAACAAACGCTTCCGCTGCATCGGACGGGCACTTAGAAGGAAGGAAAGGTCGAATAATAACGGCGCTCAACGAAACGCGTTATAAACAATTCGCAGTAACCAGAGCCAAACCGGGCCAGCCGGCGGGGTTAATTTTGAAATTGAAAAGGAAATTATTGGCTTGGCTGGGGCTAAGGATTGTTAGAAAAGATAAAGAAGACCTTCCGCAGCATCGCACGCTAAGTTACGAAGGTGAAAAACTCTAAATAAATTCAGCGCTACGTCAGTAACGCCCTATCCCTACTGGGCTAGGAATAGGATGCCGACCCTGGGTGACACACGCAGCTTAACTAAAATTTGGATAACTCGAGAACGCTTGAGTGCTCAAAAAATACAACCACTTGCTGTGACCACCCGAGCCAGGGCTACCTAGATACGTAATCGGGTTTTATGTTGAGAATACGGAAATTGAGCTTTTTTAGACCAGTCGTTGTCCCAATTTTTCCGGACTTTAGAGAGCACAGTATTTCCCCACTTTTTCGCATCGGTGCCAAAAGGTGACCGTTGCTGGCGGAGCACACGATGAACACTTTTTTGGCTTCGAGCAGTGCTAAAAAAGCAAGGAAGGATGCTAATACACCATCCGTGGCCTCTTTGGGAGGCTGAGATTCATACTAGCCAATTTTTTGTTTCTATACGCTTAAGCAAAGTAGTTGCTTACTTTACCCAACGGACAGACGTCACTGAACCTCTCACCAGTAAGCCAGCGTCTCATCTAATTCCTTCGGAGTCGCGCGTATAAAAAGCAAAACCGACCGACGCAGACTCAGTGTTACTGCAGGCGTGCGCGGCAGGGTCGTCCGTGGGAAACTTCTTTCGCTATCTCTCTCTTTTTCGTCTGGCTCCTTAAGCCCGACTTTGGCATGCAGTTTTGGAGTGCTGCTTCTCCGCATGTGACCCTCCTACCAGATACCTAAGAGGCTGCGCCAGAAAGGTTCAACCATGCGAGGCAGCCTCTTAGGGACACAAGCAGCACTCCCTCACCAAACAATGATCTGGCCACCCTAGTGTAGTAGTTGCCCGCCACCTCCCATGACTAACCAATTAAAATCTCGGCCCTCAGTAGCCAGCAGCTGCACAGCACCTGTCCAAGCCGGCGGTCAGAACAGCGATACAGAAGATGGTGCGAAGAATCTCTGGGTCGAACAGGCCGCCTTTGAAAATTAACCTGACAAGTTTAATGCACGCACCTTGTCTAGTGAGGGAAGCTTAGGTGCACTACTCGAGAAACTGGAAAATTGAATGGGATATTATAGCGTTAAGCGAAGTTAGAAGGACCGGAGAAGGCTTCATGGACTTCACTAGCCGGTCTCTTCTATGCTACAGTGGACCCAATGGACCCAAAATTTAATCGACAGAGAAGTGGCGGAAGACGTGGAGGTGTTTTTCAACATTAGTGATCAAGCTAAAGAAGCGATACAGGTTAAAGATAGTACAGGCCTATGCGCCAACAACCAGCTATGAAGATGAAGCCGTAGATAGCTTCTTCGAGTACGTCGAATAAGCAATCAAAAAGACAACAACACAGTTTACGGTTGTGATGGGTGAATAACGCGAAGGTCGGCAAGAAGAAAATTGAAGAAAGATCACTGGGAAACTTCGCAACAGACAATCGCAAGTCGAGGAGAGACGCTAATGGGATTTGCAGAGAGAAATAACCTGAGACTGATGAAAATATTCTTTTGAAAGCAAAATACTAGGAAACGGACATGGAAAAGTATTATTCTACTCCCTTTCTTCTTATTGATGGCACGGATTCACCTGAAAGTTTACTGTTACTTTTTGGAAATAGTTTGATGTTATGTGAATCTTCGCGAAGGCGTCGTTAAAGATATCCTGCAACACTTTTTCGATTTTTTTATACCCTAAATGCTTTGAGAACGTAGTGAACAAACACAGTCAGTACTTTGAGTAAGGGGCCACAAAACTACCTCAGCCAAAAACTACTGATTTGCGTCCCTCAGATAAAGAAACTTGTTCAAAATAATTTTCTATCTTTCCTGATCGTGGCTTTCCTTGGGCACTCGAGTTGTGTCGTTACAGTTGTGTAGTGGCAATTGGCCGGATTTCTTTCAGTTGCAGCAGTAAACGTATTCGATAGCCACTCTTAAAAAAATGCCACAGAAGCAAAGCAGAAACAGAAGGCGCATTTGCTGCGACGAGAAAATCACACAGTGCCCTTCGGGGCTGCCCGAATCCGACTATGCGGCACATACCCACGAAGAAGAGCAGTGTTGATGTGTCCCGCTCCTGCTTTTTTGATGGTTCTCGAGTAGAATATGTGGTAATATGATGCGGATTTAGTGCTCATCGAACGCAGAAACTGTTCCGGTCCACGCAGAGATAAACATTTTGTCGGTGAGTGGACTTTTCGGCCATTTACGACTGTTTTTCGCGAAGGCCACGCCGGAGCGCAGATAAGCCTAACGCCGACGGCCTAAGCGGCAGCGTTTCGAGACCATGCCCGAGGTGGAAATGGTAGAGGGGGTGGATATTTCCCCCGAAGAAGTCAACTGTCCAGGATGGCGTACGTCACTATCAAAGAAGAGGAAATTCCGCCCCGAGCTCCCATCCTCGGCGGACACTTCACCTTCAAGTACAAGCAGCTCGGTAAGCCGCCGCACGCCCGACCCGCGTAGCACTGCAAGGCGATTGGCTGCAGCCTCGCGGCTCCCACGCTTACCAAGGGGCCAAGTTCGTGTTATTATTCGTCCCAGGGACGGAATTGATGTGAAGAAAATGATCCTGTACGCGGTCATGAGAGCCCTGATGATGGCGGCGAAAATCACTGAGGAAGCCTGCAAGCAAGACCTGCTGTGTCCTAACCCGATGCAAAATATTTATGTACTAGCGACGCCGGCTGTAAAAAACGCGGAGGCATACGCCAAGGTAAACCAAATAATCCTCGGCACCAAGCAACACGCAATTGCTGCTTACGTAGCTGCGCCCGAAAACACGTGCAAAGGGGTCGTCCACAACATCGACGCGCACCTCACGGACATTCAACTTAAGGAGCTTTTCGTCACCGAAAGAAATCCGTCGATCCTCGAGGCCAAGCGTATCAAGACCTCTACGACTGTCGTGCTCCTCTTTGAGGGCATGCAGGTGCCGAGGTATGTCGTCTTTGGCATGTGCCTCGTCAAGTGCTCTCTTTACAAGCGTCAAGTGGACGTGTGCTACTCGTGCGGCAAGCCGGGTCACCGAGCCGACGTCTGCATCAGCCCCAAGCGGGATAATTGCAGGGGTTGCGGAGCCGAAAACCCGGGTGAAGAACACAACTGTAGACCGAAGTGCGGCCTGTGCGGCGGCGGCCACGTCACCGGCGACAAGAGCTGCAAGCAAAAATTCCAAGTGCCTTTCCTCGTGCGTCAGCGCCGACGTCAGAGGAGCCGAGAGCGCAAACACCAGCGGTTGCAATCGCGAGACCGCACCGGTGGCGGCGATGACTTCAACCACCAGGCGGGCGCCGGTGGCCTCCGCAACGCCCTCAAGGGAGGGGCGCGCTCGCCCAGTAACAGAGGCGGCAGTTCGAATGTCGACGCCAGTTCGAGCAGGTCGCTATCCAGGATGCGATCCCGTTCCGGTACCAGGCAGAGCCGTTCGAGCCATCGGTCGCAGTCCCGGAGCCTACGCGGTTCGAGCAGGTCGCAGTCCAGGAGACGATCGAGATCCGGACGTGACCGTTCCAGCCAGCAGGTGCGCCTGCAGTCTCCCTCCTGGGCTGATCGAGTCCAGGGCGGGCGGAAAACGCCGCCAACGTCGTCGACGAACGCCCAGGCAACGCCTAGGGCACTGCCAGAGCATATCAATAACAGGATAGACGAAGTATTGAGGGAAAACAAAGAAATTAAGGAGCAGCTCGATCAGCTCACACATGCTATCACCAATATGGCCGAGGAAAACATGAGACTTAGAGCCGAGAACGCCTCACTTAAAGCAGAGAGAGATCAGCTACAGTCGCAGAGGGGAACGACCCCATCGCGCAGCCCCAAGCGTAGAATGTCTCCGTGCTCTCGGGGGGCCGAGGGGGAAGACAAACTTGAGGCCGTCATGCAAGCCTTGAGAAGGCAATCCGAAGACCTCAATGCAATATTCCAACGTATGGCCACGATGGAGAGTACCATGGCGGCACATATACCAAGTAATGCTGCACAATCTAACGGAGCAACAGGATTACCTCACTCGGCGATATGCCCAAACCCAAACGGACCCTGCAATGGCCCGTAAAACAAAGAACTTTCACATCTGGCAGTGGAACTGCGCTAGTTTCAAGCAAAGAAGAGCCACATTACAGCAATATTTAGAATCGCAACCCGAGAAACCCCAGGTAATCCTCCTACAAGAAACGCTCTGCGAAACCCTTACAATTCCAGGATATCGAGTCGTAGCGGCTAGAGAGCAAGGAAGGAGAGGACTTGCCACGCTCGTATCTACGCAAGTTTCATTCCAAGAGCACGTGCTCAAAATCAATTTGGCCAAGCTCGAACACATCATGATCGAAATTGTCCCCAATGTCAAGTGGAGCGCACGGCTTTTCATTCTCAGCGTTTACGACTCCCCGTCTGACTATAAACAACCTTTCAACACGTTAATCTCCAAGGCTGCAACGCTAGCGAGGGACGTCCCCATTGTTATGGCAGGGGATTTCAACGCGGCGCACGAGGCCTGGGGTTACCAGAAAACAACGGTGCAAAAGAAGGGTTCTAGGCTCCTACAGGCGGTCACGGACTGCTCGTTTAACTTGATCACGGACCCCCAATTCCCTACGCGGATTGGGACGTCCGTGACAAGAGATACAACACCGGACCTAACCTTCATAAAGAACATTCAAGAAGCGACCTGGCGCAATACCCTAGAGAACTTAGGCAGTGACCATTACATCTTGGCCACTACCCTTCAGATGGAAGCGCAAAAGCCCAGGCAACACAAAATCGTTGATTGGGACGCGTTTCGCAGGATCCGTAAGGAAGACCAAACCGAATACAAGACACTGCAGGATCTTCTCGACAGGCTTAAGACGGATGTCGCGGCCGCCACCAAAACCGTCGAAGCCCCACCAAATATCACGCAGGTGGACGCCAGACTTGCGAATCTGCTTGAAGCAAGAAATTCAATTCAAGCAAGATGGCGCAAGCAACGACTCAATAGACGACTGAGGAAGAAGACTGCGGAACTCAACCGCAAGATAGAGGAACACGCACTCACACTCAATACTCAGAAATAGGACGCGATCTGCGCCCTCACAGACGGTCGCATGAGTATGGGTGGA
Organism: Haemaphysalis longicornis; assembly: GCF_048455015.1. Classification (NCBI taxonomy): domain Eukaryota; kingdom Metazoa; phylum Arthropoda; class Arachnida; order Ixodida; family Ixodidae; genus Haemaphysalis; species Haemaphysalis longicornis. The sequence goes on along the minus strand of NW_027526385.1, from coordinate 196,306,948 downwards.
AAGTGGAATCTACTCAAGAAGCTCATCGACGACAGTGTAACGGCAATCAACAACTCGCACTCGACAAACTCATGCACAACCTGCGAACGTCGGGCATGGCGGACGAAAATATTTGCGATAAATTAGCTAGCATCTACCTCTCTGTGGGTCAGAGCTCAGACCAAGACTACCCCGAATACCAAGGAGAAGAGAACGAGGTTCTTGACGGCCCCATCACGGAGCAGGACGTCTGGGCGGCTCTGCAGGAGCTGAAATGCCGTTCTGCCCCGGGGCCTGATGGTGTCACGAACCGCATGCTGCGTAACCTTGACGCCAAATCGGTCAAGACCCTCACGGAAGAAGCGAACAAGGTCTGGACAACTGGCCAAGTTCCCAAAAGCTGGAAAGAAGCAACAGTCGTCATGATTCCCAAACCGGGTAAGTCCCTAGAGCCCGAGAACATGAGACCGATCTCGCTGACCTCTTGTGTCGGCAAAGTCGTTGAACGCGTGGTCAATGCAAGGATCTCACGTCACATCGAGCTAGAAGAGATCTTCCCGCACAACATGGTCGGCTTTAGACCCGGACTGTCCACGCAAGACGTCATGTTGCTTCTCAAGAACCAAGTCCTGGAAGTGTATTCGAGAGATGTCAGGGGAATCCTAGCCCTCGACCTCACAAAAGCCTTCGACACGATTCGTCACCAATACGTGTTGAAGATGATATCGAAACTTAACCTCGGCAGAAACTTTCACTCATACATAAGATCCTTCCTCAGGGACCGCACCGCCTTCTTCAAACTCGGCCAGGTGCGGTCGAAGGAGTACGGACTCGGTCCGAGGGGCACCCCGCAGGGAGCAGTACTGTCTCCGCTGCTCTTCAATCTCGTTATGCGGGACCTGTCCCTCGAGCTGGGAGGTATCGCTGGAATCAATCACGCTCTGTATGCGGACGACATCACAGTCTGGAGCCGTGGTGGTTCGGAAGCTCAGACGGAAGAAGCCCTGCAAACGGCGCTAGACATCACAGAAGAGTACCTTCAGGACACGGGACTAAAACTGTCACCGGGCAAGTCGGAACTCCTGTTATACCGGTCCAACCGTAAGGGCGGAGTGGGGCAACCGCACCCCAATCAAGCGGCCATCGAGCTGTGCACGAGAGACGGCTCCGTCATACCGAAGGTTGATGTCATAAGGATACTCGGTATGCTCATTCAAAGTCGAGGGAACAACACCAAGACCATCGAGAACCTGACCAGTAAAACGGAAGCGACGATCCGACTCATGATGCGCGTCTCCAACCGCAGGGGTGGCCTCTCCGAGCGCAACCTCCTGCGACTGTACAACGCCTTCCTAATGAGCCACATTAACTACGTGGCGGGTGCCCTCGACTGGTCCCGCACGGCAGAGAGTAAAGTCGATACGCTCATGAGGAAGAGCATAAAGAGGGTGCTCGGTATCCCCTTATCCGCAAGCACGGAAAAGTTGGAACAACTGGGCATCCACAATTCACTGGTCGAAATCGCAGAAGCGCAAAGAACCGCGCGAGAACAGAGGCTGCTTTCCACCAAGGCCGGCAGGAAGATTCTTGGAGACATCGGCTACCTGAACGAAGATTTTGTGGAGCACACTGCACAGATCCCCGTAACGGTGAGGAAAAGGTTCCAGGTAGACCCGTTACCGAGGAAAGTACATCCCCAATATAGCGAGGGGAGAAGGCGAGCCAGGGCCCGAACCATCTTACAGCTCGCAAATACAGGATCGGCCAAAGCTCTGTTCGTGGATGTCGCCCAGTACGGCCGCTCGGGCAGGTTTGGCATGGCAGCGGTGGATGTCAAAGGAAACCTCGTCACCTCGGCGTCCTTCTATGCACCAAAGGCCACTACGGCCGAACAAATCGCCTTATCTATCGCCATGACGGAAACCCGGTTTAGGCAATTCTACACGGACTCCCGCTCGGCGGCAAGAGCCTTCCTCAAAGAAACTATTGCCAAAGAGGCAGCCAGGATTCTACAGGGAAGCAAACAAGAGACGTTCCATAACATCACATGGTTCCCGGCCCACATGGGCCATGGAGTCCACGACACCCTCCCCAACGCCAACGAGTTCGCTCACGATCGCGCGCGAGAAACCGTCAGCCACGGCGATCGAACAGGCCGTGCTCCCGAGACCCCAGAGAGTTCCGAGACGCATTACTCACGTTCAACGAGGTAGTCACACTCTACCAACTTACGCGAAGAACACTCCCGCTGGCCCACCCTGCTCTCACACACCCACAGTCAGCAGCCTTTAGAATGCTTCAGACCGGTTCCTTCCCAACCAGGAGCCGGTTTAGCTTATTTCACCCGGAAATTGACCCTCACTGTCCTCTCTGCGACGCAGCTTACTGTAACTTAGACCATATGCTATGGCAGTATCCGGCGTTACAAGAGGACGCCGAACTCATCACAGAGGAAGAATGGACCATGGCGCTCCACAACGAAGATTACTACACACAACTCCGGGCTGTCCAGAAGGCCTGCGTTAGGGCGGAGATCCTAAACCTCCCGCCACCCACGCAGGTGCGGCCCGCATCTACTCTAGACGGTCCTCTGGGCCGCTAGGTTTGACCTTCCGGACCTAATAAAGTTCAATGTCTGTCTGTCTGTCTGCCCGAATCCCGGGCCGCGTGAATCCCGCACTGCCCGAACCCCTTCGCTGATCCCGTGCCCACGCTGCACGTGCCCCCTAAGCATTCCTGGTGTTCCTTTTGTGTTTGGAGAACATAGCCATTATTTGGAATGGTCCAAACACTGCGCAAGTTGCCACAGATGATATACGATGCCTGCCAACTTTCAATAATGCTTTTACTAAGTACAACACCATAAATAGGAGACATTGAACCGCTCTTTATGGCACCCGCATGGGGTGCTTGTTTCCTTGACTGGAGTCCGTGTGACCGGGTGGTACATACCATGCATATAGCGCTGCAATTTAGAAAATTATCTGCAGGGATACCCACTTTGTATGCCGTTGCCTGAAAAAATAATTTCCTTGATGCTGTATTGACTTCCGAACAACTTTCGTATTAATGTGCGAAAAGAAGCTCTAATTAGTTTACTGCCATCATTAGAGATAAGTTGTTGCGTGTACGGCCGTGTGGTAACGTTTTCGGTCTTTAGTTTTTTTCTGGCAAAAGTAGTTGAAATGCAGCAGAAAGTGGACATTTAACCTATTGTCGCATTTTGTTAAACAGAAGCCTGCCTCTCTTAACTGACTACTAACGAGAGCTAAATATAATGGCTGTTTTGTTGGCTTGCGTTCCACGGTGCTGATGTTGAAGTATATGGTTTTATTTTGAAAGCGCGATTTCTTCGTGGGGGGGAACGTATAAAAGGAGACACAAGGTAAGCATAATGTGTAGAGGCAATTACGGAACAAGTCACTAGCCTTTGGGATGGTTTGCAGGACGCCAGAAGAACGTGTTTTTGTGGTGGCCACACTGTTTTGTGAGCTGTCCGTGCTGCCCATATATTTATAGTCCAAGCATCGTACCTAAGATTAAGTCCACAATTTTGTTTACTTTCGGTGGTCGGAAACATGCTGCGTTCCACGCACGACACTAAATTTGTCGGCACAAGGTACAGTTGTGCTAATACTTCGGCATTTCACTTGTGTGCGTAGCCGGGGGCATCAGGGGCTACGTGCCAAACGTCACCGTGATGTTCATGCATGCTGAGAGGCCCTATTATATCCTGCTAAGAAAGAAACAGACAACACAGGCGCTGCATTATCTGTTTCTTCCTTAGCACCGTCTGATGCATTGTCTTTTGACACTAAATATACTAACAATGCAGCGATGCAGCGATGCGACAATGCAGCGATGGCGTAGAGGCAGAACACCCGCCTCGCGTGCAGAAGGACCGTGGTTCGAATCCCGGTGCCGGAAAATTCCCACCGGATTAAAAAAAAAAGATACCGCGTATTGATGGAATTGCAGAAAGGGGCTTGGGGTGCGGCCTGACCCCGGCGGCCATTGCCGGCAATGCGCTCCCTCACCAGAGCAGGATTGGCCACCCTGGTGTAGTAACGGCCACAACCTCCCATGAATACGCCAATTAACCCTCGGCTCTCAGTCCCCAGCGGCTGCGAAGCAACTGACCACGGCGGCGGTCAGACGTGTGACGCAGCAGAGGGTGCTAAGAATCCCTGGATCCGGACAGGCCGCCAATGGAATCTGAACCTGGCAACGTTTAACGCGCGAACCTTATCTAGCGAGGCAAGTCTCGAGGTGTTGTTCGAGGAATTAGAGGGCATTAAATGGGATGTAATAGGGCTTAGCGAGGTTAGGAGGGCAGGCGAAGCCTTTACGGTGCTGAAAAATGGACATGTTCTATGTTACCGTGGTCTAGAGGACCGAAGAGAACTGGGAGTGGGATTTATAGTCAATAAAAGCATAGCTGGCAACATAGACGAATACTATAGCATTAACGAAAGGGCAGCAGGTCTTGTAATTAGGCTCAATAAGAGGTACAAGCTCAACGTGGTGCAGGGCTACGCGCCCACATCCAGCCACGACGACCAAGCAGTGGAACGCTTCTATGAAGATGTGGAATCGGCAATGGCTAAAGTAAAAACACAGTATACCGTAGTTATGGGGGACTTCAATGCTAAAGTAGGCAAGAATCAGGCTGGAGACAAGGCAGTTGGGAACTATGGTCTGGGCCGTAGAAATAGCAGGGGGGACCTACTAGTTGAGTTTGCAGAACGGAATAACCTACGCATAATGAATACCTTCTTCTGTAAACGGGAGAGTCGGAAGTGGACCTGGAGGAGCCCGAATGGGGAGCACAAAAATGAAATAGACTTCATATTATGCGATAACCCTGGCGTCGTGCAGGATGTGGAAGTGCTTGGAAGGGTAAGGTGTAGTGACAACCGTATGGTAAGATCTCGAATTAGGCTAGATTTGAGGAGGGACCGCAACAAGCTAGTACGAAAGAAGCCGATAAATGAGCTAACAGTAAGACGTAAAGTAGAAGAATTCAGGATGGCGCTGCAGAACCGATATTCCGCCCTTAACGAGGAAGCCTAGCTTACGACACAGGAAGCCAGCGACAACCTTACACGCATTATCACGGAGTGTGCAGTAGAAGTCGGGGGCACTATGGCTAGACAGGATACTGGTAAACTCTCACAGGAGACGAAAGATCTAATCAGGAAACGGCAAACCATGAGAATCTCTACCGCAGCTGTCAGAATAGAACTAGCCGAGCTCTCAAAGTTAATCAATAAGCGTAAGACAGCTGACATACGGAAGTATAATATGGAGAGGATCGAATACGCTGTAAAGAACGGAGGCAGCGTGAAAGCAGTAAGGAGACGTCTTGGCGTGGGGAAAAATCAGATATCTGCACTTAAGGATAAGCTAGGCAATGTCATCACAAATAGGGATCAAATAGTCACAGTGGCCGAGGAGTTCTATAAGGATCTGTACAGTAGCCGGGACATACAGGAAAATGCCGAACGAGACAGTAGTTCAGAGGAGATAGACATCCCACCAGTAACGACCGAAGAAGTAAGGAAGGCTTTGAAAGAAATGAAAGGAGGCAAAGCACCTGGTGAGGATCAGATAACAGCAGACCTCTTGAAGGATGGCGGAGAAATTGTACTTGAAAAACTGGCAAACCTGTATACGCAATGCCTAATGACCGCAATGGTGCCGGAATCTTGGAAGAACGCGAACATCATCTTAATCCATAAGAAAGGCGACATGAAGGACTTGAAAAATTACAGGACGATCAGCTTACTGTCAGTCCTCTACAGGTATTTGCCAAGGTAATCGCTAACCGAATCTCTGCAACCTGAGATTTCAGTCAACCTAAAGAACAAGCAGGGTTCCGTAAAGGTTATTCAACAATGGATCATATTCACACGATCAACCAGGTGATAGAGAAGTGCGCTGAGTATACTGAACCCCTATATATAGCCTTCATAGATTATGAGAAAGCATTTGACTCGGTCGAAACCCTAGCAGTCATTCTGGCATTACGGAACCACGGGGTAGATGAGCATTATGTAAGAATACTAGATGATATCTACAATGGGTCTACAGCTACCATCATCCTCCATAGGGAGAGCAGTAAAATACCTATAAGGAAGGGTGTCAGACAAGGAGACACAATCTCTCCAATGTTATTCACAGCATGCTTACAAGAAGTATTCAGAACGTTGGATTGGGAACAGGTGGGAGTAAGGGTTAATGGAGAATACCTCAGTAACCTCAGATTTGCTGATGACGTTGCCTTGCTAAGTAACTCAGGGGACGAATTGCAAAGCATGCTTTCCGCACTGGGCGAACAGAGTAGAACCGTGGGCCTGAAAATAATATGCAGAAAACTAAAGTAATGATCAATAACCTCGGGACAGCACAGCAGTTTGAGATAGGTGGCGAGGCAGTGGAAGTGGTAAGCGAATATATCTACTTAGGCCAAGTTGTCACCCCAGATCCCAACCATGAGACAGAGATAATTACAAGGATCAGAATTGGGTGGGGTGCATATGGCAGACATTCTCAGATAATGAATAGCAGCCTACCATTGTCGCTGGAGAAGAAAGTGTATGACAGCTGCATCTTGCCGGTACTCACCTACGGGGCAGAAACTTGGAGGCTCACTAAGAAGGTTCAACTTAAATTGAGAACGACTCAGCGGGAAATGGAGCGGAGCGGAGTGGGCTCGGCAGCACCGCAATGGACCGAGCTAATTTTCCTCGCTTCTTTTTGGTGCAGTTTCTCGGAATTTGGTGCCTACAGCTCTCGGAACCACCCGGTGTGCGCGTAGCTTGCCCTGCCACGGCCGACACCGTGGGTCTGCCGTTCACGGGCCGTCTTTCGACATGGAAGGCGGACGAAGCGGCAGCTACCGACACCGAAAGGCCACGCGCATCCAGATCTACGCAGCCGCCTCACTTCCACTGGCCATATCTGATGACATCTTGGCGATGCCGCACCTATCTGGAACCCGGGACGTCCTGCACAGCGCATGCGTTCAACCTGGATATAAAGCTCGCCCGGATCGTCACAGCGCTCAGTGGGCTCGGCAGCACCGCAATGGACCGAGCTAATTTTCCTCGCTTCTTTTTGGTGCAGTTTCTCGGAATTTGGTGCCTACAGCTCTCGGAACCACCCGGTGTGCGCGTAGCTTGCCCTGCCACGGCCGACACCGTGGGTCTGCCGTTCACGGGCCGTCTTTCGACATGGAAGGCGGACGAAGCGGCAGCTACCGACACCGAAAGGCCACGCGCATCCAGATCTACGCAGCCGCCTCACTTCCACTGGCCATATCTGATGACATCTTGGCGATGCCGCACCTATCTGGAACCCGGGACGTCCTGCACAGCGCATGCGTTCAACCTGGATATAAAGCTCGCCCGGAGCGTCACAGCGCTCAGTGGGCTCGGCAGCACCGCAATGGACCGAGCTAATTTTCCTCGCTTCTTTTTGGTGCAGTTTCTCGGAATTTGGTGCCTACAGCTCTCGGAACCACCCGGTGTGCGCGTCGCTTGCCCTGCCACGGCCGACACCGTGGGTCTGCCGTTCACGGGCCGTCTTTCGACATGGAAGGTGGACGAAGCGGCAGCTACCGACACCGAAAGGCCACGCGCATCCAGATCTACGCAGCCGCCTCACTTCCACTGGCCATATCTGGTGACATCTTGGCGATGCCGCACCTATCTGGAACCCGGGACGTCCTGCACAGCGCATGCGTTCAACTTGGATATAAAGCTCCCCCGGATCGTCACAGCGCTCAGTGGGCTCGGCAGCACCGCAATGGACCGAGCTAATCTTCCTCGCTTCTTTTTGGTGCAGGTAACAAACCGCTATTGTCTTTTTGCTAAGCGAACTAGTTACCGTTCCCTAGTTGTGCTGCCGAGCCCACACTGGTTTTGTACTTTTGCTTATGACTGTACAAACGCGCTTGTGCAGCTTCTTTTGTTAGCTGGCGATGTTGAGACGAACCCTGGGCCTGACTCCCCCCACTCTTCTGACTCTGCCGACGTTTCGTCGCAAATGCTCAAGGCACTTAAAGAATTGCAATCTGGTCAGTCAGCTATGTTAGAGCAATTAAAAGCGATTCAGACAACGCTAGTGGAGCATGAAAAGACCTTCAGAGAGATGAAGGAGCGGCTAGATACGATCGAGTCAGATCATGCTTCCCTAGAGACTATGAGGCCGCTACTGACGGGACTGCAGTCGGAAGCTGATAACAATGCTCATCATATAAAAGTGTTGACGGCTCGAATCAATGACTCAGAGAAGAGATCAAGGCGCAATAACCTGGTATTTTATGGGCACCAGGATACCCAAAACGAATCGTGGGAAGAGTCGGAAAAAATAGTAATTGAGCACTGCAATCGCCTCCTTCAAACTACCGTTCAACCCCATGACATTGAAAGGGCCCATCGCATAGGCACGTTCCGCGCCGGAAAGTGGAGACCAATAATAGTTAAATTCGTGCATTTTAAAGATAAGGACCATATACTGTCACTTAGCAGTAAGCTTAAAGACACCGACTTCAGCATTTCTCAGGATCTCTTCCCTAGTACTAGCCTTGCCCGTAAGCGTCTAATTGAATTTGGGAAAACTCAAAACTCGAGTTACAAGCTACGCCATGAAAAACTGACCGTAAACAACAAAACCTACGTATTTGATCATGCTTCAAATACGGTTGTCGAAAAGAGTTCATAGCAGCCAACAAATAAACTACGCGGGCCACGTTCTTCCCATCAGTCTTTATCATTTTTGCTAACCAACACACGAAGTGTCATTCCGAAGCGGGATAAACTATGCGACTTGATAAAATCCTCATCGTCAAATATTGTGCTACTAACAGAAACGTGGCTTAACTCGTTAATCGATGATACAGAAATATTGCCATGTCTCCCTGACTTTGACATATTTCGCAAGGACAGGGATAACAACCAGCGCGGTGGCGGTGTCCTGGTAGCCACGAAACGTGACCTACGCTGCGTGCGCATCAATATTACATCGCCATTAGAAATTGTTTGGCTCTGCTGCCACGCATCCCACCCGCGCATCTTGATTGGAGTTTGCTATCGCGCTCCTAGTACTGACACTTCTTTTGCACGTCTGTTTCATGAAAATTTGAACCAACTAAGAACGACCCACCCAAACAGTCCTATATTGTTATTTGGCGACTTTAATTTCCCTAGTATAAATTGGTCTGATACTGCTTCTATGTCATCAAAACATACCCCCCCTGGAGAGTTTATCAGCACGTGCCTCACCTTCGGATTGTCCCAACTGGTCACTCAGCCTACGCGTGTTACCGACCACTCGTCTAACACACTAGATCTTGTCTTAACTTCACACCCTGAGAACGTCTCCCCTATCACCTACCTGCGTGTCCTGAGTGATCATTTGGTTGTGCACGCTTCATTCTCATGCAGTTTACACACAAGTAAAAAAACCAGAAAAACACTTACGTTGTACGATAAAGGGGATTACGACAGTATGAACCGGGACTTATCAACATTCTTTGAAAACTTTGCAGTCAGCTTCGCGCAGCGCTCACTTGAATCCAATTGGCTTCTTTTTAAATCAGAGATGCAACGCCTAATACGCCTTTATATTCCTACTAAAACAATATCTGAACGCCCGAGTTCTCCGTGGTTTAATACATCCCTTAAACGCTTAAACAATAAAAAAAGCGATTGTTCCGGGCAGCAAAGAATTCTAACACGAGTCAAGCCTGGCAGAAATATTACGCCGCTGAAAACGATTACAAAACCTCAACCGCCCACGCTAAACAAAGTTTCTTCTCTGTCACCTTACCCTCTTTGCTACGCACTGAACCGAAGCGCTTCTGGAAAACTATTAATCCCAGTGCATCTAACTGTGTTTCGCTGTGCGATAGATCTGGACTCCCTACCCCGGACCGTGAAGTACCAGATATATTGAACAACGCATTTAGCGCTGTTTTTACGCGTGAACCATTAAATGACCTTCCCACTGTCCCGTCTTATGATTACCCCCCCATGCCGAGTATTATGTTTGAACTACAAGGCATAGTCAAAGTAATTGACTCGCTGAAAAATTCATAATCTGTTGGTATTGATGGTATAAATGCTAAAGTGCTAAAAAACACCAAACACATGAGCAGCTTGTTTATCTCACTCATTTTTCAACAGTCTCTGAACACAGGATCGGTTCCCTATGACTGGCGCATCGGTAAGGTCATCCCAGTATTTAAAAAGGGAAATCGTTTGAGCCCTAATAATTACCGTCCGATTTCAATTACCAGTGTCTGTTCTAAAATCATGGAGCATATATTGTATTCGCACATTGCCAATTTTTTGAATTTCGTCAATTTCTTCAATCCTAATCAGCATGGTTTCCGTAAAGATCATTCTTGCGACACTCAACTTGCCATGTTCCTTCATGACGTACATTCATGCCTGGACCGCAACATTCCAACTGATGCAATCTTTATTGATTTTGAAAAAGCATTTGATAAAGTCCCACATAATCGCCTACTGCTAAAATTGTCGCAGCTTAATTTGGACCCATTAGTTTTGAATTGGATAAGCGCATTTCTAAGTGACCGGCAGCAATTTGTCCACGCCAGTTCGCATACATCATCACTCACGCACGTGCTCTCCGGTGTTCCCCAAGGAACCGTCCTTGGGCCACTTCTTTTTCTCATATATATAAATGATCTCCCCATAAATCTTACGTCGAAAGTCCGTCTTTTCGCTGACGACTGCGTCATTTATCGCCCTATAAGTAGTAGCTGTGACATATCCGCATTACAAGAAGACCTATTTCGCGTGCAGGATTGGTGCAATAACTGGCTGATGTCTTTAAATATCCAAAAAACTGTGCACGTTTCTTTCCACCGCCGCCGCAATTTTGTGCAACCTAAGTATACTATTAACAACATTGCTATTGGTTCTGCTGATTCGGTTAAATACTTAGGTGTCCATATATCCCACGACTTAAACTGGTCCTGTCACATTAATCACATACCAAACTCGGCTAACCGTGCTCTTGGCTACCTGCGCCGTAATCTTGGCCTAACCCCTCCCTCAATAAAATTACTTGCATACGTAACTTTCGTGCGGCCTAAACTAGAATATGCAAACGCTATCTTCGATCCTTACCAAACTTATTTGATCAACACCCTCGAATCTGTCCAAAATCGAGCCACTCGATTTATTTTGTCTGATTACTCCCACTATTCAAGCGTTTCAGCGTTAAAAGCAGAACTTAACCTTCCTACACTTCAATCTCGCCGCAAAATAGCTCGACTGTGTCTTTACCACAAATTCTTCCACTCGCAACAACTTGGAAATCAGTACATCCAACTAGCCCACCGTATTTCCCGTACTAGTCACACCAATGCAGTCTATCCGGAACGTGCCCATACTAATACATTTCAACAATCATTTTTCATACGCACATCCCGAGACTGGAATGACCTACCTGCTGCAGTTGCTACAATCATTGACCAATCTCGTTTCAAGCACGCCATTGAAGAAGTGCCGCCATAATTAGTGTACCCATTCTGTTGCTGTCGGTACGTTGTTGTAACCCTCCTTTCTAGTACTGCATCATACCCACCCCTTATATAGAAGTGCCGCTATAATTACTGTACATCGTCTGTTGCCGTTACAATATTGTTACCTTTTTTTCAAGTGCCGTGTCATGCCCACCCCTCATGTAATGTCCCAATGGGACCTTTGAGGAATCAATAAATAAATAAAAATAAATAAAAAAATGATAGGTGTAACATTAAGGGACAAGAAGAGAGCGGAGTGGGCCAAGGAGCAAACTGGTGTTAAAGACATATTAGTACAAATTAAGAAGAAGAAATGGACGTGGGCAGGACATGTAATGCGAAGGCAAGATAACCGCTGGTCATTAAGGGCTACAGAGTGGATCCCTAGAGAAGGCAAGCGTTGCAGGGGGCGGCAGAAAGTTAGATGGGCAGATGAGATCAAGAAGTTTGCGGGGATAAATTGGTCACAGTTGGCACAGGACCGAGGTAATTGGAGAATAATGGGAGAGGCCTTTGCCCTGCAGTGGGCGTAGATAGGCTGGTGATGATGATGGTGATGATGATACTAACAAGCCCTTCAGCACATGATTTCGCAATTATTATATCTGTCTGTCTGATATTCACACATTCACTGGAACCGCGGCTCGCTACAAGCAGGGAGTCATCGTGAAATCTGTCAATTTAGAATGTTAAGATAATTCCCCACTGTTCACTGGCGTAGACTAACAGGGTCTTGGAGCGTGAGGTTCCAAACGACACCGGAAAATTCATTGGTGTCGAACGAGTTGCTTGCGGGAACATCTCAGAGGATCCACCCTGAGCGCGGGGGTTTTCTGGCAGCCAACCAAACTTAAATCTATAGCTGTATCATACCTATTGCTTTCATAGCATAATGGATAGAAACACGGCGAATGCATACATAAAATTAGTACAGTTTAAATCGTTCTGCTTTTCACGACTGCGAAACGTCTCGTGAGCCTGTTCTTTTGTCGGGTTCCTTAGGTTGAAGTATTGCTAGGCATAGTAAAGAGCAAGGGCCTAATTGCCACCTCAACAAAGAAAGTTAGAACTACCTACACCTCGAGAACACCAATGTAAGCGCTCGAGTTAGGCGGAAACAAGGAAGCTCCAGGGAAAGAACAGCGTGCATGACTAATTTGCTGTCCTTTCTAATGCAAGAGATATGGCGTGGTAATTGCTTTGTTCACAAAATAGGTTCGTTTACGTATTTTAAGCCTGATGTCTATTTTATATATTCGCCTCGTGCGGCCGCGTTGCCGGTGTCTTCGTGGTCTCCAGAACAATCCCCCAGGACTGACGTCAATTGACGCGGAATAATCCATTGTTCCTGTACCAAAGTCATTGAATGACATTTTTGCGATATCCGGACGCAGGTCGCGTAAACGTTCATTTGCGCCGGAGCAACAGTCGTGGCGCACATAAAACAAGAGAAATTGACCTTCCGCATCTGTGCGGCCCACATACGACCAAAAAATTCAGGGCACACAGGATAAGCCCAAGTGCCATTGACCCTCTTGCCATTGCTGCCCATGTGGGTGCAGTTACAATCGAGCACGCCGGCGAACGCTTGATGTCTAAACACACTATATTATTTTGGTCTGTTTGTCGCGTCCGTCTTGACTTTTTTCTTTGTTTACGACATTGTGTTCATAAAACCGGTGATTTTGAGAAAAGTGGATTGGTTAAAATCGGTCAGTTAGTGACATCAATCTGTGGTTTAAAAGGTATCCCCAGTGAAACCAACGAGGGTTGCATAGTCTTTAACTAACTCATGTAAGGTTAAAGAGAATAGTAGGTTGCTCTCGCTAGTTTTCAACAGGAAGAAACCTTTTCTAGGCGGTAAGCTCGCACCGTATATAGAGGAAGCATTTCCTATAAACAGTTTGAACTCGGACACGTGCAGCCTACGTTCTTTATGTCGGTCTGCACCATAAACTAGGCTGCACAGTGCATGTCCTCTAGTTCAGCAGACGGCCACGTTTATGATAAATGTAACCACAAAATTGGAAACCATAAACGTTTTCACTACTTGCTTGCAGTAAAACTGGACTTGCCGGTTCAGAAAACTTGCGATTCGCCTCAGATGCCACAAACCAGGAAATGGGAACAATAAGCGATCTAGGTTCAATTTGATTGAGCAATCCTAATAAGGGAGCAAAAAACGCGAATACGCGTGGCAGGAAGGCGACAAAGTGGCGTTGAACCAGCAACTTAGTTTATTGAAAGCGAACATACGTATAAATAAAACATCCGACAACCTCGGGCTCTCATACTCATGACGTCACGTTTGAAGCATTTAAAGAATAGCGCGAAGAACCTACAAGGCGTCAAAAGTTATTCTGACTTACGGCGTGATTGGAAAAAGAAAGTAGACTGTCGTGCAGGTCCATCGAAGTTATGCTTAAGCAAAACATTCTTTTTTCATTTATATAATACGCATCAGTGATCTCTTTTGCGAGCTGATTGCTAGCCCAAAAGAGGTTGTGGTTCCTTTAAATATTTTAGTGTTCCCCATTTTCTGAGCAATGATGTGCTTCGGTTTTCCAAATATAATATTCAGGCAAATACTGGCTTGACCAATTAAAATGTGGCTCTACGAAAATGACGATTAATAACAAAGCTTGATATTTCAATCTACTAAGAGGAAGCTGGGCATAAAAGCGCGGTGTTTTCTTTTAAGGCCGGTAGCTTTCTCATACAATTTTCATCATGTCCACAGGTTTTGTTTTGCACACCTAAGGAGATAACAAAACCTGGCTGCTGCAGGCTTTTGCAGTGTCAGCCTGATGGTGAAAATAGCTGCCTTGGTAGCTTCCGGTAGCAGCAGGTGCGATGTCTGGCTTTTTGCCGGCGGCCAGATACTTTGAACCCCATTCGACACACGTGCGGATACTTTTTTTAGTCTAACCCGAAAAGCAACGCCCTCGTCCTCCTTACACGCAGGCAGGCAGACAGGCAGAGACACAGAGAGAGAAAGAGCATATTCTCAGAGAGCGTGTTGAAGCACGGACAAATTCGTAACGGGGGCTGTTGCACCCTCGCGATGTCACGGCAGGAAAGGGAGGAAAAGACAACTTCGATCTCTTTGTTGCAGGGAGTTTACTAAGGGTCGGGCAATGTTGCGTGTCGCGGAGACGATGAGAGCGCAATCTACATGTTCTCGAAGTGTTCCGGCGGAAGAGAGAAAAAAGGCTCTTTATTAAAGGGCCCATGCAGACAAAACATTCATTCGAGTTCATTCGAGAGATTACCTCGTGAGAATCATATTGACACCACTTTTAACGCAGGCTTCACTCAAATAAGCTATATAAATAGGATAAAAGGGAATGGCCTTGCGACCCACTAGCTCATTTCCCGCTACAGAACCTACGATGTTATACGCCCAAGCTGTGTGATTGGCTGAGGCAGGCAAAAGCAAACGCAAACGCTGGGTCGTCTGAGGCTACGTGACTCATCTTGTTCCCGGCGAAGAGGAGCACTGCTTCCGCGTGAATGAAAGTGAGGCCGGGCCTCCTGTGAGCTCTGCACGAGACCGAACGGCTTTGAGCCCTGGTCGGCAATACGGCTACATCATAGGGTAGCCGAGCGAAACCAAGACTCAACCAGACTAATCCAAGCTTTTACCCTCCAGCTATCGCACTCCACCAAAAGCAATCTCGTATAATCACCTCCACGTTCGGGGGATTTTTAGGCCTGTATGCGTACATATGCTTTTTTCGTGTTTTTTCGCAGTGATTTTCTTGCGTGCCACCCTTGACTTTCAGTGCGCATACGCATGTACACATTTTATGTATGTTATTTCATTAGTCTTTCTACTAAACCTTTAGTTGAGAGTGAGCGATCGTGTGGTGCTCCTTCCTATCTTTCGTCCCGTCTGTTGGCGCGCTGTTTTTTATCGTAAGACCAGCTATTAATTGGCATATAGAAGATTAGCTGAGCTAAGCCGCAGCCATTTATTTTGTTCTGAGCTTGGACCACGTAATTTACAATTTTAGAATTAGGGCGATGCCATCCAAGTACGAGAACAAACTCTTTAGAGATTGGCGCTGTTTCGAGGGAAAAGTCTATTGTCATAAAGTGACCTTGACAGTTGTTCTAGGAAAAAGAAATTTGTAACAAAGTGAGAGCAGGGAAACTAGCAACCAAGCAAACAATCAAGCGGACACAGATGAAGACTCACGCTCTGAAATGCGTCGCGATTCAAAGACAAGCACTCATACCCGAAAGCTTCGCGCTGTGGAAAGATTTGCGCTTCGAAGACAAGTGACCGTCGAGAGCGGTGGTCTATAACGCAACAAATGCGCAGAAACCTAGCCTAAACTGCTTCACTTTAAAATACCCAGGTTAAAGAGTCGGCTAGTCGATTGAACATGTTAGGACTCTGTAGAGCCAGTGACGCGGCTACGAGAGAACTCCGAAAATGCCAAACCAGATATCCCAAGCTCATGGGCAGATTAATTGAGGGCAATATTTAGAGCAACGCCGCCTGTATAAACATTGTCTAACGCGTCGCCCGCTTTCCAATTTAAGCGGTAGGGACGCTTAGTTCACGCACTCATCCGGTATGTGGCGCGCGCTGGCGGACGTCCCGCCTTACGTCACTGCTCGCGAGTTGCGAAAACTGCACCCGCTTCTACAGCGTGTGTCTGTCAGCTGGCCTCGAAAGGGTCGGAGCGCCGCCTGGGGAACGCTAGAGTAACTGTCAACTATTTTGAAGTTTCCGAGAAGCAGCGCTGGCTGGCGGATATGAAAGCACGTACGAAGGCTACCGAGAGGGAAAGGGTAGCAGAGAGCAACAGGAAAGTGACTGTTTGGCCATTTTTCGCTCACGCGTTAGGCAAGGATTATACAGGTGGTGTTGTTTAGAGGATTCCTCTTCTAAGTTAGAAGTCCCTCGTAGGTCACAATAACCTGTGCCTGATTGATCGCTTGCGCAAACATGGTAATAATATGAAAGGGTGGGTTACACGGCATTTGGCGTTTCATTGCGAGCAACGCGGGCGCCTGCCAATCTTGAATGAGTTCACTGTTTCTGGCACAAGTTAGAATCCACACGAGAAAAAAATATTGAAGCAGAGAATACGTGCGCTTCAGGAGTGATACCCTCAGTGCGGTGTCTGTCTTGCTAACTGCAAAGGAAATTGCACACTTGAATGACGCAGGTGTTGCCGTAGGACAACGCCGCATGTACAGTTTCTAGAGCGTTTGCACTTTTCCTTTTAATTGTTTTTCATGTATATAATGGTTTCCGATTATGAGGAAATCAACGATGAGTACGTCGCGCTATTCTTGCTTGTGCTTATCTGCATTGTAGTTGAAATCTGAGTAAAATTTACCGGTGTCGGGTCAAATTGCCTTCAGTTAGTGGTGCGTGAAAGCACCCAATGCTAAAACATACTTGATGCCTCGCAAATGTTTCGGCCTAGAAACGAGGCTCGCCATGCCACGGGGTGCAATTGGCCGGGTCGGCGGCTACCACCGCAAGATGTGATAAATGCAACGTTCTGAGAGACTTCCCTCGTGAGTCAGAATTGCTAGGTTCAGAAGGACATCGGACGTGTACAGACGCGGCCGCTCTTAGAGGTAACACAGTAACGCATGAAGGCACTCCGCATAGCGCCACCACCGGCTCCGGGCGAAATCTTGCAGCGAATGCGCAATCAGCATCAGAGGCGGAAGTAGCTGCGCATCACCTGTAACTTTCGGTTTGCTGCGCGCACTCTACTACAGTAATATAATTTCCATGGCGCTATAACACATAGTATTCAAACAAAGTTATCCAGGCATGGATGCGTGCTGCAGCCAGAAAATTGGAAATATTTCATTTATTCTTAAAGCTGCAGCATGAATTTACCAAACCAGCATTGTGTGTCGTGTGTTTTTTCTTCGCATTAATAAAGCTGCTGAAAGCACCTTTCTATAACAAAAACAATCGAGCGAAAGTAAAAGACGTGTTTGAATTTTTCTGTGTGCAGCTTGCATGCACGCTCTAATAACTCAGAATAATTTGTTAAAGCACCAAGACAGCATGTTTTTGAATTTCACAGCGATCACACAATCTAGATTTCGCCGTGGGTGCCGAAGTGGGAGGAACCTAGCATACGAAGCACAACTATCTTCTTTCCTGGCAGTCATTCCGCTTGCGCCGCAATACTTGCGGGGCACAGGTGTTGTCGCTGTGTGGAGCGCTGCCGCGCGCTGCCGTGTTACCAATAATAGCGGCTGCACCTGTACATTGTGGGTTCTTTCGCTGCGAAACACGATGACTTTCACTGGAGATAACTTCTCTACTGTGGGCTCATGCACAGAGAGCCTCAGCAATGTCATTGGACCATGACACCCGGCTGCCAGTTTCACACTGGCTACTCAGGACTGTGTACTTTCTTGGAAACTAAGGCATGGAGTACATTTTGTGAAATTCTAATTCATGATACTCCCATGCGTGTGTGTAATTCATGCGTTCCGGCACCTGTCAGTGTTTTTATTCGTGTGGCTATTACCGGGGGGCGCGTTTTAAAGCGAAGCTTTATATCAGCAGCCGAAAAGAAAATCTCGCGTTTCCGTGTACACACAAAACTCTTCAACTCTTCCGGCGTAATTCTTGTGCGAACGACTGAAATAACCAGGTTGGAGATAATTTAGAAGTAAAGAGAGTGTTTGCCTAGCTGAGTAGCTATACTCTAGCATCTACGAAAACCGGTGAGTGGTAACGGGACAGCGGAAGGAGTGAAACCTTAGTTAAAACGAGGTATTGCTTGAGGCACAGCTCAGTCAACAATGGCGGGAAGGGGTGCTGAAGCTCTGGGCGGGGCGGCGTCAGCGTCGTTTGACTCCGCACCGCTTCGCTGGTCATCCTTCGTCACAGAGTCAAATGGCACTGAATTATTTACTAATTCATAAAATAATTTAAACCCAAGATGCACTACAGAAGTGATTAGCAGTACATTAATAGGATGATCAGCAGTGAGAGTACGCTTCCTTCATCCGCTCCATCATATGAGAAGAGCTTCAAGGGCAGCCGGAGGGAACTTTTCACGCAGTCAAAACCAGGATTTCATTCCAGGTTTGTGAGGCATGATTAAGGAAGAGCTCGCTTCGATTACGTGTGCTTCCCCACCAAAAGCAGACATTCCAGTCACTTTGCCCACTTCCCAGGTTCCCATGCTGCACCCTGTCCCACACGCTTGTACCGCGCACTTGAGAGGCTCCGGCCAGAAGGCTTCGTTGAAGGCGAGAAGGCCCTGTATTCGTCAAGCAGAAGCCTGAACCCGAGAAGGGACTTCGAACCACGATGATGATAATGAAGCGTTGCGCGTCCAAGCGATGATGTGCTGATGATGAACGGGCGAGGTAAGAAGACGAAGACGATGTCCTGATGGGAACTAAATAGAGGAAAAA
Source organism: Haemaphysalis longicornis (assembly GCF_048455015.1). NCBI lineage: Eukaryota > Metazoa > Arthropoda > Arachnida > Ixodida > Ixodidae > Haemaphysalis > Haemaphysalis longicornis. The sequence goes on along the minus strand of NW_027526385.1, from coordinate 196,287,990 downwards.
CGATGATGGAAGCTCGGTGCTAAGAGGTAGCCACTTTCACCAACAACATAAACACATTAGAAATGAGTTCTTGTAGAGCAGTCTTCTATTGTAAGTCTTCTGAAATAACAGAAATATATGCAGTGAGATGGTTCCAGTCAGCACTGGTGTTCGGGATGAAGGAATCATTGTATAAGTCTGACAGAAGGAACACCAGCTTTTGTGGACATAATATTTTGGTTATAATATATTTGCAGGTGGGAATATTAGCCGTTTTTTTGGATGAATGACATGTAAAAACGTTTGTGGAAAGGCAGAGAGGAAGGCATTTGTGACGTAAGGACAAGTAAGGCAGACCAAGAAAGGATGCCATTGATATGAGACGCGCCGGACGGCTCTAGTTACAGCAGGATAAAACGAGTGGCACAGTTCTGGGTGTCTTCAATAGATTGGGTGAGTGATATTATAGAGGGTCACAAATAACATTTTGGGCGAAAGGGTGACTTGTAAAGTTGTAATTTAACATCTGAGGGCACGAATTGAAAGTTCTGCCCCAAGTATGCAAGCACGTGGTTTGCATATTGAGTTACGTTATCGACATAAGTATATCAAGTAAGATCTATTGTGATATGAAGCAAATTATATTCATAAGAATTGAGACAGTGAGGGGAGTGCAATTCAAAAATTACGCGTGCGTGTTGTTGTGACGTCGAGGTATTCGCGTAGATTAAAACTTAGTGAAGTTTAGTCTCATATGCCTTCTGTTACATCATTTTAAACGTTGTTAAGCTCATATTGAAGATTATGCGAATCATTGGGTTAGTTATTTGGTTGGTGTATTAGGCAGTCTTCTGGGAAACCTTTACTACAGTAGATAGCGATGCAGTTAGGGATGTCATTCTTAGAGATCATGAAGGAGCTGCAGTACTTACCCATGTGGCACCGCAAAAGGTACAGGGGGTTGAATTGTTGCGGGATTGCACGTCTTCACCCATTTTAACGCTTTATCCCACACATGCGAAGTGGTAAGACAGGCATACAGTTGGAAGGGTTTTTGCGGAGGCTAATTTTTTCTTTTGTTATTTCTCTGGCCATTACATTATTTACCATACGGTTTTCCTTCATGAGGTGAACCTGTTGTGCAATAAAGAAACTCATGAACCAGTAGCGTACAAGTGAGCGTTGTTGCGGAGAACACGCTCGCCAATGGTGGCAACACGACGAAATTAACTGAAATTGAAAACAGCGCAAAAAGACTGTACAAGAAACGACAACACACGGCGCTGGCTAGAAGCTGGTTTGTTTACTCCGCGGCTGGCGAAATCTACCCACGGAAGGAAGGCGAGAAGAAATCATGATAAAAGGTAGGTACATGAAGCAATGCACACAAAACGCAAGAATACTTGACCGAAAAGAGAGCCATGCTGATACAGCCTAGGGATTTAACACGTGGCCAGAGGCGCGAGGCAAGGAAACGCAATCCTGGACAATGCAGCTTGTTTCTTTGTTTGAAGCGAGATAGCGGATTTCTTTAACTTCTAAATCAAGAGAAAGCTTACTAACGCAATCGCGGCCCTCCTTGTGAATCATGTATGCTTCATAGATTTCACGATCGCGCTGACCCTTCTATGTTCGTGCAACACGCGTATCGTGGAATTTGGGCGAGCACCAATTGTCGTGACAATGTGTGGCAAGGCTGCGGCCAGGGCCCGTTTTTAGTGTGTTCGAATGCTCGGGGAGTCGATAATTTGCACAGCACCTGGTCTGACCAATATAGGTCTTCCCACAGCACAGCGGAACTTCATGCACAACAAAACACCTACAATCTACGTGAGGTTTTGTGTGGCCTTTCACGCAAAAAGTGCCCTTTGGCGAATTTCGGTCATGCGCCTGCAAAGGCCACCCAGTGATTGCGGTGCAGAAAACACAACTGCAACCTCTGCGCGTCCCGCTACTTTTTTCAACACGTGCGAAACCTCATCCACATAGGTGAGACGACAGCGACTTTCGCCGGCCTGTCTTTGGCCGTTCCACCTGCGCTTCGTTTGTGAATTTGCCGTAGCAACACCTCAGCTAAGTCACGTTGCAAGGCAGCTGAGAAGGCTGCCGAGAAGCTACTCAAGCTGCCTCGCTACGTGAATGGAGTTTAACGAAGTTTCTATGGAGTTTCAATGGAGTTTAACGCAAGCTTTTGATGGCCTATAAATATTTGCTTTGATCTGCTAGCATTTATTGTTGTAGAACAGATTAGCTAGCCACTTTTATATGAGCGGTAATTATTCACAAAGTAAATGAATAGCGTCAACAGATATTTGGCTGTGGAGCTGGTAAATGCTTTGCAGATGAGGGGAATTTCTAATGCTTGGTTAGGTTCCTCGATAAACGAGGTCGATGCTCTCTGGCAAGTGCACTGCAAAAATGCTGCCCTTTTGTGCTTCCCTCGTCTGTTTCAGGCATCTAAATAAATGTGGTGCCGTATTACGTACTTGTAGCAGACTGATATTTCTAGTCATTCAGACTCCATCGGATTGAGAAGTGAACTAACATTTTGACTGGTACGCAATCTTCACAGCCGCTCTGTCGTCGTATTTAAATCACCGAGGGAATGACAATGTGGGTAGCGCATATAAATATTGCCGCGAACCATACATTGGGTTTGTTTATTTGTGTTTTGCTTTTACCGCCGGCTGCGCCGGTCTGTGTTATCTCTGCGCCAAGGGAAGCGCGTGTTCCATTCTTTCTTTCTGTGCCGGATGTGTTATCTGTTGTGATAGGGAGAGCATTCCGATCTAACGTGAACAGCCCAGAATAATCTTCTTGGATCTACTATGTTCTCGATGCGAATCGACGTTTCGAGAACCACGCACGCCAAAAGATAAAAAGCCTGCAGTGCGGACGCCGGGGCATTCGATTCTGCGACGCTCGCCGACGCACGTACGTCACTTTGTTGACCACTGCTTCGCCGCCTCTGTATTCTTTTCAGTTGTTAGGGGAGCACAAGTTCGCTCCAATAAACTTGTTTCTTTTCCAAACAACTGCTTCGTCCTTGGCTACGTGACATCTGGTGGAGGTGCTGGGTACGCACCCTTCATGCCCACTACAACCTCTGGAAGCCGCCAAGCCAGTCCAACAAGAGCCAGCCTCCGCGTGCAAGATTTACCACCCGAGTTCGGTCTACTACCGGAGAAGACGAAGAAGAAAAACGTCGCAACCAGCACCATGCTCAACCAAGCCAATCCTCCTGTCGTTCTGCAGCAGCCACGGGAACCGCCATCATTCCGAGGAGCCCCCGCAGAAGACCCAGAAGAATGGTTGGAGAAACTGGAGCGCGTCCGGAAATTCAACAGGTGGGACGACGCAGAAACGTTCCGGCACGTTTTCTTTTACTTGGAAGATTCGGCTCGCACTTGGTTCGAGAACCACGAGAGCTCCTTGACAAACTGGGCTCAGTTCAAAAGCGAGTTCACTAAGACCTTCACTACCGTCGTGCGGAAAGAAAGAGCCGCCCTTTTGTTGGAAACGCGCAGGCAACACCCCAACGAAGGTGTCGTGATCTTCGTTGAGGAGATGAAGCAGCTATTTCGCCGCGCGGACCCCGAAATGACGGAAGAAAAGAAGTTGCGCTTCTTAATGCGCGGAGTGAAGGAGGAACTGTTTGCTGGACTTGTCCGAAATCCGCCAAAAACCGTCGCCGAATTCGTGACCGAAGCCAGCACCATTGAGAAAGCCCTCGAAATGCGTGCTAAGCAGTATGACCGCAACTTTGTTGGCGCGGCCAATGCGAACGACTTTGGCAGCACGCGGATCCCGGCCGACAGCCTACGCGAGACTATCCGCGCAATAGTGAGAGAGGAGCTGCGGATACTTCTCCCAACGCCGCCGCAGCCCCAAGTCGCTTCTCTCACCGACGTCATTAGAGAAGAAGTGCAACAAGCGTTGGGAATTTCTACGCCATCCGAGATACCCCGAGAGCCACAAGCTATGACATACTCCGCGGCTGTTCGTCGACCCCGCCCTGCTCCAACACGCCGTCAAGAGGCCCCGCCGTACCGCCGCCCACTGTCACCCGCCCGACCCCCGGTAGCCCGAAACCAGACGCCGAGGAAGACGGACGTATGGCGAACTCCCGATAACCGTCCTCTGTGCTACCACTGCGGAGAGACCGACCACATTTACCGTCGCTGCCCATACAAGAGACTCGGACTGCGTGGTTTCTCCGTCGACGCACCTCGCCCTCTCCCTGGCCAACGACCACGTGAGATCGACGAGTATCTATCTGAAACCAGCCGTGGCCCAGCGCGTTTCAACCGTTCGCCCTCGCCCTACCCATACCAATCGCCGAACCGCCGTAGCAACGCTGACTTCGCCCGTGGAAGGTCCCCCAGCCCACGCGGCGGAAACTAAAAGCAGCAACTTCTGGAGGTGAAGTTGCTCTATAGCGAAAAACCGGAAACCCTCCAACGACGCAAGGACTCGCCGAAGACAGTGATTCACGACATGCCCTCATCCCGACGACCCGACCTAACCCTGACGAGACTCCCGAACACGACGACAGCTATACGCCGCGACGCTTACCCGACCTGACCGAGACGTCCGCTGAGAAGACGTGGACAACGACGACGCACAGTGCCCGACCGTCAACACGCACAAGCCGGGATGCGACGCCCCGACGCACCCGGAACTCGAGGAAGGCGGCATCCGACGTCAAGGTGTCCATCGACGGTTTTGATGTAGTCGCCCTCGTAGACACGGGAGCCGACTACTCCGTAATGAGCGGACCATTTGCGTCTAAGCTGAAGAAAGTTATGACCAGATGGGACGGTCCGCACATACGCACAGCAGGAGGCCACCTCGTGACGCCAAGTGGAACGTGCACATCGGGCGTCACCATAGACGGCCCAACGTACCCTGCGGCGTTCGTCGTGCTGCCTAACTGCTCCCGGGACGTGATTCTCGGAATGGACTTTTTGACGGACAACGGCGCAATAATTGACCTGCAGACCAAGTCGATAACATTTTCCTCCGATCACTCCACGACGCCGCAGCCGAACCCCGATCACCGTGCTGCTGTCAGGATCGCCGACGATCACATCACCCTGCCACCCCGCGCAAGCTTGATGATCGCCGTCTACTGTGAAGATGCTGCTTCTGACATCGACGCTATCGTAGAGAGTGATCGAAGGTTGCTTCTCGACCGCGGTGTCTCCGTCGCAAGAGGCATTGCGCACTTTAAGCAACGCCAATCTCACGTTTTGGTCACTAATTTCACCGAAGAGTACCAGCATTTAAACAAGGGAGCTGCAATTGCGTTCCTCGATGAAACGCAAGAAGCAAGTGATGTGATCGCGGTCGCCGACTTTGAACGCACACCCGTAGAAACCTTCAAGCTCCCGCAGCCATTCGACGTGAATCCGGCGCTACCGCAAGAACAACGGAAAACATTATTGGCTTTGCTGCGTCGCTATAACGAATGTTTTTCGTCGAGCGCAAAACTACGTCAGACCCCTCTAGCGAAGCACCGAATAATAATCGAAGACGGAGCCCGACCTACCCGACAGTCACCGTACCGCGTCTCTTCACACGAACGGGAAGCCATCCGGACTCAAGTCGACGACATGCTCAGCGACGACATTATACAGCCATCGAAAAGCCCCTGGGCTGCGCCCGTCGTACTCGTAAAGAAAAAAGACGGCACATTAAGGTTTTGCGTTGACTACCGATGACTGAACAAAATCACGAAAAAGGACGTGTACCCCCTCCCCCGAATCGACGACGCCCTCGACCACCTCTGCCACGCGAAGTACTTCTCATCGATGGACCTGAAGACCGGCTACTGGCAAATTGAAGTGGACGAGAGAGACCGAGAGAAGACTGCATTTATAACCCCAGACGGCCTATACGAGTTCAAGGTGATGCCGTTTGGGCTGTGCACAGCACCAGCGACGTTTCAAAGAGTCATGGACACTGTGCTAGCTGGCCTTAAATGGCACACCTGCCTCGTATACCTCGACGACGTAGTGGTATTCGCCCGGACTTTCGACGAACACCTTGCAAGGTTGGAGTCTGTACTCGAGGCCATTCGTACGTCGGGGTTGACGCTGAAGCCTGAAAAGTGCCGTTTCGCATATGGGGAACTCAAGTTCTTGGGCCACGTCGTCAACGCCGCGGGAGTCCTACCTGACCCGGCAAAAACATCAGCCATTGCGAACTTTCCAAGGCCGAAAGACAAGAAGGGCGTGCGAAGATTTCTCGGGCTGTGCGCATACTACCGGCGCTTCGTCGCAAACTTCGCACGAATTGCAGAGCCACTCACGCGCTTGACGAAAGATAGCACCCCTTTCAGCTGGGAGAACGACCGAGAAAAAGCATTCGGCGAGCTGCAAAAACGCCTGCAAAGCCCGCCCGTGCTCGCTCATTTCGGCGAAAATGCCGAAACGGAAATGCACACGGACGCCAGTGATATAGGCTTGGGTGCCGTCCTTGTCCAAAAGCAAAGCGGCTGCGAAAGGGTAATCGCCTATGCCAGCCGTGGTCTGTCGAAGGAGGAGAAAAACTATTCTGCCTCTGAGAAAGAGTGCCTGGCTATTATATGGGCGATTTCAAAATTTCGCCCATACGTGTATGGAAGGCCATTCAAGGTTGTAACAGACCACCATGCGCTGTGCTGGCTCGCCAATTTGATGGACCCCTCTGGCCGTCTTGGGCGGTGGAGCTTGTGCCTGCAGGAGTTCGACGTTACAGTCGTTTATAAATCCGGCAGGAAACACTCGGACGCCGACTGCCTGTCCCGCGCCCCCGTCGACCCACCACCACAAGACTCTGATGAAGACAGCGCGTTCTTCGGGATCGTGACGGAGAGCGACCTAGCCGCCCAGCAGCGTGCCGACCCCGACTTACGCGTCATAATCGAGTACCTCGAGGGATGCAACGTTGCCGTTCCTAGGACCTTCAAACGCAGCTTACCAGCATTCAGCCTGAGAAACTCCGTCCTTGTGAAGAAGAATTTCAGCCCCGGAACAAGAGCGAATTACCTTCTCGTTATCCCCGCGGACCTTCGTGACGAAATTTTGGAAGCGTGCCACGACGACCTGTCTTCCGGACATGTGGGCACAGCCCGCACTATTGGAAAAATCAAGGCGAGGTACTACTGGCCCGGCCTTACCTCTGACGTCACCCACTACATCCGGAGCTGCCGTGACTGCCAGCGACGAAAAACGCCGCCGACAAGACCCGCCGGACTTCTGCAACCGATCGCCGTCCCATCGAGACCATTTCAACAGATTGGAATGGACCTTTTAGGCCCGTTCCCTACGTCACGATCACAGAACAAGTGGATTGTCGTAGCGACAGACTACATGACGCGCTACGCAGAGACCGCCGCTCTTCCGAGGGGGACTGCACAAGAAGTGGCGAAGTTCTTTGTAAGCCAAGTTGTGCTGCGACATGGAGCCCCGGAAGTCCTAATCACAGACCGTGGAACGGCATTTACTGCGGAGCTGATGCAAGGAGTATTACGCTACAGCAACACGGATCACCGAAGAACGACAGCGTACCACCCCCAAACGAACGGACTAACAGAACGTCTGAACAAAACAATCGCAGATATGCTGTCAATGTACGTTGACGTTGAACATAAGACTTGGGACGAAGTGCTCCCGTATGTCACGTTTGCGTACAACACGGCTATCCAGGAGACGATGCAGCTGACGCCGTTCGAGCTTGTCTACGGTAGAAGGCCGACTACGATGCTCGACGCCATGCTTCCGCACGTAGAAGACGACGACCTCAACGCCGACGTCCACGGATATCTTCAACGTGCGGAGGAGGCCCGCCAGCTCGCCCGAGTTCGTATAACGGACCAGCAGCTGGTGGATGCGGGCCGCTACAACCTCCGACGCCGAGACGCCGAGTACCAACCAGGGGATCGTGTGTGGGTTTGGACTCCCATCCGACGACGCGGACTCAGTGAGAAGCTCCTGCGACGGTATTTCGGACCCTACCAGATTCTACGACGTGTTGGCCAACTTACCTACGAAGTGATCCCCGATGGTGACTCCGGCACATCACGACAACGCACGCGGCCTGAAGTCGTCCACGTGGTTCGCTTAAAACCTTTCTACGGACGATGACGAACTTTTATTTTCATTTGTTCGGACTGTCGCTTATGTTAGCATCGGGTCGATGCACTCTTAGAGGGGGGGTAATGCCGCGAACCATACATTGGGTTTGTTTATTTGTGTTTTGCTTTTACCGCCGGCTGCGCCGGTCTGTGTTATCTCTGCGCCAAGGGAAGCGCGTGTTCCATTCTTTCTTTCTGTGCCGGATGTGTTATCTGTTGTGATAGGGAGAGCATTCCGATCTAACGTGAACAGCCCAGAATAATCTTCTTGGATCTACTATGTTCTCGATGCGAATCGACGTTTCGAGAACCACGCACGCCAAAAGATAAAAAGCCTGCAGTGCGGACGCCGGGGCATTCGATTCTGCGACGCTCGCCGACGCACGTACGTCACTTTGTTGACCACTGCTTCGCCGCCTCTGTATTCTTTTCAGTTGTTAGGGGAGCACAAGTTCGCTCCAATAAACTTGTTTCTTTTCCAAACAACTGCTTCGTCCTTGGCTACGTGACAATATGCTGTGGTTAAACAGGCTCGATTTCAATTCCACTGGTCGAAAATCATAAGATGCATGAAGGGGTGCACTGACACGCAAATATTGTAGCTGGCAACTTTATTTGCTGAATCCGGGCACAAAGCATTCGGTTGCTTGAGGAGAATTCTTCAGGAGCACCGAATCGCATTGTTGTCTAACCTGAAAAAAAGAAATATGGTATGAAGCGCGCGCCATAGTAATAGCATTAAGCGAGACAAAAAAATGTATCTACTTTCAGGATAGTTAGCTTAAAGAAACATCCATGTTTTGCTTGTATATTTGGTGGAGTAGATGGCCATGCCATCTGCAAGTGCTATTTCTGGAAATCAGTGCCGTGGTTTATGATGCCCATTTTTTGAGCCCCAGGATAGCAGTGCCGTAAGTATTTTCGGCGCTGATGGAGGGGATGCCAGTGTCAAATCAGCTAATGGTAAGAGGGGAGACGGCGCAAAATGGTAAAAGGTTATGTACGTCGTGCACGGAACCTAACTTCGAAAACCTCGGTGCTAGCGCTCTTAAGACGTGACGCGCACTTACGTTTGCTTTGAAGATGTCAGCGGGAACCTAAAACCGCGTTCGCCCGTTCACTGTGTAGTTGTTGTGGAAGGGTTTGTGAAACATTTCTCGGAACCATTTAGGCTTTCCTCAAATTCTTGTAACTGCTTTCAAAGGAAGCGGGCGCGCTGTGGACCGTTGTTTTACTATCTCGAGGAGAATCTGATAAAATTGAGCGCATTATTTGGAATAACTGTGTTGACATCTTCGGCAGGGCAACATACCCGAATTTCCTCTGTGGTCAGGGGGCAGAAATAAGGTGGTCACGAAATACCGGATTGGTTATTCTTACTGAGTGAGTTGCAGTAACCAACAAGATATGTCTTGTCATTGACAAGGTCGTCGTGAATGCATGCACAGGCAGCGTTTAATTCCGTTCTATGTGCTATCGTTCTCGAATTGGGGAATTTGGTACACGCAGCACAACATTTAGACAGTGGAGTTTTAGAGGGTGCACTTGGTGATGTTATCTCCGAACCTACTGGTCTTTTGTGTACCGTGGGTAAAGCGGTGGCAAATATTTCTCTTTTGCAGACGAGAGGAGTGTAGGGCTATGCAGAAACTCAAGTTCTATCAAAACACGTTTTTGTGTTAAGCGTCAGAATGTATTCTGTTTCGCTAATGTTTTATTACCGGGAGAGGAATACCCCATCAGACTGAGGCAAGAAGAAAAGCCAGCAGTAATTGAGCTTCACATATCCAGTAGGTTTGAAGTGATGATTGGCTCAGGACGTAAAATTACTTCATTGCCGATGAGGCTGAAACAGGCAGGTGAAACCCCACAAGGTACGCACTCGGTGACGAACAACACACCGGCATCGGAAAAGACTGGGTCATTCTAGTTTACCTACTTGGAACTTCCCCTACCTGGAGAGGCTTTCGTCCAACGGTTGACATAAATGCAGCTTATATCTTAATGACGCAGTGGTTGCGTAATGATCCGGCCAAAGGCACAGAGATTTGAGTGTCTTGACAACCGCTATGTGCGAAATATTGTCGGCTGTCACTGGTGAGGTATCGTCACATGTTTCACTACTGCAACCACAACAAGTGCGACTGCTTCTGGTACTGCTACCCCTACTATTACTAGCATAGTGCAAATACCAGAACTAGTACTCCTGCTACTACTAGTACTGGCCTGTTTTGGAACAAGGAAGATGTAACGGAATCCGTTGTAGACTGCAACTGAGGTGAGGGTGGGTATCGCACCTAGGACTGAAGAAAAACGATAGAGAGGCACTTAAACCGGACCGTAAGGAGAACGACAGGTAAAAATAGCTGAAAATGCAAAAAATTAGCCCAGCTTCACTGACGACGTCGCGAACGCTGATGTAAACAGCGATGCTGCCTGGCGCTTGGTAATCGCAAGGCTAAGCATCATAGAACTTGTCACAGCCAGCCGATCGATTCCCGTTCGCGCCAATCCAAAAGGGCCGTGTTCCACTGCTCGATCTGTCTGCTGGATCCTCTTGTTACTTTTGAACTTGGAACACTGCTACCAGGTGGTGCAGCCTGCGCGTTTGGTATTTTGAGGTCACAATATTTTTTCATGGCGTATTTTTTTAGTTGCTATCGGCAAAATTGAGCAACCTTGTATTTTTTAATAAAAAGTATTTAACCTGATAATTACGAAGAAAAGCCAGCAGGAATTGATGCCTTGCCTAAAATACGTCCATTTCTTTGGTCACCAATACTGAAACTGCCACGAGATTTAATATTTTAAACCTTTGCCTATATAAACGTCTCGTTCATGAATTATGAGCCTCGGCGATAAACATTTCCGCTCTTAAAACACGTAAAGCCAAAGGAGAGAAGAAAAATGCGGCAGTCTTGGTCAGCATGAGCTAGCAGGCCTCTGTCATCAAGTATTCTTATAAGCACGCAGCAGGCTTGTTGTAGACAGCACACATTTCGGGTGGCGTAGCGCCACTGAATAGAAGCAAGGCAATCCGAAGTGCAAGTTCTTTGTGTGGATGGTTCACATCATTGCGTGGTGTGGACCCTGAAAAAGTGCGTAGTTGCTTTGTCGGCCGGCTGGACGGGGTTGGGGCTTAGGGAGCAATTTCTATATGGTTTTAGTCCTTATGCATTTATTGACACGCTATCATGACATTCAAGACTAAGGGGTGTCGGCAATGGCTCGGAGACTCGTGGGTGGGAAGGAGGTGGTGTCCGCTTGTAAAGTGTGGGTCCGGGTGAGTTGCATTCGTGTCCAGGTACCAAATTCGTGAGCACCCATTCAACACTTTGGACAGCATAAGCCAAGTAGTCAGCTGTGTAACTGGCCCGGGAGAAAATTAAGAGCCGGCGTAATGCCCCTCTTATCCCGTCGAAAATTTAACTAAAGAGGTAGCTTTGTTATAATAACGCATCGTGCAGTTTTGTTAATTGGCGCTTGCCAAGAATACTCGGTTTACAGCAGCTTCCAGGCATCTAGCAGCGTTGTACGCGATACCGGCCGTCAGCGAGCACTTTAAAACTTTAGCCTCACTTTTATGTGACAAGAACGCTTTAAGAACAGCAAAAGAACTTAACTCACACAGCCTCTCCATAGAACGTCTGTTCCGAGCCGCTGATTCCTCATCGTGTCTTTTTCCAAGACTGGACTGCATTTATGTTTATCGGTATTGCTGCGCCTACTTCAGTCTCATTGAAATAGTTGTAGCCATTCTAACAATTGGACTGTTCTTTATGTACCTCAGATTCGGCAATTACAATGCTTTGGTTTCTAATAACTCTAAAATTATGCGGGCAAGCTATTGTGCGTTCTCGAACATAATTCTCAGGCAGAAGGCAGCTCTAACATGTCATGCTATACAGCTCTGTTAAAATTTTATTTTAAATTCTCCGTCTCGTGATGTCAGAGGAGAAAGCAGCGCGTGGCACTAATGCACTGAAAAAAAATTGCAAAATAAACCTTTGTTAGCCATTATGTTTACTTTGTCTTTGGTTCTTCTATTATAATCAGTTTTGATGAAATGAATAATTTCGGGTAAGACGCGAGGCATGTCAAGTTTTATATTAAAAACTGTTGAGCTTCAAAGTAATCATTTTAGCGAAGGCATGGCAGCACGTAGCAGTTCAGAAAGGCAACAATTGCACGGCTGGAATAAATTATTGTTTACTAAATTCTGTCGCAAAAGAAAACCACATTTCGTTGGTTTGTGGTGTTATGGAGGAGCAAAGCCCTCCACACCCAAGGAGCGTAGGAGCTGGCGACACTCTCCTTCTTAGTGGGGCGAGGGTGATCCTCGCTTGCCTCCCTCCTTTCCCTACGGGCGGACTCGGAGAGAGAGAGAGAGAGAGAGAGAGAGAGAGATATGGAGGAAGGGGAGTGCGCGCTAACGATCGAGGCCGACCATCGGGGGGCGCATAACTCAGTACGTCATGCATTCAGGTCCCTTGGTTCTTGTTAAATTGGCCGTTGTTCCCTACTTGCGTACGACACACCACCCAGCGTGTTGATTTGCCTACGCCGTGATTGTGTTACAGTTCGTTGTCTAGAATGTCCGTCGGATCTTCAGTCTTCTCGTCCTTTGTCGGGTTGACCCGCGTGAGCGCTGTGACGGCTTGCGACATTAAGGTCGGCGGATGATTGCCGATGCTGCCCGGTCAATTCCTGAGGCTTGCAATGTATAGCGGACACTGTGATCCCCTCTTCTGTTACCTCTGCGAGCGTCGCGTCGGCATACGCTCACGGAAACGAACTACCACCGGAGGCCGGGCTGTGCAGACGCTGACGGGTGTTTACCCGAGGGGCTAGGCGCACAGTGCTGTGTTGTGTTTGTATACTGATTGTCGACTTAATAAACCCCTGTAGCACGAAAGTTAGCGCTTCCCTTCGGAATGACTGGTGTACGCGCGGAAAATCCGTCCTGCCCATACGGATTGGCTCGCTTGAACCCGTCGTGGGCAATCTCTCCGCAGTCGGAGAGATTGCCCGCAGTAGTGATAACAACGGCGCGTTATTCTATTGCAAGGTTGCGACAAGAATAAATGTAGTGTAGTGTGGTAGCAGGAGAAGCCCACTGTGTATATTCAAAAAGTTGCACAGGCATATTTTTTGTTCTTGTACCCGTTGCGTTGTAGTTTTGCTAAAGAAGAGTTACGTTAAATTGAACTAGGTATCACAATAAAGCTTTGTGTGATTGTTGTATGAAGTTGCAAATGGTCACATAAATTTACAGACTAGTGTTTGGCAACGCCCGTTCAACAAAATAGAATATTCCACACTGTGGGCGGTTCTCAGTTTTAACCTAAAGGTAACGGTGCATACTCACAAATAGTAGAGACGGCAGTCTTCACAGTTCTTCCCAGAAGGTCCGCAACAAGCTTTACCACGTCGCACAGCAGCTTCTTGAGTGTCTCGTGCGGGAGGGTGGTGAAGAGATCCTTGACAATACACTGGCAGCAAGGAAAGAAGAATGTACGATCAGAACCATTTTTTGATGGCGAAGTCAATCGAAGACATCGCAAATATTTTGCTAAGGCGTTTGCTGAACACCGATTTGACTAGGCTCCAAATGCAAGAACAAACATAAAAACGCTCCTTTTGGTCACAAATGTTATGCATTGTACCTGATCAACTGATGCGATAGCCTTCTTGGGCTGGAGTAAATAAATAAATAAATAAATAAATAAATAAATAAATAAATAAATAAATAAATAAATAAATAAATAAAAAATAAATAAAAAATAAAAACAAAAAAGTAAGTAAAATAATGAATAAATAATAAATAAATCACAAAATAAACTAAAATAAATAGCACACCAGAGTAGCGTACGCTGATTGAATGCGTGAGAACGCAGCGCATTCCCCCACCCCCTGCTATATTTTCGCGGAATGAAGAAGTAGCTGCTGTTTAATTAAGAAAAGCATTACGTCTGCTACTTTTCCCGGACGTGTGCATGCAATTTAAGCAACGTTTTTCTGCGATACCAGTTGTGCTCTGAGGGTTTTAGCATGAAGTCCTGTCTGAGCCTTAATGATTTTCCTAATTAGGGAAAACAAAAAATACAAATATATATACTTACGCCAACAGCTCTACCAAGTGATTCCAGAAGCGACATCTGGAATTGATATTACGATACTCTATGAGTGGCACTGATACAAACGACCAATGAGACAAACTATGTTTACTCGGCGTATGTGAACAAAGAATGAAACGAAGAGATCCAGATGTTCTTTATAGGGCTCAACTTTTTTAAGGCAACAATCACCCGTAAACGTGACAGTACCGTTCTACTAACGAACATGTACCGGCCGTCAAACATATAGCTGATAAAATCAGCAGATCCACTTGCAGAACTAGAGGCAACTATTAAACTTGTGTGGAGTTAAGAAAAGCTTAGTTTTTGTGAGGTAAGGCACATACTACGTTTGTTTCTCTACGTGGTTGTTACAAAGAAGTGAAATAAACTCAATTGACCTGTAGAAAGAAACTGCAAAGATAATATTGCGACGTTACAATTGACAAGAAAGAGCAAAAATGCAAGCGACATTGAAGTCGTAGCTATGTTAGGCTGCCACACTAGAAGCAAATTGGGAAAAAACGCTTCAAAATTTCTAATGACGCCAAAGCCTTTCAGTTGACTTCCACTTTACCTCTCGCTATTTGTGGGGTATTCTTGGATTATTTATGCATTGCCGTAAAGCCAGGCTCTTCTTGTGGTACAGTTTTCAATGATCTGAGAGGAATTAACTAGGAAGATAATTGTAACACCGAAACAATGCTGAAGAAGGTTCATAGAAAACTGCTTTCGGCTGCCTCATGCTGATCAAAGAACTTTAATATGTGTCATACGGGTCAATGTCTCCGGGCGTCCCAAGGATATAAAATGCTGTCCAAGTAAACTAAAATTTTGTTTGAACCATGATGATGCACCTTGGTAGGGCCTAATACGGACCATTTGTGTGTGACGTTTATTTCAGCGAGGAACGTAACGTAAAGAAAGAATTACCCTGCAGGATTTTGTTCTTCGCAACACAATCTTTCGTACTAATATTGGGGACAAATTTCCACAAATTTATTACTAAATAACGAGCCTTGGCGTTCACCGAATGGGAATATTCAGCTTCTGAGGGTATGAATTACAGTTGGCTAAGCAGAGGCCAGAACCCGGAATTTTTATTTTCAAAACAAGAAATCACGAGACTTACATCAATGAGTTTGCCTTTCTCGCAAAAGAGAAGGGTATTGTCTAGGCACTGAAAGAAAAAGAGATCTTTAGAATAAAATAACAGCATGGTTTACTTGCAAACCCTGCAAGACCCCTTGTAAACTGCAAAAATTACGTGCATGCTGCTCGCTTTGGCAATATAATGTGTTACTCTTTTGCTAAGAAGTTAACTAATATCTGTCCACGGATTTACTAAAACATGGTGTGGTTACAAAATATCTTGCTGCAGACATATTTTGGTGAGAAGCAGCACATATTTTGGTGAGTAAAGCTTCTGCTAAACACCAGGACTAACAAAGCTTGCAATACAGCTTCGAGTGCTGTTTTTTGTTTATGCTGCAGGGTAGTCGATGTGGGGAATATTTTCAATCACCTCCCGGATACCTTTTTAACACGAAAGTTTTACTCTCTTATACACCAAGATTTCGGTGATGTCATATCCGTCACAGAAGTGACGCCATTACAAAGAAGCAACCGTCCTTTAAAGGGGCACCACTGCACACAGGTGCTTCTTGCGGGGAAGCAACCTTTAGTACTAAAGAGTACGTAATAATTAGGTTTGTTCGTTTTGCTTTTATATTTTAACACGAAAGTGTTTGTGCTTGAATACACCAAGATTTCGCTGACGTCATATCCGTCACGAAAACGACGCTAGTACACCTTTGCCGAATCCACCCGCCAGCAAGACGTCGCTCGCCAAGCACACCCACCCGACATCCGCCGACCCGTAAATCATGCTCAGCTGCAGATTTCGCTGCACATTTCACTTTCGTGTTTTACCTATTCCCATGACAGAGGAACCAACCACAGTTTTTTTGTTAGTATTACCTGGAGGGGAATGTTGCGCCAGTCCGCATGCGGATCCCCTTTGAAGTTCTGTCCCAGAGTGCACAGAATTGCTTAGGTTAAAATTCTTTGTTGTACGAAGTCCTTTTGTACGTTTGTTGTACGAAGTTGTACGAAACACCGCTCTTAAAAAGTTTTGTTGTTACTACGGTTGACACAGCGTGCTAGATTGGATTAAAGAAATTTTGAGCAAATAAATGAGAAGTTTGAAATCCTGTGCATGACCATAGTAACTAGCCCGGTTTCCAATAGGGTGATAGCTAGATGTATGTGTTTTGACCATCTGTAACACAAAGTAAAATTTTGCTCGGGGACGTAGAAAGCAGCCAGTCGTCTTTTTAAGGAAACCGCTACGTTAACGTATAGCCCATGCTGTGGCAATTCGTTGAGGGAAAAGCAAGTAACGAGGTCAAAATTAAGGTACACGTCGAATTATTACCATTGTCTCAAGCGTATAGTACAGAAAATTAATTACTTAGGGCAAAATCATAATTGGTCTGTCGAGCGAAAAAAAGCTGCGTGCGTCGTCTCTAACACAAAAACGGCTTCTTCGGATACATTCTGTATCACGAGGCGTGCGAGCTTGAGAGAGAAATCTGGAGCCTGGCATTAGCGTTCCTAAAAAAACGGCATTTCACGAGGCGTTACTCATCACCACAACAGCGAGAGGTTGTTGTCCCTGCCATTATTCCGCAGATGAAGGCAGGAGAAGAACACGCAGCAAAATTCAACACTGTGGACAGCTCTTTCGTGCACGGTGCCATGAACGTGAAGCGTCTCAGTGCGTAGGAGACACACTGAAGTCTTTCGGAAGTTGTAAGGGAGATCGCCCAGCGGAGCGTCTACTGCCGCAAGATTTCAAAGCCCTTCGACAACGCCAGGTGAAACAAGGCGACTCGGGCGTTGAACTAGATCGTTAATGCTTTTGGTAATCAGAACCAATAAGAAGAGCTAAGGTGTCGTTGGGATTTTATTTTTCACCACTGCACTGTATACATTTTCGCTTGATAAAGCAATTAATGGGGACACCTCACTTTGTTGCATCGGAATCACAGTGGCCCCAATGGGGAGACGTAACTGCTTTTTAGAAAGACACGTGCGTGACGGTCATTGCAGTGCGCAACTTTACAGACTTCCGGGAAGAACGATGTGTTTATGGAGGATGGCAAATTATTTATCCCACATTTTTATTTTAATCAGACTCCATCACGTTCTTACCCCGTGAAAACGAATAAGTCCTTTTTTGAAGAATTAAAACTGAATATACGGCGGGATGTACAAGGACGTAACAAATGTGCCGCTGACACACTTTCACGCGTCATCTCTTCAGTTTTTTGCTTGAACAAGCCTGCTCAAGTTAATTTTAGCCTCTTATTCTGTGTGCCAAAAGCCGACGCCGAAATGATGTTGCCTCGGAAGAAAATCGAACGATGGAGCTCCAGGAAGCGCGTCTCCAATTTCCAGCACTTGTAATTTGCCGCACTGGCAATGTGTACCAACGCCCAGCCGTCCCAGCGACGTTTTCGGGCACCGCCTTAGACACCCTTAGTGGCCGCGTTCATAATGGAAAACCCGGTACACAACGTCTGGTAATTGCGTTTTATGCGGCCGGGCCAAATGAATGGCACGCCTGGATGCGCGGTTGTCTCGTATGACAGCCATGGAAACTGTTTTTGTAGCGTGTGCTACAGTGGCCGAGGTAGAGCAGTTTCGCGTGGCTCCTGGAGAGCCGTGCTGCTCATGCGCGAGAAGCAGTGACATCGCACGGCGCACAGAACGTTGCTCGCTGCCCGGTGCCTCTCACAAACCCCACGCGCCCAGCGTCTTCACCGACCTTCGTTTCGTACGTCGCGGCCCGGTACACTCGATGATCATGCGAGGGGTGGCCAGGTGTGGAACGGATGGCTTGTGCGTCACAGCAACACCGGCGTGCGCCTATGAACCGAGCCTAGCTCTGGTGCGATTGGTGATGCTGCGCCGGAGCCGCTTGATAAATATACATGTGTCACATAATGCGTACACCGTGTGTGTGTCATTGAAGCAGCAGTAAGCATGATAGTCAAGCTAATCCCAGACAACCAGGAAAGCTAAAAATAACCAGCTGAACCTTAGCTCACGCTACGTGTATCCTGGCATAGCCGAGCTAAGCCACTGCTAATATTTTTTGCATCACGGCACGTTTCGTTCGGTATTTTAGCACATTTAGGCTCCCAACTGAGACCTTTGGAATTCAGGTGTCCTAAAGAGTTGCCTTGAAACATAACTACTATTCGGCGACACCAGTCTCTATCTTTACTTTTCAATGACCTACTGGCCATTCGTGGCACTTTTTGTATCTGCTATTACAGCGTACTGCCCGACCGTTAACGGACTAGTTCAGCTCTCTCACGCTTCTTTGGCCTCACTGCGCGCACAGCGTTCCGCTGTATACGGCGTCCCTTCTACCTGTGGTTCTGGCAATCCGTCAGACCTTGAAGTTAGTGCGCCACTGTGGCCATCCAGATAACTATTTACGAAAACGCTCTTTAGCCGGAAAGATTGGTTGCGAACACCAGTTCAAATGTAAGGCTATTATGAAAAGCGCGCTCGAATACAACGTAACAGCTGCCCGTAGCACAAGAACAACTACACCCTGGCAGATGCAGACAGTATTAGCTGTACTCGTAGTACTCGCAATGGAAGGAATCACTTCCTGATCTGATTGGGGGACCATTGTGTTGGGATTCTCGTGATGTAAAACTCGCTGTTCTCCGAAGTGTACAAATATTTGTTATTTTAACCGCTCATGGAACGAAATTTGCCTGCAAGTTCGGCCACCTTTCAGTTGATCACCCCGCCATAATCTAGCCGGCTACGTCCCCGGATTGAAGATTTATTTCGACTACCTAGGAAGGAGCACATACTACGTTGACGCAAATATGGCGATTTGCCACTGCGCGTTTGTTCGCCGAGTCTCGTTAGGGAACTTCCCACAGTGTCTGTAGATCGTTTCAATCCGTCTTCTGTCCTTCAATCAATCGTTTCAATCCGTTTTCTGTCGACTGGAACATGAGAGGGAGGTTTTTGAGAATCTTGACTACTGCGCCAATTAGCGCTCTTCAGCTGTGATATCTGTCTACAGATAGCAATTCAGTTCTTGTTTCAACGGCAGTTAGTGTAGGAACCCTGCATGAGCTTAACAGCTTAGGTTAAATGTTGGACTTCTGGGAAAAGATATGTTGGAGTCAGAGGTTACGTAGGTTGAAGGGGTACTTATGGTCAAACAGGTAAGCGAAATACGACTTCAAAACAACCACCTCTTTTTGGGGTGCGTTTGTATTAGTAATGCTGCTGATTCACAGTCCTGGATAGATAACTGTTAGTCTGACTTGTTCTTTTCAGATGTTTGGCTTTATGGCATGCTCCACGTTGCACTATTACAGGATGAGCTTTGTTACAACCGCAAAACTCGAAATGATGCACTGAAATGAAAGCGAACGCAAGGACAATATAAAGAAACAAAAAAATGCGTTATGTAAAGTGAAGGTCACTGCGAAAACTTCAGTGAAGGCATTGATTTACCTTGCCGAGGCTGTTTGGGATCTTGATATTAATCTCGCCTTCACATATATTATTTGCAATGGTGACATTCTCGCTGAGTTTCCTTCTTGCCAGAGATGCTTCCACCAAACGTGCCACTGCAAGAAAGGGACCCCGTTATGGTGGCATAAGAAAACTACCGACACTCGCGTTTCGACCTCCAATCTAGGGTAAACAAAACGACGTGTTCCGTTATCAAGCTGACTGCCCAAATAAAACGTTTCAGTTGTGGCTTGACTATGAAATTATGCCCCAAAAATGTTATTATGCTACATACATAAATAAATAAACAGAAAAATACTCCAACTGGCCGCACACCACCCGTGCTGGCTTCACAGCTAGGTCATGTGCACGGTCCGTATGTTTGCCCGGGATACGTCCGGCTGAATATCAACATCGTCTGTCTTTTATTCTCCGTTTTTTACTCGCAATAAGGGTAAATAAGAACACTTAATTGGGACTTTTGGAAAAGTAACACCACATGCAACGTAAAGCCATAAATGCATGTTTCACGGAGAGGGTTTGTTCTTCTGGCTTTTTCGGAAGAACGCGAGGTGGCAACAAATTGCACCTTACAATAAATGGCCGTCAAGTAATAGGCAAACTATGGGGAAGTCTAATGTGCGTTATGTAAACTTCGCTTTTTGGTTTTCGAGAAACATGAAGGTACTTGAATTAGGAGTATGGCTGGTTGACGGTATACCAAAATGGGCCAGCGGGAGTGAGAGCGTCGCTGGAAATGGGGCTGTGATTGTGCAGGGTTACGCGGTGTGGCAAGGATGAGATATTTAAAATCAAAAGTGGCCCGCCAATCCTTTAGCCCCAATTTTCTCTAATAAGCACACCTACAAGAAAACAAACACGCCGTAGTTTTCTGGTCTGGCTGCGTATAGGATCGATTGGGGAATGTGGAATTTTTTTCTGGTGGCCGTCATGACGTCAACGCTTTTACCGCAATGAACGTAGTCGGAAGACATACATTCTGGGCTACATCGCAAAACCGCTTAGGCTTGGAAATCGGCCGTTCTACCAAGGCTGTCATATCGGCACTGCGTCTCTTTGAAAGGTACTGAGAGAAAAGGACGAAAAAGAGGGGGGGGGGGGGGCGTATGCAAGTACCGTGGATTCACGTCTAGAATCTACTACATCATTATAAGTCACGTTCGCCTTGCAACATCAGAAACTACACTTTATACCGGAATTAATTTACGTTTAGCTTCGGCGGAATTATTTTTCTGCGTTTTTTTATATACATATTGGTTTTACAATGACCGTCGTTGCTTTTCTTTCGTACATATTTTGACATGGTGGACTTGTGACTAGGATTTGATTAGTGGCTTCAGTCAGTTTTTTCTGTTTCTTTCTCTGAACAGCCTAGAATGAGGAAGTCGCGTGCGCGGTTTCGTAGGTATAGATGGAAATTACGGCGAAAACGTGCAAACTGAGCTAAGTAAGTAATGAAAAATATTCGCTAACACCAATGAAGAGTTTGACTGTTTTGCGAAAGTTAACAATGCATGAAGGTTTCTCTGTAAACGGTGTGAATCCAAACTATTGTAGATGAAAGCTGCAAACAACGTTTGATAACTGGTACTGAAAGCCAGATAGAAAGCAAAACTAACAGTTAAACTCGAGCGGAAGGACATAGGCACGGGAATACCGTATTAGAAGGATTTGTTGTTCACATGAAATATTCCGATGTTTCAGTTTTTAAAGAAATAAATTGTCAGTCACCTACATGCAAATTGTCACAAGCCTACTCTCGGCAGTGTAAAAAAGGTGCTTAAAACATATTTTCTGCAGTTCGCAAGGGGTTACCGGGGAGATTTTAGAAGTTGCTACTATGTTTGACGAAAAAGTGTCAGGTTAAAATAATAAATGCAGAAATCGTTTCCCGAAGACCTACCACCAGGAATAAGCTTGTTGATCAGGGCCACGAGAATGTCTTTCACCACCACGAGTGCGTTTTGAGGAGAAAGATTTTTGAAGAGAGAAGTTACAGTACACTGAAAAAAGCAAAAACCAAGATTAGAAGCACATTTCTTCGTAATAGGGCTCTGTACATTATACGCATATGACTGCTGTCTAAAGCGAACATAAGACAGGGTGCTACTTTTGTACTTTCGTTTATGCACAATAAAGCTTCATAAACACAGAACAAACGATGCTGCCACAGCATAAAAATTTTATTAGTACATCCATGTGCTACTACTGGACATGAATATTCATGACCATGACTTCAAATCATGTTCATAAATTTTACTTCTTGCAGAGCTGTCCGTAGTTTATCATCTGCCATGTAAATGCTGCATCTACACTGACTGGATCCAAATGTTGGCTAAATAAGATTGCTTTTTGCACTGTATATACTGAACGGTGAATAGTGTGTATGTAAGTCCAGAAAACTAACCTCGAAGAAGCTACAAGATACCCTAATTTTTCCTGTGCGCCTAGAAACATGTTTGCACGTTGACACGCCCATGAGAATTACTACCTTCATTATCAGACAAATTTTACACTGTCTGCTTTTAGTATAAGCTTGTATAGCTTATAGACGAAATACATGCATATGCTTGAAGTAGCTGTATAGGACCGCTGTATATAGCATCACAAACACCGCCTTCGTTATTACGTCAGACAGGGGGGACAGTGGTCAAGAAATCTCGCACACAAAGAAAACTGACGTAGAGAGCTTTCTGTACGCACACTTTAGCTACGTTAAACGAGATAAAGAAACTCTGGCAGTAGTCGTCGCTAACCTCATTGTAGACGTCTCAAAACTGGAAAAGTTATCATTGTTGAAACAGTTTGTACTAGTGTAGCCCGGTATTTCTCGCATGGTGAGTTGAGTCTTCATTATTAGATTGCCAATCCCTAAAAATTGTAGTTCGGGTCAGTAGGCGTAGTCCAGGGCTTCTTTTTTTTGTCGCTGAATTTAATATGGACGTCTTCAAATGAGACACAAAGTGGTTGATGCAGTTGGCCAAGAATCCTGGGAGCATGCGTGGAGCACTTGTCTTAGGCAATCCCAAACAGTTGTATATGGCATAAGGCATATAAGGCAAAGGCTATTTTTACAGGACAGAAAATCCGCCATACTCTCAATACAGAGTTTCACTGCTAAATTCAATGTTCACTTCCATAGGATCTTTTGTGACTACATGGCTTGTCCTGAGATGTCGTTGGCGTACCTGGGCACACGCTGAACTTCAATATCCTCATTCCTTTTCTCAGAGTAGAAGGCTATAATGGGCTGGTGTATATGTTGAGAGAAGACATCATGATAAATATATCAACCAAAACACAATGTATTGTACCTCGGCCGCATTTTTACTACTTTATGGTCAATATTTGGTATATATCACTATTCTGCCTTGCACGTTATAAAATTTTCAACATTCGTCTCTTAGTTCAATAACCATATCCCGTTTTCTAGCGTTGTTTTGCTCTAAACATACATAAATATATGTCTCGATGAGAAAAGAAAAGGTATTCGAAGCTTTTGAAATAAATGTTGTCTTGAAAAATTTATTTCAGGAGGTGGGTGTTCGTGAGAATTACTAGGGTCGCGTCTTACATTTATTGACGTTCTCATGTAGTTTATTGTGCAATAAATGTTTTTCAAGCCGCAGAGCACTGTAAAATTTTTAGATGTACTTTGTTGCGCACTGGAACAGTTTTCCATTTTAAAAACGAAATAACCAAAACACCCCAGATAGAATGCGTAATCAATGGTCTGGCGACCTAATGCGAGAAGGTATTAATTAAGAGGACACTTCAAACCAGCTGTGCAAAAATCGAAGAACGCAGGATAATTGCACTTTATAGCAACGTAGGGAAGTAAAATACGCAAAGTCCCGGAAAAGATATAGCAGGTTAAAAATTATTGCCAGGTAGGAAACTGCCTTACGTTCACCAGTGACAAGACTCCTGGAACCAGCGTCTAAAGAAAAGTAAAGAAACAAGAAGCAACTGTTTATGGTGTTTTGCAATAGGAATATTATAACATAAATACTAACAAGAGATCAATCTAGGCATCAGCAGAGTCGTGACTGTTTGATTCCGAAGTTCTTGGGCAAGTAAAGCGCAAGAAAATGTTTTAAAGGGAGTTTTAATGACAACAAATCATTCACCAAGTGGAGCTTTAGACGCCATGCAATGCGCAACAGAAGGTCGCTTTTCTTACCTATCTTGATGCCTCCTACAGAGCAGCTAAGGCAAGAGTGAGGGTTAAAATAAATAGCGACTAAATATAATGCATAAAAACCACAAAATTATCATTACCACAAATTTTTAGCGCAATTAAAAAGATGCCGACCGACACGTACGAAGTCAATAGAACAGACAGGTCTTCGTTTTTGGCCTTACTTTGCACGGTGCAATTACAAGGGCAGCTCTACTGCAACTAGCGCCGGTGCTGGTAATAGTAAACTACGAGGTAATAGCCGATCTGCTAGATCTCGCTTGCTGAGCAGGCTAATACCTAAAACTGTACTCACAAGAAAACAAGCATGACAATTTACGCTTACTTACCTTCTCATTTTGGCACAAATCAAGATTGTTTCCCAGGCACTGAAAACAGGTAGAAATAGTTGTACTCCAATAATATTGCCTATCAGCACATCAAAATAGGTTACTGTGAGCGTAGGCCTATGCAGCAAATTTTATCTTGAGCTCGATCACTGCAAATTTTTTTAACAATAAAGGTGCGTAGTAACGGTACCGGCTTACGGCCACGAGCCCAAAGGCGCTGAAAGAGGTTGGGTTGAGTGTTCTATTTTCACACAAATCAATGTTCTAGTAACCACCTCCTTCAAGAGGTGATTACCTCCTTCAATCTCCGGGTATAGTGCTTTACATAGTTCTGTGTTATGCTTTACGGTAAAAAACGTTGGCCGATTTTGATTCCTTAGGACCTGAAGTACCATCAGTAACTCCTCTTCTGCACTCAATTGACCTTATATGTTCTACAAGCATGTTTGCCTGACAACTGAGGTGGTCGCGGCACGGGTCACGTCGATATAGAATTTATTTATTCGAGTACCTAAAGCGCCCAAATTTGGGCATTACAATCGGGGAGAAAAGACATAAAACTTGAAACTTGATACAGGGTAGGAATACCGATGGAATACAAAACAAGTAATCATGCTCAGCTTATACAGGTTGTACACATTCTTGCGAACACAAGGCCATCAAGGCAAAATAAAACACAAACAGAAGTGCAAACTGATATTGGCATCTTTCATTTCAACTAAAATTGCGATGGAGCATTTTGAAATGAGGGTTGCGGGGTGGAGACAGTACATTCTCTTAGGTTGTTCCATTCGTGTGTGGTTATCGGGAAGAACGAGTTTTGGTAGGTATTTATACGACATCGGTATTCGCGAACTTTGCGGGAGGGATCTAGGCTAGAGTATAGATAAGTGGGATCTCTAATGTAAATGTCTCTATTTAAACCAGTGGCACCAATGTAAATATATGAAATATATTTATTTTAAGAATTTGCGTCTGTCCTGCAGGAGAGGCCAACCCAAATTTTTGCGAATGCGCGATGAGGGGTTAATGAAATCATAGTTACCAGATACAAATCGCGCTGCTCGTTTCTGAACTCTTTCTAGCGCATTAGTACATATCTTAGTTTCTTGATATCAAGCTACACAACCGTACTCTAAAACTGAATGAACAATAGAAAAATAGAGCGTTTCCTTTAGTTTAGGTGGGGCCTGTTTAAAGTTACGTCTTAGGAAGTTCAACACACGGCTACCTTTGGCACCGACATACCCAATGTGGTCGTTCCAGGTAAGGTTGCTAGTAAAGAAACGGCTAAGTACTTATATTTCGATAACCTTCGAGACGATTGCCTCCAAGAGAGTAATTCGTATTTTGAATGTTTATTTTGTTTGTGAAGCGAACGGTATTACATTTTGAAAATTTGAGTGTCATTTTCCATGTGGTGCACCATGATAACACAGCATTTAGATCACTTTGTAGTTGAGCAGAATCTCGAGCAGAGGTGACGTCAGGATATATGCAGCAGTCATCTGCCTATATACGCATGCGACTGGATACTGGCTGGCTTATGTCATTTATATATATAAAAAAAAGAAGGGGCACCAGAACAGATCCCTGGGGGACCCCCTGATAACACATAGACTTCAGATGAATTCACTCCCTCGAGAACAACCCGCTCTTTTTTTACCAACAAGATGCGCTTCAAGCCACTTCAGCAAAAAGGGAGGGATATTTATAGCAGACTGCTCAATAACAAATTGCGTGATACAGAATCAAAGGCTTTTGAAAATCTAAAAATAAAAGTAGTTGAGTATCACAGGACAACCTCTTTCTCAAACCGTGTTGCATTGGGCAAAAAAGGTATTATGTTGAAGATGGGAGATTAAATTGGTATAGATAATGTGTTCGATTGATTTACATAATAGACAAGTTAGCGCGATCGGACCGTAATTTTTTGTTCGCATTTTGTCTCCGGCTTTGAAGATAGGGGCAACGTTGGCACTTTTCCAATCGTCAGCTAAACAGCCAAGCGCCATTTATTTTTCGAAGAGGAAGACTAGAAATGGCACGAGTGAGACTGCACAGTTTTTTAAAACAATTAAGAATAGAATCAGGACCGGGTGCCACGTTTACCTAATTTTTTTGATGCATAGCTAAGACTCCACGTTCAGTAAAACTTACTTCCATCATTTCTGAATATTCCCTGACTAACTGAGGGCCGTTGAAAACTGTTTATGGCGACGAATAAAGGATGCATTATTTTTAAAATGTCGGGTTGGCAGCTTTACAGAACAGTATACACAAAGGATGTACGGAACAGTATACACAAAGGGTGTTTAACTCTCAGAGGTTCTCATTGTGACGTCACTGGTAGTTCGCTGCTGACCGACGATGCACGCATGGTCGCTTGTGATGTGCCTTAAAATGTGAATTTCAAAGGCATCTCCTAAACCCTAAAAACAATGAATTGAGAAAATATTTCGGTTTTATCCTCGTAAAAGGTCGTTCAACCAGACAAAATTAGGCAAGGACAATCCATTTTCTCTTTACGACCACTATAAGCGGCCGCACCTGTAATTACGCGTTGTACCTTGCCGTCGCCCGTCGTTGTGGCCGAGATAACGCGGAGGACACCGATGAGAGAGCGAAGAGAAAGCGAAAGAGCAGAGTATTGCGAAAGTGAGAAAAGGAAGAGGTATGGCGCGGGTCCAGGCTAGACGTTTGCTACGACACGACCCGCAAGGAGATAACGCCACGTGTACGTCGGCGCCGCTATTATGCGTCACTCGCTCGTCGCAGCAGCAAGTCACTGCAGCAAGGTCGCGCTAAAATTTTTGCCGCAACGCGGTTTATTCGCAAAGTTGAACCATCTTGTCTATTTAGCGTTGCTGGTTCTTGAAGAAAACGAAAACAACTATGCGTTGAGACCATTGACCCAGTAGCCGTGGTACGGGACCGTTCAAAGGGTGTCTCCACACTGTACGGCAGCGCTGGCAGTGAGTCACCTTAGCCCGAACCAGAAATCATTGACGGACTCTGGGCAGAGTCCTTCAATGCTTTACCGAACGGAGGCTCAGCGCCGTCCACACCAGTACAGAGAGGTGCGCGCCCTTGAAGCGGTAGCTATGCGCCGCCGCTGAGAAGATCACGGAGTTCGCACTGCGCGCACATTTCCCTTTATGGAGTATCGAAACCGCCAGCCAGTGTTTTTGTTCACATGTGCCTTTTTAGTTTTTAAAGAAACACATCACAAACGCTAGACGTGATTTCCGACGAGAACTTTGCCTCGCTCAGCCTTGATATTTATTTATTAAAATGGCTGGCCGCTGCGCGATTGCTAGTTATATTTAGTGCTTGCTATAGGCACGTCAGAGCTACTCATCTTTATATGAATTTGGAATGCGCACTGTTGTACAAAATCAGCCGCTTCGTCAAGCGTGCCTGGTATTCCCAAAACACGCACGTGCTTAGCGACGCGATCTTCCAATCTAAGAAACGAATTCTCATATTACTGGGGTGCTTGCAAATAAATTTCTGGCCTCGGACGCGGTTTTAAATGTGTGGGTGACATTACCTGCGGGGTTCTGTAATCAAGACTGTGTTACATCGTTAACGACTACGAGGAGATTATCGATACATCTCAACACCCTAACAGAACGTGACTGAACCAGGCTGCTTTGAACACGTTTGTCGAAGGCCCTCAGAAAAATGTTAAATATCGGACAGAACGTGGGCATGCAACGACGACATGCAGATACCATTGCCTCACACATAAATTGTTTCCAAATATTGACGGCAGACTGCAGGTAGACTGCATGGGGCCTCAAAAGGACACTGAAAAGATTTGTAAACGTTGTGACATTACGTGTGCAAATTGAAGTCTAGAGTCCCCAGGCCTCGTTTCGATCCTTTTTAGTGCATTTACGCTAATTTACGCAGTAGAGAATTGCATTTAAAAGTGGAGTCCTCCTCGCTGCATCTGCCTTGCCGATTTGCTGTGACGTTTCGCACGCCACTTATTTTTGCAGTTTGCCTTGACGGCGGCTGCTCCCACGGTGCGGCTCGCCGACCCTCCCACACTCAGTCGGCCGGCCGCCGGCGGGTCATTGAGTTTCGGTCGCTCAGTTAAAACTACGGCACGAAAGCATTTGTACATGGAAGTATGTGGCTTTAGTTTGCTAGTTTGCAGACTATCAAGCTTAGCAAACTCCATCAAGTCGGGGTATCTCCACTCGAGCGCACATGCGACGCTTCGCTGACTTCGCTTCACTGGATGTGTAAGTTGCTAATGCTTGTGCGAATAGTACTCAAGTAGATGGCCGATTAAAGGCGGGAGAAGAGCCCGCGAAGTTATTATAGCTAATAAGAAATTTAAATCAACTAAAACATTTATTGTAAAGCGGAAAATCAAGGTACGCGAAGCACTTCTTTGCGCAGGGTGACTTAGCACAGTGGTCAGCAGCATGATCGCACATTTGCAATGGCATTTTCATAAATATTTGTGGGGAATAGGGGTAAGCTAACTGCACAAGCGGTTTTCAAAAAGTACTCATCTAAGCTGCTCCCAATACTAAAATAAAAAATAAAGAGCCTATACGACATATACTTCATATTTACTGTCCGGGAACTGTGGCGCTATGGCAGATCCGTCTGAAGCCCGTGATGTAGTGCGTCGCAGTGAGCAGGTTTAAATAGCCGAGCTGACCTAGTTTTCTTTCTTGAGTTACTTTATCTATTCAGGTATTGTTTTCTATATTGGACTGGCCATTTGGCGCTGTAACCTTCACTGCTCCCTGGGCGACTTCGTAGAACGCATGCAGACTGACACTAACGCGCGAGTTCTCGTTGGCGCGGTGTTGCCATAAGCACGGACTGCTTGCGGGCACAGTGGAGAAATAGCCGACTGTCGCCTGGTGCGAACACGCCTATTACGATACAGGCACGAGCCAGGTAAGCTCTGAAAAGTGGTAGCAAAGCGACTCGCTGTTGAACGTTTCCGACGACGCGGATGGCGTTCATCCACTCCGTACGCACCGGCTAGTGGCCATTACGATTCCAAGCCGGGCTGGAAGGCTGATCTGACCCATTATAGAGCCTACAATATGACAGAAGCACATTATGCCTTATCCTCAGATATCGAAAATGGCGAACGACCGATAACGTCGAATGCGAAACACATTGTTGGGTGGCCTGGAAACAAAAACTTGAACATCGTCCAATCACGTCGCATCTCGAGTACGCTTCATTTGCTGTAATTGTTACGGCCATCGCGAATGCCGCATGTTATTTTCTTGTTTGAGGGTACTTAAACTGGGTACTGCTCTATCGACCGGATGAACAATAAAAAAGTGTGTTTATTTAAGCCAATGTACACATTGCAAACAGAAACAGAAGTTTGACCGATTTATTCAGTCTCCCTCTATGGTAAAAGGCTAAGCTTGGTGGGGGTCATGCGCCTGGAGTAGGAGGCGAACCCTAACAACCACGTATTTGTCATACGCTTCAACCTTGCTTGTATTTTCTTTCCACATCAATGAGTAAAATGAATGATGTTGGGTTGCATGTTCTAAGTGCTTTGAATATCACCATACGCTAAACTAAATAAGTGCCGCCGTGTACTTATGCGCAGGCATTGAAACAAAGGTGTAATGTGCTCGTTTTGCTCATGAATGTACATACTTCCTTGGTGGTTACAGAAAGAAGCTGGTGCATCAGTTTTTCCAGAATTCGACATGAGGCCAATAAACAGCTTGGGAACACACTCTAAAGTAAGTTTTATGAGATTTGCATAGTTCAAACAAATAAAGTACCGCGGAAATGCTTCAATGCAACGGGCTGAGCTTTGTCGTTAAACACACTTCATGTCGAGTGTGATTTTGATTGTTTAGCGTTAAGTCGTACCCCAAAAACATGACGATTTTTCGGTGATCCTTCGTCATAGTAGTACACGTGCAACGTGAATAATTTTAAAGCGCCAACTACGTGCTATTATGTTAAAATTTGTGGGGCGCGAATGTCCGGAAAAAAGGTTTGTGTTGCATAGTCACACCTCAATTCAATCGCCTGAAATATGTCAGGGCATAAAAGAATTACAATTGTTGTGTGTGCTTTCAGCCATACACCACGCATGTTAATGCGGTGTACTGGCTGAGCTGTAATAAGAATTTTTGTCTGAAAACGTTTCATACGTAAATTTTTAATGCTGATCTGTCCCTGTTGTCGATCAACACAGGTTGCAAAGGCGAATAACATAGCCCGGCGTTTTTTTTAAAATATACCTCAAAGAGTCTTTTCCCTGTAGACTCATCTTTGAAGCACT
This sequence comes from Haemaphysalis longicornis, assembly GCF_048455015.1. Taxonomy (NCBI): domain Eukaryota; kingdom Metazoa; phylum Arthropoda; class Arachnida; order Ixodida; family Ixodidae; genus Haemaphysalis; species Haemaphysalis longicornis. The sequence continues at coordinate 196,257,368 of NW_027526385.1, read as the reverse complement.
TACGACAAGGGGGAGAAGTAATCAGGGCAGATCGGTGCAGGAGCGATCTCGGTAAATCACGCGTCCGCCATCACGATACCGGAGCCGTCGGAGTATTCAAGGCACCAGTTCGGTGCGCAACCAGCGGCGCTCTGTAAAAAAGCGCTTGGTATGGCTGGCGCCTTCTTTTTTGTGTGTGTTCCGCCACCGTGGTACACTGAACTAGAAGCGTAAAACTGTGGTGAGTACTTTTCGCTTCTGATCGCTTACCATCTGGTGGGGAGCCGCATTACCATTCCGGAGGGTTTTGTCGGCACCGCAGGGTGACACTGCCCGATTTTCGCTCACGCTGAGTTTTCGCTTGCGGTACACGCTGCTCACGACGCCAGCATTACCGCTACATGGAGACATTAACGCTAACCGTGGACGTCATTACAAGACACCCGATGTACACCTGAAGGCTTAGATAACTAGCTTTCCAACCTTCAATTATGTAAAGGTAAATAACGATACCTTGCCGATTCCGAGCACGTCAGGAAGCGAAACCTCAATGCAGGAATCATCTCCAGTCAGGGCCGCATCTCCATTGCCTCTAGCTTCATTAACTTCTGGTGCGGTGGCGTCATTCGTGGTAGACGTGTCGATATCTTCCACATTTTCTGGACTTCCAGTAGCATCTGGACCGGTCGTCTCAGAGCCGCTAGCCGTACCTTCATTCTCCGTAGTTCCTGTCAATTTCCCAGGATCAGCCATGGGTGTCTCAGGCAATGTTGGCATATCTGCTCCTGTTTTAGGAAGACAAAAGGCGGTTTTATTTCGGTTTACCTGTCAGTACAGTACTGGAATATGTAAACGCACGTGCCCAGTTGAGGTTATTGAAATCAAATGCATTTGTTTTACGCCCACTTCAATATCTGCATTGAATAGCAACTTACAACCTATCATTTTATAGGCAGGTGCGTTCCCAACATCATTACTGAAACTTTGGGCCTGCGCCCCTCGACGTAAAACAAAATCATTAGCTAAGGGAGTTTGATGTTGATTTGGATTCGCTGTACAGGACCGCGCAATAACGCTTAGGTGAAAGTTACGAGCGATTGGAATTTGTGCGGTTCGTTTTATAACAAGCGTGGTATAACAGGGGGTATTATAGGGGTATTATCGTTGTGCGTGTGGATAGTATCAAATTTTGTCCCCCGCATTGAGTAATACCTAGATAACGCGTAATTTGGCCCCGAACCAAGATTCGCCTACCTAAATTTGTTTCCATGCGAATCTTGAAAAGAGTTTGTAAGTTTGGGTAACTGCTACATGCGAGAGCAAAAACCACTTTTGAGTAAAATGGTACAAGGGAGAGAAATAATTCCAAGAAAAAAGCAATTTATGTGCTGTCTCTACCCGATGGTTGCTGTTAATAAACATGCTTTATTGATTTTGTAAGCCATGATAGAAATGTACTATCGAAATTTTGAGTTTCATTGCCGAGAATGTTTCGCTAGGTGTTGATAACGCACTTTATCCATTTTTCGTTCATTAAGGCTGCAATTTGAAGAAGCAGCGTTTAAGCTTTGAGGGTATATTGACAGCGGAATGAATAAACTCCGTTCGGTGCGCATGTTTCGGTAATTCTTGCGACCAAAAACGAGTTAGCTTTATTAGCTATACACCTTAACTAAGAAAACTCCATTTTGTCCAAAATGCAGAAACCACACGTTAGGGGTTGGTTATAAGATACCATCTAAAACAGGTTTTAGACGTTATGTTTCGTATATAAGAAGAACGCTTAATATACACGCGGGCCTGCGCAAAAAAAAAAAAAAAAAAAACACCCGCCGCGGTGGCTCAGTGGCTAAGGCGTTGCGCTGCTGAGCACGAGGTCGCGGGTTCGATTCCCGGCCGCGGCGGCCGCTTTTCTGATGGAGGCGAAAAGCAAAAACGCCCGTGTGTACGAGATTTCGGCGCACGATAAAGATCCCCAGGTGGTCAAAATTAATCCGGAGCCCTCCACTACGGCGCGCCTCATCGCCTGCGTTGCGTCGGCACGTTAAATCCCACAATCAATCAAATCAATCAAAAAATAAAAAATCTCTGAATTCACCTTAGCGTTTGAACCTTCTTGAGGGTAATATGTTTTATTATTCCAGTGATATTTAGCTTGTAGACGATGACAGAAATACATTTTCCAAATTCCAGGTCCTGAGGTCTAGCAGGCTGGTCAAATGTTGGTATCAGCTGTTAGTTTTCGGAAATGGGCCAAAACCAGTTAGGCTTTTTAACTGCTTATGCGATAGTCAGGAATTTGCGAAAACTTAATTTAACCACTTGTGCTCTCTGAAAGGCATACTTTCCAAAAATGTACGATAATGAGACCCAAACGTCACACCAACACGCTTTTTCGAAATTTCAAATCTTCATGTCCAGAAGTTTCGGCTGAGCGTTGATGAAACCGCCAGGGATACAGTCGGAAGCTCTTATTCGTAGATATAAATAAATAATATTTTCGTAGCTGAATAAAACGTCCTATAGAATTGCGCAAACTTTGGGAAGGTATTGCTATTTTTTGCATCACCTTCTGGCGATACGTATTTTCAGCTCATGGTACTGAACAGGGGTGAATCACCACTGAACGCGTTGATCACCCTCCAGTTATAGAACTCACACTCCTACCTCCCTGGCAAAACCCCCCTTCCAAAGCAAGCGAAATTTCTCCTTACATCTATAGGCGCTTTACAACGTGCATGAAATGTAAGTTTTTTAACCTATCATAATGTCACCTACAGAAATGGCTGTGTTCACCGCTTGTAGCGCTTTTTTTCCTTTCTGGAACATTTCTTGTTAATGGGTAGCTAAGCTGTGTTATTGCGGTGGCCCTTGCACAAACACTACAAACCACATTCCAGCAGCTACATTTGCTACACGTATCGTCATTTGCTTGTATGATTAACCCTTCGCCTTAGTTCTACTCTTGCTTTACCCTACTAGTTGAAAGAATTCTGAACACACTCTGAGTGAACATTGCCACTGAGTGTTCGGAGTTTGGACCTATGTTGTGCTGCGACCTTTGAAGTGGATGGTACTTTCGTTGTCGGAAGAAGCATAAGGTTCCGTGGGTCTGCTTTGAGTGTAAATTACTGCTAACTCTTCTAACTAGTATCTACGGGAAACACAGGTTTGCAGAACGTAAGGCCCCATTGAAAGCATGCCACTTAAAGTTTAGTCGAGTTATAGTATGCCCTATGAAAAACTATGCGGGAGTTTAAAGGAGCCAAAGTGATCGAAATATCTCGGCTTGCGCGTCCAGAGCTGCTATATGAAGTGATATTTCGCAAGCGCTTCCATTATGGGCGGTGATGACAACACAAAGGAATATTTTTACGCTCAATATTTAATTCTTTTATGGAATTGGTTATAAGTGGGCATGAAGAGTGATCTCCAGAAATACCAGTTGTAAATTATCCCGTGGAATACAGCGAAAAAGGCTGTATAAACGGAAACGATTCGCTCAGATGGCGGAAGTTACCCTGTAATAAAGACAACTAAACGGAACGCTAATGCATATTCGGGGAAAGTGGCCACCACGTAAATAAAATCGGTATAGAATATTAGGCATGACGTAGTGATTTGTCCCATAATCATTACTGCTTTCCACAAGTACAAAATAAAATGACCAGCCCGTTTACTGTCAGGCCAATAGATGATATTTAGGAAGTCTAGAAAATGTTGTTTCCAGGTAAAACCTGGAGCAATTAAGTCATAGTCGTTTTAAACGTAGCTTCACATCACGCAAGAGCACGCCTAGCCCGTAAGATTACCATTTTTGGAACTGTAACTCTATATGACGTAATCAGGCGCAAGGCGCTAAATTCAAGTTATCAACTCTCAACTGTGGCCTGAAGTGAGCGTCGCAGTAATTTGCCTCGCAGTAATTTGAAGTGAGCATCGCAGAATGGTCGCAGTAATTTGCCTCGGCCCATTTTAGCAGAGAAATCGTGTAGGTTGAAACAGCAGGTTTTGTGTAATGCATGCCTTGCGAAAAAAAAGCAAAACACAAAGAGAAAATAAAAAGAAACCCAGCCAGTTGTTCTTAGAACGCAACTTTTCTAACAAACCCGCCACCAACCTTGATTTTCTGGCGTGACGATGATCAGTCTAAAACTATAAAAAGCTCCAGCGCTAATATTACGCTCTGTGATGTAGCACAGAATGGTTGAGAGCACTGAATAACAACGACATTGCATAAAAATTTACATCACTTTGTCCTATGTTAGTGCGAATATATAGGCGATGAAAATTAAAATGGCGGTAGTTGGAACCATTCTTTGCAATTGCACTGACCGATGGGTTCTAAAAACGGATGGCTTGTATACATAGTGTTTTTGTATTCATCATATTATATGTCTATATTTCAGACTTTCCGAATTGTAAGAATAGAGAACAGGAAGATTTTTGCACTGCTGTCCGATGTGTATTCCCGAGGCTGAGTCCTCGTCAGGAGGCGTACGAGTCTCCTTTTGCCACGTCTCGTGGAAAGAAATACATGTGTGTATTTATGTTCCAAATAAGTTGTAATTCAAAACGCTAAAGTGAAGAACTGATTCTCTGCTAAGCTGGCCGGGTACAGGGCTTTGCAGAAAGCCCGTATTACTCCCAAAAGAATTGCTATATTAATATACTACAAACACTTGCTAAAAGCTTCAGGGCGCAAATTATTGGACTCAACTGGCGAGTAAAGCAACGATCAAGGAAAAAAATAAAAATAGCAAACGTTATAGTTACCCATTGCATATACGAAGGAAGCCGAAAACACTACAAGCATCAAAATATATGTTGACGAATTCATCATAAAGCACTATCTTGAAGCCTGGTCAGAAATACAGAAACTGAAAGGTAAAGCTTGTATGGTAGTGTATAATGGCGGTTTCCCACCATATATATAGGGGATGCGCCAGATTTTGCAAGAAAGCAGCGTGACACTAGAGCGACCAACTTAGATGAATTGCCGCTGTCGTAAAACAAGATAAAATAATGGCCGTTATGATATCAGCACAGGTATATGTTTCGTCGTATAAAGCTTCTGCTGTGAATCCTAGCATGCTTTCCCTTCTAGTACAGAATTGCGTGGGAGAAAAAAGATAATAGCGCGCAGATAACGTGTTTCGCAACTACTCCGTCTAGGGCAGTGGACAGCTTTTTCCTCTTATGTTAGACACGTGCCAGTGGTTGCACTCTTCATGCTCTGTGCTTTCACATGTTCAAGCTCTTTCTATGGCGCTTTCAGACACCTGAATCTTGCTAGCTTAGAACATCACGCATTACGGCAGGTGGTTTCGTGCGGACTTGAAATTTCTGAACAGGTGGTGCACGTCAAAATGTATTTCCAGAACTCTGTGGTGAGGCGAAAGCCGATATTTGCATATCAGAGCATTAAAAACACAGTGGTATGGTTTACGTCAAGCCGTGAAGGCAAGTTGCAATAGGCTTCCGAAATGGAGAAATGTACGACTGATGGCAAATAAGCGGAATGGATGGGACATAAATCTGCAAAATATTGCCGTAAATCTTTGCCGTTCCAAAAAGTTTGCCCTGGCGTAAGTTTCCAGCCTGAGGCAGGCTGGCCTTTCTCTAAGCAAACCAGAGTTGTACACCTGAGAAGAATGGGTGAAAAGAATAGGTTGAGAAAAATTCACAAGTAACTGACTGCGACGGACAAAACTAAATGTCCACCTTAAGTGGAGATATAAAAGTATGCGAAACAGTGTTTTCGAGAGAGGTGCTGTGGTTGAATATAATGGCCTTACATTGCAGGTGAAGACATAAAGGTGGAGAGCTAAAGGTGGAGAGCTAGGTGGAGAGAGTTTGGCTGCACCAGTCAACCAATATGCATATCTACCTATAAACCGTCTTCCAATAAAGCATCGTGGTTACATCTATGCGTAGGTAACTCTTTGCTACGTTTTCAAGCCCACATACTGGATTAAAAGTACGGAAACATATATCCAGGGGTCTACCCTCGATATTCTTGAGATATAATTGATATGATTCATTTGCAGTGTTCATTTATAAAGCGGCGGTAGTACTCCCCGGCGGGCATGTGCAATGTGTTAATGTGTATTATTTTGTAATAGCTGTAGGAAGTGTCGGGAATTGGCTGGAGGGGCGTGGCTTGGGCCTAATGTTAGGCTTTCATGTCTTATATGATGAACCTGAGGTACGAATGGTACAATAAGTACTTTTAAAAAATTCCCCGCATTTCCCCGAGGGGAAGAATGTGAAAGTGCGAATGCACGAGTTGAATTTGCGCGGTTCGGTAATGTTCGCGAAAAAGAGATCACACACACACACACAACTACAAAGAAAGAAAGATGCATTTATTCACAGACACCTATTTGTGTTGTCGTTGTACTTACTTGATTGCTAGAGCGGATCTCAGCTTTGAAATCCCGTGTCAGTACTCCTTTAAGCAGGTGCATTAGCCCTTCTCACGCCCGATACTTGGCCAATCCCCCACGTGGGTATGTGCCATGTCAGCGGCCAGGCAGCGCGCGGCCATCTCCCCCCGTTGCCAAGGAAGACGAGGAGATTCCTGGCCAATCCCCCACGTGGGTATGTGCCATGTGAGCGGCCAGGCTGCGCGCGCCCATCTCCACGTACGCGGAAATCGCCGGTGGACGCAGGTTCAGGGTCGCTTAAGAAGTGCATTAGCACTTAAAAGCTGTCACCGTAACGACATTAGACCTTAAAGTGAGGCCGAGGGCCGGTCGTCGGGCCGTCTAATACACACTCGCCCTGTACTGAGCGTCAGCATTTAGTTACGAAAGTTGGAAACGTTGAAAATACTGGAGGATTTCAATTTTTAAATTCCCGAATCCTTCGTTTGGGGATTGATCCAGTGGGCCACAATAAAAGGCGTGCCGTATATTCGGCTGTATTGGATGTATATCGGCTGTTTGTCCCACTAGTAACTAAGTAAGTTGGAAAGGCTTTCGAAGGCATCAAAATAGGAAAAGCTGCAGGTGAAGATGACATAACCGTGGAACTTTTGAAGGAGGAAGGAGATATCCTACTGGAAAAGCTTGGCGTACTAATTTTGGAATGATTGAATATTGAAAAAGGGCCCATAGACTGAAAAAACACCACCATTATTCTGATTCATACGAAGGGAGATCCCGAAGACCTCAAGAATTACAGACCAATCAGCGTACTCTAAGTTATTTACAAGCTGCTTACCAAAGTTTTAGTTAGCCGCATAGGTGACAGCCTGGATTCCCAATAACCCAGACAGCAGGCTGGGTTTAGGAAAGGGTACTCAAAGTACTCAACCATGCATCACATCCATGTCGTCAATCATACGATAGAAAAATTCGTACTGTACACTAAACCCCTTACATGGCATTTATAGATTATGGGAAAGCGTTTTATTCCGTACTCTCCGCAGCCGCGGTAGAAGAACTTAAAGACCAGGGAATACAGGGAACATATGTAAGAATTGTAGAAGACATATATAAGGAGTGCATGGGAAGGATAACCCACCGCAAGCAAAGCGATGAATTTCCGATCCGAAAGAGAGACAGGAAGATACGATCTTCTCAAAGCTATTCAAAACGTGTCTGGAGGGGGTATTTAGAAAACGTGAGTGGATGAACATGGGATTAAGGATAAGCGGGGAATACTCGAGCCATTTGAGGCTGGCGGACGACATAGTCTTGCTGAGTGAGGCTGCAGAACACATGCAAACAATGCTTGAGGCACTTCAATAGAAAGCACAGCCATGGGGATGAAAATCAACATGACTAATACTAAAATAATGAGAAATAATGATGGCAAAAGCGTCCTCTTCAGCTTAGGAAACTAAACGCTAGAAGAAGTAAAATGATATTACTACCGCGAACAGATGGTTAGTGCTGACCCCAACCACGAGAGAGAAATCCGACGCAGAACAGGTATGGGTCGGAGAGCACTCCGTAAGTACTCCCAAATGATTACAAGTAAGCTACCTCTGTCACTCAAAAGAAAAATCTGCAACCAGTGCGTACTGCCCGTTGTGACAAACGGAGCTGAAACCTGACACCTTACTAAACAACTAGAAAGCAAACTTAGGTCGGCTCAACGTTCCACAGGGCGCATAATGTAAGGAACAGGACAGGAAACGAGCTTCCTGGATGGGACAACAAACCAGACTGGAAGATATAGCCCAATTGAAAATGAAATGGACTTGGGCTTACCATATTGTGAGAGGAACCGACAACCGGTGAATTATCAGGGTAACACAGTGAATACCAAGAGATCTGAGTAGTAGAAAGGGAAAGCCAATAACACCATGGAGGAATGAAATAGAGAAATTCGGGGGTAAACTGTGGGCTCGAGCAGTGGAAAAGAAGGAGCGGCTAGAGACCAATGGGAGGTTCATCGTCCGGGAGTGAGTGAGTGAGTGAGTGAGTGAGTGAGTGAGTGAGTGAGTGAGTGAGTGAAGACTTTATTAAAATCGCCTGCAGGCGGCCTCCGTTACCGAAGCGCCATGACGCGGCCCTACGTCTTTCCCGGCTGGGCTTTTTACTATACTCGGTTACAACTCAAGAACGGCACCACCTCATGTAGTGTATCACTCCGCCAAAGCGCCGGAACCGTGACGTCAGTGCGCGCGCGTTTTGAAAGGGGTTTGCTATGAATGCGTGATATCGTCTGCCTTGTCTCACGCAGTTTGTTTGTCGTCACTGGAGTCGTTTATAAGCATATTAATTCCACAAAACCACGGCAACGGCTCACGCCATGTTTAAAATATTCCGAGTAACGCCCTACTTGCGCAGCGCGGAGAAACATCCGGCTACGGTGATAAGGCACAGCGGCAACTTCCGGTGCCGTTCTTAAGTCGTCACCGAGTATAGGCTGCTCCCTCGCTACTCGTGTCGAGGTCGTCCGGCCTGCCCGCGCTGGGTGGCCGGGCCCTCTCGGCTTTCGCTCGGGCGCTGCTGTTCAAGTGCCGCCAAGATTTGCTGAACGGCCTGTCCGGGAGTGGATATGAGTAGGCTGATGATGATGACGGATCAACGGTTGGCTTAGATGGGCCAACGCACAGCGTTTTATCCCCCGGACAGGAATACCTTTTAACTCTATGATAGCTGAAATTCGTTGTATAGGTACTCTTGTGGATAGGAAATCCGGGTAAATTAAAACTAACAGTAGCAAAAATTGGATGTGTTTACGTGTGCTGAGAATAAATTTGCAAGACTTCCTGAAATAGCAACTTAGGCCGGCCCTCGCCATGCCCCCGCATTCGCTACGGTGGGTTGTGTCGTCCTGGCCGTGCTCGTGCCCGTAGGCGAGGTCCGGTCCCGGTCAACACGGTCAACACGTAACAGACAGAACACACGGAGTGGTAAAAGTCTTAGCAATGGTACAAACGCTGCATATGGAATGCTAAAACTGTCTATTAATGGAGAATTCTATCTGACCGTTTTTTACGGTCCGCACTGCTCCCAGTGGCCGACAGCAGAAACAAGTTTAGCTAGGCTATAACCGTACCTCCTTTGAAGGGGAATGATTTGCGTCACTGTTCATGCCCCGTGCGTGTGTAAAAGGAAACTACATTGAAAAGAAATATAAGAATTGGTATGTTGGTCCCTTAAACAAAGCAAAATACTATATTTATTGCCTTATTTCACCTTTTTTACCTACTTTTGACACTGACTCGAGATAATGGCGCCAAATAATTTAGAAGAAGCCGTTCAACTTTCGAATAGCGAAGAAAATGTTTTCTTTCTGAGAGCAGCGTTTTTCGCTTAATTCCTAAACCCCGTATTGGTGTGTGACATCGTCGCCTATTCGGAAGCGCTTTCGAGGTTTCATCGCTGATGTTTCAACTGAATGAACGGAGTTCGCAGAGGCACGCTCACCTGGCGGGGGGCAGCCATCTTGGAATTCTACGCTGAGCCTAACCTGCCACGGCGGCCCACTCAGCGAGCCCGCCGAGCGAAGCGGGGCCCGCTACGGTAACGTCCCTTGCACGGGAGCGCGCCATGCAACCTGCTTGCTATCAGAGCGGGGTGGATGGTCAAAAACGGTCGGGCAAAACTCTCTAATGGCTTCAAAATTTCTTCCACTAATTTGTTTGCTCAATCATTGTCACGCTGTGCTCTGAATAACCATTATTAAGGAAAATCTAAGGATTATCGAGCTTTCCTGGTTGGCAGTTCGGCTTTATTTGTTTGTAAATGCCACGCTTCATTTCACTGATAAATTTGAGCAGGTTCCTGCATCCGTTCGCCTTTTCTTGCATCTTCACCAGACTCTCAGTTGTCCTAGTCAAGTTTCAACTTAGTACGCCTTAGCGAAGCTCGAGCTCATCCTTACGGTTAGTGTTTGTAGACGATGCATTTAGTTTTTATAGACTATGCAGTTTTTATAGACGAAGGACTATTAAACGAAAAAAAACTGGTGTCTGTCGGTCTGTTGCTTCATCCACACCAGCACAAAAAGACAGAATGATTGAACGCTTAAAGGAGCCATGAGGGCAAAACACAAGTTCGGTTCATTCGAAAGATTGCCTCTATAGAATCATGCTGACACCACCATTAACGCACACTTCGCTCAAATAAGCTACATAACTAGGAAAAAACGAAATGGCCGTGCGACCCACTAGCTCATTTCCCGCAACAGAACCTATGATGTCACATGAGCTCAGCTGTGCGATTGGCTGAGGACGGAAAAAGCAAACGCAAAATAGACGTGGCTTATAGGCTTCCCGAACGTGCTATTTGCGCTTAAGTGTAATGCATACTCATTTTACAGCAGTAATAATGGTGCAGTAAACAATAAAAGTTACGAAAACGCACGTAAGCATAGAAGTACCGATGGACACTGCTGTTGGTACTGGGCGCACTATGCTTGTTTTAGCTGCACAGCACTCCGCCGCTTTGAAGTTGTTTTACTGGACACTGGCCGATTGGCGTAAGCGACGTTGTCTTACGTGACCCTGTTTGTCGAGGATACCCCAGGTTTCATGAGACGATCACTTTTTACAGTAACAAGAACAAGCCAGGTGCAAATACGCTCAAAAACAAAGCAATGGCGGACAACGGTTCCTGGATGACTATACCAGCGCCATATTGGAGGACTGACGGACAGCAAGGCCGCAAACCCGAATGACGCAGTGGAAGTCCGCTTGAATACACGCGCTTCTGACGTCATTGCTGACATTACAAAAACCTACGATTTGGCGGGAGAATCAAAATTTTAACCTAAATTGATCAATTTCCCATTGAATACTACATCATTTTCTGCCGGACAAGTGCTGGGGGCACTATAAAACGCGAAATCTGTCTAATAAAATAAACTTGTATTCTGTTTCTTGGCTCCTTTAAGCGTCAATTATATGGAAAGTGGACAGATCTCGTCACAGTAGCGTGCCTGAATTGGCCCATTCCTGCGGTCAGTGCAGGGCCATTGTCGCAACGTGCGGCGCTTGTAATGTGTGATCTTATCTGATAGCGCAGAGGGAACGGTTGCCAGGGTGAGCCGCAAATATAGTGACCTAAAAATGCTCACGCGGAAGCTAACTCGGGACGAGAGCTGACATTAAAAAAGACAGAAGAAATGAAGAAAAGAAACGCCGTTGTCAGCGGACACTTGCCACAAAGTCAGGACCGGACGGCGAAGCTCCAGGGCGAGGGCATCAAGCGAACAGTTAGGCGTTGATCACGTAAAACATCGGGCGCAAAGCTAGGCCAGGAAAAGAAATGACAAGGAAAATATGAATCACACCGCTATCATGCGAGCGTTCAGCCGTTGTCTACGTGAGCACCGGCGGCCCCGGTCACGATACCTCACGCGTAACATAAAGATAGAAAGAACGACGGAAGATACAATGTTTGTGGGCCATTTTTCTCTGTGAAGGTGTATAGCGAAAGCAGATTGAGTCCGAACTGCATGCGGCGACTTTACTAAGATGACCGAATAGGAGTAGAGTAGAAAAAAAAACACTCTATGTTGCTCAGGATGGGTCAAGGGAAGAAAAAAGCGGAAAGATCCTTAATGCCTTCTTTCCGCTTCAGGAGGCGGCCACAAGACTATGGACACGGCGGCGCCTTCAGCCATTTGGACAAGTTGCTTGCACGACCGAACACAAGTGAAATTCAAGAGAGAGAGCGGCAACTTGTCTTGACGACATGACCACTCCCGCGAGTTGCCTGAGGAAACTAGATACTCATCCGTTCGGGGTGTCGGCAACGAGGAGGCAGTGCGAACGTAGCTATGGCCGATGCGAGTCACAAAGTGACAAACTTTTCAGAAACACTCATTATCTATTTGAGACTATTGATCTTGAAAATTGTGCATTTTGAATATTAATCTACCCAGAATGCACATCTGAGGATGGACAATTGAGATTAGAGTTCCCTGTAAGTCTTTTCGTGAATTTCTTTTATTTCGAATCAGTTCTACTTGTTTCACTACGCAAAGATTGTTTAAACTGTACAATGAAAAGGCAAGTCACCTTAATATTTTCAACAACAATTTGCATTTGTTTAAGCTTGCTTTGACTGAAGTGCACTGATCGTATTTTTCTTTCTTTCTCCTTCTATTTATTTGTCCTCGTTTCAGGCTACATATTTAGTTGTTTGTGTTTGCATCAAATTTCGTGTTTCATCCTGTGCACCACCGCTTAAGGCCATTGGCTGTTGGTGGACACGTAGAAATTAAGATGATGATGATGATGAGAAATGGGACGTACAAGACTTAGGTCAATATTATTTTTTGATCTTGACTCTGGTGCCTATCATAGCTATTCCACTTAAAATCATAGTCAACAGATTTTGACATGTAGTGTCAATGTACAAAATAATCTAGGCAAAGCAGCGCAAAAAAACAGAGACAGAGAGAGATACACGACAGGGACTGCACCGAACTATCAACTAGTTTTATTTTGAAAGAGAGACACTATATAGAGCCGCCCAACCTAAGGTTTATATACGCATGCATAGAAATTTTAGTTCTTTCTCAGACAGGGTCACAGGGCCATGCCGACGCATGCCTCACCAAGCGTTAAGATCCGTTCTCCCTCTTTTTTGTCTCTCTAGAACTGCGGACACTAAAAATTACGGTTTGCTAAACAGCTTAATTGTTAAAAGAAAACACATAAAAAAATTCCGGCAACAGTCTTGCAGAGCGTGAACTTCAAGCCCGGTTTTTAAGAAACCTGCTCGACGCCACGCAGGACACCGGTAGCATATATGTCCGGCAATTCAATGGTGTCGACGCTCATAAATTTGTTTCAGACCTCCAATGTGAAGACACATCTATTGCAGTCGTTTTCCGGACAGTCGAGTTTCCTGGAATTTTGCAGCATAGTTATACGAGGTATGTGGAAAGACTTTGTGGTTCTCCTGTGCTTCTGTAAATACGGTACGTTTATTTGTTTGGCTGTACGTGTCTTAGTAGAGAGTTACCAGCGTTTTTCTCTCGTTCGTTATATTTATCGTCCCCTAACGAGCTTAGGCGCCATTGTTTGTATTCTTCATAAGCTGCCTACGTAGGTAAGGAGATTGTTTTAGTCACCGAATGAACACTTCGACTCACGCTGTGCGCTCAAAATCGCGAAAGACGTGCATCGAAGGACGAACACCGGAATCACGGGTTTATCGGCGGAGGACTCCACCCGTAACCTTGGGTACCAACTCCCTAAATGTAACAATTAGAAGCTACCAAGACAACAGACCACCAACTTGTACGCAAAGACGCCCTGTCGCATATATGAAGCAAAATGTAAAGCACCTAACATGAACTACTAGCATTGCATGGTTAAGGATGCACGTTCAGTTAGTTTTTGCTATAGTAAACGAAACAAACAACTCGTTGCAAAAGTTACCCAAAGGAGGCCAGACAAAAGCAAGCACAAAGACCGATGTGGGGCTCTGGGGTCACGCGCAGAGCAAGAAACAAAACAAAAGAAGCTGCACTTCCGGTTCGATCACACGGCGTGCGAGTAATGAGGGTGCGAAAAAATGCATTGGAGATAGCTCCATAGCGTTCATTTTGGGCGGAAGAAAGCCGAGGTAGAAGTTATGAGGGTTGGGAGCGAGAAAGAGTAAAAGTAGTTACGTTCCAGTGGGGACACTCCAAGTTTCAACCAAAAATTACTCTTCACTAACGTTCGGATCACATTTGAGATTGAGTTTGAGTTTAAGTTTATTTTGTTGAAGTGGTACATAACTAGGCAAGGAAATGTTGGGCCAATAGCCGAAACTAGTGGACGCCCATATACAAATGCGTTTGCAGCAAAAAACATCAACGCAAGATTTACGCTAGTAAATTCAAAACCAGTAAATACACATCTACATATATGTACAGATCTACATACGAACACATCAATTCTTTCTGCAGATTTGGAGCAAAACAAGCTGATTCCTTGCGAATCTTTCGTCATTCATCAGTACCAAATGTGTGTTGTTTCTCCGTAGCCTAATAGTCTAGATTTTAGAGCGATAGCTCTATTACGGTATTCTTTCAAGGTCATTCATGGCGTCACAATGAACTTCGGCGGGAAACCTGTGCCTTTCTTGTCGCTTCGCTTGCTCGAATCTGTAGTGGCTAGATATCGGAGCCAAGCCGCTGCAATGCCACGTGATTGGTCGAGGGTGAAATGGCTGTCACTTTTGAACCTTATGGCTCGGCGGCGACTGAGACGTCTGGGGGTGCGGTTCAGCGTAAGCGAATCACTACACTTTGTGACGGCTTAACTACTTCTGTAGGAAAACACTGCGCTGAGTGAGTTTACACAAAGGAAGACTAGACAAAGGCACGATGCACGCACACAAAAGCACCGACATGTCCGCTGCTTTGCTGGCGCATGGCTCTATTGTCTCAAAATTCATTGCGCGACGGCTTGGATGTCTGGGTGTTCCCGTTATTGCAAGCAAAAAGGTGAACCGAATCGTCCATTAGATATAGCTAGACGGCAATCCGCATAATCGCAAGCGGATGAAAATTTTCGCGAAGTACTACGCGCATACTCTTAGCTTTCACTCGTGATAGCAAGGTTTCGAAATGGTAATGCTGAGCTATGTTTTATGCTGTATTTAATTTGTTTCATTATATTTCTTTTTAATTTTTAGAAATATGGCCTGGCACGTACTGCTTCTCCCTACCCTGTGAATTCAGCTCTCAAGCTTACCAAGCACCTCAACATCCTGCAACTCACGTAAGATTGCATATGTATTAAGGCTAAATTCATCTTTTAATTAACAGTTTGAAATTTTCTTCGTCACTAACAAATGCTTCTGTTCGTGGTCGAAGGCCTTAATCATACAGTTATTTTGCTGAGCTAATTCAATGGGTGCGTCGTCTCGCCTACTCTGAACACCTATTTCATGTTTGCAACAGTACGTTTGCCTAACTTATTTTCTAAAGCGAAGCTTTTAGCCTCTCACTAATGTCGTCTGTAGTGCACCGACAACAGGCTGCAGGAAAGCCAACTTTCTCTGTTGATGATGATGGTCGTGGTGGATGGATGGGATTAAAAAAGTCTTTTTTATCGCATTAATTGCGACTGCTGGTGGTGGGTGGACATCCCAGTCCAAGAGTCCATGCTGTGCTGCGGTGGCCCGAGCGCGCGTCACAAGTAACTCCTGATCCGCGAGCTTGCCGCTGCGCAGAAAGCTCTGCCACTGGTAAAGGTCGTGTGGGTGTGGGGATGCGGGGTTGTCAGGGCACATCCAACTGCATGAGATGTATTTGGGGTTTCAGGTCCGGCGGTCGCTTCCGGTTGTCTGAATAGACCCTGTGCCCATCGCGTTATGAAGCTGACGTCTACCCGATGGCACCCTTCCGGGACTTTTTCTGCAAAAAAAAAACCATTCCAGTACGGTCGAAGAGTTTGGATTTAAAGACGAGCGCATGGATGGGCGAAATTGGACAGAAAATGCACCACTCCGCTCCCACTGGATTCATTCGTTTGGTTGTAGACTTAGTTTTGGAAAGCTTCTCGTTTCGCCATCGCTGTTGTTTCGACAGAGGGGTTGGTAATGAATTCGTAATTTGGGATTGTAGTATGCAAGAGCACGTGTAAATCAATATTCTGTTTCAATTTAACCCTACCGAAATAAAAACCGTTACCTACGTAGTCGGCCACCCAGTGCTACAGCTACTGAGCTACCAATCCACGCTGGTTGTCGAAACAGAAAAATGAGGATTACCTTGGAGCCGTAGTGTGATGTTCTTCATGGGAAGAATAAAGAGTAATGGCGGAATAATCGAGCCTTCGGGCATTCCTTTAAAACTTGGTGGAAAAGTGTCAAGTCGGAGGTGACCGATGTGCGCAGTGGCAGTTAGGATGGTAAGCAATGTAGCAACGTAGTTGTAAAATCTGTGCCCGCTGTTTGTAGTAGCAAGCGCTTGTACGATGGCGTGCAGTGTGACATTGTCGAATGTCCCTCTTCATGGAGCGCAACAAGGGAATATTTGTGGTTGGTTGAGAGTTTCATTAGTATGTCATCTTTAATTTAAGATCAAGCAGAATGTCTTAGGCAGAGAGATGGTGTCGAATGCGTACAGGGTGGTTGGAAAGTAGTTGTCATCTGGTGCGAGACGATTGTGAACCATATGTTCGACGAGTTTACCTATGCACTACATGAGAGAAATTGGACGCAGGTTTTTGAGTGTGAAGCGTTTACCGGGCATGGGGATTAGTGTGATATCCGCATGTTCTCACTGTGGCGGAAGGGGTCCTTTCATCCAGTATTCATTCTAGTATGTGAGCAGATTTTCTAGAGCGGTGGCGTCCAGATTGCGCAGATATTTGTTGGGTATCTTGTTAGGAGTGGTGCTCCTTGTTAGGCTGTGTATCGCGTCTTCAATTTCTTCAATGGTGAAAGGCGTATCTAGTCCTGGGTTCGGTTGACCGGTGTATTGTGGTGGTGGCTGGGTCTGTGTCGTGGGCTGAACTTCGAATCATTTCTGAAGCTCTTGTAGGAGGTGCCGGCAGGTGTTCCGGGGTGATTATGTATTAATGTTTTGAGCTTCTGCGCAGTCGTGGCCTTTGATTCTTTGGAGGCCATAAGTGAACGGAGAGGGGGACAAATTTTCCGGCTGGTGAGGGTTCCCTGGGGCGTATTAGAGAATTGGTTCGAATTCTGCTGGTTTAGTTGTCGATTCTTCTGCTTCTTGCATGAGCAGGGCTATACGAGTGCGTAGTTTTCAGTTAGTCTTGTGTCTCTTCCACCTCTTGAGGGTTCCGTTTCCGGCATACTATCAGCGTTTGAGGTGGTTGTCTGTGGCTGGGTAGTCTTCAGTGAGAGGAAGTTTTTTGGGGTTTGGCGAATGTCCTCAGAAGTTCAGCGGCCCAATTTTCGACACCTTCGATTGACTTGTAGTGGCGGCAGTTTCACCCGCTAACAGCGCCACTATCATCATCACCCCTGCATCCCACAATCATCATCAGCGGCGGTGCTTGCCGGGCTGCGTCAGCAGTGCCACGCGCCTCGAGACAGAACGGATGGAACATGACCGAGCGCCTGGGCGGTCGCTTTCCATCGCCGCTCTCACTCCAGTTCCGGCCGGGCCTTGCGCACCCCAATAAATGTAGGCGAGCCACATCGCCTCACCGAGTCCACGGCTCCGCTTCCTACAGACTCAATACGTGGTTCTTCTCTGAAGGCCTTCCAGTCAGTGAGTCGGGCTGCCCATTTCTTTGCCTGGTGTTTTTGTGGCGAGTGATTCGGAGTTTTATTATATTACTGCCTAGTAGTAACAGCCTAGTGTTTAGTCTACACAGATTCATTCGTCATTCTTGATGTTATAAGTTAGGGTTAGGGTGAGGGAAGTATCGCGAGACGCTGATGCCAATGCGGGTGGGTGTATCTCGGTTGTTACATAGATGAAGATGATGCTGTTGAATTGCGTCATGAAGTTGAATGCCTTTGTGATCGTGGCGATGGTATCCCCACATCATGTGGTGGGCATTAAAATCCCCTAGTATTATTAATTTATGGACTTTGATGCGGGGGTTTACTTCCATTAGGATCCTATTGATTTCTGAAAGGAGGAAAGTCGGTGGGCTATAGTTATTTAGGGCGTACACACTTGATTGCACCACCTTTCGGGGTTATGACTTCCATGAAGGTGTAGTGGATGCTGGTAGGGAAGGTGTGTTGTCGGTCTGTTTGGTCGGTACGTACGAAGGGGGCCGTGTGAGCAAGGATGTCAGTGGTGTATGTCGTAAAATTTTAAAGAATTACGTTCGTGCTCTCTTTTTGTAGGGCGATGATATTGGGTCGGTATTGTTGAGTGAAATCAAGTAGTGGTGATTCAATAATATGGTATGAGCGACAATTCCATTGCCATGCGAAGGGCGGTGGGTGGGGTCGTGGTTTTCAATCAATCGCTTCAACTTTTTATTCCACATGTGGTGTACAGTAGAGCCACGCCCACTGTACACGACATGTTGTGGGGCTGTCCCGGCCTTCAAACGCTCCGTTTACAGTATCTTCCGCCCGGCGTGCAGCGGCTTGTGGAATGGACAACCCCGCTGCAACGCGCCACTGCCAGGCAGACGCTGCTTCCTCTGTGGGAGTTCGCGCGCTCCTGAGGCGCCGACCGCCGAATGTAACATTTAAACTCTGCCCCCGCCTTCCCCCCCCCCCCCCCCCCCCTTCATTTCTTCCTCATGCTGACCGACGCGCCCACCTTCTGTAATAAAGTTTTGTTACGATATGTTATTCCAGTTTTTTACAGGCAAAAGATACTGAGGATGGGAAGAAAAAAGCAGTCATTAACGACTGCTTGAGGAGCCTCGGCACCCCTACAGGTCACCATACGCAACAACACTGTGCAATTTCAAGAAAAAAAATCTAATTCTTTAGAGGAAACATTAACAGCACGATTAATTGCAGACACTCGAAACATTTGTCCACAACCATATGTGCACATAAGAAGGATTTGTTTGTTTTAGATGGATAGAAAGGAGATGTCCTCATCATCTTTGATTAGTACTTTTTTCCCGCTGCGGTGTCGTAGGCGTGAGCCGTTTTTGCGTTTCTTCCGTTTTTAATTTCTAGTGCGGCAACGCATGTGTCGACAGCTTGAATTTTCGCTTTCAATTCCAAAACCAGTTCATATTTGTAGCATTTGAGGTCCTTAATCATGCGTGAAGCTACAGCAGTAATGGGGGCGCTTTCAGATGTGGGATAGGTCGGTAGGGTTGCTTGGAACAGTGGTGTTTGCGGTTGGATTTGCACACGGAGCAGAGCTATCGGATGTTCGAGAAGCGCGAGGCTCTTGGTGTTTTCGCCGAGTTTCTCGCGGAGATGGGCGTTTTTCTGTTTTAGTTAGGGTCTTGTGGGTCAGTGGGAGGGGTGGGTGGGGACGCGGTACGTCAAGGGAGAGGCTGCAGTACACAGATTTGTAGCTTGAACGGGCGGAGTGCGAAATTGCCATCGGACTGGTCACAGGGCTATTAAAGGGGACTGGACAATGACGGTGAAAGCTGGTGTCACAATCTTACGGGCCCTTGAATCTTACCGAGCTGCGTCAAAAAAAATCCCGCCCGCATCTTCCCACGGGGGGAACTCGAGTAAATGCGTCGTAGAGTGGTGGGGGTATCGCGTGAATGTTGCGTAATTGGGTATGGTTTGGGAATGCTTAATTGTTATTTCGTCTTTATTATTCTTATTTATTGAATGAAGGAGAAGCGAATGCAAGGAGTGTAAAGTTAAAGTCTGTCTTTAATGCTTGGTGCCGTCAAGCAAAGCGTCAAGTCAAGCGAAAGCCAAGCAAAGACGCCCTTGACTGAATTCCGAACGCGCGCTCCGCCGCTTATATACACACCGCCCGCGTCCGAGGGAGAGGAGTACGGGGGAGAGACGAGCACGCGCACACTTCCGTACACAAGCGCGCGATTTTTTCCACGCACCCACGACGCCGTTATCACGTGTACACGCCCTGCTGCCGTTACTGTTGAGCGTGACGCAGCGCAGGGGTAGCTACGATGCATGCGCGCACAGACGCGCTCCCCTCGCACCGCCGCAGCTGTTGTTGAGAGCGACGGAGCGCACGGGGTACACGCGCTCTTCCCGCACCACCGAACTTGTTGTTGAGAGCGAGGAGGGTACGGGGGAGAGACACGCACCTGCGCCTCGACGCGACGCGCATGCGCAGTGAGCGTGTGGACGGCGCCGACAACATGGACGAGTGACATCGCGAGCCTAAGAAATGCTCCGCATTTAAAACATGCTGTGACGAGCCCTGAAGGGGTCACCATTCCCGTTTGGGTGGGTCCACACAGACAGGAACGGGATTACCAGATAAAAATCGAATTTAAATAATGAGGTTGAGCGGTGCCGGCTTCCTCACCGGTACCAAGGACAGGGTAGCGTCGGCGCCTGTCGGGCTTCTTTATCAGGTAGAAGTGTGTCAGGTTGGTGGCTGGTGCCTAGTCGTGGAGGCGAGATCCCTCGCTCTCGCGCCGAGGTGCTGTAGAGGCGCACGATCGCCGCTCGAGCTTTCGATCCGGGGAACGTGTACTCCAATGGGCTGAGGAAATGATCCTGGGGTGCAGTTGTGGGCCCCCTGGCCCGTAATGGTGGAAGGTGCCGGGTGTGGCGTTCTCCAAGTCTCCTTTGCGGGCGGGATGGTGGGAGCGCGCTATCGGATAACTCTTACGGCGACTTCCTTTGGCGGGATAGCTTGGCTTCGGGTGGACAAGGCGACCCCGGGGGCTTGCTTCGCCGCCTTCTTAAACCTTCTACTGGTTGCTTGGAGAGAAGGGATGGCGCGTTGAGGAACAAAGGAGATCAGGCCGGTCAATGTTCGCTCGCCGCGCGTACAAGTCGCCTCCAGCAGCGTTGCGGGGGTTTCAAGGCCGGCTTTAAGGCCGTCCCCTCGAAGATCGGGCAGTGTACGCACGCGGAATGGTACGAACGTAGCACCGGTGGCAACGTCCGAACGTCACAATACTAACGACAGATTGGGCAGTGTAGATATCAGATGCCATCTTTTCCGTTCACCATAATGCTTTCCCATTCAAAAGAGGTAATCTGGCTGCAGTTTCACTAGTAATGTGTTCTTGGTTGAACTAAACATTACGAGCTCAAATTTTTTGTTTAATTATTGCTGTTGACAGAGTAAAATTTTAATTAGGCGTTTTGTTGCTCCGGGAACAAATTACTTTGTTAGCTCCGTTGTTACAGTGAAAGCCTCGCATATTAGAGCGTTGGTAATTTGAATTTATAGAAAATTCTAGATGTACGACTTGCTCGTGCCAGGTCTTCATAGAATCCTGACTAGAAAGAAGTTCGTTAAATCATAACGCAAGTAAGTTCAGCCACGGACAATTCGAGCGCGCCACTGTCTTGGCGCCTGACACGCGGCTAGATGAACCTATCCTCTGCTTACGCTCGAAGCTGCGGAGAACGGAGCAAAAAAAATAGGGCAAAAGCAATCGAAATTCCAGATTGGGGGCGTTTTGAAAGACGCATTCTTTGCGAACCAGGTCAATGAGGATGCGAGTACAGTGGTGTTGTGTGGTTCGCGGTCAGCCGAGGGTATCAGATCTCAGGTCAAAAGCGCAGAAGCTGTCGCCACCAGGGAGGATGAGGAAAACAAGGAAGAAGAATGCTTGTCATGGCTCAATGAAATGCCGCTCGTTTCCTCTCCAGATTTGAAGAAGGTGAATAGGAGGCATTCCGCTACATTTGATTCTTAGAGCAACAAGTGCTGGCTGTCGCCTTTAGGGGCTAAACGCGGGCGCAATCACGGGTTGTTTAAGCACCAAACTTTGGACATGCCCTGCAGCAGCACAACCGCAGTGCACAGTTGTTCATCTACACTGTAGTTCAAACTTTACTTGTTCTAACCGAGGTGGCAACACCCTGGTGATGTGAATTAACCAGGTTTTACTGTATAGTGTTTAGTTATTTAAACGTCATATACGCTACAGATATCTAAATAAAATAACTTAATGCCAGACATTTATAAAATCAACGTTATTTCTGCGGACTCGCTGAGTTTGGCTTATGCACTCTAACTGTTGAAAGCTTGTTTTTCACGATGAAGTTTTCAGGAGGTTCTTTGTGAGGGCTTTTGAGTGTTTAGTGTTACGCACTGAGGCTACACCCCGCGTATGAGTTGTGCCATTTGGAGGGCTGCGGAATAGTTTAGCCCGCCTGAACCATTTAACGTGCGCCGAGCTCTCTCCCCACAGACGATTATTTTTTGCGCCTCCACCAGAGAAAACGAGAGCTGTGGTTGGGATCACACTTCGCGTCAATACGTTCACCACCCGAATGCCTCAGCTAATGAGCAATCGTGGCGCGTTCTGTGATATTTTGAATAGGCGCCTATGCAGTGAAGTTATTGAATCATGTATAGGAACGAGGTTTTTCCTAAGCGCCGTCCTGGGCTAATGCAGGTGGTCGGGAGCTGGGGTCAACCTTCGTATGGCGAGCGTCCTCCTAGCCGGGCCTAAAATTCAGTCTCGTGAATTAGTACACTGCGGGTAAAAGAACAGTAAAACATCCAAACATAAATTACAAATACAAGTGAATTCCTTATTTTTGTTGAGCTTTCAATGCTGATTGGTGTACATAGATAGTTCCTTGTTTTGATAAATTATCTACAGGCTTACAGTTCCAGTCGAAAAGTAGACTGTGAAGCAATGTTTACACGTCCAAGCCCTTTGTGCAATTAGTTTGGGGAGCACCTGTTTCTCAAAAAAGTTTCATTAACGACACTTTGACTGCTGTCCCACGTACGGAAAAGGCAGTAAGAATGTACAAGTCCCCGTCTGCACAAAAAAAAAAAGGAATTTGGAGTTCATTAAATCACCACATAGCTCGGGGCAGGAATATAATTACCAAATACGACTGAATTTATAAATATCCACCCACCCATGCTCGGTGATCTTGCGTGCCGCATTTTTTATTGGTTGTTTGGCCTTTTGTACTTCTTTCCGACGCCACTGCACCGGCCTGCGCTGAATGTTCTCATTTCTCCGCTGTATAGCACGTGTGCTCGGCCTGCCATCAATTTCGTTTTCTCCTCTGTCCGTTGTGCTCAGTCCTTGTCGATTTACATGAAGACTACACCTTCTTTGGGATCAATGGTTTTCTTGAATAAGTGTTTTTGAACTCTAAATTGTCACTTGCTGGCCGGAGAACGCGCCCAACTAGCGTCCACCGAACGCACACCCACCCGATATCGCTCGCGAGAAACGTCCCCAGTAGCTAAGGGGGGGTTCAGACTGTCGTCGCAGCTGTCGTAATAACGTTAAAGAAGGACGTCATTTCACGTCTCAGCCAACCAAACTGCGTGACCCGCCGTTTTTCTTTATTTCCATTGATCACGATGTAGCTTTTACGTCGGTAGTCAGAACATAGCAGAATCCTCTTTTAACGAATTCCACAGCGTTGCACGTGTTTCATAGCGCGCGTACATCAGAAAGAGTAAAACGCAAAGAAATATTCAGCGTGTTTTGCTAGACAGCACGGATCGAAAAAAGGGAAACACAAGGAAGCAATTGGTGCTCACTGTTTCATATAGTGCACCACGAGAAATAACGGGAAGAAACAGTCGGCAGCACTGAATTCCCAATGGCTTACAACGCATTCATTGCAGTAGTATAATAAAAACACAAACAAAAACAATAAAGGATCCTGCAGTGTTGATTAGCTTTTAGCTGCTCTGGAGGCAGTGTCGCAGCAGCACGTATTACGACTCTGGAAAAAGTAGCTGCCGTGAATCTAATGTCAAGGTTGTAGGCTACAGTCCACATCGGAAAAAAACTCCGAGATAGAACTGAACACAGAAAAACGCTTTCCCAAAAAAATATTCCGAAACATCATCTGGGACGACTTTTCATCGCATTTTCAGTAAACATATTGTACACGATGGTATTTGTTGCGTACAGCTGAGTGCGACCGGCACACGCACGCTAACGTCAGTTTATTTCACCAGGTTCCCTTCGTTTCGTAGAGGGCAGTTGCTCAAAAACCTGTCCCTAAGATAACTGCGCTTCTCACCTCAGCATTGAC